>NC_084946.1:7533414-8133414 GCF_949316205.1 Platichthys flesus | reverse complement strand
AGGGGCTGCTTTCTGCTGTGCTGTGGACGCTGCCTTCTTCTGCACCATGGGTGTCGCCTTCTGGTCTGCTTTTGGCCCGGCTGTCTGCTGTAGTGCCTGTTTCAGTGTAGTGCAAAAGAGATATACAGCCAATGACGAATACAGTCATTTTGCATGGTGTTACAGTACCCTTATAGATTTACTAAACATTTTATTGATCTAGTATTCTTTGAAAATATGTATACCATTCTTAGTGAATTGAATTTCCGTTTGAGGTGGTTAGATGCTCTGTGCTCAAACTATGCCTTCAACCATTTGTTTGGCCACGGATATTTATATAATCATGTCAACAAGCAGATGCCATTGTACTTAGATTTAAAGGGTCCTAATCTCCATTATAAAATAGAATAGCTCCAGCCATTTAGATTCAAAATACAGCAACAGTTCAAATAATGGTGCAATGTTCTTTTTCACAGACGGGAAGACAAATAAATACACATCCCACTTCAGCCCTTTGGCAGTGACTGTGGTGAATTAAACTATTTGTTCTAGTAGGAACTGTTTAAGTTCACAATGGCATAATTGTAATGTTTAAATTTTGATTATCGGAAAAAACATTTTACATGCACATTGAACAATGCATACATCAACTCAGCCATTGGCAACTCTCACATTGACTCAGTCATTTTTCCGACTACTGACCTTATTCTGAATACACAAGACATTGTGCTTACACTAATTGCTAATAGATCCCTCCATTCATATTGCTTACTCCAACAGTGTTTCCCATTAATTATCTGGAACGGTGGCCAGCCATACTTTAACATGTCCTGCCAGTTTCATAATGAAACAAAACATTTTACATTTCTCATTAACATAAGAGCTCTGAGTTGGTGTTTTGTTCCGTTACTGCATTGCATAGCTCTAAAGTTTTTCACTCTTTGTTCTGAGACTCTGCTTCGTTCGTGTGCACCACAGCTACCCCCATAGGCTGAATAAGTTCTGTGTGGTGTAATTTGGGTTAAAGTAATAAGAAATGTCACTTACATGGCAGAGCCTTTATAAGACTATTGGCTTTATCTGGTTAATATCAGGATACTCGTGTCAATGTAAACTTGTGTAACAATTCAATGGCTGTCCTCATAAGGACAGTAATAAGCAGTTGATATCAGTATCAAGGACCTACCGGCTGAAAGATCTTTATCTTCTTTTTCCCAGTTGGATTAGTAGCTTTCTCTATCCTGCCTTTGATGCCCATATCCTCTGTTGTCCTTTCTTCAGGTCCAGTTGATATGGAGGACAGAAGTGTTCCCACAGCCTGACCATTGTCGGCTGTACTTGTGTAAGCTCTGTCGCCAGTTGCATACAAGATCCCAGCAGAAGCAGCGTCAGCTTTCAGCCTCCCTGCCTCTGCATTTGTCGAGAGGCCTGTTGTCGCAGGCCTTACCACCTGGTTTTTCTTAGCAGTACAGTTGGGACAGATGTAGTCCTCCCCATTTCTCTCCATCAGGCGCCCGCGAGCCTCAGTGATTCCCACACAGTCTCCATGGAACCATTCCTCACAGCGGTCACAGCAGATCATAAACCTAGTGAGGACAGGACATTTGTAGTGCTACTTCTTCAAACCATGATGCTCAACACAAAACTAAAAGGCTTCTTGCATTATTTCAAACTGAAGGGAAACATGATGCAACAGATTTTAGTTACACAGAACTATATGGTTTGTTACATCTGATTATTTGTGCATCTATCTGTGAGAGATTAGTTGCAAACTGAGTCAAGAAGGAAGTGCAAGCGCTCACAAAAACTACTAGGCAGGTGATATGACAAACCATCTATCTACCATGGTTGCTGAAACCAATCAGGAGAAGAGCAAATACCTTTTATTCCACCAAGAATACCCTTTAGTGTTGTTCTGTGCTCATTTTTAAATGAAGAAATACTCTCCAGTGCTGAAATAACTGATCCTATTGTTGTGCTTTCCCAGATCACCAGCTTTCAGTCAATTAGCAACTACTCACCGGAGGCCAGCTACTTTCTTACAGCATGTCTTCAATTACTGACCAGGACCTTCATTTGCCTCAACTGAATTTGTTTGAGGCAGACCTGTGTTGGCGAACAGCCTTTATTTCTAAGTCCCTGTAATTTATAACTATGATTGACCATGTTTAATCGAAAAGCCTCATTTGGATTCGCTCCTGTGAATAACAGCAGCAGCAGCAGGGGGAGGATTGACATTGACTTGTATGTGCTCTTATTCTCCCTAGACTTCACTGAGGAATATATTAATCTACAAGCATGTGGGATTTGTTTCCAGTGATGCATTGAGTTAGTAGGGCCTCTCCTAAGGTAAACATCCCTGGTGCCGCTTTAGAAACACTATTAAATTATGTCAGGTAATAGGAAAATGAAAATGTAATAAGAAAAATTAAATAGACACTGGAACCTCCAGCAGGAAGATCTCTAATCATGATGCGTCTCCACATCATACATTTCTTCTTTGGTTTAAAGTTGTGATTATCCTGTCAGTCACTTTCTTCTGCTTCGTGAGTAACAAAGTTAATGCTCATTCTTAAATTCAATTCCAACTTATTTAGTTCCATGTTTTCACTCCATGTTTACATGTAGGTTGCCCCCTTAGCAGCTACATTTTCACCACTTTATGGCTACATCATATTCTACATCAGCCTACACTAGGAGTTACCATAGTTGTTTCTCATGTTTGTCACACCTAAAACAAATGTAGCAGCTGGTAGTTGCTCCTGCATTTCACAAAGTTTCACAAGGAAATAGATTTGGGCCTTAAAGATAGATTCTTGTTTTGCCAAGAACCTTAGCGAAGACTAGATTTTAATTTGCTGCTACTTTTTCAAGGCAGACTGGATGCAAAAGTAACTCTGAAGCGTAAAGAGACTAGATGAGCTGGCCTTACCGGTGCAAGACGGTTAGCATGCCAATTTCATTAAAAGTAAGTAAGCGACCGAAAATGAAGCAAGAATATAATTAATGCTGGTGTTTGCTAATGCTGAACGTGCAACATATCTGATGAAATTGTGAGTCAACAGCTGTTAATGCAACCATTGGCAATGTAGCAATGAAAATAACTTACATATCACCCCTTAAAAATAAAAACAAAACAAAACTGGCTCAATGTCAAAAAGCAAGTTAAACTTAACTAAAAGTGACGTCCTACGGTGCAAATTATCTTATACATCTTCAAAGCAATCATATGTAAGAAATTACTAATAAAGCAACAATTGATAAAAAATACCTTTTGTTGTGTTTCTGGCGACAGATGCAGTAAAGTGCATTGGGATCATATCCTCCCTCGTCAGAATCTATGGATGATGAAGACGAAGATGTCGAAGATTCATTCTCATCGTCCTCCTCATCATCATTGTCCTCTTGCGTCTGGGGATTGCGAGTGTTTCCAGCAGCTGGGGGTGCTTTAGGGATAGTTTCGATCTTGATGGGAGTGGTGCACTTGTTGGTAGGAGCTTTAACAGGGGTAGTGTTGGTTGCCTTCTTTTTGTTGACATAAGTTCTTATTGGTCCACGTTTTACCACCATTGATGTAGCTTCGTCTTCTTCACTATCCTCATCAGATTCTTCATCCGTTTCTGCTTCGTCATTTGTCTCTTCTAGTTTGTCTATCTCCTCAGGCAACTCTTTCTTTTCAGAGTCCTGCTCTGGGGGAGGCTCTGCAGTATCGGTACTCCCTACATGTGCGGGACTGGAATCATTTTTTTCCTCCTCCGTGCTATCCTGTACCTGGTCTTTCTGGATAGCATCTCTGCTGTCCTCCTCGTTGTCAGAGCTGCCCTCATCGTTGGCTGTGGCTCCACCACTTCCTCTGGTCACTCTGCCACTTCGGGTTTGCCTCAGAGTTTGCTTCCTTGTGCTACTTCGCGTCCTCCTCTCTGGGGACTCTACCTTATCATCTGTAGCCTTGCTGTCAGCATTACCATCGAAGCTGGCCTCTGAGGCAGTTTCCACATCGGTTGGGGTTTGGGAAGGGGGATCTCCACTTTCCAGACTGGGAGGGGTACTCTTTCTCGAACCTCTTTTCGCTGTCAAGAGGAATTCCTCGAGTTTGTCCGTCCTCTTCGACTGCCTACCGCTACGCCTTACAGCACAGCGGCTGTCAGAGTTATTTGTTGCTGCTTCCACTGGCATTTCTCTCTTTGCAACAGTGGACTGACGGAAACCCCAAGTCTTCTTTATCTCACTGCTGGCCCTGGAAGATTTATCTGGCTCCTCTAGAGTCTCATTGGACACATCTTCAGTTTCAGCCTGTTCACGATCCTCCTCTCCAATACCTGCAGACAGGAAATCAGAAAAGAAAACAATCATTGCATGATATCACAAGAGTGCAACATAGCAACACTGCCAAGAAAATGATTGATTGTTTTGTGATCACATACAAATATAAATCAAGACCCATTTGAAAATTACTCATAGACTTGGATTGGACCCCTTCATACACAACATTTTCACCCAAAATTTAAATCATTCAAAGATCCTAGAGCCTCACACCACCATTGTGCCAAGTATTGCTAAAACAAGGTACCTTGAGAGCAGCTATCCATGAGGTCCTGGCTCTGCTCTGGCACTGGAGCTAGAGAGAGCTCAGGGCTCACATTCTCCTCCATAGATGATGGAGTCAATCACTACTTTCAAACTCAATGTCTACAGTTAAGAAAAGAGCACAAAAGACCAGCTATGAATAACTTTTGTCAGTTCATTATATGACAAATACTGAGGGTGACAGGGTAACAAGATTTAAATTAGTTAGCCAGTACAGGACTTGTCTTAAACGCAGAAATGTTTTTTTCTGCTATATTCTGGCTCCAGTATAGTGTAACAAACAAGTTATATTTGTGCAGGGTAGAAGCCATACAACATAAGGAAGAGGAAACCCAATACCAAGAGGAAAACTAACCGAAAAATGTATAGGGCCGTACGATATACGGGAATATTGCGATAACGTTGTTATGACTTGAATTAAATAATCAAAAAAAAGATAGTGTTAGTCTTTCAGCTTTGGGTTTGCTGGTAACATAGACCTCATACAGTAAGTAGTCTATGCTGACAAAAAGTGAAATGCATTTCAACATTATTTTATTGAATATATCACACCTGGCTATGGACACAGGGCAAGCGGACAGCTACACAGCCTGGACCCAGCGCCACCAAGTCCAACTAAATTCACCTACAGTCATCTTTTGGGGTCTTTTCATACATGTTTGGACTTTAAAGAAGTTATGTTTTACAGTAATTTACTGCTCCTCTGGGTCTATCATTAGCATTGTGCATGGCCAACCGAACATACATTGACTGTCTACCAATTCTATTTTTACCCCGAGTTTACATATGTCCGATGACACTGTTTTTTTGTGTGTCAACGTGAGTGGAAGATGGCAAGCGGGAAAGGCCGATGAATGCAAGTGCTGTTCTGAAGAAAGATTTAACTCACTAAGGCAAGGTATCGATCTTTTTCTGATGATCAGTTCTGATATTGTGGCGTTTTTTCACACAACCAACGTTTAACTGTAGCGAGTCAGAGAAGTCAGCTGTGAGTCTATGCACTTCTTTTATAGCAGGACAAATGTGATCACCAGCACGTTCCATATGCATTAAACTGTGGCTTGAGTTCCCTGACAGATACACTATACACTGTACATGTTTGTGTGTATCAAGATTAATGAGAGAACAATAAGCACAACCATACATTGCATTTGTCAGCCTATTAAAATCACATGGACTTGAAAATACATTCTTTATTTCTATGGAAATTTTTCAAATATTTATTAAATATTTGATGGAAAATTGTATAAAGCTGTGCACTTGGTCCTTAAGCATTACACAGCCCATTAGAATGTGTCATATTTTATTTCTTGCCTGTTGTTTACACTTCTGCCAGGAATCATTTGTATGCGTGTGGTAGATTGCGCAGACCGTTTTTGATCTCATAGCAGCGTCTAAGCAAAAGCATGATGGCGAATGATTACCATTTCATGTTTCTTACTGACAAGGAGAGACTGCCGCAACAACTGTGAACAGTCACATCATATAAAAACATTAAAAAAATTGTGTTGGATACATTTATAGGTACAAAATTGGTTGATAGTCAGGCAAAGTGTTTTTAAGCAAAGTCCTACTGGAAATGAAAATTAATAACTGTATTTCACTTAAGATTCTCCAGTTCCAATTCGTTAATTTAAGAGCACATTGTGAAAATAGTCCATGTCTGTACCTGCAGTTCAGCTGTGATAGTCAGCAGACAGCTTCTTCAAACCAAACAAAGTCTTTACAGCAGTAATCATTTGTCTTGGTAAACGTTAAAGGATCTGTCAAAGAAAGAGAAACAAGTTAGGGTGCACCACTCTCCATTGAAAGGCTGAGATTCCACAACAGCAGAGAGTCAGTTAACACAATAAAATCCCAAATAAAAATAGTATTTTTCTAGCATTAAAAAAATGTTTACTTACAGGAATATTTACCAGTTCTCAAGGCACTCAATTTAAGTTTGAACTTAACATAACTAAAACAACATATCTAATTTAACACTGACGACTTTGCAGTATTATTCAAAGTTCAGAAGAGCATGCTGTGTAGATGGAATACTTAAACATAGCAATTCATTTAAGAAATATATGCTTGTGTATGGAATAATGGCCATAAGTATATCTGCCTTTATAATCGTCTTGATAAATTGACATGTCTCGCACAATGCACCGTCAACACGGGGGGGGGGGGGGGGGGGGGGGTCCATCCAAAGACTGGATGAGATTAAATCCGATTCCACCAATGGTGTGCCACTGGTCACGACACCGTGCCACGTGAATGGAGCTAAACTGTTGCCAGGGAAGGTGGGAGTGGCCCGATACGAATCATTTATTTATTTTCATATAATCGCATATTGTGACACAGCGATTATATCAATATTTGTGTGCCGATTCAGCTGTGAAACGACTTAACAGTGGCCTTTCCGTGTGGTGGTGTGAAGTTTGCTGCTGCACCCAGCCGTTGTGCGCAGGAGGATATATAACTCCCAATTCCTGATCACGGCTACGCGTCGATGCCACGCGTGTGCGATAACAAGTGCGCTGTTCGTGTGTACGAAACAAGCCATAATGGTTTCAAGTCTATATTTTATCTGTAAAACTAAGACCGCATACTCAACGATGGCCGCAGAGCTAATACGCTATCACACGTCTTAGCAGCTAGTCCAGCTAGTGGCAAACGTAAATCATACGAAAACATCGATTTAATATCGAGCGTATACATTCGTCTGCTCTTTGTATAACTCTCAACAAACGGCTCCGTGTTTGAACTGTTCTGTTTCGCCGTTAACCGTCTGGATTTGTCACGAGGAAGCGAGGGTTGCAAAATGTGCACTTGTAGCTAACAAGACTGGCTGACGCTAAAAGCCACCACGAGCATGGATAAGCTAACAGCACGCAATACATGTAGCTATTAGCCGCTTAGATAACAATGCAATTACTCAAAGCGCCGCCACAACAGACACTCAATACAAAGACATTTATTACTAGCTCATGTGTTACATCGTGTGGAACAACGTAGCCAGACTAAACAACTTAACCGTAGAAGCTAACGTCAGACGCATCGCGTTCAACCTTGCGTTGGTTAGCTGAAGTGGGACAAGCTCAACAGGACAAAGAATACAGAAAGGACGAATAACCCCGGGGCAAAAACATTGCGATACTAAAGTTGATATGTCATAGATATATTCTACCCACCAACAATATAGAAATACCGATGAAATGCCCTCAGTCTTTCTTCGGTCAATCCTCCATTTTCCATTCCCGCTGGAGCTGACTGACTGCGGCAGATGGCTGACCGTTTACGGAAAATGCTCAAAGCAAGTCTAGAGCGCCCCCACTGGCGAGGAGGACAACTGAGCGGCTAAAGAAAACAACGCTAGGTTTGTCTCCGACTTACCAGGTCAATTTGATAATTTTGAAACACTTTGATCTTTTGATTTTAATATTAAGCGGCAGTTAGAGTTTAAATACCCTAAAGACAATTCATATAAAAGATGGAAACTGAAATATTTTTTTTAAACACCACTCAGCTAAATGAATTTTAAATATCTTTTGTTTAAGATGGCCCTGTCTGTGACCAACACATTTTCAAGGTTATATTGTCTTAAGTTGAGTTTCATAAAGTTCTGGTTAAACACTACTTAACCAACAGTTGAATCTATACTTACAGCTTCAAAACTGATCAAACCACAGTAAATCCATAGAAAAAGCTCACTTAAAATGTTTGTATTTGTAACTTTCTTTGTAGTATACAGCAGGCAACATTTGAATAACAAATAAATTAACATAGAATAAAAAAACATACAGACATTTCTGTCAACAGTCCTAATCTAAATCCGAGGTGGTCCATAAACAGGGTTATTTTTTGCAGTTTTTAACTGTAACACTGTTGTCCTTTACACTATGTGGATGTTTTGTGACACTCAACATGCTCTTCAGATCTTTATTTAAACTAGCAGCTCTATATAGATGACAACATTGCAGTGTACTTTTTAGACTGCTCCCTCCAGTGGTTGCTAACTATCCGCTGCCAGTCTTGTTTCTACATTTAAAATGTTTTAAAGAAGCGTGTCAGGGTCAGTGTGTGAGCCACGGTAGGCAGACAAAAATATATATAAATAAAAATTATTTAACAGCCACTTGAACTGAACAATATATATGAACACATCATTGTAGTGATAAAAAAACAAACAATCTATACATTTACATTTTCAAGTATAGTAAGTTGGGTTAGGATAAAGAAACAGCAACACTGTCAGCACTTTTCTCCACGTCACAGTCTTTTTCTGATGGTGCAGAGACAGGCATGTCTCTGAGAGAGTTCGGGCCACTACTCGTCGTCCCTCCTCCTTTGTTTGGGGGGTCTGCTGTCGATTCAGCTTCAGGTTCTTGCTGTGGAGCTGTGGCTACAAATAGAAGAAAAGTGAAGAACACACATTACATCTTTGAAAATGTCAGTATTGAAGTGGCTGTCGTTTATGCACCAAATTAAAGGAATGGGGACATTCACACAGAGTTAAGAGTTTAAGAAGATAAACAGTCTGCCTTGTTTGTGTGAAAGTTTTCAACATCATTTTGAGGCTGGCACATGCTTTTACCTGACTGTGTGCAGGACTTCATATGCTCTGGCCAGTGGGCTTGCTGACAGGGGTAATCACAGTAGCTTGTGTTCCAGCAGCAGTAGAAGATGGCTTCTTTCCTGCAGTTAGCGCACCACTGTTTCTTTTTCGTCTCGTCCACT
The DNA here is from genome assembly GCF_949316205.1 of Platichthys flesus. Lineage (NCBI taxonomy): Eukaryota > Metazoa > Chordata > Actinopteri > Pleuronectiformes > Pleuronectidae > Platichthys > Platichthys flesus. Next base: position 8,124,126 of record NC_084946.1, on the reverse strand, counting down.
GCCTGTTGTTTCTCCTGCTCTATTTGTTTCTTCACCTCAGTCACCAACCTCTCTCTCTCCTGCTCCAGACTTTGCCTCATCTCTGCCATTGTTAGCTCTAAAGTGAAACACACAAACATGATCAAATACAGGTAGAACTCATGACACTGATGACACTGGGAAAAGAGGTACACGTGCAAAGTATTTTTATAATCCCCTACTTACCAAGGTTGTGCTTCATTTCTGACAACTCTTGTTGATGCAACCACTGTAATTTTTCAATTTCAATTCTCAGTCGTCTTATCTGTAAGAAAAAAACACGGGCATTTAAGAGTAAGTAAAGGTTGATATCAAAACCAACTGTGATGATCTAATTCCTACTCAGTGTCTGAAGGGCCAATAGTGAACTCCTACCTCTGCTATTGTGTTTCCTGAAGTACTCTGAGAAAGGTCATTGTATATTTCAGTCATTGAACCTTTGATTGCATCCATTATCTGGAAAAGACCATGATGTGAAATGAAGGGACAAGATTAATATATGAACCAACACTTTCTAATGTTGTATTCCTTAAATGCATTAAATGTGGACCTCAAACATGTGTATTATGAAAGCTAAAAAGAAACATTTCAAACCTAACATTAATCCTCAAGGACTAATTAACTATGTATATTTTTAATATGTTTTAGTTTACAGAGCTTCTTAAATAACCAGTAAGGTGTAAACTCACAGTACAAGAACTTACTTTATTTGTGTACTTGGCAATGTCTGCAGCCACATCTGCCGAAGCAGTGGGGATATACAGGTCTGTTGCCACTGGCGATGACAAAGCAGCTGTTCCTAGACTTGTTGTGGCCATCATGGCAACAGAAGCTGGACTACTGGATACCAGTGTGACAGCGGATGTGTTTGTGCCGAGTGGAGGGTCTTTTTGTTGAACAGCTGGAAAACAAAAATGTATAATTTTGGACAAAGTGATGGCACAGTTCACATGCGTAGGGATTGATATTCAAATGAGTGCAAACAGTACATTACATCACATGTCATTTGGCTGACGCTTTTGTCCAAAGCGACTTATGACTAGTACACACAGCATTTATGAGGGGCCATTTTTAGGGGTTCAGTATCTTGCCAAGGACATTTCGGCATGCAGATGGGAGAGAGTGAGAGTTTGAACCGGCAACCTTCTTGTTGGAGTACCACCACTCTAACCACTAGGCCACACCACCCCCACTTTCCACATTACTGGTCCAAATTGTCATACTTACAAATTATTTCGAACGTATTATTTCAGACTAAAACCATGTTATCTACCTTTGACAGCCTGTCTGGTCTGATAGCGTGTACTTTGTGAAGACTGCTGAGCGGAGGATGAGGACACCGCTGTCGACACATTGCCAGCCTGAGTCTGGGTCACCACTGGAGCCTGGCCCTGCTTAGGTGACGAGGCCTGATCCTGGGTGGTTGCGACAGGTTGCTGGCTCTGTTGCTGACGTTGCACCTTCTGCATGTGCCACTTCTGCGAGGAGGTCTGAAACTTGGTAGTGGGATTCCACACCACAGCTCTCTGCACCACTGGCACCGTCTCTCTGGGCAGCAGAGGGCGCTGTTTCTTCAAAGCTGGAGCGGTGGAGGCTGAGGGGGTGGAGCAGGAGGAGGGGGGCGATGCTGTGGCACTGGACACCGTTGCCAGGCTTATGGTTGTGGGGGAGGGAGCAGTGAAGGAGACCATGGTGACAGGAATGGCCATTGGGGACTGTGTGGAGACAGTGGAGGGTGTGGAGAGAGCTGCACTGTTTTGAGATGGCACTGTTGATGGGGTCAATGCTTTGCCTAAGAACAAGAAGTAGAAAGAGTACTTATATTACCACAATTATGCAAATGCTTCCACATTACAAATGCTAAAAGCTGACATTACATCCAGTTTTACTTTCATTATTTTTATATTATTGGAAGAGAGAATAACCTAAACTCACCTTCAGGTTTACTAGCAGGGGACTCTTTTACAGAGGTGGTGTCTTTCCTACCCCTCTTCCTGTCTTTGCCCCTCTGTTCCTCTCCAAGGTCAATAACTAGCTCCCTCTCAGAGTCAGAGTCCTCCATGGGCACATGATGCTTCCCCTCGTCTTTCACCTGAGACTTGCCTCTGGGAGGAGGTGATACTGCTGGAGGCGCCTTGCTCTTCTCTGGGCTTTGTTTTCCTGAATCAGTGCTTATTTTCTCTTTAGCTGGAACATCTGATGCTGTTGGAGCTGTGTCACCTGCTGCAGACTCAGATGCAAGGAGTGTATCAGTTTTACCTTCTTTATCTTGGCTTGGAGATGACAGATCTTTGACTTTATTTTTGATAGTGTCCTCCTGGGCTTCATCATTAGTTGCTTCGTCCTGGCCTTCCTTGGTCTTTTGCTCATCGTCACTGGCATACTCACTTTCACTTGAGTCAGACTTATCAGATTCCTCTGAGTCACTGTGTTCCACACCTTTATACACATCCACAGAGATCTCATCAATACCTGAAGATGCAAAAGAAGAGTGAGGATATTACACTGCAATCCAACGTGTTTTAAAATTATATCAGGAAACATCTTAGAACAGATTAGAACAGATAACTTTGTTTCATTCTGGTTCTTTTTAAAAGCCGTTTTCAGATATGAACTCCAGAGAATGACGCACAATTGAGTTTGGGTCTTCTCAGGAGTTTGCGTTTCACAAACTGTGAGAGGTCAGATGGGTTCGCAACAACACAGAAATCTCTGTGAGGTGTGGTGCTGCAGGCAGGATATACTGTATACATTTTCTGCTGGGAAGCTCATGATTGTTTATGACATATCCATTCTCACGTACAGCCCATTCAGAATATTTCAGGAGATTATCCAGAGTTCAGTGCGTGTCTGACATCAGTTATAGAGGGTACACATACTGTGAATATCAACAATAAGGAGAGAGAACACAGAAATATGAACGTTTTCCTTTTTCTTCTGTACTGACCCAACTGTGCTTTGCAGCTCTCAATGGTTTTGTCCAAGTTCAACTGAAAACGGCTCTTAATCTGTCTTTTTGGAGACGTGAGGACTGGTGTGGTTCCTTGCTTCTGCTGAACTGTTTCACTTAGCTCTTTTAGGTCCATTTCTGCTTTGCTCCGATCTGGAATAAAAAATTAAGTTGTTTTTATCTTCCAATAGCTAGCTATTATTGCTCACAGAGAATGGACATGGTTTTTTTGCTTTCAGGTACGTTAAACATTTGGCATAAAGAATCACCTAGATTGAGGTTGAGAATGCTTCCTGTCTGTGGTGTCTTCTCCTGCTTGGGGAGGCCAGGAGCTTGAGAGTGGAATGGTTTAGGGCTGTCCAATGAACTGCCTGCAGGACAAAGTCGAGGATGGGGAGGTGATGCTGTTCAGAGATATTCAGGATTAAAATAAGTCTCATCAGATACAACATTTGTTTGCTAAACTAAATGAAAAACAAACAACAAAAAAAATACCTGTACAGTCCATGTACTCCTCTCCTGCACTGTACTGGCTGTTCTGGGCTTTTGCATGTGACTTGTCTGCTGTCTCCTGTTCCCCATCTGAACCAGTGTGGGCAGAGGAGTTGGTGCTCATGGGGGAGCGAGGCATGTCACTTAGAGGGAGCCGACGCCCAACTGTGCCCCCTCCCAGCCCAGCCAACATGGTCCTTGCCAGAGGGATCTTGGGCGAAGCGGTCATGTCGAAGCTGAGCTTGATCTTCTCCTGTTTCTCAGTTTTCACTGGAGTGGACGAGGGGTTGGAGGGGTCCGGCAGCATCTGGAAGTTGTTGTCAGGAGTGTATGGTGTCCTGAAAGGTGCGTAATTAAACACTCCAAACTTCTTCTTCATGTTCTCCACATAGAGCTCCATCTCTTGCATGGCACTGTTAAAGATGCTTTTGGTCTTCTTCACAGAGAATGGAATTTCTTTTGACATGAGGTAGCAGTTGTTTAAAGGAACCCATGCCCTGAAGGATGAATATATTAAAAACACAATTGAGTGTTAATGATAAACCTTGAAATGTTCCTCTGAGATCAAGCACCAGAAGCATAATAAGCTGGTACCTGTCATGTTGACCAAAGAAACGAGCGTCCACCTGTCCATCTTTGTCCCGCAGAGCTTTAGCAGGCCAGAATGGAAATCCTTTAAGTTTGGCCCACACTAGAGGATGTGGGTTACTCTGCAGATATACAATAAAACACTGGACCTGAGTGGATGTATTCCACTGACGTATGTTTGAATGGATAAATTATCTGGTGGAATCAGCAAAAACTTGAAATTACTTTACAAGCTTACACAAGGCTCACAAAACCAGTTGTCTCTCTTTTGGCAAGCAGACAAATAACACTCAGGACAAACTTCAATCTCGTTCATCTGGAAAAAAATTCACAAAAACTCACGATATGTTTCCACTTTCATTTCTAATGTCTTAAATTAATGAACAAATACACATTTAGCTTAAATATGAAACTCTTTTTCTGACACAAACTAAATACTCACCTCATGTTCACAGATTTTTACTATAACTTTAGCTGTAGCTGTGAGTTTGTGATTGCCTGAAATAAGGACATACATTTGTGTCAAACTATTTGTTAACTGTATACTTATCAATAATATAATATTCATTCATTTAGCCAGGTCTAACAAGATTATAAAAAAACAGTGTCCAGAATATGCAAAATACCTCCATTATATATAATACAGTTGTGCAAAATCCATTTTGCATCTGCCAAGAAGGCCTCTGTGCAGCCATACATTTTCTTTTTGATATTCTGCAGAGCAAAAAGAAAAGACAATGCTTATTTGTCATATTGTTCAACTTGTCATAGTTTCAAATAAATGAGTGAAGCTTGTGTTTTACCTTTTCAAGTGTGCAAAGATCCATAGGATGAAAAATGTACTCTGCATAATCTGGGTGTTGTTCAAGAGAGACAGGTTTCTGGAAGGGTTCAGTCTGTAAAATTGGGAAGGAAACAAAAATTAAGGTAAACAAACTCTCCAGCCGCACTAACTGACTAATAAACACAACCTTCCCCTCTAACATCCACATGCTATCATTATGCTACTACTTAAAACTCTTAGAGCCGCTTTAAATAAAAGGAGGAAAATCAGTGGTGGACAGAGGGGAAGAGGAGAAAAATCATGACGGGGTCTTGTTAGTGGTGTAATTGATTACCCAATTAAAAGTCTTTCTCTGCGTGGAAGCTGCATGGGGGGAGCGAGATGACAAGCGGGGATGATCCTGAAAGAGAGTGAGAGGGGCAGCTGTATCCTCACCACCAGCTTGCATGTTTACCTTCATGGTTTCCAGCCATGACAGGCTCATAATAGCACATGATTGTGATTGTTAGTTCTGTTATTTGACATCTTTAGCGCATGCAAAATCAATAACAAATCAGCTGGAACGATATCTTAGCAGGTCATACTTCAGGTGCAGATGTTATAAACTAGCTCAACTGATGGGAATAAGATGACCAGAAACAGATAGCATGTCTTTTGGTTGCATGAGCAATCTAGAAATAGAAAACAGCCATGAAAGAACACGTGCCAATAAGCAAGTGATAAATCAGAATGAACAAATAGAAATGGAAGAATTTTAAATGAGAATAAACAAGTAATGTAATCCTTCAGTGACAAAGCTACATGCCCCAACACTTTATAATCAGATGGGTAGCAAAGCTTTCCTAGAAAGACAGAGGGCCCAGAATACTTACACCTGGTTGTTTCATCTTCTGAAGGGCAAACTTTAGTAGGTAAGACAGCTGGTCTATAGTTAGCATCATCATGGCTTTGCTCTGAGTCTCTATGCACTCTGCAACTGTTATTTTCTAAAAAAGACATCAAGAGGAAAAAAGTTGAACAATTTGTTTGTATCCCCTCATGTCACAGAGTGTATGTAGTCTTAAAGGAGACATATTATGCACGTATTCAGAATCGCTCTCGCTACAGAAGGGAAGACACGCAGGCAGGGGCCCAGTCTGAACCAAACCTGCAGCCACAGCAGGAGGGCTCAAGCCTCCACACATGGCGAGCTATTAGCTTTAGTCTTACCTGGCTTTGTTAGGGAGCCTGTCAGAGTAGCCGCTAGGTGTGAATTATGCAGATGCTGGACATTATGCTGGAGTACTGATGAGGAGTTTCGGGAGCAGTGTAGAAGAGCTCCCTTTACCAGAGACTTTGAGCTTTTTAACTTTTTAAAAGTAGAGATCTTACAAAAACCCTTTATAACATACTGGAGTAATGATAAACTAAAAAAGCACAATATGTCTCCTTTAACATGTTACTGAGAGCTCCTTCATAATTAAACAAATGATACATGTTATGACCACAGGCTTTGAAATGTGTTTCTAACACCCAGCACATCCCTGGGAGAGTACCTCACACTCCGGACAGAACCAGTCGCCATCAGGCTCGGCTGGTAGTTTGAGGCACTTGGCATGGTACACCCTGGGGCAGAGCTCACAGCAGAGCACCTGGCCCTCGCGGTGGCACAGCCAGCAGTAGAAGTCATTCCTGCCGTCCTGCGGTACAACATCAACAGGGTCTGTGGTGAGTGCTGGCTGCTTCACATAGTAAAAGGGACCGTGTCTTAGTTCTGACTGGAATGCAGGCAAAAGAAACACAAAGTTGGGGAAGGTCAATATCAGGCCAGAGATTAGAAAAGCCGAGCAAACATACACCACACCAACAAAAGGTACATTTAAGTCCAGCACAACACAGACTGCCGTGTGCCCTGATTAGTGTTATACACCAGATGCTGGTTCCTTAGTGTTCCAGAAACATTGAGACTTAAGAGTCAACATCATATTGTTCAACATTGTGATGAATAAAATCTGACGACAATATGTGACTTGATCTCTTCTGTGATTTCTGTCTGTGTTTTAGGAAACAACCTTCAACAATGTAAGATAAAGAGTGTTGATTTAACTGACTAAAGTTTCATTAGTTACAGTAGCTAAAAACCAATTACAAAGTTTAAGCTAATGACATATATTATTCAGTTCTACATCAAAGATGTGAAAAAATAAATATAAAAATAAAATACAGGATAACCGACACAGATGTTTACTTTTTTGTGGAATTTAATTTAATTGTTTTTAAACTTTAAATTTGATGGTGTTTTATACATTCTTTGATCTTTTGGTTTAAACAGAGTGTAGATGTATGTTAAATAAGCTTACTCTCCAAAACTAGGATGGTTGAAAATTAATTAAAAAAATCATGTTTAAGTGAAATTTCATTTCCAAAACATTTTATAACATTCAAGTGAAATTCAAGTGAAAATTTGCCGCTAACATTGTCGTATCTACGCACTAAAATAAACCTCTTATATATGCGAGCATTTGTATCCTGTATTTGTGTAAAATCTTTGTTAATCAACATAGGCAGAGCAGAGTAAATAAGATGTTCTACCATCAGCCGTGACAAAGATTTATAATTTCCTGTCTCCCCTCCAAAAACTGTGCTGGGGCAAACCTAGGGCAGTGATGGTGAATGCCTCCCTGTTATCAAGGAATTGAGGATTAAATATTCCAGACTCTATTAAAAGTATATTTAAACTCTATAACGTGATTCATTGTTGGACATGTAGTTCACTCCTGGACTGCAAAAGTTCCAGAAAGCCATAAAACAATGTTGAGCCAAGCAGTCATTATCATATTGACCCTGGCTTGTTCACCTTGAGCACTGCATGTGCAAAGAATGTCCCAGAGATATCCAGCCTTGAAAACCTTAAAGATGTATGAAAGAAGGTCCAGCTCACTGCAGCACAAAGGGTCTAATACTAGAGCTCCCTTGAAGAGGGCCCATGAACTGCCCATGCCCCTTCTGGAACCCTGGGGGTACCTGAAAACCCTTAAATCTATTGGCCAGACAAAAAACTTCGACAATCTAGTGGGACAGCAGGAGGGGTGGGACAATGGCTTACCTCTATGGGGAGTAGCCCTGGACCCAAAAATCTGATCCTCTAGTTTGAACCCTGCTGTCCTAGTAACATACTGATACAGAGCCCACACTGGGCATAATGTGTTGAGTCTTTGCTCCTTCCCTGACAAGAATGGAGATGGGCATAAAGCCAAAGGCTTCACAGTGGGACAATTGCAGGGTGAACTTTGTGAGATATGGGGCATAATAAAAGTAGTAAGGACAGATGGAAATGACCTGTACAGCACTAACATGTTTTGCTATGTTCAAAGCCAAAAGCTCTACCATTTGCGTTAAAATAAACATCCCCACTGTCTTTCACTGGCTCAAATGGATGATGAGACTGTCCAACACAACAAACCTTCATGATACAGCCAACTAAAGAATGCTGCCACACTGGCTTATCCTCAAAGCCCCAGTGCCACGCAGTGATGGACGACAAGTAAACTTTAATTGTAAAAAAAAAGGCCTTCCCCCATTCATGCACAGCAGGCCAACCACCATCATGGACATGATGAACTTGGAAAAAATGGCAGAAAATGCTTTAGTGTAAAGAACACCGCCGAGCATTCCAACAAGTTGCTACTCACTCCTTGACCCGACATGATCGCTCCCACCCTCATAGGGACATATCCATTGTCATAGTTACCCTGAATATAACTGCCCCCAGGGGGACACCTGACACTAGAGTCGTCAAGTCTTGCCAGACATGCCGGTGTTATTTTCAGCCTACGGCTGATGTGACAGCATATAGACCCAGTCTTAATGCTGCTACCAAAATCAGAGGATCCCTATTCATCAAAAGCCCCAACTGCACAAGGGATTTTCCAAAGCCATGAAGCCAAACAGTTGTAAGCATAGTTTGAATCACTTTTTCTAGCCGGACGACGGAATGGCATGTTGGCGAGATGCTAATCTCCCCTCCTATAGCATGACACATAGAAGAGTGTCTATGTTAAAAACTAAGTATTTAGTAGATTCTGAAAGATCTCTCTGGCTCAGGATATTTGCCCAGGATATATAGAACCAAAGATCCCTGAGATGGTTTATCACCACACATGTATCCTTTACTACCTGTTGCCAAAAGTGGCAGCATAACAGATAGTCCAAAATTCTGAGAATGCTTTTCCTTAATGGTGAAGGTGCTGCTTCCACAAACTTGCTGAACAACCTAAAGAGTAAATGAAAGCCGAAAATAACAGCTTGGTATCCCGATAGAAAAAAACTTGGGGGGGCACAGAGCAAGTTAGGTGACCCAGCGTCCAGAGATTGCAGTATCATTGCATCCCTGGAAAATCTAGGTATTGAGGTGTTCAATTTAGCTATGCAGAGAAATGCTGGAAGCTGATGCCCATTTTCAAACCTCTAATGGAGCTGCTGTGCACAGACTAGGCGGTGATTAAAGCACTCATTGAACTAGGAACATTGAGTCATCCTCCTTGTCCTCCATCGATTACATGTTCCATGGTGTTCCATGTAGCTTCTGACCGGCATGGGTCCTGCCACTCTCGGCTAACTCTCCAGGGTCTTATCCGGCATAGACGAATAGTGGGACCATGACCAGGGCTCACCTTGAAATATCGAAGCATGTTTAGTAAAATGCAAGCTATCCACATTGGATGAGGTCCTCACTCTGCGATAACATTCATGATGTTGGGCATGGATGTAATGCAGCCCCTTTAATCTTTAGTTTTGATATTTTGGAAGGAGTATCAGCCTATGACATGGAAACCAGAAAAGGAACAAAATTGTAAATATCGTATTGTTCTAAGCAGGTTGCAATGTGTTAACATTTTGGTCCATCGCACTAGCACAGGCTAAATGTGTACTTTAAGAGCTTGTTCCTGATGACACACTAACAAAGCTCCAGGCCTTCCAGGCTTCGCTAAAAAAATTATTCCAAATTGAAACCCAGTAGGCTTTCCGTAACACATTAGCCAAAGGGTACATTGTTACATAATCCCTGCTCCAGTTTATCTTGTCTTACAGTAGGCATATATTATGAAGAACAAAATCAGAAAGTCCAGATAAAGCAGGCCCTGCATTTGGTGACATAATCTTTAATGGGTAAATGAAATGTTGTGCAGCTAACCATGCTAAATTATATCAGCAGACGGAGGTTACTCAGTTTCTTCTCTAGAAGAATGGAAAAATGATTCGAGGTGCTTGTTGACTGACAATATGCGATAGTGTGCAGTTTTTCCTCTCTATCAAAGACAGGGTGGCATTGGAGCTACATATTTCGTCCCACCATGTTACCAAGATGCAAGCATAACACATTAACAGGCCATAATGCACGATGCTTGATTCACAGGTAAATTATCAGTTTACCATTATCTACATACTGTATGAGAGACATCAATAATTAAATCAAAATGAAAGCCGACTAGAAGTGAAAATCACAGGTTCACAAAAATTTGAAAACTAATATTATTCAAATGTCTAACAACCATAATGTAATGGTTTGGTGTTGTCTGAATATCAATCAGTTCAGAATTGATGTTAGATTTAAATCCTGTAGTTCGGTGGGAGGGGGGCTGTAGGCTCCAAAGAAAGTTTTACATTTGTATCATGGATGGTGTTTTGATTGTTACCTGGTCTTTGCTACTGCTGAGAGCACCGGGTTTCTTCTTCTTTTTAACTGGGCAGGGAGAAGTTTCGGCCGAGGAGTGGCCATTGGATGATTGAGAGGGACTTGGCATCTTTCGTTTTTGGGACATACGCTCCGTTGACCCAGTGTCTGAAACTGCAGATAAAAGTCAAACACAATATAAACCATAGCCTCCTTAAAGCAGAAAAAAAAACAGGAAATGAAACACTAGAGTTTTCCTAGACCTATGCAGTTTGCAGAAGCCGCGAAAAATTGTATAAAACAAAATGACCAAAACAAAAACACAAAAAAGCAAAAGCATTTGATAAGCAGAGCACCAGGATATTGCCAACTTATCTAAAAAGTAGATCCAGATCGGCATAACAATTTTAACAGGTTTTTCCCTGACCCAAACCTCATTCTTCCACCAACTTTCATGGTATCCATCAATTAGTATTTTGCATCAAGCTGCTAACTAACAGTCAAACAAACAAACAAACGCCAATGAAAACATAAATTCTTTGACAGAGTTAACAAACTTGCCTGGCATGTTACCTTTGGATCGTGTTGATATCTCCATTCCTTCTGCTGCTGTTTCTTTTCCCTCTTCCTCTGTCACACTGATACAGAAAAGGATCATTGTTAAATGTTTGCCCAATATAATCCTAATGCAGCAAAGGGTTACAAATGTTTGCCATTCAATTACACTCAATTTCTGATGCTCCTGTCTAATTAAGGCAGAAATCAGCCGCTCATAAAAAGATAATAATATGCAGATGGTCAGGTTGTTCATGTTAGGTCTCATATACATTCCTGCAGAAGTTTGATTAAACTGTCTCACCTCTTCATACATTTCCCTAATCCAAATACGAAGAAGTTGCTCTAGACAAGAAAGGTTTTACAGAGGCTATTTTTGACACAAACATTTTATTTGGAGAGCCCAGCTGGAAACACACGTATCATGAGTCTTCTGTAAAAAAAAAAAGGGTTAGGGTAACCCTAACCCATTTACAGAGCTTCAAATCCCTATTTCTACCAAGGCACCATGCTAACAAGAAGAATCTGAAAGGCTTCAAGGATATTCATGATTTAGTCCGAAAAAAATTTCACCTGTCAATGGCTGCCAAATTGCGCCAGTAGATGTGTCTGTACAAGCTTCTTTTTAACCAACCTTTAATTTCAAGAAATATCTCCTTTTGTCAATAGAAATTGACATGATTCGATCGAAACAATAAATACTAATAAATGAATGTACCACTACTATGCCGCATGAAAACAAATGGGACACTTCACATAGATAAACACTGATTAGAAACTTTGAAGACACATTAAGACAGAAAATAATAAAACACAGACATTATGTCACAAAAAACAAACCTCAACAGCGGAAAGACAACACATGAACATCTGCTCAAAAATAGTAAGCTAAATTAAAGCAACAGATAACCAATATTAAAGCAATGGTAGCTCAATGCGTTGTGACATTTTCCATTATAAATAGCACTCGCATTTCTCCACCAGCCACAGGTCTATAAATAGTAAACATGGAAACAGAATAGAATAATCTAGTGTCTGAGCCTTCTGACATCCAGCAAGTGAAAAGCATGTAAAATGATTACCCAGCTGTTTAAAAACATCCAAGTAATTCATTGACGAAGTGACCTAATAACAGACAGCATATCATCATGGATTGCACAATAACAGCCCCGGTTATGTTGTGAAGCATTTCTTTGAAAAACAAGCCACAATGTAATGTGAACAATCTTTTATTAAAAGATCTGCCAGCAGGGTTTTTCTCAGTATCAGTGCAACGTGATTCACCTTGGTTTACAGGCGCCCTGTTGTGGATTCTACTACTGTGTTGCCATTTTATCTGCCGCCACAGCAGAGGCAACGGCCTCACTGTTCAGATGACTTCAATTTTCATACATTTTCTATTTCACTTACTCCTGAGAAAAGCAGCATTCGAATGTTGTATGTGGAACACAGTCATTTACTGAAATCAAAAACACTGCCTGTTGAAATTATTTGCTCACGAAATCACACTCCCTGTCTATCCTATAATAAGGAGGATGAAATATGACAGCATATCCGCAGACACAAGTGCAGTGCAGTGAAATAGCTTTACTGGCCTCCTCATGTAAGCTGTCTAGGCAGCCTCAGACAATATACCCCAGCAACATCCTGTCCTATCCTGGCCAGGAAATACAGCAACAAGAGGTAATGACACAAACATTTTTGGATCAAAAACCACAGAACACACAATCACAGCCTATTGTAACTTACTCAAATATCCCTTTCCACACCCACCACTGTCACTACGTACATGCTTCAATGTAGGAAATTAAGAGCATACCTTCTTCCTTACTCACATACAGATTCTCCAGCCTATTCTTTAATCTTTTTTCAATTATTGAGGGCGTTGGGGGATGAGGTAAACGATGGGTCCAGGTTTCCCAGAAGGCCTTCTCTCCCTGCTGCTCTCTCCTGCAATTGTCAATCTTTAACCTCGGCTGCAGACTGCCGATTGGCTCCGGCACCACACGGAGGTGCCTGATTGGGTGCTCAGCCTCAGTGTGGCACACGGGCTCTTTTCTCCCCACTCTCCTCTGCCACAATGCTGCAATGCAGAGAGGACTTCTCCTCACGGTTTGTTAAAAAACCTCCTGAAAACAGAGTCCCACACTCCCTTAAAACCTCATTCAGACGTGTACTGTCTGTGTGCCTTTTATCAGACATGTAAGGCGTAGCTCTTCAGGCTTTAACGGGAGAGGATCAGATTCCCTCCCTCGCTGTGCTCTCAACCAGTGTATGTGCAAGGCGTCCATTTTGAAGGCTCTCTCTTTCTCTCTCTCTCTCTCTCTCCCTGTATCTCTCCTTCTCTCTCACTGACCAATATGTGTGCCGCACACACAGCACATACACACAGCAGCACCAGTCAATCTACTGTGAGGGACCACATGCAGCTTATTATGTGCCCCAGCATGTTGATGTGCAGCATGGGCCTTTATAGTGAACACAAAGACAGGACTGAAAATGTCACCGGCCTCCCAGACAGTGAGGAAGTCGTGACCCTCTCCCTCTCTCTCTCCAACTCCTCTTTAGCATACTCTGCCTCATCATGGATATAAGCCTGGAGATTTGAGTGAGAGCAATAGCAAGTATGAATAAACAGTTGAAAGAAAAGCTGTACATTTCCATCTCTCTGTAGTCATTTCTGCTTTACCACAATATGCATATTATTTAATCTGAATAAAACTTTAAGGCATGAATACAAACAATCAAAGACACAGATACAGAACAACTCAAGTATAGATTGTCCACTAAAACAGAAATTATATGTCAAGGCCAACTACATAATCTGAGCACGTCCGAGAAGGTCATCTGATGGATTTTTTTTAATCACACAAACTAAATAGGCCGTGCGTCTGTGTAATGCAGATTTAAGTGTGCCTGCACCGTTCCTCACACCATAGAGGAATGAGGGGATTAAACGCATTACCAGGCACCATTCACAAAACACTGAGGGGGATTTGCTGTTTCAGCCACTGCAGACAGCTCCTGAACCCTGGTCAAGCTATATTTTGAGTGCCTTTATATCATGGCCACGGTTTTCTTGGTTATATTAAAAAAAAAGACTTTGTCAGACGTCATACACTATTAATTATAAATACCCTGGAAATCTATTTAACTAAAAAAATGACATAACACTATTGATAAACTGTCAGAAATAGATGCAATCATTATCTCAGTTGAAGAATTCTTATCTGACTCATGCATTCAGAAAACCCTCACCAACATCATCACGTATAAAGAGAATTTAATCTAACCTTGTCGACTTCAAACAGGTTTTCAAGCCTGTCTGATGAGATGCGGTTTGTGTGAAGAGCCTTTTCAGAGGAAGTCCTTCCCTTCTTCTTTCCTTCTCTCTTACATACAAATAACCAGTGTGCTTGGAGCAGAGGGACAGAAAGGGGAAGCTCTCTAAAATGGCTGACACTCCAACAGCAGAGAACAACACAGGGAGGCAGTGCACACCATTAGGCTCGGGCAATTCCTCGAAGACTATGATAAATAAGGTGCTCCGGCATATTTAGACAGTAGATCATTTATGCTTTAGAAAATTGGTGATCAGGAAAACCTTACAGGATAAGGGGTGTAAGAGTATTTTTTTATTCAACAAGAAAAAGGCACTTAGATGAGGTAAACTTGATTTTGGGTGAGGTGTAGAGAAATTTGGCAACTAGACTGTATACAGGCTGTTTTTCATTGCCATGTTAGTCTGTTAACCACAGTATCCTGCTGCCTTGCTCTCAGGACAGTTTGAGGCCTACATTAAACTTAATGTGCTGTCAGTTTACCATCTGTTAATTCCCCTTGGGACTCCCCTCTGCACTGCTCCCTGTCTCTCCCGTCATGGATCCCCTCACTAGGCCTGCCATTTTGGCATAACAGGCCAGGGGAAGCAAAAAAAATGCTGTCCTCTTTAAATCTTGACGGAAGAAAGCATGATCTCTCAGTCAGTATTCTATGGATATACAGCACAGTGACCTTACACTTGACCTTGGCCCCCTACCGCACGTGTCCAGTCAGTGGCAGTCTGCTGCAGTGTGCCACACTATGTTCTCTTTCCAAGCTCCACTCCTATGCTGTGGGGTGACAAATACTCTTCCCCCTCCCCCAGTCTGTCAGACAAACATGTATTATTACTCAGGCACGGATCTCACACACAGTGGCTGATGGCTTATCAACAGAGCAGAATATGTGAAAGAATGAAAATAAGGCTTACCTCTGTGGATGCATGGCTAAAAAAACTCTGTGTGATATGTCAATGCTTATTAAAACATGGAGGACAGCCCTGTCAGTCCTCAGCCTGCTCAGAGCACAGCCACGGCTCCACAAGCTGGCCGACTAACTGCTCTGATATAAGGCACACTGGGACTGGCTGTGCACGCTGACAAAATGTAAGGCAGCTGACGATTGGCTGTTGCATTTCCTGGCTTCTTGTCTTTTGTTTAGCACAGGCGAGCTCAGTACTCAGAGCGCAGTACTCAGAGTGAGAGAAGCTAGGCCCAAATCTAAATAATCAGCCCCTGCATACCCATCAGACCCCAAGACGTCTGCATACTCTGCTTTAATTCATGAACAGGGGATATCGAGGAGGCCTGGGTGTCGATGTGAAAGGTAATGAGCAGAAAAGCCCATAAATAACAGACATGAGGCTGTTTACTCAGGGAGGAATTTGTCTCACTAGCTCCCACCCTCAAGTTACACTAACCATTGTTGTGCTATATAAATGAAAGGAAGGAGTAGGCACTGAATGAAATGCACTGTTTCTTTGACCTATAAAGGTTTAATGGCGATGCAAAAAAAAAAGATCAGACTAAATTAAAGTCATGTGATTTGCATGGCTCTAGTCTTTGAGCTGGCGTGATCACATGTCAACAATGTGGTTCCAGAAAGGCCAAGATTACACACAGTTAAAGACACTTGTGGTATCATTCCACCATGGAGGTAGATTGAGCAGTATTTAAAAACTATTAATGATTTACATGAAATGTATTATCCTTAAAATATAGTATCCCTATCCACTTGATAAGAAGGATTAGGACTTTAAATGCATTTCTTATCACACAAGAAGCAAATGCCATCCAGCAAGTGAGTGTCTGTGCATCCAGTTCCTACAGACACCAACACACACCTCCCCACATGCAGCAGGGAGGAATAAATGTCTTGAAAAAAAGACATGGCTGTATCCTGAGTGTCTGAGGGAGAAACATTTTTTTACCAAACTTGACATTACTCTCTAATTGATGCAAGATCAAACAGAGAGAAATTGCATAGCTGTCTTAACTTTGTGAAAACATAACAAAGTAAATTACAAGGAAATAGCAACACTGTTATGAATGCAAATGTGACAAGTGGTTAACAAATTGGCAACCAAACTCTATCACAATTCTCAAAATCTGTAAATTTTGTAACTGGTATTGATTGATATCGTTTGTCCCCAGGATATTTATAATGATAGTCTTTGCAATGATAGTCTCAGTATTCAGTGTCAATACAAAAATGTATCAGCTGTAGTAGAAAGTAGAGCCAGCTACCTATGCTGCTCAGTCGACCTCTCCTTCAGTGGGAAGAAATGCAGCAGCAGCCTCTTGTGGGAAAACACTACAACAGCACACTGTACACCAGCCCAGAATTTCTCCACCTTCCATCCATCCATCTTTTATCTATCCATCTAACCTGCTTATGCTGTAAGGGTCGCAGGTAAGGGGGCTAGAAAGAAGCCAGTCCCAGGTGACTGTCAGATACCCAAATAAACAGATTGGTTGTTTCGTGATGAAGTGTGGTTTATCGTGTGTAAGGTAAAGTGGATAGTAATGGGGTTAGGTCAGTATTAAGCAGCGATTATGCATTACCCCAATGCTTGTATGTGAATTGACAGTGAAATATTATTGAAACAAACACTCATTTAGCTTAGAGTATAGTCAAATTAACTTACTCGCCTCAATGGCAGAAATGCGCTGTCAGGTCTGAAATCTTCCAATCTTCATAAGCTGTCACCGACTGCACATCGTGCACTGTACAGTGTTTTGTCAATTATGTTATCTTGTGCTAGAAAGCCACCTGTAAGCACAATGTCAGCAACACATAATAAAGGTCCTGAGAAAGTATTTTGAAATATGACTGCCTTAAGGTGAGACAGATCAAATAAGAAATGTAGACCTCTCTTTGATCGTCCAACTTGGCTTTTGGGCCTCGCTGCTATAGGGTTTACCAAATTTGAATCCCATAGTGCAGAGCCAGGAGGAGGTGATGGCAAACAGAAACATATCCAGTACATATAGAGAGCACTGACTTTTAAGGTGTATACATGGTCAGATAGTTATACTACAGCAGTAACGTTTTGTAGTTGTGTGGGTTAGCAATGCTACAGCAGCCAACAGGGTGTACTTGGTTTAGCTAGTCTAAAATCTGTTAGCATTAGCAGAGAAGCAGAGTTGCTAAAGTTGAGTTAAATAGTTGAACTAAGACACTGTGGGGGTGCATGTATTTTATGAGCGTCCACTGTCACGTGTCAAGTGAAGTTTGCATCATTAACGTATTGTTAGCCCCAATTAGCTAATGAGTACAGCTTAGTTAATTAACAGTTATCTGTGAGGGTAAACGAGGAAAACGTGACGTAAAAATACATAAAGGGGACAAAAAAACGTTATAACTATATTAGCGCCTGACATTAAAACGTGGCTTTACACCGTTTACATTCTCTTACATTAGTCAATCTTCGTTGTACCTTGAATATCCAGACCCGTGAGCTCGTCAGGTGGAACCAGACGACCGGTGAAACGTTGGTAACAAGCCCGCTGTCCCCAAGATGGCGCCAGAGTCAGACTTTCACTGTCCAGTTTCGCGCCTTGAGAAGTCGCCCACGTCTCAGACACAAGGCCCCTTGTGTGTTTTTGTTTTGTTCTGTTTATTTTCTCTGGGAATTGTTGCGTTGAAATGAAGCTGTCTGATGCAGTGCGGTGTGATTGTTTTGACTCCACAACAGTTTACATTTATCTGAACTCTCATTGTAAAGGGATGAGAGTCTCCAACCTGCAGGAAGATTTGTGGCTATTAGAAAGAGTGCTCTTCACAAAGGTGTTGTTTATTAATCTCAATCGAATCCGGTTTGGTTATAATGCACATATCATTTGCTTTACTTGTCTTTTGATGTAATAATCTTGAAAAGCAGATTTAGGACATTAAATAACAAAAAAAACAATAAATAAACATGTAGTTACACACACATAGGTCAAATGTCCTGTGTTTTTGTGATAAATCCTATCATTGGTAGACAACACACAGGCCAGGAATATTTTATCAGCCATTTCCCAACATCATATTCTGGTTTTGTTTCCTTTGTAAAAATAAGAAATACATTTAAAGGGAACTAAAACCAATCATATTATAAATACAATATTATACAATCACCAACTGAATTAGAAAGAATCAATAATTTACAAAGAATCAACATTTTTAAATGAACTTTCCTGATTTTTTTAGACACACACTTTATCATGGAATGTAGACTACACCTTTTCTCGATCTGACTATAATTAAATATGTGTTTCTTGGAAATGAAATCTCAAAATTAATTTGTCTACAGCTTTTTATTGTGGCTTTGTGTGGTAACTACTTGTGTAAGAGCTGATAATGGACAAGATCTCACTTTATCACATTTGCATAGTGTTGAGAAGTTGGGGGATGGGAGTGTGTTGGAACAAAGAGAGGCATGCTGTTAGCTGTTTGCAGGTAAACCCATCTGAATACATCAATGATCATGGGGCATTCCCCCGTCTTTTCAAACTGTTATCTCCTGTCCTTTCAAAGTAGAGTGGGGTGAGTGGGGATGGGATAAAGTGTCTCACACTTACGGAGGGGGAGGTCAGTTTGCCGTGTTTTGTGGGGGAAGGGGCATAAACAGAGGGCCACTGGGCCCCTCTTTCGGGTCCCCACAGTATGCAGCTGGTGCTTTCTCACCAAGGCAGACACATACAAAAACACATAACAACAAAACTCTGCAAGGCCTTTTACATTTTCTGTATCATAAAAGGACTCGTCAAGCATTCTCCAACATTAGCAAACAATCTGCATAAATATTAATCCATTTGCAACCATAGATTGATCCAACATTGTAATAATTACATCAAATATGTATTAGTTATTACATGACACTCCAAGGAAACACCGTGTGACCCCATGTTTGGGTAAATTTAGTTAATTGTTTGCATGTGTAAAATGTTGCAAAATGGGTAATGAACCTCACAGTCATACAAGCTCCATATTTTACCTAAATAAACTAGAAGGATATTTCGGTTTTGCTTAAACACTATTAATATTGCAAAGGAAAAATATGATAAGGAACAGGAAAGAGCAGATAATGGGCTTATTACCTGGTTTTCAACATTTAGTCTTTCCATTTCCTTCACCCCCACCATGCTGCTCTCCCTCCATTTTTGAACCTCACAGTAGTAAAAGTTCAGAACTAGTGTATCTGTGAGGTCACCATGGAGACACTTTCTTCCATCCTCTGTGGCTGCTCTGGCACCATAGTGGCTCCACACTCACATTACCTACGGTGAACAGTGATTCCGTGAGGTAACACACTATATATGTTGGCATGAAAGTAAATGCAGTGACTTCAAACTGGAATAATTTAAAATACTATCAGGCCTTGTGTGATGCAGTGGATAAATGATCTGTTCACTAAAATAGAGTTCACAAAATCAACTGGAGGAAGCCTTGGAAAAGAGAATTAAACTCTTCATTGCCACAGTTAATAGATATGTTACAGTACAGCTAGAATTTGTTGTGTCTTCACTCCCTTTTGTATATGTTATACAGAACGAAGGTGTATGTTTGTAAATACGGAGTATATTGTAATTCCAAGAAGGGATGAGCAAAATGCATTGGCATGATACAGAAATACAAAATGTATGCACAACAGGATATTTGTCAGTTGCATTTAGTCCAGCTTAGTCCAGGCCACACTATGGACGACTGCGACGTGATTCTGTCAATTACCTAGACATTTGAAATGTCCCACATTAAATCAGATGTCAAATATGCAGCTTTTTACATCTTTGAACAAAACGGTTAAGCCTCTTAGAATGTTGTCCCTAATCAAGCTTTGCAATTAAATAAATATTTATTTTGAATGAATAAATGTATTTTATAATGATTTTTTTTGCCTGTTTTAAGTGTTTTGCGATGAAAACAATTGCATTCATATATTAATGCTGAAGAACATCCTCATATGTAGGCAGTGGTTTGTACTTTGAATTATATGATTATAAAGTGAGAATACAGCGTTGCACTTATATCTCTATGGTCATACTGAAGCACACGATAATGTGATTCACTATGGGTGTGATAAGTCATTTGCATAAAGCTGCTTTTCTGCCGGCCTATAAATACATTTTTAAATCTCTCCTCTAATAATATCAGTGACTGCTGCTCATATCACCTATGGGTATTGGTGTACGTGTAGTTTATTGGCGGGACATCTCGCACGGTGTGATCCGGGCTTGCCAGGGGACACCAACTACATTACCCAGGAGCCCCCGCGGCTCTGCTACAAGCTGGCTACCCCCAGTTCTGGGAGTGTTTCCCATTTAAACAAACACCGTCCTGCCGAAGATGGCGGAGAGTTTGTAGAGGGGTTAAAAAGAAACTGCTCTGCTCTGTGAAAGCGTCGACGCCGGTGAGTTTTGCCACTAACGCTTCACGATTCGGTTTCCACCAAGTTTCGAACTCTGGCGGTATTGTGTGTGTGAAGGCGATAATTCGTCTCGGAGGCAGTTGGGGTCGCTCCGCTTCCGAGCAGCCTGTGGTTTTCGGAGATACCGTGATACAACGAGCCACCTTACTACGGTGTGTTCGTCGGGGAACGTTTGTTGTGATATTAACCACCTCCGAACGAGTGGTACCGCAAAGCTATTCTCAAACTCTCCGTAATAACGAGCCCTTTCTCGGTGGTTTCAGCGTGTGTTGCTGCGTCCATTATCCGCTAGCTCCAAAGTTTACGAGACACGGGCTGTGTGAGTCGCTGAGATGCAATAGTCTGCTGTTACTGTTTATGACTGAACCGGTTTCGGTTTGAAAGCCTCGGTGGTAACTTTTCGAGCACCACTTCTGTGTGTGTATTAGCCACAACACAGCTGAACATGTCCGTGAACTACAGGCGAAAGCAGGCGGTCTGACCTGCTTCAGTTTCGGTCCAGCTGGAGCTGCAAGAGTCGGTCACAGCCACTGCTATTAACCCTGGTTACACCACAATACTGTCGTTATCACGTGTAGGCACATCCAACTTAAAGGGTTGCTGCTCATTTCTAGTGTTCCACCATTTAAAGTAGTTGACGTTAAACACGCGTTACAATGCACTCACATTGTTGAGTTTTCTTCCTACCTGTAATTTGACACTAAATGCACCAGCACGTAACAAACAGCTACAGCGAGTGGAGGGAGGAGGGATTTGAAATGCGCATCCCACATCTTATTTTGTCTGTGGTTTGTGGATTTACGAGTTGCCGGTCATGCTAATCCTTACTGTACATCACTGTCCACATAACTGCTGACAATCAGACTCAGAGTCACGAGCTGCTCTGCGAAATCTACAGCATCTGTTATTTATTTGCATAGCTGAAGTGAGATTACGTATCCAAGGCTGTAATGGTTGGTATAATGGCCCATCGCACTATGATAAATGTGGGTTTTCACTGATGATAAATCATATTTAGAGGAGTGTGTATGAGTGTGTCAGACTGGCAGAGGGAGATGGATGTGTTCAAGGGCCAGTGAAGTTGAACCCTGGCCGGGTTCAGGTAGAGTCCAGGTTTGCTTTCTCTGTTCTCCACGAGGTGTATGCTGAATCTGAGCGCCCAGATCTCTGGGTGGTAAAAGCACATTCTTGTTGAGTGTGCAGGCAAACAATGAGAAAGTAAGTTAGTCACTCATTCCAATGAAACGGTTGATGTCTAGGTGTGCTGTCACTCTTTTTGCCTGGGGCCATCCCTGCCAATACTTGCAGGCATTAACAGCCCAGTGCGTATTTCCATGCAAGAACCAGAAATCATTTAGGTATTTTTGTCTTATTGCTGCATGGTTGAGCTACCGTGAGCTGTCCTATAAGGACAAATACTCATGCTTTGACACAGGGCGCTCATTAAATGGGATGTAGCTGGCAATGAAGCAGTGCGAATGGCACTTCAACCATCAGATAAGCTGACTTGTCTTTATTTGGAGTCTGATGGAATGCCATTACTCCAGCCTACGTATTTGGTATTTTTGTAAGCGTAAGAATGACCACTGTGGGAATCTGTCCAATGAGCTGCTTCTGCTCATATTCTTGGCAAGTGGAGCCCCCTGTCCCCCATTCTCTGTCCCTTTATCTACCACTTTCTTTCTCCCTCACACAGGGTGTCAGACGGTGTTAACAATGAATCAATCTTCAGGGGGATTCTTTGACTGCAGATGGGGTGAAGAAGCATGGGACGCACTGCTTTCGCTCTTTGTCTGTCGGCCCCTGTGCTCTCAATAATTCATTAACTTATCACTTTTTCTCATGTGTCAGGGGGGAAAGTCTCTCAGTGGTTACATCAGATCACCTGATTGGTAATCAAATGAGTGTAAACTTAATGACATAGTTGCCATAATATATGTTGAATATGTTAGCATCTTGTTAACAATGCAGAAATAATTTATAAGACTGTTACAAACAGACTTCGTACTTTGTTAATAAGTTAATTTATTCACAAATGTGCCTCTTGCCACTCTCTTGTGTCAGAGCCACCTTTGGTAACTGTCTTCAGTCTTTGTCGAGCTGCATTTTTGAAACACTGATGTCTGAATAGACGGCATTCTTTCAGAGTTTCGTCAGTCTGTGTGCGACAGTGAGACTAAGCAACAGAGATAATACGTTTAGTTTCAAGTAGCTGCCAGTAGCTCTCAAAAGAACTCTTGATGACACATACAGGCTTACTTAACTATAACACCAGTTGTTGCATCTAACTAATGACTACAACTTGTCATTCAGGGAAAGGGTACATCATTAGATTTGAACTTAATACTTTTTTTGTTCAACACAGTTGATGTGCTTTCAGGTTGCAGGTCAGGTTAAAGTATTCATAAGTTTTACAAGATTCTCTGAAGCTTCAGTCTGTGCAGACTTGACTCTGACTTGTCATTGGAGGATGTTTTACAACCAGGTTTAAGAACACAAAAGGCTCCTTTGGTCGTCTCAAGCTGTGTATAACATCCTGTTCACTCCACATCTCAAGGTCACCCATAGATAGACAGTGATCATCTGTGTGTGTGTGTGTTTTGTAAAGTCTGAATATCTCACTCTGGTGTTTTGGTGTTAGTACTCAACAGGTAGTATCTTGTGCCTATTTTTCCAGAGCTGTATTAGAAAACTTTCTTCAACAAGACAGCCGTCTTTCCACTGCTGAGATATTTACAGCTACTTCACCCAAAACCAGTCAGATTGAGGATCTGAGACGATAGATGCTGATTTCAGTTTTCATATTTCAGCCATAGCCAGTCTGCTGGCATCTTATTCATTCTCTCGATCCCCTCTTCTTCAACTCTGAGGTAATACCCAAGTGTTAGGCTAGCTGAGCCATATGTGAGCCATGCACACTTCTAAAAGCCAAACGGGCAGCCTGAAGCAATCATTGCACCCAATTCTACTTTATAACCAGCAAAGATTTGGAACAGTTCACTGTCTGTAGTCCTCGTTGATTGGACAGAGGCAAGGTTTTATTAGGGAAGGGGGTGCCAAGAGCTTTGTCCCCCTCCCCCCTTGCCCTTCCTCTTTAACTTCAACTCCCCCTTTTAACTTTCGCTCCCCCAGCTGAAGAATGCTTGTAAAACGGGTTCACCTGAACAAGTCAGTGGGAGGGTAGATCCCTGGCCTAGTTTTGTTACCGTTGTAAAATGTTAGCAAGACCTTGTTTGTGTTTTGTTTAGGGCCCCCTTTTATAAAAACGTGCTTTGGAGGATAGACAGCAAGGGTGAAAAAAAGTTTGGTTTGTGAGATAACTGCTACCAGATGCTCTCTCTGTCTGTTATTCAGCGTAAAGAGAAGCAGAAAGAGAGACTAAGTGTGGAAAAGATAAGCAACACCGTCGTTTCTTTGGACTTCTCATCTGCTACATGGAAACTCCATCTTCCCCCTTGCTTTCTTTTGTCTTGAACCCTCTATATTCCTCTACTATCAAGTGCACAAGAATCAAAAGAATGACTATGTCCGCCTAGTTCTCCACCCTCTGTAATTCGGCTGAGTCAAATGGTTGGTTGCCTTTATTTTCTTTTGTTTACATTGTTTTCCTCTTTGCGTCTCTGCATCTCCAAGTTGAAACTGTTTGATGTTGCACTCATGTGGCAGTAGGGTGTGGTTTCTGGGTCTCATTGGATTGAGGGGCCGCTGTGGCTGGCATGGCACTGCAGCAAATTGTAAGAGGATATGAGACCACGCAAACAGGGCACCCAGTGTCTCATATATTGCATTTCACTGGCGACTTAAAAGTTACTTTCATTAAAGAAAATTAGAACAAGTTGAGGTGAGTATGTAGACATTTGCTTGCAGCACTGTGCAAAGCCCAGTTTGGATTTTCCACAAGTGGAGCCTTGAGTTCAAAGAAAAGTCAAGTTGTGAATGACGAACGTCCACGCCGTCATTAAAGGCCCCAGTCTTACTACAGCGTGTCAACACAGGCAAAAACATGTGTCAGATAATTTATTGTTATCCCTTTTTTCTTGTACCCGTATTTCTTAATTGGGCGGATTCTTCCCCGCGCGCACACACACACACACACTCCCTGCTCTTCATGCTGCCTGGTGAAGTCACCTCTGTGTATGTGGCTCTGTCGTTAAGGAAACACTTCGATCTAAAGGTTGCTGCTCTGGAGCTTACCGTTGTCCCCAGAATAGCCGAGCTAACACTTGCCTCCTGACATCGCCACATCATATCAAGCTTTGCACCAATGTCAGAGTTCATATACCAAATGACACTCAACAAAAGTTTGCCATAAGTCAGGTCCAGTATTTCCTAATAACTTTTGGCAAGTGATCACAAATTTTCCTTTTTTTCCTGGTGTGCATACGTATATGCTCATTTAATTGCTTTAGCCATAATGGAACAAGTGATTCTATATGACTGCAGTATGACTAAAATAGGTGAGGTAAAGGGCTAGGTATAAACAGCACTACAGTGACAATCTATATTCCCAGACTATCTGATGAAATTGTATGACAACTAAACATTATTTGAAAGTTTTGACCTTTGTTTGGGTCAGACAAGAGAGTTATAGTTGTAAGATTTAAAAACGTTTCTTGGACAGACTGACAAGGGTTTTAATCACAACTAATATAACCAACCACGATAATAAGTTCACAGTTCAACACTCGCTATGACTGAACAGTTCTTGTCCATTGTTCCTCAGACATGGCTTGTGCAAGAAGGGGTCTTTAAGTTTAGCCTAGTTTCTTCGATGAAAAAAATTGAACAAAAATGAAAGGGATGCATTTTTACTGGCAAGTTGGTACTTGCTATTCGACTGAGACCTAGACTTAGACCCGGGGCTTTTCTCCAAGTACTGTCAGAAAGTGGAAAATCACAGCTAAAATCATGTAGTGTAAAGTTTTAAGTAATTTACACTCAAATGATTCTTAACGTTGCATAATTGATTAAGCTGTGAGATGTGCAACAGTTGTGATCAAGATTCTGGCCTCCACTAACAAATAGGTGAAAAAGTCGCATGCTTTGTGTTAAGTTCATGTTCAAGTTCAATTAAACACATTTTTACCAATCAGTGTTTTTTAACCAATGAGGCTGATCCATATTATTCATTACTGATCACAATTAATGCTGCATAACATTTAAAGTTTTCTCCTTGTGGCTGAAACAGAAATACATGTCTACAATTTTTCTTGATGCCTCACGTGCTGCAGCCCCAGGCTGGAGGCATTAGGTTTTATTTTGCAGTTTTCCGGGGGTCACAATACCAGTTTGGCAAAACTCCACTTTGAAAAATTGTTGACATGTGAACTTATGCAGGCGAAAATTTAATTTGAAGAAAGTTGAGTCCTGTCAAGGGCTCTTTTCGCTGCACTTTTGGTTTGACGCCTTGAAAGTCTTTGTGAACACAAAATTGGATTTCACGTTGAGCAGTCTGCAGGAACATCAACCCTGAATGTTTTTGATTAGTCAAAACTATGAAGAAAGTCGTATACATAGTCTGACGTGTGTCAGCTCGTGGTGTGTTGTCCTTCCTCCACTCCCTTACAGTGTGAGGGCTATGATTAGCAGTGCAGACTTAATCACTCAGCAGATGGGAACAGAGTGCAGTGTCACCAAGACAAAAACAAACCCACAGTTGGATTATGGTTCTCTCTGTGTGTGTGTGTGTGTGTCGGACTGAGCTACTCTGATTGGACTCATAAACAGATTCTCGGGAACAAGCACAGCAGAGCTCCTGTTTTCTTTTTGCCCCATTTGCTTTCTCTGTCTGTCTTTCAAAACTTGGTCCTTGTGACCCCTGTATCCAGCCTGTCCTCATAAGTCATTTAAACACACTTTTAATAGTGTTAACCAAGAACTGAGCAGTTTGAATGGGGCTGAATGGGAGCGTCTCTGTGACGCACTGTCAATTAAGAAACATAAAGGAGTATAGGTGAAGAGTACAGTAGTAGACTTTTATAAATGCACAGAACTGAGGTTTATGTTATATATTTTTATAATCCATTAGACTATGTGTGTGCTTTACATTTATAATAGAATGGAAATAAAGCAAGCTAAAATAGCCTCTATAAGACTGATTCCCATATAAATTGTGTTATTTATTTCCTTTTTTCTATTGTTTACGTTTGAAAGCTCATCACACTGGAAAGACAGCAGCTATTGATAGTTTTCTAAAATGTGAACGGTAGCATAACAGTCCTCAGTTGTGCTCCTGTTCTCAGTTACTCCCCTCACCTCATCTCTGGAATCTTTTTTTTTTTAACCTACATGCTCTGTCAACACATGAAACTGGCCAGTTGAAAGAAAGGAAAAGGAGTAGTAAGGGGAAAACGGGAGAAGGGAGGCGGCGCAGTTGTGAAACTGGCGTCATACCATCTTTTGAGCAGAATTCTTTGCGGGGGTCAGAGTTCAGGCGCTGCAGTGTGGCGCTGTGATTGGCTGAGGAAAGGTGAAATGAAAACCACAGTAAACTTTTGACCCCGGCGCAGGAGCTCTGCAGGAACGCCCAGCTCTGGTGTGGTCGAACAGAGCCCGCTCTCTTCCTGTGTTTACTCCGCCAATCCAACAGGGACGGCAGGGAGAGGAGGAGGAGGAGGAGGGGGAATGAGCCCAGAGAGGGAGGAGAGAAAGACACAAGAGCGAGCAGGAGGGAGGGAGGGAGGGAGGGAGGAAGGGATGAGAAGAGCGAAAATCGTCATCGCTGCTCTGCGGTCTGAAAAATAATATCTGCCTTTGCACAGTTGAAACGTGTACACAAACACTGTGGATTTGCTTCTTAACAACACACTTGAAACCAAACACTGGCTTTGCATTAGCTTGAGGTCATTTCAAAATACTTGTAATAATGTCAAAAGTAACTAGAATGATTGACATATCTTCACACTCAATTATCTGTGGCTGCATGAGATTTGTGTTCCCACTGCATCTTTATCAGTTGCTGGTGAAGATGTTTGTGTTATCAGACGGGGCAGCATGGAGGCAGATCAAGCCCCAGAGCCGTGGCTCCCCAGATAAAAGGCTGTTGGGCAATTGATTGATTAACTTATTTCCATAATATAAGTGATCACAACTTGTCTAGTTAATCAAAAAAGAAGGAATTGGTGCAGATGCACAATTAGAGCAGTGATGCAGTGAGTTAGCATGTTTAGTCTGTGACCGCGTGGTTCTTTCCAATTCCTTTCTGTTCTTTGTCCCTATTGATGATGGATAGTAGGTGATGCACGTGTGACACACACACCCACATTGGAATCTTCTATTTCTTTGTTTCCTCCTTCATTTATTTCCCCTGGTTTTTTTACACGTTGCATTTTGTGTGAGAAAAATGGGAAGATGCACACACACACTGTCGAAGCTCTGTATGTGTGTTGTGCGAATTGGGTGGGGGTGTTTTTTCCTTAAGGTAGAGAAGGAGCAATCCTATGAAGGCAGTTTTCCTTCTGCTTTGAACTACCCTCTCTCCGCACATTCATCTATAGATATTGTGCACACTGCCAGCATGAGGAAAAACCTACTTGAACAAATAGCTGCCTGTTTTTATGTGCCCTTGTGAATTTCGTGAGGAAATTTCAAATAAGATTTATGTCAACAGTATGTTTTGCAGTCCCTGGAAATGAGGTGCAGATGGGTTAAGCAGTGTATAATTTATTGATCATTCTCTCCACATTTTTTAGATCTAATGTGTGTCTGTCTTCGATTATCATATTTTGAAACTACTTTATGCTGGCCTATTTTAGTGTCTGTTTGTGTGTGCTACACTAGGGTTTAAAAGGTGAGATAAAGGAAACACGTGTGTATTTGTACCCGAAGGAAATGGAGAAGGAGTCTAGAGAGAGCAATAGAAGTAGAGCTTACGCCAGACAAAACTAGTCTGGCAGAGGGTTGTTTATCGCAAGGAAGGTGTTTTGAACACGCAACATTCATCTGCAACGTATCCAGCGAAACCATCACCACAGAAGGTAGCAGTACCAAAAGCTAGGTTGATCATTTGAAATACAACCCTATATAAGACGAAGAATTTTTGAAACTTGGGATGTCCACCATCTCCACACACACTCACCGAATAAAACAAATCAATTCAACCAGTCGAGAAACAAATCACTCTTGATTCATCGCTTTCAAAATCTGTCACTTTTTATTGCTTTGAGCTCTTTTTTTGTTATTTGTCTATGATGAGATTGAACTCTAAAGCACCAGGCTACAGTATGAAACCCTACATCAGGCTATTATCCAGAGACATAATGGCATCGGAATCCCTCC
Organism: Platichthys flesus; assembly: GCF_949316205.1. Taxonomy (NCBI): domain Eukaryota; kingdom Metazoa; phylum Chordata; class Actinopteri; order Pleuronectiformes; family Pleuronectidae; genus Platichthys; species Platichthys flesus. The sequence continues at coordinate 8,095,076 of NC_084946.1, read as the reverse complement.
GTTAATGCCTTAAATGCATGGTTGGGCAACTGTGAATACAAAAGTCTATGTACAGATCCAATACCACATCCTTAAAAAACTTTCATTCAGATAAAACAGCACACCGCTCCAAACAGCAGTTATGATGGTCTGCCACAACTGTAACAATAGTAATTAAGCAATATTTCATGCTGGAAAGGATAACAGCAGTGCATATCTACATTACTTTTAATTGCAGATTAAACCGTTTTTACGGTTTAAATGTCAACTACATAATAAAAGACATTTAATGACATTCATTCTCTGTATTTATTTGTTTTTCAAAGGGTTTAACCTGAGCAAGCCTACACAACAATGATAGCAATCCTCACTCCAATACAGGGTTACTAATGTGCAGCTGTTTATAAGTTATTTTTAAATGCACTGGTCTCAGATGGAAACTCTGTATTGTCTGTTTACCAAATGCCAGGTATCACAATTGGTACTGGAAAAAGAATATGGTATCGGAACATCTGTACCATTTTTACAGTTTCCCATTCTTGAATAAATATTGTTTGGCTAAAATGACCTTGTTTGGATGTTCTATATATATATTGTGTTATGTATCACACAAAACAGCCCAAAATATCTATAATATATAAAATATATTATTTATGTCACATACCAAAACCTTGAGGCTTCATCTTTTGACTGATTCTTTTCTATAATACCTCAATAGGCCACTGTGAGGCTGTGTTTCTGTCTGAAAATGCCATCTCCTGCCCTCTTCTCTCACATTTGCGTCACCACCTTGGTTTTCAAAGGTGTTTGTTATTCCTCTATGAACTGCTCCTTGTGCAACTTTAATATCAATCCTAATTCACTCACTCTCATTTGAAAGATTTAATGTCGTGAAACAGGTATGAAGCACAATGGGCTTTGTATTTGTTAAATTTGTGTCACTTCACAACTCAGACATGGTTTAAATTGACCTTTACATTGAAAGTAATTGGAGGAATAAAGTGACAAACATTTAGCTTTCCACGTGACTCATGACAGACAAATGAAGGCATCAGTGTTTTCAGTCTGGTTTTTAAGCTTTGCTGGAATTTCACAGCTGCAAAACACACCTAAATGGAGGCTTTTCTTTGAACAATTTACTGCAATTTACTGCTCCACACAAAAAAAATCCATACTTAAACACACATGCTTGACATACATGTCTTCCTCATTCCCATCCCTGAATGTCATTGTGTGGTGGAGCTCTCCATCTTGACATCCAACCCTCAGGCTCCAGTTTTGTTCCAATAGTTTCATTAAAATCATGTGCAAAATTGGCAGGAATTACAGCTAATAAGCAGTAGTCACCAACAAGAGGGGCGTATTCCACTCTGTGAGAAATGTCTTTTGAAGTCATCTATCGAAATTAATCGGGAACCCCTAAAATATTAAGATAGATGGTTCATAAACAAAGTGAAATTTGGTTCTAAATCATATGAGCAGAAATGTCACCCATGGCTCCCTCGGTTTTTTCCTGATGTCTAGCACGGGTAACAATAATCGTTTCTACCACAGACTTCACTGTAATGAAAGCACCCATCTGTTAGACACTGTGGGAATTTTATGTCAAGATCTTTTCCTCCGTTATCTTTTGATTTATAAAATAGGGTTAGTCTGTTCGATAACAATGCAGAACTAATTAAGCAGCTCTTTCAACTTGGAGCAGATTGGTGAAAAAATGGTTCAATGTCTCCAATGACTGTTTTTTCAAATTTACTGAAAGTACAGACAATCAGTTGTTATTCTGTGGTCACACCAAACTTTTTGTGTTGCGTTGTGCAAGTTTGGTTTTGAGGACCATTAGTGAGTATCACTAGCTCAGGTCGGTGCCAGGATCTGTCTCCGGTGGGTTTCATTCTCAGTGCTGATTGGCTTTTAAGGCATTGTGTCATGCACATAATTTGGTCCTAACTAATAATTAGCTGTTTTAACTAACTAAGGCGAGTGATGCAAATTGTTTCAATTGCGTTGCATCTAAGCGCACCCTTTCAGCTGGTGAAAGCATTCATGTTGAGCTTCATTTACTCAAACTCTCAAGGTTTTCTTATGACTGCACCTCTTTATCATTGTGTTTAGGTGAATTCCTTGTCCTTTCCTCCTTGCTGTTGCTCGTAAGGAAGCAGTACACTTTTTATACCTCTCTTTCAACCCTCTTTATCCTAATTTTTTGTATGACTAGTGTCTTTCTTCTTCTGTGTCTTCGAAGTTACTAACATACATTTATTAACTTACATCCAAGATCAAACAGTTGCCAGACTTTACAGTGGTTCTATCACACTAACTATTGAGTGCAGGAGTGAACGATACAAATCCTTGTGAAGATCTTTATTTAGATTAATTTATTTGCACCCAATTGCGCATTTAATTGCTTTTGTCTTTTTACAAGCTCAACAAGGTGCTCTTCATTGGCTATTATTGTTTACAGTATATTATCCAGTGCAACAAATAAACAAGTGGGGTGTAATACACAACACATGTCTGTTTTATGTCAAAACAGTTATTAAAGCAGCCCCAGCTGTAGCTCACAGAAAAATATTATTTACAATTGATAGTTACTTATTTTAATGGCTGAAGTCCTAGAGCGCTCTTTTGCAAGTGTGAAGGATCCATTTTTAGGTTAGGCAAAACATGGTATCTAAATTACTCAGGAATAGTTGTTAAGTGAAGAGACTGGTTGTGTGAGTTTGAATTGCACTGCTGGTTGTATGTTCAGCAGGAGGTAGAGAGGCTCTTTGAAGACAAACAGGAAGTCATTCTGTCCTTTTGTTTTCGTTTTTGCACTTGATGCCTCAAACTCTACTGGTCACCTTTTGTGTGACTTTATCACCTTTTCCTGTGTGTGTGGTGTGAGTGCGAGTGCATGTGAATGCTGCGTGTGTGCGATTGTTAAGTGACTTAATAAATGAATGCTTTCATTAGCTTGTGTTTGCGTGATTTAGAAGAGAAATCTCATTGTATTTCAGTATTTGAAAGTGTTTGTGGATGTTGTTTTGGGGGATCTGTAATTGTGTGTGGACCCAGTTTGTCTGTTCTTTGTTTTGGGTGGGTCTGTGTATATTGACTGCCACTCATTGTCTCAGGGAGCTCAGATTGCAGGCTTTATTTCAGGCAGAGCAGGAATGTCCTGCTCACTATTTTGGTACTGACTGACAGACTGACGGAGACTACATCCATGCGGTTGCGTAAACACCAGCGTTCTCAAACGAAAATATCTCTATCCACACAGCATGTTGGGCTTTGTATCAGTTTTAATCCTCTTCCAAACTAACATACCTTCAAATGCATATGACATTTCCACCCACGTGCACTGGGCATGTGCATGCCGGCATAAACAGGAAGTAATGCGTGTCCTGCTCTAGTCCCGCTGGACACAGGAAGTGGCGTAGATTTCTCGAACAATATCATCTCCTACACATGTAAACAGTTGTATCATAGTAAAATATTGAATTGAATTGCTCAACAGCTGTTAAAAAAGACAACCGGGTCAGGGTCAACCTGAAATGTATTATCCAAGTTGCTTTCTGCACTGCTAGCTGATGCTTATCCCGTTTTTTTTCTGTAAGGGAGTCATGTGATAAGAGCCTGATGAATCTGCAAACGTCATATCATGACCGAAAACAGCCCATCAATCAGCAAGTGGTTGTGAGTCTCCTCGCATCCTTTTCAAAAGCTTTTTCTGCCTGTGTATACGCTGCCCAAATGGTGCATTTCTGAAAACCAAACTAAAATATTTGATTGTTCAAATGTCAGGAAATTGTAGTTTTGTTAGCAATCTTACTTAGTTTTCTGATCAACCTCAAATCTGTAAGAGAGAACACGCATTTTAGAGAGTCACAATGGTGATTGGCCCTTTAGTTTATACCTGTGAGGCATTCAGGAAAAACAACACAAGTCAATGAAGAATATATCATGCTGTCTCTCATGTCATGGGTCACTCTCCAAGAGAAAACTAAAATCATTGGAAAGGAAGCCTATATTACTGACTTTGCCACCTTTTATTTACTTTTTGAGTAAAGTAATAAGTTATTTATTATTTGTGTGTGTATATATATATATATTCTTGTAAATAATTCTGCCACTGAAGTTTTGAAGCACATGGTTGATATGAGTGTGGCAGTGGCTGTAATGTAGGTCTCTAATTTAGAAAATATGAGGAAGTAAACCCTCGTAGTCAAAGCTTTAACACTGACTCTGTGTATTTATAATATTCTGAAAATAAGTAAACATGTTGACTTTGGCAAACTATTCAGGGTTGTTGACTTGACACAGAGCATTCTCTCATGTGCAAAGACTAATGTCGGCCATCAAAAAAGTACATTAATGTATCTGTGTTGTTTTCATCTGGTTTGGTTGAAATTTTAGCAAGTTCAGGGCCCCCTGCACCAGCGTAAGGTCTGACAATCATCCAGGTACCTAACAGCATGGCTCTGGCAGTGCTCCTCCTGTTCCTCATCTCACAAAGAAAAAGCAAACCTAACGACCGCACGTATGGATGTGTCATCCTTAAGGAGCTGGACTACCTGTGCAACCTTATTGGGCTGCAGGAACCGCCTCATGATACCAGTGGTGACAAGGACACAAGGAGAACACTAAACCAGAGAGGAAGTTTCTTTGAGCAGTGATTATTAGGAGAAAAATACTGCACGGACCCTGCTTACTCTGGGTGCTAACCCTGAGCAGAAACGTATTGTTTTATACAGTTATTGTTTAACGCTAATATCTTGATTTGTTTTGAAATCCAGTGTTTTCTTATTTGCAATCCGCAGGGGACAGGGAACTGGATTTTTTTCAGGTCCAAAAATATATTTTTAACTAATCACATGGTCTAAATTGTCAAAATCATAGCACACCAGTATCTGTTTTTCCTGAATGATCCCCGGGTCTGTTTAGCTCAGTGTCGCCCGCCTCTCTCTTCCCCTCCCCCTCACTTGTTCCCCTTCCTCCTCCTCGTCCTCTTTATTCGGCTCAATCTGTCTTGACTCCTCCTCCACCTCCTGTGGTCTGTATTCATACAAGTCACGCTTACATCTCTTGGTCTAGATTACATTTCAATCCCATAAGTTACCCGTGCATGTTTGCACTGGTACCTGTCAGTAAACGAGGAAGTAAATGACTGGAATGAACAGGAATTAAAAATAATTCAAACCTGAGGTGGAAGATATTGCTCCAAAATATTCACCTTTTCCACTCTGTTTCTATGAATTCTTGATATGTTGTTTTGGTGGGAAAATTCAACTTCAGATTATCAAACTGCATTGGGTCAGTTGCAGTTCTCTTTCTCTGTGTTAAATTATTCAGCTGCAGCATTAGCTCAGTAGCAGCCTGTGTTAAGGACTGATGTGATCAGTGGTCTGTGTTGGAGGATCTATCTCTCTCTCTCTCTCTCTCGCTAACCCTCCCTCCCTCCCTCCCTCTCTCTCAAACACAGACACACACACACACTGTTGGCTGAGCAGTAACGGGCTTGTAGCTGCTGTCGACATGAGGCTGTGACTATTATATCTGGGCATATTGAGGCTAACCCGAATGTAGGCAGTATGTTAAATTATTATTTACTTTACAGGTGTTGACATTTTTTTTTAAAACCCAATTTTATTTTATGAAATCTGTAATTTTATTATTGGCGTGTCCAAAGAGAACAGAAGCAGTTCCAAACAGAATTTAAAGGTCCCACATTATTAGTTGACATAAAATGAGGAATCGTATTTGGAGCTGTTTGATTATTATTATTAGATTTGATATTGTGAAGAACATCTGGTGTGAAAGGTCACTGGTTTTGGAGCATTTTGTATCTGAACACTGAAGGTCGTCACAGTGTGAGTGTAATGACCGGCCCCTTAATATCACTTTGGCCCGGGCGGCGGCTCTTATCACCACAAACTCTTGACATCTTTGGTGATATCATTTTTTTTTCTTTCACTTTTACGTCTCTCTCCGGACTTTCTGCGGACTCAATACTAGGGGCCAGACAAAGTCTGCAGAAGATCAGGAGGCTATCTCTTGGACATTTGCATTCATTCACCTCCTCTAGAGAATCTCTGGAGCATCTCTGGACCTCAGTGCATTTCTGAAACCAGATTCAGAGACAGGGCAACAAACAAACCACATCTTAGTTCGGTGTTCCAGTGATTTGACCAGTCAGATGTGATACATTTTTCCAGATATTTTTTGAGCTCTTGGACAGTATTGTAGCTCCATATCAGAAATCTTCTCAATGCTCCTCCTGAAAAAGCTTATCACATGTCTCTTCACATAACTGGTGTGTAAACATGAAGCAAACTTTCTACTATGCACTTAGTTGTTGGACTCCATTCAGACCTGGTATTAACATCTGTCTTCAAAGCCTCCTGCGATAAATGCACATATGTGGTGGTCTTGGATGCATTTGGACACATCCTTTACGTTGCATGAATGTAAATATGTCCTGTGCCACGTATGAAGGACCGCCACTCCTCTGACGTCTTCTCACCCGCTACAGTTCTATAATGAACCAAAAGTATTTTCTACACTTCTCACAGTTTCCCACACACTAAATTATTTGTAGTGCTCGTCACAACATTTACACTGACCATCACCAGTTGATTTTCAATTTATTTGCAAAGGGTAAACACTGTATTCCATAGTAGAGCAGAGTTTAGGCGATGGCTGTTTCTCACTGCCTCTTCTCGTACCCATCTAGTCTTCAAAAAGCATCCCCTCAACATTTTTCAGGGCCAGCATCATTTCCAGAAGTCTCAGTTTATGGGCTCAATAATTGTGAAGCAGTATGGATGCCAAGAGTACATGTTACAAAAGTGGTGCCTTTTAATTCTAATATGTATTATTGGAGATGTAGCCTACACTTTGGAAGGCCTGCGTTGTTTAACATTAGAAACAAGACCTCTCACAACAACATTAAATGTTACAAGGATATAAATGTAGTTAGTTATTAAAACTAAATTGATTACAGTTCGTTCCCATCGATAAATAAAATGGTCAAAACGTGCGGCCTCAAAAGTGTGTTATGAATGACAACTTGAACTTACTTTGTTGAGGAACAGCAGCAGCAGCCCCCCTGTCCCCTTACTATTGTCACCCAGCTGGACATATAATATGTAAATGGGTTGGATTAGTAGCCAAGTTTCCAGGAAAGGGAAGTGGTGACGCAGTGGAACGGGCTGAGGGGAGGACGCAAACAGGATGCTATGTGCTTCCTGTGCAATTTTAGAAATTATTTTTTCCCATGAATTTCTGTGAAAGCCAAACATGAATACTTCCTGATGAGAAAATTATTTTAATAGTGTCAGTATCAAGTCATGTTGAGACATTGCTAGAGTTCATGAACTTTTTTTTTTACCTTTCTGCTTTCAGGAGATGTTGAGACATTGAAGAGACACTAGACCCTGAATGGAGCTTGACTGGGGCTTGTACTGGCCGAGGTGAGCATATTGTGCCAGTAAAAAACACACACACATGCACACACTATAGGCCAACAATGCATATAGACCAAATAACCAGACATTTTTAGGTATGAGATTTGAAATTTCTCACATTGGCAGCTACTGTTTGGGAGCCCGATGGTTTGTGAACCTCATTTGGTTTCTAAGCAAGTTTCACCTTTTCAAGTGAAGCTGATTCAGTTTTGTGGCATACTGCCTGTTGAGACTCATCTGTGGTTTTTGTTAGGCCGCTGCTCTAGAGGTGTTGTTTCTCGGATTGGCAGGTCTCAGATCCCTTTCACGTCAAACTTTGATATGTGCAGAATCACAATAACTGAACTACTAAAGCTATTAAGACCATTGAATTAAATTGTGCCTTGAGATCATACAGTTGTTGTTTTGTTACAATTGCGTGTAATGATGGAACTCAGGCTTTTTATGTAGGACATTTCGTTACAGTGCTGAAACCTGTTTACATCTATTCTAGTTTTTAGCATTACCTCTCATACCTCGAATAGAAAGCATACTACTCTGTTGTGCATTCCCTGCTCTCTGAAAGACTCCCCACAGCCCCCAGCTCTGCTGTTTGTCCTTTTCAGGATGTGAAGCTGACTGAGGGCTGATGTCATCTTTCTCCACTGCTGTAGAGGTGAGCCTTAGGACAGAAACCAGGAAGGAAGAAAGAGAAAAGAGGGTGGGCGCACTGGCCAGAGGAGTCACAGCCATAGTGGGACAGGTAGATTTAGAGAGGGGTGCTGAAAGGTAGACAGACATGAAGCATGCGCAGCAGATTTATGCCACAGAGTGAGTGTCTGGGACTTGGTGCTTTTCTAGGAGTAGTGATGATGGTGAGCGACTGGACTGCGTGTCCTAGCCTGCTGTTGTTGAGCAGGAGTTGCATAATGGTTCTCATCCGTTCTACTGTTTTCCACTCTGGAATGAGCTCACTCTGTGTTTAAGTGCGCTCGCATGTGCACACACAAAGTCCAGGACAGACATTTAGTAGAACAGTTGAAAAACAGCTTTGTGCGTGTTTCTGGGTGGGTATAGGAATAGGAAAGAGCTTTGACCTTAGAGGCTTGGCTGCAGAGGTTTCCTCTATCGTGAACTTTGCGGGGGTCAGACACAGGGCAATGCCAGAGCAAGAAAATAAGCACAGGGTCCCCAGCAAAGTACTGCTACACCGAGCGAGCGAGCGAGGGAGGGAGAGGAGGGAGGGGTTTTCTGAGGATGATATCGGGGGGGAACGGCAGTTAAGACCTACTGGAAGAAAGACCAGAAGTAGGTTTGTAAAGAGAATACAGAAGAGGGATAATTCTTACTAGTTCCTGGACTATGTTGAGCATCCTCACCTGGATTGTTTCTAGGCTACACAAGCCCCAGCAGTGTGTAAGTTTTGCACATGCCATCCCAGGCACATAGACAAAGAGGCGGGCTGGTGAATGTATGTCTTCCTGAGACGGTAGCTACTCGCACAGATCTCTCTTACAGGCTGTGCTGCGGCATGTCTGAGCATGTAAGTGTTCAGGAAAGTGTTTGTATACGCAGCGTGTGTGTAGTGGCTGCTGGCAGAGTGGTATCATTCTAGCGGGCAGGCTGGCTGAACACAGGCTGACCCATTTCCCCTGAGGTTCCAAATCACTGCATCATCATCAGTCGCTCCTCACAGTCGAAGAGATGAGATTTCACTTCCATCAAGCACCAAGAAGGAACCAAGGCTGCTTTACTTACAATACAGTCTGCACCAATAACTCTGTAGGAATCTACAATCTCCTCTCTCCCTTAATTTATAATACAATAACTCTGAGATATAGTTTTTTCCCCCATAACTTAACTTTATGCTTTCAAGTTCTGTCTTTATTTTGAGTCATTTCAGAGTGAACTTATCCAAAACTAACAGCTAAGGGCCCTTAACAAGCCACACTTTTTATTAGATTAGACATGTAAAAGTGCACAAACATGTAAGCACACTTTCAGTTCATTTCCTGTGATCGTACTGCTCTGCCTACATGTGTATATGTATCGGTGTGTGTGCTTTCAGGTGCTGATATGTGATGAAGATGAGTGGCGTTGGAGACAACTCGTTGGAGCCGCTGTGCTCCGACCGTAAACGTAAACTGTCCACATGTGACACACCAGGTTTAGGGTAAGTGCCGAACATTCTGTCAAGCATTGTACATTTCTCATTTGAACTGCGGATCCTCCTGCTTATCGTGTGAATGTCAGCGAAAGCATCGGGTCACTTCCTTCCTCCTGGCCTCGCGTCCTGGTTCAAACGTGTGTCTGCTGCTTCTAAACTAACTGAACCATCAGAGACCCGGACTGTATAGCCTTGCATACGGCCAGGGCATAGAGAGGTGAGGTTGCCATGGCAACATGTCTAATCCCCTTGCTGCCCCGGCAGGTGTGACAAGCGTCGGAGGGAACAGGAGAGCAAGTACATCGAGGAGCTGGCTGAGCTCATCTCTGCCAACCTCTCCAACATTGACAGCTTCAACGTCAAGCCTGACAAATGTGCCATCCTCAAGGAGACCGTGAGGCAGATCAGACAAATCAAAGAGCAAGGTACCACCGCCCTAAAAATCACACACACTCCTGGTCATGAGCGAAGCATCATATGAAAAGTCAGAATTTGCCCATGATTTGGCTTTATTTTAACTATCAAAATAGGTTTTCCTTTTTTGTGTTTGTGGAGTAAACGGTGAGTAAAGTCCGGTTGAAACGAGTCAGGGACCCTGCTGCAGGACAGATGATGCCACTCAAGTGGTCTGTTTGGTTCATTGCCAGGCTTCTTCAGACCAGCAGCCTGTTCGGCTTTTTGTGTCACTGGGGGTAAACGAACACCAGTAATTGAGACCAATCTTTAGTGGTCATGGCTCAAGGCTGTCAGTTACAGTGTTTATCTGTTGGTGGCAAATCCTGCATCTCTTTGGGAGACTAAGGACACTCGTGACTCAGAAAGCAGACCTTGGCGGTTTTATAATTATTTTGCAGATTTGAGCTGATTTATATGAGTAAAGGAAGATATTTCTTGCTGTTCGGTTTAGATTAAATCTGTGAGGTTAAGTGGCTAAGGAAGAGAGAGAGAGCAATCATACTGGAATCTACCCAGAGGGTCACAGCTGGCTACTGCTGGCCCCAGCGTTCTGCAGCCAGGTTGCCATAGTTACAGGATAGGAATTATGGAGGGCCCCTTTTTTCTTCTCTTTTATGTCGTCAATATTGTCCATTTAACACACCTTTTCCTACCCCTGTTTATTCATCTTTGCTTTTGCATCAGTTTAATCTGTGTCTGCCATCATTTCAGTCCTTTCATTCCCTCCTCTGTCTAACTAGTTCAGTTTGAAATGGAATAAAATCCATTCAATGCCATATTATTTGTCGTGTTTATTCGTGCCTTGTGCCACAGATGGCCCTGCTATAGAGTGAGTGGTATCTAACTAAGCATCAAACACATGCTGATTTAAAAATAGAAAGGCATGCTAACCATGTATCCATGACCCGGGATGCCACCTGGTGGCGGAAAGAAGTACTGTATAAAGGAAGCAACTATAAATCAGAGATTTGTTCCCTTGAAAAATGGAAAAGTAATGAAATCTATTAAATTGTTGTGAGAAAAAAAGTCATCTGCACTTTTCAAAATTCTGGTTAGAAGTGTTTTGAGAGTGGCCTGGTGCAATGTGCTTTATCGGTCCTTAGGAAAAAGTTCATGCAGTGATGATGATGTCCAGAAGGCGGATGTGTCCTCAACTGGTCAAGGGGTCATTGACAAGGACCATCTGGGACCACTACTCCTACAGGTCAGTTTCGGGACGATCCTTGTGGGGCAAGAGACCATTGACAATTAATATGCTGAGCTATGGTGTGATCTGCATATATTACCTTTCTGTAAATTATATGTTTATGACTCCCTCCTTTCAACTCTCCCACTTCTGTTGTCCCACCGTCTTTAGGCCTTGGATGGCTTTCTGTTTGTGGTGAACCGAGATGGCAACATAATATTTGTGTCAGACAATGTGACCCAGTACCTGCAGTACAAGCAGGAAGAGCTGATCAATACCAGTGTGTACACCATCATCCACGATGAGGACCGGGAGGAGTTTCACAAGAATCTGCCCAAGTCCAACGGTGAGACATGGGTTAATACATGTGCTGGTGCAAACACAAACAAGTCCATTCATACCTAGGTGTACAAATACATGCAACTATTCACAAGCACGTCTCATCTTTTATTAACAGCCTCTTTTTTTTTTCTTCATAGCACCAAACGGGGCATCATGGGGTGGAGAGGCTCCCCGGCAGAAGAGTCACACCTTCAACTGTCGTATGCTAGTGAACTTTGTTCATGGTCAGAATCATGGGTTGTCGGATGAGAGACCTGGAGGCCAACGCTATGAGACCATGCAGTGTTTTGCCCTCACTCAGCCCCGGGCTATGATGGAGGAGGGAGAAGGTAAAAGTAATTTTTAACTGTTCTGAATGTTTTTTAATTTGTTTTTCCAGTTAAATAGAAACTAAGTGGTAAATACATAATTTGATTACATGGCAACTCATATAAAATGACTGATTGAGAGGATATCGTCATCCAGCATTTATACTCCATGCCATAGAAAATGTAAACAACGTTGCATACCAGATTGGGATCTTTGTCAGGTCCTTTCACTTAAGGGCCGTTCGGTTTCACTGAGCAGCGATTTTCTTTCTTCTCTTAACCAGCATTTATGCCCCAAAGGATTTGTTACATGACCAGGTGTCTTACTGGGGTGACCCATAATGTGTACTTGTGTCTTCTATTATGCACTGATAACTTTTTGTTTAGATGTCATTTTTCCCACAAGCAAGATGCTGAATGTCCCATTTCTGCTCCGGTGTGTTTAAATGAGGACTTAAAATGGTGTTGTCTCATTCCTCAGATTTGCAGTCTTGTATGATTTGTGTGGCGCGACGCATCACAGCAGTAGAGAGAACAGAGAGGTTTAGTACTCGCCATGAACTGTCTGGTAAGTTTTCACTATGCAACAATTAATAAATCTAATCCAATTACTTTCCTGAAGTGTGTTCATTTTTAAAACATGATAGGACCTTTTGTAAAATAGTTAGCCAGAGGCAGCAGCCCATAAATAGGCCTTAAGTCAGATCTTTGTCTATTTTAAATAGGCATTAGAATTCAAATTTTCAGCTTAGACTATCTTACTTGTCCTGCTATGAGAGTATGATCTGCAAACTATTTTATTGTAGCCACCTTATTTGCTCAAATCAAAACAAGTGGTACTGGTAGCTGGGGCTGTGAGGACTTTATTTTATAAATTACACAAAATGTTACTTATGCTCTTTATTGGGATACTATCCAAGTATTCTTGTCCTATGTCAGTCTCTATCGATGGTTGTTTATTCATTGTGGTTGGTCTTCCTTTTAATTCCGTCCAGCTTTTATCACATGTGGAAAACTTTGTGGTTTCACAATAAAAGCCCTGGTAAGAAATGAGTGTTTACTGTCAAATGAAACAGGAAAGGGCTTGAATTTTTAAGCTACTACAAGAAACGTTGAGTTTGTATTAACATTGCATCTAAAGTTATTGCATATTTCCTTTGCCGACACTAGCCGTTAATATTTTTCTAATCCAAGTTGAAAATCTTCTATTGCAGGTAAACTGATTGAAATCGAACACCAGAGCTCTCTTCACACCACTATGCGCCCAGGCTGGGAGGACCTGGTGAGGCGTTGCATGCAGATGTTCCTCCAACACAGTGAAGGACAACCATGGTCCTACAAACGTCACTATCAAGAGGGTATGTAGTGATCCATCTCACATGTGAAACCACTGACCCAGACATAGATACATATATGATCTATTATAATAGAAAACAAGAAGTAAAGATTGATCATTGTTAAGAAAATCAGTACACAAGGAATTCACAAGAACACAAACCACCTCATCAAAACCTATGTAATGTTTGAATTTGCTGTTTCGAAGTGAAGAAGAGACTCAAATGGTTAATGAGCAGTCATCAGTAAACTAGGAGATATTACAAGACATAATGTGTAAATACTTTTTACTTTATGGTGTATACTTCCAGAGATAGCTATTAACTATGTAACTGTGCGTTCACATGGAAATTGTGGTTGTCTAACATATCCTGCGTCATTTGTGCACGTCCTCAGAAAGTATGTGAACTATTTAGTTCACAAGGCTGCCGGTTATCTGCATGTATGTGAAAGCATGGTTAGAAGGAAAGTGACTATCCCTACTAAGAGTTAGGTCCTTCAGACCTGAGTTCTTGTTTTAATATAAAATCAACACTGGGTGATTTTTTTTAAAGATAAATCGAAAAGAGGTGAATGTGACATTTGATTATTGCAGTTACCACATTACCAGCATGTCAAGAAGTTGGTAATGTGTAAAAATTCAGCAACACAGATTGACATATGTTTAGTAAGTGTGTGCCCATAACTCTGGGAGCTCTTCTTTAGCATTATCATTTCATGTGGTTAGTGTTTTATACTTTTTCCAATTGTCAGCTATAGATTGGGGGCTTGACGTTTTAGTTTTTTCCTCTGCAGCTTTCCATAATGGCCACGCAGAGACCCCACTCTACCGCTTTTCACTCTCCGATGGCACCCCAGTCACAGCCCAGACTAGGAGTGACCTCTGCAGGAATCCCAACACCAATGAGCCACACTCTTTCTTGTCCACACACCTGCTACAAAGGTTCAAAGGCTCCAACAATTACAACTATCATGATTTTTGCCAAACGTGGGTGAATGTCTGACTGCATTGTACTGCAACTTTGTTCTGTTTTTAACTATTGTTATTTCTCAAATTTTCTTGAAGAGAGCAAAATGGTTATCGTGGAAACCAAGGCATGAGGCCTCAAAGCATGGGTGTGAACAACCCCAACCAACAGATGAACACGGGCCCAGGAGGAGGCATGAACAGGGGCTATGGCATGGCGGACCAGGCCAACATGCCACACAGAGGAATGACTCCATATGCTGGGGGTAACCGCACAAATCAGATGAGTCCCATGCATCAGATGAACAACGTCGGTCAAATGAATCAAATGAATTCGATGCATCCAAATAACTCGATGAACCAAATGGGGCCCATGAATCAGATGGGCCACCATGGCATGCACCAGCAGCAGCACCAACATCCACAGATGGGTCAGTTCCATGGAGGAGGAGGTGGACCTGGAGGCGGAGGGTATGGCATGGGAATGACCAGCCCCCCCCAGGCCAGTCCAGGGATTAACGCCCCCCCCCACAATGTCATGGGCTCACCCAGAGTCCTAGGAAGCCCCAAGATGGCTGCTAGCCCCTTCTCTCCTGGTGGTAAGAACCAAATATTTAATGATGATGTATATAATATTAATTTTATTCATGAGTTGCTTACATGCCTGTTTATACTGTTGTAGGTATGAACTCTCCCATGAGCTCCAGTCATCCTGGTCATCCTGGTAACTCTGGAGGGGGAGGCACCACCTTTTCCAGCAGCTCGTTGAATGCCCTCCAAGCCATTAGTGAGGGAGTGGGCAATCCGATGCCCTCCCCACTCACCTCTCCTCCACCTCACAAACCTGACAGCTCCCCAAGCATCAACTCCACCAACCAGTCTTCGGGTGTAACATGTAAACCTGGCCTCCCAGCCTACTCTGACTCTAAGAGCCCAGGCAGCTCATTGGGGGCTGGATTAGAGCAGCAGTCGCAGCAGCACCCACACACTCCTACCAGCGAGGGGCCTCCTGACAAGCCGGACAGCCAGGTCAGCAGAGACATGGGTCCAACCGGGGGAGAAACCGGTCGACGGGTCCCTGACGGCAGAAGTCACAAGAAACTTCTGCAGCTCCTCACTTCCCCAACAGATGAGTTGGTGCCACCCAATCACACAACAAGCTCTGGACCCACCTCCTCGCCTGAGACTAAAGATGGAACAGCAGGTGTCACCAGCCCCTCCTCTTCAACAGGAGTGTCCTCCTCTACAGGCGGAAATCATGGCGCTGTGTCCTCCTCTGGTGGCGCAGGACATTTATCGAGTCAGTCGCTGCAGGAAAAGCACAAGATCCTCCACAAGCTCCTCCAGAACGGGAACACTCCTGATGATGTGGCTCGCATCACAGCCGAGGCCACTGGGAAGAGCAGCTTGGATTCAGACCCTGGGCCTGCTGCCACTGCAGGAGTTAGGGGGTCCGAATCCAAACAGGAGCAGCACAGCCCTAAGAAGGAGAAGCCTCACGCGCTCCTTCACTACCTCCTCAATAAAGATGACACAAAAGAAGGTGGAGATATCAAGCCAAAGCTGGAGGAGCTGGAAGGGAGAGGACCTCAGGGGGCAGGGGTTACCAGCTCTGATCCCCACTGCATGGAGGGAAAGGTCAAATTAGAGCCAACTGATGAGGTAAGATTGTCCCACAAAATACAAACTTATAAGATTTAGTTTAAATAACCCAGCAGGACATTGTTCTCCAATCATTCCTGTGTCTATTGTTAAGGCGGAAACTCTGGAGACCATCCTTGGTGTCCCAAGGAACAACTCTGGCTTCTATCCTGAAGCAGACTCCAGAGTAGGGAAGGAAGTGGGAAACAAACAAGGAAATCTTCCTGACAGTTTACATGGTAAGTCAGCCGGTAAAATCTACGATATATGATCAGTTGGATCACTTTGCTAATGTAGGTAGATATGTTTGTAGGTCTTTCATGAGGTATCACACCGTAGAGCCTTTGAATCATCTAACTAAATGGTTGAAGTTTTGTAACTTCACCTTGGTACTTTGTGTGTTTCAGAAGGGGAGAAAGGCCCCCTGCCGCCAGGTCAGCGTGGTGTCTATCAAAGAGCTTTGTCCATGGATGCCAAGCCCATGGGCGCAGAGGGGCCAGTAGGAGGCGGGCTAGCTATGAGAAGGAACGTCCCCTGTCCCACATTGGTCAAACAGGAGAATGTGGATGCTACAATCCGACCTGGGGGTATTCCCAATGGCTTTCCCGGAGGCATGGGAGTGTGTCCACCGCGGGGAAATCCAAGTAAGTTAAACATTTATCTCTTAGCATGCAAAAGACTAGCGTGTATTGACCTGGACACCACCGAATAGACAGCATGGAGATGTTTGTTTACCAAGCACTTGCGTTTAAATGTTAAACTCACTATCTTTGAAATTACAGAAGCTTGCAGTTTTCAGAAAATTGCTTACATCATTGAGTAAACGATGTAAATGGTCTGTGTGTTGATCAGGAGGAATGGGCAGAGGTATGGGAATACCCCAGCGCCCTCCCATGGCAGGGCCAGGGGAGTGGGGGATGCCGAGGTCTAGCGTGAGTCCTACAATTGGACCAGGACACCCGGGCATGGGTCGCTCTGTCCCAATGGGAGGTCCCATGATGAACCGCTCCAACAGTGTACCTGGAAACACCAGGTCCATGCTGCAGCAGCAGCTCATGGATATGGGTATGTCACATATCTCCGTTGTTATATCTTAAGCTGTAACTAGCAATTGCTTGCTGCTTAACTTGTTTGCATTATATCCTGAAGTAAAGTAAATATCTGAATTGGACCTGCAGGTACCAATGATACCAGTATTAGCATGAGCCCGTTTCGTGGACATGGACCTCCGCCTCGGTCCCCCTCTTGGCCAGACTCTGCTATTGGAATGGACCGACCACAGATTAAAACAAACAGGTAAACCACTGTTTCCAATCCTCTCCCTCCTCATGTTTACCTCATTTAAGACTCCAAGCTGGATTCAGAAGGTCACATTATTAATGTCTGTGATCACAGTCTCCTGTTCTTGACAGAATTTAACATCCTTATCATTTGCATGTTTAGGGACCAGTTTGCGCACCCCCTGCATGAGTTGCTGGGTCCCCTGACCAACAGCGAAGGCCCGAGTGATGAGCGAGCTCTTCTGGACCAGCTAGATTCTCTACTCAACACGGCTGATGTCAGTGCTTTGCAGGAGATAGACCGAGCCCTTGGCATCCCGGATATAGTCGGCAAGGTACTGCAATCTGGAGTACATTTTTACAGATTTTACAGGAGATGACAAAACATTACAAGTTGTGGCAGCAAGGGCCCAAATGAACTTCAAGGCTTCAGAAATTATATACACCTAGTCAGTGATAGTATTGAATTTAGTTGAAAGTTTATACGTCAGTATAAAATTAGAATATGAGTGTTAGTGAGTGCGTGTTAAGAAAAGCATAACTGCTATAAGCTCAGAGAAACCAAAATCCCTAAATATATATACATAGGTTTATATCTGCTTATCTGGTTCTCTGTTAATAAATGTGATTTGAATGTGGGTTCTTTATGTTGTAATAAGCCCCCTAGTTTTTTGTAGCATCTTATTTAGCAGATTTAGTACATGTGATTCTCATGTAGTTGTTTAATGTTGTGTACTGTATATGTGAGTTCTGTGTCTGTGCTCAAACATCCATTACATTTACCTCCTCTGTTCCCCAGACCCGCAGACCTGAAGGTCACCCGCAAGATCCAGGTCGTGGTCCAGGTCGTGGTCCAGGTCGGGGTCAGTGCCCCCCATCGGAGCCTTTCCCAGTGCCCCCAGAATCAACCATAGGCATGGACAAAAAAGCCATGTATGGACAGGGCTACCCTGGCACCCCAGGCCCCCCCTCAGTGGGCATGCAAGCTGGTTACAGCAGCAACACAATGCAAGGCCAGTCTCCAGCAGGCTTCAACCCTATGATGAATCAGATGGGCCAAACAGGGAGCTTCCCAGGCATGGGGGGTATGGGCAACCCCCGTGCAAACATGATGAGACCTCGCATGATGGCCACCAAGCCTCTCCGACTGCAGCTACAGCAGAGGTTGCAAGGGCAGCAGGTGATAGCACAGATAATATTCAGCCTAACAGTGACCCACTAGATTGATGTATAGAAAATAGCTCCTAGATACCTATCTAATAATTCTCAAAATGTGTCTGTATGGGAAACGCATATCTCAAGAACTGTTCATCTTATCAGCTTCCACAGTTGACAGATGTATTCTCCCAAGTACGTGCTGAGACGAAATTGCTGCAATTTGGACATGTTTTACAATCAATATTAATAAACTTTAAATAAAAAGGCTATCAGCAGTTCTGTGGTAGTGGCACGAGGGACTCATCAATGTAATTGACTTTTTCAATCACGACGGCAGCATATTTACAACAGCCAATTCAAATAGGCATGTTTAGAATGGGCACTTCACTTGTGAAATTAGTTGTAAACTTTAAAATAACTGGTATAATGACATTTTTTTATCCTGTCTCTTGTGGCAGTTTATGAACCAGACCCGACAAGGCATGAAGATTGAAAATCTCCCCGGGGTAAATCCTGCCATGCGTCAAGGCATGCAGCCCAGCATCCAACCGGGCATCCAACCCGGCATGCAGCCCAGCATGCAGCCCGGCATCCAACCAGGCATGCAGCCAGGCATGCAGCCAGGCATGCAGCCCGGCATCCAACCCGGCATGCAGCCAGGCATGCAGCCCGGCATCCAACCCGGCATGCAGCCCGGCATGCAGCCCGGCATGCAGCCCGGCATGCAGCCCGGCATGCAGCCCGGCATGCAACCCGGCATGCAACCCGGCATGCAACCCGGCATGCAACCCGGCATGCAACCCGGCATCCAACCCGGCATGCAACCCGGCATGCAACCCGGCATCCAACCCGGCATGCAACCCGGCATCCAACCCGGCATGCAACCCGGAATGCAAAATGCAGGCATGGGTGGTCAGGTATGTAGTGAGCCCTTCCTAACATCCAATTTAGTGTGAATTCACATGGACCTTTTAATAAAGCCCAACTGCAGAATTCAGGTCAGAGTATCGATGTTTATCCTGCAGCCTGGTTTCCTAAACGCTCAGATGATGGCTCAGCGCAGCAGAGAGATGATGACTATGCAGATGAGGAGGCAGCGGATGATGATGCTGATGCAGCAGCAGCAGCAGCAGCAGCAGCAGCAGCAGCAGCAAGGGCAGGGAGCAGCAGGAGGCTTCAGCCCTCCCCCAAATGTCACTGCACCAGCAGGCATGGACCACCCCATGGGAGGACCTCCTTTAAACCAGCCTGGACAGCAGGGCTTCAACTATGGAGGCAGCTATGGTGAGTTGACTTTGATAGTTGTCTACTAGCTCCACCTGGACATTCAAGTGTCACACTCGCGTGACTCTTGTTGTACTTGCAGGGATGAACCAGCAGGGGGATCCATCTTTCATGGCTCCAGGTAGCAGCTCACCAGGAAACTTGATGCAAGGACGAATGGGGGGCCCTCCTCAGAACACAGTGACGCAAGGGATGCAGGGAAACCCACAGGGAGGGCCCATGTACGCATCTGGTGACATGAAGGGCTGGCCACAGAGCGGCATGCCTCGCAACAGGTATGTAACCATAAACCTCTTCCAGCAATACAGTTCTTAATTTCTGCAGAATACTCAAAAGAGGGGCTCTGTAGATTGTTCTGTTGCTGGTAGCCATCAATAAACCATTTTAAATGATTGGCAGGCGTACCTGTTTGTCACAGCAGCACAAAACCGAGATGATAACCAGAAGTAGTAGTTGTTTTTTGTCAAAGTGTAGTCTCTCTAACTTTTCCAGGATTACCAACCAAAGCTTTAAAAGGGTATTTGTTTCTCTTTCCAGCTCATACTCGCAGCAACAATACCCCCAGCAAAGCAACCAGGGCCAGTTTGGACCCATGATGATGAACAACTCCATGGCTGGACCTGGGCAGGTCAGCGGGGCCGGGGCAGGACAGTTGGGCCAGATGTCGGGCCAGATGTCGGGCCAGATGTCGGGCCAGATGTCGGGCCAGATGTCGGGCCAGATGTCGGGCCAGATGTCGGGCCAGATGACGGGCCAGATGCCGGGCCAGATGCCGGGCCAAATGCCGGGCCAAATGCCAGGCCAGATGCAAGGCCAGATGCAAGGCCAGATGCAAGGCCACATGGGCATGAACACCATGGGAATGGGTAGAATGCCAATGGGACCTGATCAGGTTAGTATTGCTTTTACGAATGGAAAAATATGTAGTGTTTAAATAAAAACTGTTGAGTTCACAACATTGTTTACAACCCATTACATCGCTCACTGTTTTTTCACTGTTTCTGTAGAAGTATTGCTGAGGACCTGTGGATGACAGCAGAAACCGGAGCCTTTCCCCTGTAGCAAAGTGGCCAGGGCCACGAGAAGAGCTGGGCTTACACACAGACACACACACACACACACACACATGCAGATTAGGAGTTCCCCTTCATAAAATGTAATGCAGGAGACTCAACACAACGCAGTGTTCATCCTGAAGGAAGTGGGCTACGAGGACAAGCCTGCATCAGGTTTCATCGCCAACTGAAGCCTCACAACCCTATTTAGGTTATGCACATGCACACCTACTAAATACCTGTGGCTGTGTGTGTGTATACACATGAATGAGCTGCAGCTGTCGGGCAGTATTTAGCGTCACAGTCAGGCTGCAAAGAGGGACTACGGTACAACTGATTGTGGCCGCACTTTACCTGGAGGCTTCTGTGTGGAACAACGATCGATGCAATATTTCTTCATCATTAAAGCCTTACTAGAGATTCAATGCCTTCACAACAATGGGTTTCTTCTCGGCTGCTTCTTTTTTATCCTTTGGATGCGCCTCGTTCTTTAAGACGTTTGAAGCTCTAAGCACAGTTTTACTATGTTATGCAGATTGGAGCAATAACTCTCACCTCTACGCTTTAGACTGTATCTGAGCACCATCACCCCTCCTATGAGCAAACAAATGGTACTGCAGTATTAGATGTCTCAAGTGACCTCTGTGAACATGAATTGTAAATAATCTACAAAATATATCAAACATGTTTTTTAAAGGCCCATTATTGCACAGAGTATGAGACCTGGTTGTATTTTTGTGTCCCATATGCCAATCCGGATTTGGTTCATTAGTTGTTGTTTTTTTGCGGAGGCAAATATTGCAGGTGTGTTTGGGTTTTTCATTCCTAGTTTGTCTTTATCTGGATGCTGTATTTTTTTTAATCTTCTGAAAAGTCTTTTCTTCATGTTTTAGTCGAGGCACTTTTTATTTGTGATAAGGATCTGATGAGTTGAGGCTTTGAGCTTTCAGCTGTCAGAGGTCTTTATTGGAAGGGGGAGGAAATGAATTCTGTCAGGACTGTCCATCAAGTTATTTGTGTGTGTGTGTGTGTGTGTGTGTGTGTGTGTGTGTGTGTGTGTGTGTGTGTGTGTGTGTGTGTGTGTGTGTGTGTGTGTGTGTGTGTGTGTGTGTGTGTGTGTGTGTGTGTGTGTGTGTGTGTGTGTGTGTGTGTGTGTGTGTGTGTGTGTGTGTGTGTGTGTGTGTGTGTGTGTGTGTGTGTGTGTGTGTGTGTGTGTGTGTGTGTGTGTGTGTGTGTGTGTGTGTGTGTGTGTGTTATACATGTTGAGAGGACCTGACTCGGGGAAGATAGGTTTGGGGTTATGGTTAGGCAATAAGTAGTTAGAGGTGTGTGTGTGTGTGCAGTTCACCAACAGACCTCTTGTCCTCCTCTCTCTCCCTCCCACCAGCTCTGTGTCCAGTGTATTTTATTAGCAGCATCTTCTTTTGTGTGTTATTCTAAGCTCGCTGAATCTACCTTATCAAGATCCGCAATCCAAAGATATTTTTCCACATCCCTGTATAGTTTCTGGTGTAAAAAATGTTTATCATACGTGTCATGTTATTCTGATGGTAAATGGGTACATATCATGGATCTGTAATCACATATGACGGTTGTGTACTGCAAGCTAACGGCTATCGGTGCAGTGCAAAGAGGAGCAGACGGTCCCAACCCCACAGCAGAAGGTTTCTACATCCAGAGAGGAAAAGAGAAAGCATGTTTTGCTGTGAAAGATAAATATTAATGGAATGAATTCAACTTAAAGACATATCAATATCTCCTCTATTTTTTGGGAAACAACTTCATTTTATGTGCATATTTTGTTACTTCAGGAAAAATGAACTTTGTAAAGTTTTGATGGAGTACAAAAGGAGGTTTGTTTCTGTTTTTCTTTGTGTGGAGGTAAGATAAGCTGTCATTTTACAGGATGTATATTACAGAATTTTTTTTTCTTTTGATGTTGATATTGATGTAAATACAAATTTCTATTTAAACACTCTTGACTGTTTTTCTTATTGCGCACTGATTCTGATTCTGAAAAGTGATGCATGAATAGTATTTACTCCATTCTCAGTCTGGTAAGTGCATAGTGAAGGTGTATTGCACTGACATCATCAGTTTGATCAAACGAATCAGGATGAGGGCTGCGGCTTCATCAGGTTATTGGATAAAATGAAGGAATAATAAGTTCCATCTGATCAAACGAATCAGGATGAGGGCTGCGGCTTCATCAGGTTATTGGATAAAATGAAGGAATAATAAGTTCCATCTGTAGATCTAATTATCTTCCCTCAGAAGAAAACTATTGCCCTTGACTTTCTGGTTAAGAAAGATTCAGGTTATGGTAACCTGCCTATTTGCTAAGCTCCAAACTAATGTACACTAAACAGTGGTAGAACATTTCCAATCCTTCGGTACAAGTGAGTGACAGTGGTGATACAACAGTATAAAAAGACCTTGTACTTTATATATGGGAACAGAGATATTTAACTTTGGTACCACAGCTTAAAAATGCAGTTGTCCTGTATTCACAGTCCAATGCAAATAGAAGTACAGCTGTCCAATCAGCAGAATGTACTAAAATAATCACATCAAATAATCATAAATTACTTTTCATCACATTAGATTTGCTACATTACAATACTGATCATCCTCTGTAGCAGTCACTGTTCTTGATGTTAGAGGTTGAGCTAGTTTGGTAGCTCCATCTAGTGGTTAACAAGATAAACTAATATTGCTTAGTATTACTTCTGAAAAGCAGGTTATGTTTTCACCCTGGTCTGTCAGTCAGGTAACAAGATTACACACAAACAACTGGATCTATTTGAACATTTTCAGAGTTTGATATGGAAATAATTGTAGATGTAGATGAAATATTCTGTGACTAAATATTTTTAATTTCTGATTTGTGCAAATCAATGTATCGTAGTTGTTTTACAGTGCAGTACAAGTTTAATATGGACAAACTTAATTAACCAAAGTATAGGTAAAGAGAACAGTCCTTAAATATAATGGTGCGGAAAGAATTTCGAACAAGATGACCAGAATCTGGGTTTATTGTCAAGTAGGTTCACATAGATTAAATTTGGTGTTGGTACATAAACCATGAATATAAAAAATAGGAAATACAAGCATATATATAAAAAATATACGAAATAGCTTATATAATAGTTATATATAATAGTATATAATAAACACAAGAAATGTACAATATAGACCATTGATAACTACAATTTTATTTATACAGAATATGTATGAATATTCAAATATTCACAGTAAATGTTGATGGTGATATGTCGTCCCTAACACTTCAGTATGACCTATAATCTAGTATCACTTTTGCCAGGAGGGGGCGCTGTTGTCCACTATCCTCTCCAACATATCTTCTGATTTACCCAGTCGATCACACTGAGGCTGCAATTCCTTCCAAAGTCACAGGAGGGCGCTCAGCACCAGGGAAAATGAGTTTGCTTCACGTTTACACACCCAGGGATGTGAAAATAGTAACAACAATTTGGAGTGAGGTGAATATATAAAAACACTGCTTTGGTTTAATTGTGATACAGTGATAAAAACAAAGTGTAGTAATGGAGCACACACGCACACACAAGCACATACACGCATACGCACACACAATCTAAGGAGACCACAGCAGCCTGGCCTTCATTTTATCCACAGCTCCACCAGATTATGTAAGAGATGTGTGTATCTGCCAATATAGATAATTACATGTGATTAAGAATTCAGAGAACTATTATGATTTAACAGTGTGAAGGAAAAACAGTGTGTGTGTGCGTGTGTGTGTTAACTTTCTTATACAACATAACTTATTAAATTGAATCAGTGGAGCTTTCTCTAAAAAAGAACAAAGATGGAGTGTATATACATATATATTAAAAGCAACTTATAGCATAGGAGTGCAGTGTGGGAATCTGTAGCAGAGAGCAGCTCCCTCTCCCCCCTCCCTCCCTCCCTTTCTCTTTCTCTCTCTCTCTCTCTCTCTGTTTCTTGGCGTGGCTCCCGGCCCATCTGCGGCCTGGCCCGTGGATTACTGTTTGTTAATGTTTCAATCAGCTGTGTGTTGAGGAATGTGGAGCTATTTAACCTGAACTTCCCCAGGTGTGCCGAGGCGCCGCTCAGTCTGGGCCCCGCCGCCCTCCCCTGCCCTTGGCACAAAGCTATCACACAAACACAATCACACACTGGCCACGCCGGGGCTGCAGCTGTGCGCATCGCACCGCAGGGAAATGGGAAAAACATTGCACCAGGGAGACAGAATAAATCTTTGAGCGGATCGCCTCCGCCAAAGCAATTTAACCCCCGCAGCGCCGGCGCGGAGGCGGAATAACGCGCAGATTTACGCGCTAACATATTGGAACAGCGCGTTCAAATGGATGTTTAATGGAAGGGAAACCCAACTTTTATTTGATTGATTTCATTTTTTCTTTCGCTTCCCAATAAAACACCTTTCATCACTTCATTATGTGTCAGTGAATCTGCCTGAGATAATAATAATATTAAACCCTCTTGTACCTTTAAACGTTATTTGTCATGATCTTGTAACCTGACTATTTAAAGGGAGACTTCCTCTTGTAATGTGATACGTTAATGGCCCATAGAGAAACAAATGACCACTTTAACTGGCCATGAGCCTGTTTGACCACCAGCTTTGGTTTACTGGTAGCTGAGTGACTCAGTACTTTATTCTAGGTGTGACACTTTTTTTTATAGTGAGAACCACCTCACACTGTCACAGCTACAAGAAAAGCTTCTCAGATGAATGTGAGCCCAAATCTACGATTTATCACAATGGTAATAAGGTCAGAACAGACCATAATAACCACCCAAGTGCCCCCACTCAAATCATACACCCCCCCTCCTCCCCAGGTATATAATGTGACCCACTCCCACACAAACACCATGACACAGAGGATTTCTTGTTGAAAAATAATTGTCTTGTTTTAATAAAAAAACAGCAATAAGGTACATTGTAAGAAAACAATATCTTCACATAATGAGGCATTGTAATATACAATACAGTTTGTCGCTCAGTAATCTGAGAAATTTATCTTTTTCAATTTTTTACAAAATGCTGAATTCTCTACATGATTTTATACAAGATACAAAGAGCGTAACAGAAACATTAGCTTTCTTTAGAAACAATAAAACTCTACAAGCAACAAGCGAGGCAGTGGCTGCCCTCGGCCCGTCTTGGTCCCCCCGGGCTAACCCAGTCTATTTCGGGACACTAGCAGGTCCCCTCTCTTTTCTCAGGACCCTCGGATGAATCGAGGGCCGCGAGTGGCAGGGATCCTCGCCAACCGGAGGATGTCCATACATTGTATTTTTTGTTCTAGCTTCTTGGGAGTTAGAAACGTCCCTACACAGTTCAAGGATTTCTTTCGATGTGAAATGGAGATTTCACATCAGGTATAGCCTTGTTCATTCTTGGCGGTGACCGCGGTGGAGTCACGGTGCGATGCTCCACGAGCTCTTAGCGGCACATGATCCTGTCATCTGAGCATCCATTCTGCGGGGAGACAAGAGGAGGAGGACGGTTAGTTTATTTGCTCTGAGGGGGATACACAGCAGTCACAAGGAAACCGGTGCGTAAAAGGAGCTTTTACGCATGGCACTGGTAACGTTTACGCACGCGTTCAGACTTTCCAAATATGCCACAGGGGTGCGTGCACCTCAGTGGAAATAACATGGGATCTGAGGCACATAAGGCAGTATATGTTAGGAGAGATATTTACCTCAGCTGCGATGCTAGCGAGCTCGGCGTTCAGCGTGGTCAGCGGTGTGCGGGCGATGCCGCTCGCCATGAGCTGGCGGCTCTTCTCCGGCTCGTCGAGCTCGACCTGCAGGTCCCAGATGTAGTCGATGACGTGCTGCAGGATCTCCACTTTGCTCGCCTTCTTGTTCGTGGGCAGCGTGGGCACCAGTTCCTTGAGCTTGCTGTAGCAGTTGTTCATGTCCTGCAGGAAGACGCTCATCTGCTCGTCCAGCAGCGGGATCTTGATCTTGGAGATGGTCAAGCTCTGCTCGGACAGGCAGCGCACCATGTCCTCTCCGCCGACCTTGCTCTTCAGGGCGCAGGTAGATCCGACAACCTTCATCTTGATGCGTGTAAGTTTCCAAGGATTGTGATGCAGAAATGAAAAAGATGTTGGGAGATAGTCGAGTGACCAGGCTTCTCCTCCTCTTGGAAATGTGAGCAAGGGAATGTTGACAGTTAGCAACATCCACATGGGCCAACCTCCGCCTGTATATACCAGAGCAGGAGCCGAGGGGCGTGAACGAGTCCTCCTGTTTGAAGGCAGTGGGCCAATGAGATGGCTCCCTTTGTGTTGGCGGGTGGGTCCACAGCCGCGCTATCACCCAATGGCCGCTCTCGCCTGGTTATCGGGTTTTACAATCTGTTTGAGGGATGGCGTTACAAATGGAAACAAATGTGTGTCTTTTATGGGTAATATGTGGGAATCCAGCTGTCCATGGCTTGGGGACTCTGCAGGTGTAGATTGCCTGGGGACAGTCACGGGGTGGTGAATGCCTGCCTGGGTATGTGCTGTGAGAATGTGTGTGGGATGGGACGGGGCTGAATGGGATGAATGGTTAATGATAATGAGGCGGCCACGGTGCCCTAGATTTAGCCTCTCACAATGGTCGCTGGCGCTGCAGATGTGGATGAGGATAGTACAGTGAAAACAAAGTGGAGACACAGAGGGGACAGAGGATGCTGGGGGGGGGGGGAGCGATATAAACTTTATCAGCTGAGATCAGTTCAAGATGATAAAAGTTAGGGCAGGGGGACGTGTGCAGGAATGCAGCTACACAGAGTTGACTGGGTTTATGAAATCAGGAGTTTAACAACGTTACAACGAGAGGGTGAACTTCATGTCCCCGCCACTCTCTGACTCTGAGCTGTCTGAAACGCTATTTTCTTTAATTCTGGAGGCACAGAGTCTCTTTCTCCTGCGCCTCTGCAGCTCCAGTGAGCGAAGCAACTTCACGGATTCCTTCACATGTTTCTGCAGTGTGTGTGTATGTATGTGTGTGTTTGTGTGTGACAGAGAGTGTGTGTGTGATGGCGTCTCTCTCTCTCTCGCTCTCGCTCTGAATCTTCCCCCCAGATTGTCCAAACAAGCCCGAGCAGACTGGCAGGCGCCAGCGCGGTGACGTCACCCATTCATCGGAGCCTTGACGCCTGTCAGCCTGGCGCCGCTCGGGCGGTCTCCATGGAGACGTCAAACAAGGAGGGCGCGCTCCTCCTTCACCTGCGAGCTGCGCGGGACCGAGTCCTGAGAACAAACCCGAGCTTTTCTCTTCCCCCTCGTTCATTTATCACCTTAAAGCAGCGGGATGGGATTACAACCCCGCACCTGCACTGACACTGTCAGCAGGTCAACAGGAAGGGGGGTGGGGGGGGCGACTAAACAACTATTGCATTCCTGCACAGCCTTTGTCAGAACTGTATGACCCTGTGGCCACTGCAGGATTAAACTGATTTACACTAATTTAGTTCATTTTGCATCCACCAAAATAAAGAATGAGACGTTTAAATATATTTGTCAGTAAAAATATATGAATCTGTGGCATTTTAACACTTAACAACTGTTGCATTCATGCAAAGCCGCTCTCGGAACTGTATGACCCTGTGATCCCTGCAGAATAATGCTGATTTACACTGCATTATATTCAAACACATTTAATTTGATTCTTTCATTTTCATTTCTGATTTCTCTTTATATTCCTCAGTGAATGTGCTAAATCTAATAACATCAATTGCATTTTAACATTTAACAACTGTTGCATTCCTGCACACAGCCACTGACACAACTGTATGACCCTGTTCTCACTGCAGGATAATATGGATTTAGACAAATTAATGGTTTAAGGAGTAGGAAATGTTTTATCTATAAACCACCCTAACCTCTCTTGAAATCTCTCAGTACATTTGCTAACTGCAAATAGATAAATTGCCTTTTGACACTAAAAAAACGGTTGCATTCCTTCACACAGCCCACTTCACTATTGGCCCCTGTGGGAACAACAGGACAAAAATCTGTTTCCATATTCAATGTTACCCTTCACATATATTCCACTGGCTTCAAGCAGCAACTACAGTGATATAATAGCCCACTTATCTAAATACAAAACAACTATTACAATACAGTGGAAGACATGAGCAGCTCCCACATTCAAAATCCTACTCAAGTAAAACTGCTGATTATCACACAAATGTACTTAAAGTATCCAAAGTAAATAATAAACATTATTTGCAACTATGGTATGTTATATTTATATAATTATGTATATTATATCACCAGACTGTCATTACTGACTCATTTAAATGTAAGCTGGATTTTTATATTGTTGCTGGCCAATAGGAATCTTGCAGTCTATTCTATAACAATGCATCAAATGTAACAAGTCGATCATATATTTTATATATTTCATTATTTCATAATACGAATAAGTACACAACTTTGAGTAGTTGTGCTCACTTTTAAATTTCACTACGTTATAATTGGACTTTTACTGACCAGAATCTGCAGCGTTTAATTGTTGCATTTGGTTTATGCATTTATTTTAATTTTTTTTATGTAGAATTTAGTTTAAATTAGTATTCTAGTATTTGTGCAGACTGACACGAGGTTCTCACCAGTTTTAAATCTATTTGTATCCTCCTGAATAAGTAAAACCAGCTTCTTCCCTTCAGATTTGAATTTAAATGCTGTTTAAAGAGCCTCTGCTAAAATCTGCACAGATGTGACACCAAAGCCAACGTCAGTGTTGTTGTCCTGTAACAAAGTTAACTACCACTGGGACTGTTTCTTCTAGCCTAGTTGCAGTAGCCCATAAAAACTTTAAAAAAAACTTTCTTTTTCTCCCTTTTTTTTTGCCCTCTGTCCTAGGTCGCAGCTGACAGGGCGGAGGCAGGGCGGAGGGAGGGCCGGGTGGGTAGAACAATGGGAGTGCGGTGCAGGGATTGTGGGAGAGAATCTAGGCTGGAGCCACAGTGTCTGGAGCGCCCCTCCACTCCCCTCATCCAGCTTTTGTTCAGCTGCAAAAGCTATCAGCACTTCCTACTGACACCAACAATAACTCCACACAGCTGGGCCCTTTTTAGCCTGTTTACAGCACATCAAGGCGAGGGGAGAGAGAGAAGACAGAGCGATGAGGCAGAGGAGGGGAGAGAAAAGTGAAACATATTAGCTCCTGATTTTAACTGACAACGCCAGTGCCCTCTCGCAGCTCCCCCTTCATCGCCGACACAGAATTCATTTCCCAGGGGACTCGTTATATGTGAGTCGATTATCACTTAGTATTTTATTTCTACGACAGGCTACTGTTTCCTCTGCAGCATCCCCCATCCATCAAACAGCAGAAAGGCAACAACTTGTCTTCTTTTCAGGACATTGTGTATCTTGGCTCTATTTGTGCCCGCACACAAGCCGTTTCCCAGTAGCGTTTATTTTTTCCAGGATAAATTGTTCCATTTGGTGTAGAGGAAAACATAACAGCTAGTACGCCCTCTTAATCACGATAAGGCCAAAACTGTAGATCTATAAGAGCACACTACAGGAAGTGTGAAACGTCGGTGCAGGAATCCATTCAGAGGAAATAGGACATTCCAGCAAGGCTTTCACACTTTTGCTGCTGTTATTATTACTGTGGGGGACAATAAGTAATTCTCATACTACTTCCTGAAACATGAAAGGGACCAAGGCACAATGATGGCGGAGGAGAATAAACGCTTTCTTAGACAGAGGATTTGACTTCAGTACGATTATTGAGATACACTGTTGAAAAGAAACGGGGAGGAATTTGATAATGAGAGGCGAGCACCACATGCAAGTTTTCAACAATTTTTACTAACACTCACACACACACAGACACACACACACAAACACATAGGTCTTCTCCCTGCAGCTGTGGGATTAGTTTCCAGTTCCCAGTCAGGCTCTTCCTGTTTGCTTGATAATGATCACACCTGTGTGCAGGTGTGTGGAGAGGCTCATGTGAGACAGGGAGGGGTGTGTGTGGTGTCAGATACAAAAACCTTTACCACACCACACTGTCACAGCTCTCTGCGGCCGAGTGATGATTGACTCGAGACTCATCAGTCACAGGCACAAGTGGAGGAAGTGTGTTCTGTGTGTGAGAACTTGTAATGCTGTGTGTGTGTGTGTGTGTGTGTCACTGCCTCTGTGGGTGTGTTATGTATGTTTCCGCCTGGATTCCTGGTGTGCCCCGGCATGGCCCTGGCACCTCCCTGGGCAGCGCAGCCTCTGTAATGACTGAGGACCCGTGGTTGGGAGTCACTTCCTGTGGGAGTCCTGGTTCAGAGATGTGTCATTCCCCAGTGCAGACAGGCTGGAGCCGCGCCGCTTGTTGGTGTTTTTCCTGTGTGCAGACTGGCAGGCAGACTGGGTGGGTGGATGGATGCCATCCCCTGAGAGCCAGGGGCAGGTTACAGGAACACTATCTCCATTTGATAGTTTGTGCTCCGCAGCCTCACAGAGATCCTTGAAGCCCCACAGGTGTCCACTGCTCTGTGTCCTTGGCCCCTGGAGGACTCACAGGGACAGCTCGCTCTCTATCTCTTTCCCTCACTTGTGTACATATGTATGTGTGTGCACATTCACTAGACCTGAATCTCACCCCTCCTTTACACCCCTGTGGCCATCTCCCTCCGCCTGGTTCCCACACACACTATCAAAGCCCTTTAATGGCTTCTAATTAGCTCCCCATCTGCTGGTGACAGCGCACTGGTGGCATGCTAAAGCACCCATTGAGAGCATAGGCATTGTGCTCTGGAATACTTTCCACTCCAGTGGCAATTGCCTGGTGAGAGAGCTTTAGTTGGGGGGTGTGGGGTGGGGTGCTGGTTGAGGAGGGGGTGAGAAGGAGTTGGAGGAGGAGGGGATGCTGGGTAAGAGTTCTCTGTGGTCAGGGGTTTGGGGGAGGGCAGGGGTGGAGGGATACACAATGGGAGACAGTGTTACGGCTTGTTGCAAATCTAATAACGCCCGAGTCCCTTTTCCGTCCGCTCATCAACCCCCCCCCCCCCCCCCCCCAAGCACCACCAGCAACTAGTCTCCCCTCCCTCTGCTTCTTTGACTTTAGCAACAGTTTGCCGCTGACATCACACAGCGGACGCTCGGGTGAGCCAACACTGACTTTGCATCGAGGCCACGGTGAGACAGTGGGGTCCTGGGTCTGTAGATCTCCCCCTGAAACCACTGACTGAACAATAGGTGCACCTCCGCAGGGACTGTAAATGTTGCCTAATGAGGCCTCTTCATTAGCAGAACCTGTCTGTTTGTGAAAGCTGCCTGTTTGTCTGATCCTGTATGAGGCCTCCTCCTCTTCCAGGACCTCCAGCAGGGCCCAGGTCCACTGGTAGCAGAAGGAGAGACCAGCTGTTCCCAGCTGGTAGCCAGAAGATGCCTATGGGGGACCGGCCTGATTGCTGCTGGCCAGCTGCCTCCTGCTGCAGGAGGGAGATGGAGAACAAACAAATGTTTCGGGCAAACCTTCACATCAGCTCCAGTATTGTCCCTCTTTCTGTGTCCAATGATTGCTAATTTACATTTCAGACAGTAATGTTGAACAAGAGGCTGGTGGAGGGGTTAATGAATAATAGTGTTTGCATAAGGCATTAAATATATCCTAAATAATTAGCAGTTTCATCTGGAGAGAGAAACCAAATCCCAGGTCATCGTCACAGCCCCATTGCATAAGTGAAAATAATAAAACTTTATGTATTAGGGCCTTTCCATCCAAAGCTACAAGGTGCTTCACAAAATATAATATAAGTCCAAAGTTAGTTGGATCATACTCAAATTGCTTTTTTCCTCGGATCTTGTCAAATCAATAGGTAGCATTGATAACTTTATAAGAGGGAACATTAATAGTATATCTTTATATGTTTATTATATAGTGCAGGAATGTTTTCCATAGATAAAGTGCTATAAGAAACTGAACCAATATGAAACTCATTCTGGTGTTTTCTTGATTCCATGGCAACTGCAGGCCCCACTTTGAAATGCAGAGTGAGATCCTATGTAAAGCCACATATTTGTGTGAGTGTGTTCCTGTGTGTGTGAGACGAATGGTCTGTCACCTGACCTCTCTCTCTCTGCCCATCCCGCACACACACACACAAACGCCGCACATCCCCACAGCTGCACGGAGGCGTCCAGTCAGCACGGCCACGGGACATGGGAGCCAAAGCCCAAAGATGGAGCAGGACAGTGGCAGCTGGGGAGCTGACAAAGCCCCATTCAGAGGGCCCAGGCCGGGGGACAATGGCTGGGCCAGGCTGAGCCCTCTCCTCCACTCTTCCAACCAAAGATTAATACTTCAGATGGGCTTCCCAGTGGCAGGCAAGGCTAAAAGGAGAGCCCTCCTGTTTGTCACTGGGCATTGTGCTAGTCGCCTGAGAACCAACCTCTTGGATGGGCTTGACAAATGAGAGCCACCATTGACAGTGAACAGATTGGGTCTGCCACTTTTGTTTTGATTGTGGAGCGGGTATAATCAAGTTATTTGGGCCTTGGAGAGTTTTTGTTTCTCTCTCCTGACGCTCTTGACACCAAAGTCCCACCTTAGCTGGCTCAGCTGTGATCTGAGCCCGCTTGAGTTTCCACTCTTGTTTGTTGTTACTATTTATCAGCGCTGTATAGAGGGTGCAACAGCATGAGGAAGTTAATTTACATGGGTGTGGGAATCAGGCTATCTATTCATGTGGCCTACAGGAGGCAGCGCAGGTGCAACAGGTGTAGGTGTGTGTATTCTTTGTCACATTCAATAGAGCTACAGTGCAGTGTTATTGTAATGTTTTCTATGCAGATGTCCCTTGTTCGCCTGACCTTAATAACATGCTATAAGAAACAGTGCAGCCAGGGGACTACAGTAACCAGAGACCCTGTTAGGTAAGGGTGGGGGGTAAACACCAGCAACTCAGGTTTACACCCCCACTCCCTGCCCTTTTCTCTGGGAGTGCAACGCAGGTGTTTAGCCCCCAGCAAGGCAGCATTTCTGGTTAAACTGTAGGAACGCTGCCCCACCTTCACACCGGGAACTAGAAGTGGCCGCAGAGTACACAGCGTCACACCTGCACACCTGGGCTCCCAGTGTGTCTTCCGTGATCACGTCACATGATTTCACAACAGGAAATTTTCCACCACAGTCTTGACAGAGAAGAAAGCGCACATGGAGTCAGCATATGCAAATTTCATTTCAAGCTCTGTAGCCAAATCAAAGGCCTGAAGTTCACTTTGACTGTTGGACACAGCAACAAGTGAGTCCTGAACCTGTGTCTCCATGTGGCTGCAGTGAGCAAAGTGGCCTGGGACCATCTGCCCCGTCTGCCCCAGTGCTTTTGCTGCACATGGACCAGCCATTCTCACGACAGAGGAATGTGCCCTTGTGGTAAACATACATCGACCCCCCGCAAGTGCCACAAATATCATTCCCTTTCCCTGCTCCCTCCCTCCCTCCCATCCCTCCTCTCCTCTCATGGTGTCCCTTCAACCACCCCAGTCTCCATCACCCTCTCCGTCACCCCCACCCAACGGCCAAGCCAGTCGCCCAGTCCCCTCGGCCGCCCGGTGAAAATCCTCCTGGTTCCCACGTAGAACTGAGAGACACGCTGCTAAGACAAACACCCTGCTTTTCACCCAGGGCCCTCTTCCAGGAATACGCTTGTGTGAAACTTCGATGCAGCAGAAGGTGCCCTACTTTTAAACTTCATTCTTCTCCCTGGGATTGTTGCAGGGGGTTTAACAAAAGGGGAAAGGGACTGTGTGTGGGTCAGCAGGGGTGTGTGTGTGTGTGTGTGTGTGTGTGTGTGTGTGCATCTAGGTTATACTCGGGTGCGTGTGTTCACGTGCACGTCCGTGTTTATGCAACAGTGTGTATGTGTGTGCACGTGAGGGGAGGGCTGGAGGATTATAAAGAGGAAGTGAATGGGAAGTACACACTCAGTGACAAAATAAGAGGGAGACATTCCTTTGCTGCCCCTCCCCTCCTCCTCCCTGCTCCCTCTTTCTCTGCTCTTGCTCCGCTGTGGCAGGGCCCTGGGAAAATCAAACAGGTGGTTTGGGCCTGGCAGGAAAGCTGGCTGGGCCCGGGGTGGGCAGGCCTACAGGCTGCTGGGGGCTATCAAAAGCTCTTAGACCCAGCTTTAGGCCAGCACTCTGAATGGCCCCGGGCTTCATTATCATGTGAATTCTGGGAACTGCCCCGGGCCCCCAGTAACACCAGTGAGCTGCCCATATGGCGTTCGCTTGGCAACTAGGGAGACCCGCACCCCCCCCCCCCCTCCAATGCTACTCCTCCATTCCAGCACTCCTGATATCAAAGGGGGACAGGGAGGCAGAGGCCCAGAAACCCCCAGTCAGCCGCAGCCCTTCTCCTGGGGGGGCCGGACCACACAGAGCAGCCCTGGACACTCCTTAGGGACCCCGGATAACACCGCTGCCCTAGAGGGCACTACAGCTAGCTGGCTCTCTGTGGATTTACCCATTGAATTAGCATTTAAGACACATTCTGAAGCTGTCAATTTAGCATCAGAGGCAGTGCTGTGAAAGATAAAGATGTCGGCAGCCTTTCCACTTCATGAGGGCGCTCCTCTAATAAGCCGCCCTCCTCCCATCATCCCATTATGCACTGAGGAATTTAGAGGATGAATTCCCTCTGATTGATGACCGCTGATGAGCAGATAAATTCATCTATGCATCTTTGTGAAATGTGTGTTTGTAGAAGTTGGGTGTGGTAGTGACACCTCACAGCCAATTTGCCCTGTGCTGATGACTCATCCCTGGCTTTTGTTCTCTGTAGAACATTTATATGATTAAAGGGGGGGGGGGCTAAAATGATGCTGTGAACAGCCGCCAAAACACACACAACTAGAATGGTACTTACAGAGCACATCCTCCAGAGATTCATGGTAATCTGTCGTTTTTGTGTGATCCCGCTAAGTCACAGTCGAGCAAATAAATAAAATGTCCTTCCATCACTAACTTCACAAGCGGTGCCAGTTCAAAATTTGCTTCTTATCAAACTAATTGTCCTCAATCAACATTAAGATTAGGATTAAGATTAAGATGCATTTATTAGTCCCAAACACAGGCACAGACATGCAGGTAGGGAAATTGAACCTCTTCTTTTGACCCATCTGGTGCAGGACACACAGAGCAGTGAGCGACCATGTACGGCGCCCGGGGAGCAGATGTTGGGGGAGTAAGGTGCCTTGCTCAGGGGCACTATACAGGGTAGGGAGAATCCTCTTGGATTTTTGGACAGATCAATCCAGGTTCGTCTTTTTGTTGTTTCTCCATGGAGTCGAACCAGAGACCTTTTCTGCCCATAGTCCAAGTTTCTGCCACTAGTCCACCGCCTCTCCATCATCATTCCCGTTCCATTTCCTTGCTGTCATGTTATTATAATATGTATAGACCCTAGTAATTAAAAAATATTGTCCACAGCATTCAAATTGCCTAAGTCCCAACCAACTGTTAATGAACGTGCCTGTTTACGTTTCTCGAGAACATTCATCCCCAAAAAAGCTAAACTCATAACTTCCGCTGCCATTCGACACTAGTTGGTTCAGAGACAGAAATTCATATATTAGTAGGACCAGTCGGCTTTGCCTGTTTGTTTGTTAAATTGCTACAAAAAATTGCCTGATGGGAGAAGGGCTCTCATCACAGTTGTGTAAATCAAGTGCACTTTCAATATAATAATGTAATAAATGGAGGATTAGGGTTTCTAGAACTGGTGGTCCACAATACCTCGAAGTTGGCCCTGCACTTCCTCTGGTCCTCATAAATACACCTGCCAAGTTTGAAGTCAAACGGATGAGCGGCTGCGATTTATTAGGTGGATGATACATGCGCAGTAAGACCCTGTGGTGCGAGCAGCCCCCCCGTAAGCATTCCAGCTACATTAACACGGAATGAGATCCATGTGATGGTAAATAACCTTGTGAGTCATCTGATTTTCCTGGATGAGGACACTTCTGCAGAGGAGATGTCACTTAACAGCAGTGCAGGAATGCTGCTCCGGCTGCCGCAGTCGGCCACCTGTGCTGCAGTGCAGCGTGGGTAGACGGAGAAGGAAGTGTGGTTATATGTGTCACATGATGTCATGCTGATGAAGAGACTCTGGATGGCTTCGGCATTGTTCATTGTGATTAATGATAAACATGCATTTGTGTACGTGCACTCATATCTCTCCATGTGTGTGCCATGGGGAAGTGATCTGATCTGACAGTATGTGGATAATCTAGTCCACTTACTTCACTGCTCGCACCTGCAATAAAGAAGTATGGAAAACAGAAGAGAGCAAAACAAGGACGGAGGGAGAGAGGTAGAGGAAGAATGAGAGCTGAAAGTGTGATCTGACTTCTGAGGAACTCTGCTGGTGATTCATTATTTTTCACATGGAGCAGCTCACTCCCTGTGCAGCTGTGCAGGCCACATGCGCAATATGATTTCACAACATCTTGCCTGTCCTTGGAAATTCCTACTTTTTTTTTTTCATTCGGCCCCCTCACCCCCTTCCAGGCAGTGTTATTCTGACAGAGAGGCAGGTGCACGACTTAGTCATTCTTCTCTTCCCTCAAACGGCTCCTTGCTTCACTGAGGCTTTAGTCAGCTACGGGGGCTTGACCAGAAAGCCCTGTCAGAGTCATGTGTTTATCGTACAGTAGGCCTCACAGTGCTGCTGGTGATGGTGCTGTTGTTATCACTCAGCTCATCACTGCTCCCGTAGGTGTCAGCAGCCAGCTGGTTGCAGAACAGTGATGTCTCAGCTGCAGAAACTCCAGTGACTCAGCATTTCTAGCTCTTGGGTTCTGCTTCTTGGCCCAAGGTGTGTTTGTTTATCTTTATAGTATCACTGTCTCTGTAGGATTCCATCCAGGCCATGTTGTGACCCAGGGTAGTGTCTGTGGGATCCCACTCAAGATGACGCGTGTTGTTGCCGTGAATCATCCCACAGCTGCTCCCCTGTCGGGCTCCAGCTCAGCAGACCGATGCAGACTATGTTCAGACCGTTCTGTTTACAACAAACACAAGCACATAGCAGCAAGGAAAGAAAGGTCACTTTGGCCATAATAATGCCATGTTCAATTACCAAGAAACCAGATGAGCCAGATGGATGAGAATGTGCTTGCATCAGGGCCCATTCCGTGAGGTGGGGCAGGGGGGAGGAGTCAAGTACCAATCCAAGCTCAGGGAAAATCTGTTTTATTAGAAATAAATATGGCCTTTACAATCGGCCTCCAGATGATCCAAAACACTGCTGTGCAAGTAGAGACCTTATTTTCCCATACTATAATTTCACTACCTTGGCTGTAAAATCCCGTAAAGACTTCAAAATCCTTCTCATTACACACAAAGCCCTTAATGACCCACTCCCATTGCATGTTAAAGAGCTCATAGCACCAAATAATCCCAATGGACCATTTCTCTCTCTAAATGCAGGCCTTCTACACTCCTGGAATCTCTGGGAGTAAGATGAGAGGCAGAGATGTGCGTCTGCCTCACGTGACACTTTATACAAGATTTGATTTAGGTGAAACTTTGTTGTCTGAGATCAAAGTAAAACAAAGTAAATTAGAAAAACACCTTGGTTGCTGAGACCGAAAATTAAATAAGAGGGCGACCAACTTGATTCAAGGACAGGATTATTTCAAGAGGCTAATAAATGAACATTATTTTCCCTGTGACATTTGTTCTTGTTTACATACTGTGAATAAAACAGGGATTCATTGTTCCAATCCACCACATTGGTATCCGTGGCGACACTGGCCTTATTCAGATGATCTGGAAGCAAACATGATGGGATGGTTCCAAATGAAATCCAGTGTAATTGTCAAAGTGATTATTCCATTTTGAGGTTCTGCTATCACTTACATTCCCACGGACAAATCTAAAAACGTAGGAAGATTAGGCGTCATGGTGCATTATCACTGAACTGTGTGACTGTAAACATACTGGTCTTGATAAGATAATAGTGGTGACAGTTAACCTTAGCTTGTTCGTGTGGGGCCAGAGTTAGAGAATGATAAAACAATAATAAAAATGACAGAAGACAGGAAACAAACATCAGCATAATGTTCTACCAATGTGCTCAGGTGAGTAGGTTGCCACAGCTTATATAATATAATGGAGAAGCAATAGGACAAGACTTGTATTTATCAACATCTTGCACATTTATTAACTTTTTAAAAATAAATATTTAAAAAAAGACTATACAAATCTATACTACTTCTTGTATGTGTCAGGGCTCAAGTCGACAGTCATATTGGTTCAGGCAATGAAAATGTTGAAAAGCTCCTCAGCTAAAGTCATGAGATGACCTTTGACATGAATATGTAAAATATAATTTGTGGCTGTAACTTTACATCTGTAACATCTGCACGTGAAGTCACTTACTTTTGGATTACATCGGTTAGGTGGGTGGTGGCCACCAGCCGTTAATGAATAAAACATGTTTATAGATATAGAGTATCTGTTAAGAGCTATACTCATTGTTTCATGAAGCATTTCAATTCTTAATACCCCCCCCCTCCACACACACACACACATCTCTTATCCCTCTTCGCGCCTAAAGAGCCAGCAGGAGAAACTGAAAGAAAGGAGAATGGGCCTCCGAATGGCAAGGAATGAGAGTTGAGTTGAGGAACAAGTGAGTGAGTTAGAGAATGAGAAAATGAGAGGAGAGACAGCATGGATTCTTTTCTTTGGGGCCTTAAA
Source organism: Platichthys flesus (assembly GCF_949316205.1). NCBI lineage: Eukaryota > Metazoa > Chordata > Actinopteri > Pleuronectiformes > Pleuronectidae > Platichthys > Platichthys flesus. The sequence continues at coordinate 8,055,733 of NC_084946.1, read as the reverse complement.
GACATGTTTCCCTCAGATGTTGGCTCTTCTTCAGATGCTAATGGTTCACTCTTTTCCCAAGCTGGGCCTTAGCATAACAATGCAGTGGAAGTGAAAGAGCTAAACCTCTGCTTTCTTTAAGAAGCCAAAGCTGGGCTTTTCTTGTGGACTAATGCCCCTCTCTCTCTCTTTGTGCTCCCAGTGAAAGGCCCGCGGAACGCCAAGGCAAGGTGATCACAGAGTTTACTGAAAATGAGACTGAAACAACACACGGGCCGAGCTGAAATTGCATCGGTGAAGTCATTGTAAGCCAAGAGAAATGACCAAATATAGAGCAGAGAGTTGCTTGGCCTGAAGCCAGAGAGCTCACTCTCTGGAGTCTGATGACAGCAATCATTTTTAATATTATCAGCTTTTGCTTTTAAAGCTGTGCTGAATTATGTTTGTTGGAAGACTCCAACCCAAATGTTATGACTGTGCGTCCCGTGCTGACTCCAAGACGGCAAAAGTCCCATCTGAAAAGCAGTTGTGAGCCTGAAGGGTTTTTGGATGAACTGCAGCCTGACCTTGAAGGGACTCTCGTAGATACGATCGTGAGGCCCTGATATCCTCTGATAGCAAACGAAGAGCATATGGTTTTCTGCTTTATCATATTATCAGGGAGGAATGAGCAGGATTGAAGGTAAAGGACATGCAGGAGAACACGGAGACACTGTGCGGGTCACGCTGGTGAGATATGACGACATCCAACTTATCCGTTTGTGCAGAGTCAAACTGTTCCTTCTTCTCACCATACGCCATTCCACTTTCTGTGTGTTTCTTATACACTTTGGGAGGGTTTTCAAAGGGCAACGTTTTTGTGATGTGGTTCCGAGGCTGGCTTTCACTTTACGACATGGACGCACATAAAAAAATATTGCATTCTGAAAATATGTATATATATATACATTTTTTAAGACACCGACTCTTTTTTAACAGCATCATTGCTAAAACAGAAAGATATGATAAAAGATCCGATTTTTGATCCCATGCAGAAAGAAGAAAGTGACTCCAAAAGATGGAAATGGAAAAAATGCTAAAAAGCAAATGCATGGGAATGTGAACTAAAATACTTAGAAGCACACAAAAGAAAGGTAAGTATATCTAATATTGTAGCAGAAAAAGTAGAAGTTGTGGTGAAGAGGAACAATCCTGGAAGAAACGTCCTGATATGAGTGTCACTGCTATAAGTGACATGTGAACTCTAAAATCCAAATGAGGCTTCATCTGTTGTCCCTCGGGCCTGACGATGACAATAGGCAACTAAGTACCCCCCAATTACCAGGTTTTAACCCATTAACACCTCTGATGTTCTCCCTCTCCTTCCTCACCCCTCACCCCTCTCTCCCTTTATGCAGATGAGCCGGTCCAGGTGCAGCACAGAGGAAGTTAGCACCTCCTCACCACAGCAACATCACTCTATTTGCATGCAAAACACCAGGGCTTAGTCAGAATATGTGTGAGCACAGGTGTGTGTGTGAGTGGGGACGTTGTCACCAGAGCCACTAATCTGTTTGTCCTGACGTGCTCCCTATTTGCTCTGATACTGTCGGATTGCGGCGTTCTGTAATTAAATGTTTTGTGGAAACACGTTTAGTTTCTCTATTGTGAGAGATGGCAGGAGGGGAAAAGCAGCTGAAAACGTGACTCTCTCACAAACACAAGCCTACATTTACTTGTGCTGAAGTGAGCTTTTTGTGCTCTTTCATTTGTGTGTGTATATGTGTGTGTAGGTTGAGAGGAAGTCAGCGGTGGCACCCAATGTCATTTGAAGCGGAGCGCCTGGCGCCACAGCATCAGGAACATCACTCCCTGGTGCCAGGCTCATATTTATAAGCAGTCACTAAATGACACACAGCTGGCGGCATGGAGACAGCTGTCACTGCCGTCACTACGCCCTAATCTGTCTCTCCCTCCCTCCATGTGTCTTTCCCTCTGTTTTCCTCCACTCTCACACTCTGGTGTTCAGCTGGGCTGCCTCCCTTTCCTCCTCCCGCCCTCCCTCCCTTCAGGATCCAGACTTCGTGGAGCCGAAGCTGCAAAAAGTCACTTCCTGGAGCTGGTGTTCACTTCCTCTTCTTTTTGTGGGACTTCCTGCGCTGCCTCTGTGATCAGACCGGTCCGAGCTGACTCTCTGGGAGAGACTTCCTGATGCACGGACAGCTGGGGAGATAATTCTCTCTTTCTGCCTTTGTCAGGACTTTTTTTTTTTTCTATCTCTCTGTCTGTTTCTCCAGAGGTCTACTTTTCCCCCTGTACTGTTTTTCCATTTACTCTGCTAAACTGCAGGTTTATTTTGTTACGATGCAAAACGAATCCGATCCCCAGGAGACAGATCATCTTCTGAAAGAGCAGACCAATGAAACACAACATCCCAGGACAATGAGCCTAACAGATATCACAAGGCCAATTCATGCTTCTGTGTCGCAACTAGGCCGTAGACATGTAGCCTACGCAGAGCCCTGCGCTGTACCCTGACGGGAAGAAACGGACAAAAGTAATTGCTCTTCAACATCTGTCAGCTCCAGCTCCGACATGATCCGCTAACTAACACTGGCCATTGTTCTGAAGTAAACAGAGACGCCAGTGAATTTGTAATTAAGTGGCCAAGAAACTGGAAGACACTCAATACTATCATAGAAACTGTACCACCACTTAAGTTTCAGCTGTGTAGTTGCCGCGCGACTCCCATTCAGCTCCAAACATCTATGAATGCCCTGCGAAGGCCCCGTGCGAAGGCGGCGTACGTACCTACAGCGAAGCATGGATTGGGCTTTAATGATATCAGACCGTTCCTACCTGCTGGTCTAAAGAGAATATGTTGCTTGATATCGCAACAGGCCATTCAATCCATCAGTGCTGATGTTCACCTCATCCAGCACCTCGCCCTCCCCTCTGGCTGTGAGTGGAGGAATGTAGTGGGTGTGGGTGTGTGGGCCCTGGTAGCGAGCAGAGACTGGCTCTAGTCGGTACGCCAAGCCCGAGAGCAGGCAGGACAGAGCACAGACAGCTTGTAAGAAGGAGGCCTCAGTGGGTGAGCAAACACAGACCTACAGAGCGAAACAGAGGGCGATAGAGAAGAGGAGTTGGTTTGGAGGAGAAAAGTTTGATTTGAGACGCCTCTGAGTCTGAGCTTTTGGAGTACCCCACATCACCCACCATCCATAAACGGTATTTTATCACAGTGTTCACTGTAACAAGATTTTATCTCTCATCATGTGAAATGAGGTTCCTGACATAAAGCATCCTCGTCGTTTCCGTATGTTCACCTTATGCCACTTGCTCTCTTTATGTCCATATGGCCACCTGGGCCCCTGGTGACAGCAGGGCAGCAGGTCCAGGGTCAGGGCGAGGAAAAAGGACAGCAGGGGGCAGGACTAGCCTGGGGATGGAGGTCCAGGATCCCGGCGGCCAACATAGCCTAAGGTGAGGCTACGGGCCACTGAGAGTTGTACACCACCTTAACGTCCCCCCGATACAGAGGCCAAACTGTGAGAGGCTTCTTTGAACCGAAGGGATGTGGCTCACTCATGGGCTCTTTACAGACAGCACATGTTGTGTGTCAGCAGGCCTTGTGCTTTGTGAAGAGGACAAATGGGTTTAGTGTGTAGCTCCTCTGTTTGCTCGGCTACACTCATATGTTTGAGGTTCTCTGAGGGGAATGACCTGGCAGGGGCAATAAATAGCTGCACTGGATAACTAGTGTTGTTTCACTTTAACACTCTATAGTCCAAAAGGCTTACCAATTGAAGTGCACTGGTTCGTCGGGTTTATATTACCTCAGTTAACATCTACACTGATAGTATCAAGGTCTCTAGAATCTGAACTATGCAAACAGATCAAAACAAACAGGTGATAGTCCAACCTCTGGAAGTTTTTCTTACACAACAACAGCAGGAGTGCAATCTCACTCTCAATCCATCATAATTAAGGCACAGGAGTTTTTGGTTCTGAGTCTCAGTGATGGAGTTTTGGAGAGAGGACGGGACTGCGCTCTGGGCATGTTCTGACGGATTCCCAAATCGCTGCCACGCTCTGGTTCTAGCCTGCCCAGCTCGGCTCGGCTCGGCCCGGTCCTGCTCTGCTGTTCCCTGGAGTGCTGAATGACAGGAGTACACGGCTGCCTCTCCACACATCCCTCACTTCCTGAGCTACCGCTGGGCTCAGCAGCCTCTGGGAGCTCCACATGGCAGCAGGCTAAGTACACACACAGGAAGAGGTGACATCTGAAACAGCAAATGCTGCAATAGTTTGTTTGTCGTCTCTTCAAACTGGTGATAGTTGGTGACAGTGTGTGTCCACTCTATCCCTGCACCAAGTCATCACACCGGAACATCTGCCAAATAACAAGGTTAGAATTCTAAGTGAATATATGAATTAATTTCATGAAACTGTCGTATAACACTTTGTTCATAATTTAAATGCAGTATTAACAGCTGGCCTAATTATCTAAGGCGAAAAACAACAAATCGAACATTTAAGTCACATTTTCAGCTGGAAAAATCAATCTGTCAACAGATGTGCTCCAATACATTTTTACAACAAGAGCTCCAATAAGATTATTAGTAATTCAAAACTTTTATGTTTTGCTTCAAATCATACAAGCTTGTTTGACAAGTCCATAAAAAAATCGAATAACAAATTCAAGCGCTTCCAAGGTATTAACCGGCTTAGCCCAGAATGTTTTTTTCATATAAAAGGAGATGCTTGAGGAGAGCTCGGGGATGAATGTGTAATGAGCTCGAAATAACCTAAAGCCCTTTTTTTCTCTCTTTTACTCTTCTCTGTGTCCTCCCTCCCTCCTCCCCCTCTGTCTTTTTTTCTCCTCTTTTGGGAAACATGCCTTTCCCAGCTGCACAGCCCCCACAGCGCGAGGCCAGGCCAGGAGCACAGCTGGCCAGACTTGGTGGAGCCAGTCGACAGGCGCATGGAGCGCAGCCCGCCCAGGGCCCGCTTCCTCCGCAAACATGCCCAGGTGTGGGGCCTCCGAGCTGGGCTTCTGATCTCCACCAAACAGCACTGTGTGTGTGTGTGTGTGCAGGGAGGGACGATGGGATGAGGGATCAAGAAGGCAAAATGGGGGGAAGAGGAGGGGGGGAATGGAGGGGGGAGGTTGTCCCTGCTGAAGCTGTGTCAACATTGTGTGTTAATGTGTGTGAGTACTGTGTGTATCTGTATCTGCGTGTGTTTGTGTTTCGGGAAGTGAGGGGTCACCCCTGGGAGAGACAGTGGGCAACAACAATTACTGCAGCATTGTAGCTAAATTGTGTCTGAATTGTTCGTCCCTGCCCACAGTCAGCGTGTGCCAGCAGAGAGACGCTTGGAGTGGGTACGTAATTACTGTGCACTGGTCCATTTGAAAGATGCAACACTGCTTGTTAGCATATAATAGAAAAGAAATGATCACCTGCAGGATTAGAACACACTCACGTGTGGCTGAAAGGCTGTTTTGAAGAAGGTAATTCTGCACAGATTTACTGATTACGTTCCACATTTAACCATATCTGGCCTGTTTCTACATTTCTGCCATGCTCCTCGAACTCGGCCCCTAACACGCTTAAACAAAAACACACTTGTGAACATATCCAGCTCAGGCCAAGGAGCCCGCCTGAGTAACTTTCCCATAAATCACTTCATAAATCTCGGCACAAATGTACTCTTAAACAATTTCAGATTGCTTCGTAACAGTGACGCTACCTGTGGCTGATTTGATATGCATATCCCCCCCCCCCCCCCCCGTTACCCCCTTACAGCTCGTGGTGTCCTCACACTGGCCTGGTTGACACCCAATCTGAGCATTTAACATTATAACCAGATTCCAACATGCACACACATGTTGCCCTTCAAATGCTAATACACAGGAACAACTTACAGACACTGCACCAGATGAAACATAGTGTAACAGGAGGCGTATGAGCTCGGGTCAGATCAGATAAGGCGAGGCCAGACAGCCTCAGATAAGCTCTTTGAACAGCTCTATCTGCAGCGTTAGGGAGACGTTCACCCCTCCAGCCGTTTCACATGATGACTGCTGGCCAGGCTGCTGCTGCTGCTGGCCAGTTTGTGGCCTAGCCCCTCTACTAATTAACTGGGAGAGCCCAGGGCCCTCTGACTGACTGCCTTGTCTCTTACAATCCCCCCCACTCGGGATTGCTCATGCATGCATACTAACAGACACTCACGCAAATGCACACACAGACCAACAGATTCCTATCTGATGTGGACGCCGGGAGGATCTTGGATGGTGTAGGTGGCCCTCTTGTGGTACAAAATGGAGGCTGTGGAGGATAGGGAGAGCTTCTCACGAGTTCCTCCAAATGTTGAGTCATTCTCTCACTTTCTCTTTAAGTCATGAACTTTTGTCATTAAAAATAAACATTAAAATATCAATTGCTGCCTCAACACAGGCAGTGCTACATACTGAATCAGTAGTGCTACATACTGAATAATTGGGGATATTAACACTTATTTTCATTATCAGATTATCTGCCAGTTATTAATAGGATTAAGTCATTCCAGCATTTTGTCCCGACAGGGTTACTTGTTCCCCAGAGGAAACTTCTGCAGTTTCCAGGTCTGTGGAAAGATTCTCAAAATATCTCAGCGGATTTAATTTAATATATGCATCTGTATGTTGAGTCAATGTAACGCTTCTGACAATAAGTTACAATTGATCATGTCTTTAACAGTTGGCACGTGAGCAGAGAAGTCATGAGATGGGAGTGGTTCAAATATATGGTATAAATAATTAAGATTAATAGTTGTTAAATAGCCAAATTCCTTAAGCCATAATAATTTGTTGAAATGATTAACTTCTAGTTTAAAGTAGATAAACATCACATATTTACACTCCAAATTAACTGGAGTGTAAATATAATAATTTACAAATAATGAAGTACTATACAGGAAAAAATAGTTTTTATTTAATTTGAATTAAATAAGTGATTTCAATCTTTAATCAAGTAATTGTAAAAAAAACTTAATTTAAAAGTTTTTTTTTTTTTTTAAATAAATGTTATGGTGTTTGAAATATTTCAAGTCCAAATTCAAAATAAAACAAAAAAACGACTGAGAGAGACTGAAAGGTTAACTGTAGGAAAAAAGTACTATTGTGGCCACTCCTATATAATCTGTTGTGTCAACCAGCAAACCTGAGATGAGCCTCAATGACACGTCAGATAAAAGAGGAAGAGAACTGCTGATTCAGTCCATCATCTTCTCCAGAGCGTTTGGAGACATTTTCGAATTTCTTCTTTTGCTTAAATGAGAACAAAAGCTAAAGTTATAAAAAAAAAAAAAAAGTTTTGCTCTGTTATGTTCTTTCCATTATTTCACCATCCCAACTCACTCATCACCACTATCTATTTGTCTCCATCTGTTTCAGTGTGTCAAGGTGTACTGTAGGTATTCAGTAAAGCTGAGTATAAATCTGCCTGTACTCATGTTGGTGAGCCTTGTGCACCTCATTGTCTAATGTAAGCATCCGATTACAGTCCAGCTGGAGCTTTGGGCTGCGTTTCAGCTCTGTTCCCCTCCCACAGTGCAGAGGTTAAAGCCCAGTTAACCTCATATGTCCAGGTGCATTCCAGACACTGTCAGCTGTTTTTTTCCTGACGCGCCCCATCTGCGCCTTGACGCTGGGAAACCTCCCTTTGTATGTCAGGGGCAAGGAACAACACAATCAAGGTGTTTGAACAACCACAAAGTGCAAACACACATTTATGTATACACACACACACACATGGAGGAGGAGGCCATGTGAATGCTGCTGCTCCTAGAATCTCACCGTGAGTAAGCATAGGTGTATTTAGGAGGATCAGCTGGGATTTGTGTGTGTGAGAAAGTGTGTGAATAGGTGCACCGGTGTGTTTCAGTCGCCGTGTTTGTGTCTGCTGGTTGGACAAAAAAATAGAGGCTTGCTCACCTGTTCACACACACACACACACACAGTGGACAGAGGGGGAAGCAGTCTATTTTCACAGGGCCACAGTCACGGCTGAGTGTGCACACAAACACACACACTAACCTCCGCATTTCTTCCCCTGCGCTCACCTGTTTGTTCAGAGGACGTCTGCTGCCTGATCAACTTAAACACTGCTCCTATGTTTCCACACTACCTGTTTGAACAGCTGAGTGAAGCGTTGACTTTAGCACTTTGCACAAAAGCACAGGATTGGTTTGGAGACACACAAAAGCACACACACACTGAGGCCTCTTCCTCATGTGCTCCTTCTGGTCGCATGGACTTGCGTGGATGTGTTAAACGCTTCCCACTGATGCATTGAAAGCCCCCCCCCCCCGTTCAAAATAGCTCACTCTGGTTTGATGGAGTACAATACGAATCTGGTTTTAAGTGCAAGTGCATGTTTGTGGTCTGCATTGCTTACTATATATGGGCCCTGCCTCCCAGTCCAACATCTAATTATGTGTTGAGCGTTGATGGGAAAGGATCACTCACACACACACACACACACTCACATCCAGCAGGAATCTGTAATTGTGTAAATGGACTCTGTGGATGTTGGAGTGGATGGGAAGTATGGGAAGCAGCGTGCTATTGAAGGAATGCCCTGGTGCCAGTGAGACTGGAGAGCAGAGACGAGCTGTGGTGGGGCAAACACATGCAGGAGAGGTGGCAGAGTTTATGTCACTGAGCTGCCTGCCCCATTCCCCACTGAGCTGCATGTCCCATCTATAGGCAGCTCTACACTGGTGGACATCATGCATTTAGAGGGACACGTGCACCCGCATGCAAACACATGTAAATAACAAGAGGCCGATATGCGTATACATGGAAAATGGTGATAACTTGTAAAACTTGGACCTTTCCATCTCATATAGGCAGCGAGGGAGACTATTACAGGAGCAATGCGGCGCAGCGGGCTCGTCGGCGTCCGTCTGTCGCTGGCCAGCCCGTTTTGGGGGTCCGGGCGGAGGGTTTTTGCGGCTGCGGTGCTGCCTGAGGCCTGGCTGGGCTGATTTACAGGCGGCGTGGGGACATGTGCCGGGGATACTCCCAGAGCAGCCTGGTGGGGGCCAAAACAGCCACACTGCTGCTGCCTGCACATCTGGAGTCTAGACTGAGTGGCTCTGCCGAGCGCCTCGCTCCCTCCCTTCTTCCCTCTCCACATCCACATCCATCCATCCATCCCTCCCTCTTGCCTCAGCTGCTGTACCCCCCCCCCCCCCCCCCTCCCATCTTCATCCACTGTTTGTGTAGCTGCCTGGGCTCAGTTGAAATTTAAGATCGGCTCTCAGTTTTTCCTCTCTCCCACTCACTTTCCTTCTCCCTTGTCTCTCTCTCTTCTCTCTCTTTCTTACCCAGCCTCCAACACATCTGATGAAGGGCAAAATTGTCAGAAAAAAATAAGAGCACGTCATGGAGCGCATGTGGAAGACATCATAGAGGGGATTGTTATTCCTGTCCCACTGAAAGCCGGCGCCTAAGTGTTCACAGGGGGACCCTCCAGTGATCTTTCAAGGAATTGAGGATCAAACTCTTAAGCCAAAGAGCGGTCATATAAACAGATTGGCTTTGACATACATAATAAACAGCAGTGTGATAAACATGATACTCACACTCAGTCTTGTTTTAACAGAGGCTCCTGGTGGTTCCTGTCAGGACAAATGTTCTGTGCTCGGCTGAAGACCTTGTAAAGATGAAGACTTACTGTCCGATCCGACACTTCATCCTCCCGTCCTTTACCTCCCTATTTACAACACAAAGACACACAAATACATTGTACAATTAATTTTTACACGTACGCCACTTACATCGATGTTTGTTTTAGTTTTGTCACATACGCATCACATTAGGGAGCACTCATTAGCTTTTTATTGGAGCCCATAACATGTAAAAAGAGATATACAGTACGTGTGTGTTCTCTCCGACATGATGGCTGAAGCACTCAGCTTCGTATGTTTTGGTAGATGGTCCTGGGAGGCAGTTAGGTACTTCTGTTTTCTGGCTGAGATATAATGCAAATCTTCTCTTGTGCCTGACAACGTGTGGTTTTATATTTTATAACTGCTTCAGGCATGATTTTCCCAACTGCAGGTGAGCACAATCACTACAGTGTCTCCTATTTACATGGTGGAAAGTTGCAGAAGAAACAATTCTGTGGATCCAGTAATTTACCGCAGACACATAGTGACCTCCCTATCTTTCCATGTCGCCTGATTTCCTCTTCCAGTAATAAACATGAGCTTTTCCTTTTTACTGCCATGCTCACTCAATCGCATTCACACCGTGTCGTACACTGCGGGAGAAATGGCTGCGTTCAACTCAGTGGTGTTAAACAGGTCATAAAAACGGCTACATGATACTCTCCAACAAGGCCTGAACCTGTGCGGCTGCTCGCCTGACTGTCGCCTGCCTGCCTGCTCCCCCCCTCACCCTCAAATGGAACAAATTATCCAGCTACATGGGTAAAATAAGGGAATATTCATTTTCGAAACAAGTAAAGAAAGCAAGAAAACATCTGGATGGCAGTGGTTGGTGTTTGCCTTCTCTGGAAGCCATTAGAACAAACAGCGTTCTTACTTTAAGTGGTCTTCTCACTCTCACGTTTCACTCGGGTTGAACCTTGCACATCCTCTCACCACCTGTGTCAGCTCTGGTTCCCACCCTAGTGTTTTGTCACAGGAGTTATGGATGGTGAGAAAAGGGAGACAGACATCAGATATACAACGGGAGGGAGTTAGCAAGAAAGACAAAGACAACAAGTCGTCCCAAGAGCTAGAGGTGACCTCAGATCTTTGGATTACAGGTGCAACCCGTCCGCATGGTTCTCACCTGTGTGAAAGCCGCGAGGCTAGAGTATCACAAACCACAAAGGTTGAGGAGACAGGTTTGCAGCTCTGCGAGAGCCACGCAGCTCACACGTTTACCATAACTGCTTCAAGTGAAGAGTTGACTCTGAGTAATGTGAGACACAAAAAGTGCTCTCCAATGACATCCAATAACACATCTTATTGGTCACTGGATGAAGCTTAAACAATAGCTTTATTGATTCCCATTTTATCTTACCAAATAATATAGAAATGATAAACATTCTGCTGATGTTCCCATTTCACAGATAGACCTTAATGCAAAGTGATTTACTGTTAACCACATGGAGCGGCAGATGAATGGATTTTGTTATTTCAAGACTGAATCCTGAATCATGTTGTCCTTGTGAGACCCATATGTTGCACAATAAATGATTGTGCATCCAAGATAGAGACGGAGAGAGTGTGTTGCACTCATGTCTGCACAGCTCCACAAAGTTTGTGTAGCTTTGTTGCACAATAAGGTGTGTGTACTATGGGTGTATGTTCGGACTCGCCAATCCGCCCATTGGCACAAAACTGTTGTGAATCATCAGGCTTTACAGAGGCAACACCACTGTCAACCTAGGCCTGTCCAACAGCCCACTGGGAGAGGCTCAACAGCAGTGGTGGTGCCACACTGCTCCCACACTGGCATTAGCTGTGTTCTTACTCAGAGTCCAAGGCAAACACAGGATTAAGGTGTTATCCAGCAGCTTAGAAGACATTCTGCCTGCTGATAAAATAAGGCATGAAGAAAAGCAATCAAACGGCTGCACTAGGTGAGGAGTGCTGTGTATATGATCTGACTGCTGATAATGTGGTGATAAAGTCTTAAATGAAAGTATAACGAGAGGCAATTACACAGAACTAGTGGGTGAGAACTGCTGTGTGTATAACCTCCCTTGTCTCTGAACACTCCTAATGTTTCCATCACCCAAGGCTTACTTTTTTCCTTTTCTTTTTAGAGATGCAGTACAAACGTTGGCCACAAACAAAAACAAAATTGCCAAGATACAATCACCCTATTCCACTTTGTGTCAATTCACCTGAGGCTCTGTCTTTAAAGGTGCAATATTTAAGTTTTTACCATTGCTTCATAGGGAACATCAATACTGATGCCTTGTAGTTTTATAACATGTCTCTTCTGCTACATAAATGTCTGGCCTCCACAAAACAATTGGCAGAAAAAGAGAAATTTGGTCACTACCATACAGTCACCTGCATTTGCTCCCTGATTGGTTGCTGTCAGTCACGCCTCAACCACCAGTGGCGAATGCAAAGCATTCCTATCCCTTACTATCAGTAACAGCTACACCTTGTTGTCTGTGTAGGAAAATAAATCAATGGCTGAATATCTTTGCATACAGTCGTTAATGTTGGTATTAGGCAAAAACTGTCACTTGTGGCCCATGTTGACTAAACGTTACGAAGGATCATTTTGATGTGATATTTTTGTACGCTGCTATTACCACTAAAAATAATAATAACCTAGAATAATTGATCTACCAAAAAGTGTTTATGGGTTCAAAAGTTTCCAAGGTATCAAGTGTGATCCTGTCCATTTATTTTAAATTTATTGGATACACTTGATGTTTTGAGTTTGAACGTGGGAGTGAAATGAAAATGAAAGAAATATTTCAGTGGTCATGCCTTGACAAGTTGAACCAGACCAGAACAGTATCTATGACAGCTGACAGAAAACTTGTTATTGACACAACGAGTCACTCTATGACGACAGTCCCATACAACTGCTGATTAAGTGCTTTGACTAAATCATGGGTGGATGTGCCAGAACTTTCTACAACTAGACACGGGAAAACTGAAATGATGGTTTTTGGCCCGAAATGAAGGCAGATTAAAAGTTAGTGTACATCTTGAATTCATCACATTAACAACTTCAAATCCAGCCAATAATCGATGCAGTTGCTGTAGTTAATGACTCTGACCTACATTTCACCGGCAAAACTAAATCAGCCAACTTTAGCCTTGAAAACTCAGCAAGAATTAATAGATTTCGGTCCAAGCAAGATACATCCAAAAGTGTCCCTGTTTTTAGACTAAACTGTAACGTGTCTCCACAGGTCTCAGTAAAATAATGAATCAGACAGCTGCAAATCAACCAGAATGCCAGACTCCTCACAAACACCAAGAAAGTGGAGCACATCATACAGGTCCTTAAATCACAGCACTGGCTTCCTGTGTGTCAAAGGACAGACTGTAAAATCCTATTACTTGTCTATAAAGCCCTAAATGGTCTCAGGCCAAAATAAATCTCTGATTTACTTTCATGCAATGAAGCATCCAGAACCCTCAGATCATCGGAGACAGTTTTACTCAGTGTTCACAGAATCTAAACCAAACCAAGTGAAGCAGCTTTTACTGTCTATGCCATAGATTCTATATAAAGATGGACGACATATCTCTACTTCCTCCCACTATCCAGAAAATGAAAGTCAAATACCACTGTCTTGCACATTTGGAGCCAGAGTCTGTGCAGTGGTAATTGGACAATGGAAGCTTGGTAGCCGGGTCCCGCCGATACACATGCTCAATAAACTGCGTGTCAGTGTCAGCTGTCTATCATGTTTCACCCAGTTTTTATACATTCAAATAAATAATCAACACAAACCTAGTGGAAAAAAAGCTTAATATGCGAGCAGTGTTGTACAGGCCCTGGCACCCGTGTGTGGGTACAGGCAGCACGCGGGATGACAAAGTGATGGGCTGCACCAAACATAAATTCTGTTGCTATTATCATCTAGACCTGAACATTTCATATAAATGGAATGATTGTGATATTAGGAGTAGTTCCTATTCCCAGGCGGTGTTGCTATGAAGTAATATTGTCATGTTGAGGACCTCAGACAGGGACAATGAGCAAAATGTGGAGATTTGGAGATTTGGAGTCCGGTATGTATGACCATTTGTGATCAGAACTTGTGTTTCTGGACCATATGCAGAATAACACGTTTCCCATTTGTCTTAACTAAAACCGAATGATGGTGTGTGTCGGTGTGTATGTGTCGGCAAGAGCGAAAGGGGAAAGAAAGTGTTCGGGGTAAGTCTGTGCACAGATAGCATTTAAAACCAAGAAATGATTATGCAGTGGTCAGTGTTGATAACGTTTCATATAACACATGTACTTTGACTTGTTAGTTGGTCCACGTCCCATCCACTAACATAGAGGAGGTATTACCTATACAGCAGCCATCCAGCAGCAAGACACTTTGGCCTCACTTTTAGGCTGACATGTCTCCATCATTGCCCACCTGTGGCACGAACTTCCTGAACACCTGAGGTCTCCAAAAACATTGGGTTCATCAGGGCCTAAACATGTATTGTTTGCTGCACCTTACCATTGAATTTTGCATGAAACTTCTATTACATTTTTGGCTAGGTTTGTAGTCTTTTAATTACAGTTTAGGTTCTCTGGGTTTTATAATTATTCATACCTCTGTATAGCACTGTGAATGGTGCTATATAAAAATAAAAACGCCTTGCCTTGGCTTAATATAGCGCAGACGCAGCTGGATCATATCAAAATAAAGAGCATTGTTCTCTCTGTGTGCATGTGACTGCCTAAACCAGTCCATCACGGTGACTGTGTAAAATGCTTTACTGTGCATCAGCTCCACTTGTAAACCACTCCACTGTGTTAACCTGGTTTGTAACAAACCGGCTTCAGAGCTTGTTATTTGTTTTAACGGCTGTGTTATGACGTCCTGCAGGTGCCACTTAAACTTTTGTTCAACTGCTCCTCCCTCTCCCTCCCTGTTAAATCCTGGTCTCATCTTACTTTTGATTCACTCAAATGCAACACATGGACTGAAAAAACACATCTTTCTACACATGTATCCTCTTGTCATCCACCTATTGTTGCCATGTGTGATCTCACTTAGCCTGTGACAGTGAACAAACTGTTTGCCAGGGGAGACTTGTCAAACTCCTGGTAAGGCCTGTAATAACAGGTCTATTGGTCGTCACAACAACAACAACAACTGTCAGAGACACAATTTAAAAAGATTACGTGTTCACGGCCCTGGGTGCGGGCTGTTGTTTCACATGTACACGTGAAGGTGCAGCTGTCATTTGGTTCTTCATGGTTACAGTAGTTTTCAGGACCACAAAATAAAGAAATAAAAAAAACGCTGCGAAGGTAGAGCATGTGGACCGTGAGATGTATGAGGCCTCTCCCTCAGGAGCTCAGTGCCTTTGGGAAATAATGAAAAATAAACACAGAGCCTTGATGTTGACTCAAAGATAAGTGATCCACAGGTTATTACTGCACTCCCCCCTCCCTCTCTCTCTCTCTTTTTCTCCTGCTCTCCCATGGCTCTTGAATGACTTTTTGTAATCTAAACTGTGTGAATGTTTCTTTTTACGTTTGTGTTTATGTAAACTATGTTTATGCGAAAAAAAGGACAATAATAGAATGTATCTATGCAGAAAACCCACCCCCGTCCTCCACATGTAACTGGCCTCCAGGGAAAAAGGATGTCAGGCGCTACTGTCGTGTCTCATTTATGCACATTTCTCTGCAGCTGTGATGGATTGGTGGAGGGTGTTTATTATTACTAATCTTATTGAGCTGAGGTTTCTCACCCACGGTTGGACTCGTAATCTGATCAATACAAATCATGAGCAGATTTGAATTGATTCTCCAATGATGCAGCATCCATTCATTGCGGTCATAGAGTGACTATTTGGACCCACAGTTACAATGAACAGTTACAGTCCTCCCCCAGGTTTGTCTAAATGTTGTGTTTGAGTCATTTGCACAGACACGGTACATAAAGGGATTTGGGGAAAATCTGTTAATGCTATTACCTGCAAAGCCCCTGAAGTTTTGGCACCGAGCAATGCTCCTCAGTCTGCTGTTATACTTGAGGTGTTAAACCACTTACTTCAGTGGATATGTCCTTGTCGTGTCTCCCACTATACAAAAGGTAGCTTGAGACATTAGTGCCACTGATTTAACGGAGTTTGTACAAGCAGGGTCTGCAGAGTGAGGAATTATAAAGTCATTTTTTAAATGTTTGCAGAGGATATTTGTCCCAAGAGTATTTAAATCCATAGATAATTTCATGGACAGACTTGTCCAGTATAAAAACAATGGAAATCCTACATTGATGTACAGATGTGACGTTTTAAATTTGGGATGAAACCATTAAGAGTTGATGTAAAGGGATGAAGTTACTCTGGGAGATAGCCCACGTCTCTTAAATGCGTAAATACACCCACCCAGTGAAAACAGTGACAAGGCATTTACTCACACATGTTCCTTTGAGCTCTCAGCTGGAAGCCATGACCAGTCCTGTCTGCCTGCATGCACTTACACTACTTGTGAAAATCATCCAAGCCGGTGGCGCCCTCTATTGCTTTCAACTGGTTAGTGTAAAAGATTTCAAGACTTTATATATTTTTTAATAAGATTTCTACCAAATAACAACAAGGGTTGACTTGTTAAACCACCAGGGATATTAATAAAAGCACAACTTAAATACACACATTTCAAATGAGGAGATCACGTCAGCACAGAGACACGTGTTACTTACAGAAGGAATCGTGGCTGCCTTTCATTGAGGAGTTAATGTCCCACGCAGGAACATGTGGAACATCTGGAGTCATCTCACATCTGCGGCAGAAGCTTAAGATGGCGGAATGATCACGCAGTAATAATTTTCTCCGTTTTGAAATCACTCCGCAAAGTCGTGCACCTGTAACCGAATAACACCTCAAATACCAGTCCGCTGCAATTTAACCGCGAGCTCGCTCCTCCGAAATCAGCTTATTATTGACTTTTATACAACTTCTATTAAATTAAATTTAATCAAAAATCATCGCTAACCTGTTAACGTCGATTTAATCCGTATGGGAGTCGAGGACGACGCCGGGAACTGACGGTAGAGGTCGCTGCGAAACAGGGCGGAAGAGGTTTCCTGACACACACGGAAACAGGTGTGTTCTCTGTTATTCAAATTGTGTGGAGCAGCAGGCGTGTTAAAAGATCGTGTAGTGTTTACACGTCTAAAAAACAGATAAAGAAAGTATCCTACATCAACTGTAAAAATATATAATGTAGTTCAGTGTCCTGACTGCTGCTCTACTAGTTCCTAGGTCCCAGGGAGTGTTGTGCAGGCCTGGTTTTTGGGGGTTTGCTTTACTAACAGTGAACTCATGTGAACTCCTGTGTTTGCAGATGAAGACTCTCCATCAGCCTGTGAGTTTGTGAGTTTGATATTAATAGACTGTGACTGATGTTTGGCGATTCAATAGACTGGATGAATTATAGATGATATGTCCTGGAAAATATTACTCTGATCTCTGAACACAACATTAGAGACCTCAAAAAGCTGCTTTAGCCTCTTCCTTCCAGTCTGCCTCAAGACATCCAGACTCTGGTGTCTGTCATGAAATACTCCCTGTGTGTGTGTGTGGCTCGGGTGTTTGGTGTTATTGGGAAATCTGTGTTCCTATCAGGTCATCCGCTCCCTGCATCATACAATCTTCTTGTTTTCTAGAGATAAACACTGGTGAAGAAGCTCTGTCCGATGCAAGTATCAACCAAACAGTACCTGAGCTGGTGAAGTATTAGTAAATGGCCTGTATGTACGTATAAAGCACCTTTCTAGTCTTGATGACCAATCGAGTGCATTACAGTGCAGTTTAGCCATTCACACGTTCATCTTATGTGCAGCTATCACACATCACTCATTACACATCATTTAGTTAATGTTTTAACCAGAGCGACTTTCAATTAGTGCACTGAACATCTATGATGGGCTTTTCGAGTTTCAGCATCTTGTTCCAAGGACACTGAAACATGGGCTGGGATTCGAGCCTTCAGCACATGGGGTTCAGTATCTTGACCAAGGACACACAAGGAATGGTGGAGACTGGGATCGAACGACCGGCCTTCTGGTTAGTGCATGATTCACTCTGCTTATTGAGCGTTGTCACTTGCTTTGTTTACTGTTAATTTTAAGCAGTGCCTTTAGATAAGTGTCTTTATCTCCAAACTAACCTGTAAACACAGCAGTCAGATAAATGTCTGAAAGGAAAGTAAGCCAACATTTAAAGCTGCACAAGAACTCAGGTAACATTACTTCAAAATTGTTGTTACACTCGGAACTTCAGTGACTGTATACAGTTAATGTCCAGTATTTCTGATAAGAGAAAATTCTTATTAAATAAAAAATACATAATATGATTATTCATTTATAGTAAACTGATTAAATGCGTACAGTATATTATTGCAGGTATTACACATTTTAATAAGATTACTATAATCTAATTGTGTGTAACAGATCTCTCACACTCTGCGCCTTCATGGCCAGTGTTGTTTTGAATTCACCTCATCTCAGCGGTACATTTCTCTTGTGCTCCCTCAGCTCCCTGCGTTTTGAGCACAAGGTTGCTGCTTCTCCTGTGTTGGTGTGGCTTTGCCCCCCACCACTCACAGTCCCTCACATCCATCCATCTGTGCTCCTCACTCGCTGACTTTGTCTATCCTCTGAGTGTGTTCCAGCCATATTGTGGATTGAAGTGTTTCTGCTTCTAATGAGCCAATTGTTCCTGTGTTTTGTTCCCCTCGGGGAGCGTTGCGTAGCTAATAACATTCTGCTCACAACCATTTTAAAACATATTCACCGCACCGGGGAGGGATCGAGGCCAACCAAACAATAATGCCTTGGAGCATGTAGAAAATAAAAAATGTGTTAATGACAGTCTCACTAGTAAAGTGACAGCCCATTCTTTTCCTGTCAATTAGACCTTGGTTATTCAAAAGCAATTTGCAACTCCCTGCAGAGTTAAATGTGTGCCGTCTCCCAGGCCCTACTCATTGATTGTGTAAGTGATGTATTCATTCCATTTCTCTGTGTGCGTCCTAGTTTGAGACAGAAATAATACTAAAGTGAGACACAAGCCACGGCTCGGCACAGTGTTGTTCCCATGAAAACAGAAGTCTATTTTAGGTGTGTGGATGTGAATGTTTCTTGCTGTGTGCACCCATGACCGTGTTCAAGGGGTATTGATACAGCTGGCATTCAAAGCCCTGATTAATTGCCATGGCATTTGGCTGTACTCTGTAAATGCCATATCACATGCCGAGCGCTCGGTTAATGGATGTCTGCCCATTGCAGCCCCTGCATAGGTCCTTTCTCCTTCCAATTTTTCCTCTCCTCTCCCCTCTACCCTCTGCTCCTCTGTCCTCGCCTCGTCCTCCTGCTCTGCCTTATGAAAGGTTAGCTATGCTATATCAGCAGGAATACACATGAGTCCAAGCTCCTGACAGCTTTGTCCGGAGTGGGCTTCCCGTACAAAGGCTGAGCCTAATCTCGATTTCTGACAGCACCAGTTCAAAGGTAGCTTGAGGTTATGTCCTCTGGCTTCTCTTTAATCTACAGTGAATGTGTTCTGATAAGAGCTGGGAAATAACGCTACCTTCAAGTGCGTATACCCCTAAGACCCAATTTCAGTTTGTCTCTATATCTCTAAGAAGAAAAAAAGGATATGAAGAATTAGCTTTCGTCCTCAAGTGAATTAGTTAGCTCTATCTTAATGAGGTTGGCCATGTCAGAGGGAAGAGTTCAGAGCCTGCATGCTAAACAGACTGAAATTGGAATAGAGTATTAGCTCCTTAACTGTGAAAACACCTTCTCTCTCCAGCTCTAATTCCAACACTGCCATACAATTACCCTTAGACACAAAATTAACTTGTCACTTCCAAATAGGAAGTTTTTTTTCTTCTTTTTAGATAAACTAATTCCAAAATCTAATTAACCACAGAAAAACATGTCACCATTTGGCTGGAAAATCCAACGTCGTTATGCAAATGGACCCAAGGATTGTAGGATGTGATTTGACAGATTCTCATTCTAGATGGTGCAAGCCGAGATAGAGAGATTACTCAGCCGCATCTGAGTGGAGGCAAACAGGAAGCGATGTGCCTGGTAATTTATTGTGTTGGTATTTCTCCTATTTGACTTCAGACAACTCATTAAGGGGCGAGGTGTCACCCAGACGGACAGAAAGACAGACAGAGGAGCCTTTCTCTAATGGGGCCCCCCTCTGCTCTGTCTGCATCAGCTCTTTCCAGCCTTTTGCAGAGCTGGCTTAATCTCTGACTTTTTTAATATGAGATGCCAAATAAGATTTTACACAATTCATCATTTTGCTGCTCATGGGGGAGAGGGTGATGCTATCTCATCCTCCCACTTGTCTTCAGTTTGCTTACGGCGCTGTTTCAGGGCAGCCATTGAAAGATGGCCAGAAGGCTGAGATGAAGAGCAGTGGGTCTGGTTTACATTTCTTTTTTATGACACGATGGAAAGACGATGAATCCTGCCGCAGTGTGACAGTCTGCTGTATAGGTGCCGAAGCTGGCTGCTGATGCTGTTGGCAGGAGGTGGTCCTTTAGCTGAGAAAAACGTAATAAACGCCATAGGGTACATACACAAACACGCACACACACAGAGCAAGGATATAATCTGACTTTGACTCCATAGCTAAAATAAATTATGTCAACCCAGTAACCATAGGTCACAACTAAACATAGGCTCCTGAAGAAGGTTAGAAAGTGAAAATCTTCCATTTTTTTTTACCACTTTCTGACCTTGTATTAGCTCTAAATTCAGGTCTGAATGCACTGAGATCTATATAACATGTTTGTACACCACATAACGATCGATACTTTTCCTTAAATGTGACCAATCTTTCTTCATAGCTGCGTGCATACATTCATTAAGTCCACTTGCTCTCTTTCTCACAGGAGACACATAAGAGACACGTTTTAATGTCAGATGTGAACGCAAGTACTCAATGCTGATCTCTCAGGATGGATCTGAACAGGGTCTTTGTCATTAGTATATGAAAATCAACTTTCACACAAAGCTGCTTTCAGACATGCACTGAACTCCACAGATCATCAAGAGTTTCTGTAGACTTTCTCCACCTGGCTCCCTAGAGTCCACAGAAATTCCGGAGGACCGGATGGATTCACCTCGAGTCATTGAGGGGGTTTATGACGCTTCTAACATGCGACAGACGCACAAAATAAAAGAAATTAAATGAGAACAAATATCTCAGGATGATAAAGCAGGGCCATACATGTAGAAGACTCCAACGAAGATGTTATGAGAGTTTGTGCCGTAAATAAAAACCCTCACAGCACTTCACGGCAGAATTATTGTATTATGTCCTGCCACTGCCTCCTGCACCACCCCTAACCTGGATCCTCCAGAGGATTTGTTGCTGTTGTGCTTCTGAGCAGAGAATCTCCCACTGCATTGTTCGTGTGAAGAAGTCTACCTCTGGGGAAAACACGCACCCAATTCTCCTTGTTTCTCCGGATGTCATGTCTGAAAACGGCTCATGAGAACTTCCCCCCCTGAGGCGATGACCTTTGGATGTTATGTCACACTGGGCTCTCAGGACCCCTCCTTACATCCACAGTATGGGATTGGATGCCAGTGGCTCTGTTCAGACTTGATCCGTCTTGAGTAATCTCACCACAAGCACTGAATGGAGCCAAGATGCTTTGAGGACACATTTGAGATCTGATCATTTACATTTTAGCTGTGTGAAAGCAACAACCTGGGCAACTTTAAAGGACCACAGCCTCAGCTGATGTCCTCTGTCCTGCTACAGTTTCATAAAGAACCAAAAGCATTTTTGCACTTCTTTGTTTGCATTCATTGATTTGTTTGTGGCAGTCCACCACAATAACAACACTGATTGCCACATATTGATTTTTTTCTTTTGCACTCACATTGACAACAGAACCGTCTTTCATAGCTTCCAAGTTTAAAATAATTACATTTTGACTTTGGAAACAGCAACAATGTAGCTACGTGTAAAAATGGAAATCCAATTACAAGTGGTCACTTGAGATGCACGTGGGGACACATGTTCATGCCAGGTATGATTGTTTGCAGACACAGAGAGCACTCCAAAAACCAAGCAAGGTCCACTCTGGTACAAACAAGTAATTAATTATTGAGGACACCAAACACGACGGCAAGCTAATCTACAAAGCTGTTTAAAGCCCCTTGATTTATAATTCAGGCGCCTTTCTCACCCCAGTGAGTTCTGAGATTGAAAGACTGCATCGGAGGGCAATTTAAACTTCACTGGGGCAAGGCGTGTCTTTTCAGAGAAGCTCCTGTGTGACTGTGCATGCAGGCTGAGTGCTGCAATACGTGTGTGAACACAGGAAGGCATGTGTGGATCAGTATTAGAATACAAAGTTGAGCATGTGCACTAAGCAAGTTCACACAAATGTTCTTTTAATCATGCTGTTACCCCCTGCTTGTTTTTAAATAACTACTGTGTTGCTGCCCTCACAATGTTTTAAAGTGCTTACAAATGTATTTGTGCTAAAAACACTGGGGTGCCTTGTTAGGCAAACCCACAAGCGCTTCTTATTTAATATGTGTGGCAGATATTACACTGAGGGTTGCACATTAAGAATGCAAACAACATGGCGTTAAAGGGGTTTTAGTTAATTAGCTGGAGATGTGGTGCTGGCTCTGGCCCATAGCGGCTTGTGTTCCTTGGGACTACCGACCTCATCGGGGGGCCACTCTTTGATCTGTGGATCCCACGGTCTGCTAGCTTTCCCCCAACCTCGGAAACACACTGCTGCATATCGACAGATGGAAAGGAGATGTGGGTGTGCAAGTTAGTGCCACAACTGATCCAATCTATTCTGGTCATTTTTTTTACCATAACTTGCTCTGCTCTGAGGCTTATTAAATTGAGTAAACTTTTCAAGTTTGACCAGTGATAGTACATTTTTATTCTCTTTAACAACATAGAAAAGTAGAATTACTGCCCTACAGACGTATGCCTCTGCCAACCACTGCAGTTTCAGTCTAAATGTTTATTTTGTCAGCCTCATTTGAAGCCACATTGACCTTGACCTTCGACTGTTGACAACCTAAATATAATCAGTTACTCCACGAATCTAAGTGAACATTTGTGCTAAATTTAAAACCATTATCTCCAGGTTCATGTTTCAAAAAGACACAGTGACACTGACATCTGACGTCTAAATTTAAATCAGGTCATCCTTGAGTCCAGATGTGATGAATTTCACTTGTTATTAATATATCACACTCACAAGTTCATGAGGACCCTGTCACCTTGACCCAATGACCATCAAAGTTGAATCAGTTCATCTTTTTGTCCGACTGAACAGTTGCCCCAATTTTAAAGAAATTACATTAAGGCACTTTTCGTGTTCATAAAACCAAAAACGTGGTTTGTGAGATAAATGTCACCTTCGAACTTGGACCACCAAGGATGGAAGTGTTTGTGAGATAAAATTGTTCTTTGAGAGCTCACAGTGAGTTTCACCTTTAACCTTCATCCTCTTAAAACTAATGAATTCATCTTTGAGTCCATCTGAACGTTTGTACCAAATTTGAAGAAATCCCCCAAAGGAAGTCTTGACATATTGTGTTCTCAAGAATGGGACGGATAGACGGACGGACAATCCAAACACATAACGCCTCCAGCCACTGGCTGCTGCTAGCTTAGAGGCATAAAGATGTATTAGATGTATTACAGGGAATTGGTTTCAGTTGGTTCAGCAAACGATCAGTTTAAAATGTCCCATGCTGCTCATGATGGGATTCAACATAATTTCAATTTAGTACTTCCAAAGGTATAACAGCTCAAATTATGTAAATTAGTAAATGAACATATTATTTTAATGATAACATGTAATCACAACAACACAACACAATTTCAAAAATTGACATTTATTTCTGAGGCCAAGCTCCGGATTCAAAACACCACAGCTCAGTGCATTCGGCTACATGAGGGAACAGGAACGTGTTACTTTGGGTGTTACATGTTATTTTCAGCATCATTGTTTCAGTCAGGAATCAGATATTAATCAACTTTTCAAATTAACGCAGTGTCTTCAATCTCAAAGTGATTTTTTGGTTATTATTTCACGCTTATGCTGCACAGTGGGAGATTCATTCCTATCAGACCTGAGTGCAGCTTTTCGTGCTGGCTGATGATCAAACAACAAGAGCTCCCTAAGTGGGACTGGCAGGGTGTCCCAATTCTCATCACAATGTGCTAATACACACTGTACTAATGTTGACAGCACAGTGTTTTGTTAAATAGAGAACACAACAAGTCAATGTTTTGTACTAACAATGAATGAAACAAGCCATGCTGCATGTCAGTCAAGCTGCAGCTTCAGAAGAAAACAATAACACAATTGAAAAATTGTACTTTTAATAGGTTGAAATGTTGTTTCCACCACTGTTAGAATCTGAGCCGTCAACTCAGATACACACAGACACACACATCTCCATTATAACTGTGACTCTGTTCAGACCTTGTTTTCTGATCACTTGTACATAGCTCTAAGTACAGGTATGAAATAATCCAAGACACATTGAGGACGCTTTGGAGATCCATTCACTCGGACCACATCCAGAGGTGTTCTGGAATGCTACAGTTTCATAATGAACCAAAAGTATTTTTGAGTTCTCAGTATTTCACATACATTGTTTTGCTTGTGGTCACCACCACAATATCAACATTGACTGCCACATATTGACTTTCTACTTTTTTCAAATGAGTAAAATCTTATATTCCATGGGAGAGCTGTTCTCTGTGCATTGATTCATTCAGCTGCTTATGGCTCCACTTTCTCCCTCTCTCTTTTCTCCCTCTCTCTTTTCTCCCTCTCTCTCTCTCCTTTCTCTCTCTCCTTTCTCCCTCTCACAACTACATGCACGCACACACACAGACACACACACACACACACACACAAACTAACAGTGACAACAGACCCATCTCAGGCCGGCTAAAAACCCAACCATCATTTGTCTTTGCCAAGTGAAACAAACATGATTGTGTATTTGCATTTAGAAGTGATAGATTGCTCAGTGTAGGAAAGTGCGATCAGATCACAAGCCGTCACAGGAGACACCTATGCAAACGCATTCTGATGTCAAGCATGAACTGATGTACTTAGAGCTGTCCACTCGTGACTCGAGACAGATGTTAACACCAGGTCTATACAGGACCTTTGTCTAACTGAAGACACTGAGGGGTATCTTACCTCTTGGACTGGAATAACTCTGGTCCTGAGCATTCAGGAAGGCCCCCCCCACACAAACATACATACTATAAATCAAAATGTGGTGTTTTTTTTCACATGCAACTATCCAAACAAAGACATGGGTATGGAGATTTCAGGGTTTTATTTCTTTTCTGAACATGTTATGAAATCCAAACATATGATTGACCAAACCTTCTCACTGCCTAGACCAAAAAAGAAAAGTGATAATTGGATAATTTATTGCTTGGCACAATATCTTTTTAATTTCTGACACAAACTAAGATATATGTGAAAATTAGGCTTATTTTTTAATTAGAGAAAAATACATTTTGAATTGGAACTAGAAGAGAATGAATATAAAACAAAATGCTGATATATTTGGCCTACATTGCCTTAAGGATCGCAGGTTTCCAGTCAAATACAGTGAAACTAATAACATTGTAAGTGTTGTTTTTTGCCTTAATGAAACAGAACCATTAGCCCACCTGAGCTTATCCCTCTGTGACAATTAAAAATTATGAAACGCTGTGAGAAAGATGTATATTTTCCCTTTACTCCAGCTCTCAGCAGCTCTTTCATTGCTATTGTGCAATATAATGTGGGAAACCAGTGCCCAACATCTTCACACTTACATTTTAGGATTCATGGAGGCATTTTCAGGTTTACTTAAGTTTGGTCTTTTCTAGTTTTAATGCTCTACGTGTCTAAGTGCTGTATCAAATGTGGAATAAGCGGATATACTAGCTGGGACACCATATTGGCTTTTCGTATTTTTCCTCAATTTTGTGCCCCTCTGCATATTGGACATTGTTTTTATTTGTCCTTGTCCTATCCATAATTCGGTGTAAGAGCGAGGAAAACATCCACACTCTGCAAACTTATCTCATGAAGGTGCTGGAGGAAAATGTCTGTAGTACAATTATAGAGGATAAAGGCTCCCTCTTTCCTTTATATTTTATTGCAAAGCTTTTCACCAGAGAGTTATTCAGACTTTCTTCAGTTTGAAAAATGTCTCAGACCAAAAGCTTAACAATTTAATTTGAAATCTGCAACGGGGGAAAACCTTGCTGAGGCCTCTATTGTTTTTAATTGTACAATTCAAAATTGTGGGACCCTAATGAATAAATTATAACATCACCTCAGGATATGAAACCAACTGCTGAAAAGCGGTGGTTGTGCATAACTGACTTATTAACTATTTATATTTTAAATGGCAGCCTGTGAAATGACAGTGACAGGAAGGTTGAAATAAATAAAAGCGGAATACATTAGACTTGACAGGACAATGTGTGACACGCGGTATTTGCCAGGATCTAGTGATGTAAGGGAACTCAGCTAATTCACAACCTTCTGCTTTGAGCACTGAGCACAGCTGCAAACAGAAACTGATTTAACCATTTGCATTTATAATCTGGCAGCAAATTATCCTCTGGACATGTTTAGTCCTATGATGTTTGGTTGTTGTTTGTGTGCAGGCATTGTATTTCATCACACCCTGGAGGCATGTTTATCGCATGATTTGTGGTGGTTGTAATGTGCTGTCTGCCGGTAAAGACATGTGCTCAGAGGTTAGATGGCTCTTTCGCTATTCTACCTGCATGACCCGCTGTGCTTCTTTCTGGAGAATTGTTTCACCACAAAGGGACTTCTCTCATCCTCTGCTCTGTCAATCCTGTGTCCTTGAGTCCCCCACATTCAGCTCCTGGCTTCTTGTCCTCTCTTTCTACCTCAGTTCTTCTCTCTATCTTATTCTCTCACTTTTCCTTCACACTGTAGCCATGGCGATGTCGAGCTGTCTCGATGCACGTGCACACAGAGATACATATATATTTCAAACAGGGATTCACAGATTCAATGGATAGTAGATAGTGAGTGCATGCGCGTGCAATCCGTGCATGTGTGGTCGCAGCGAAGGGATGTCAGCCTTGAACCAACTTGCCAAAACTGAGAATAATAGGAGGAGTGCTCTCGGGGATAGAGAGAGCTCGCCGCGAGGAGGAGAAGACCGTGAGGGGGTCTGCCTCATTTGCACTGAGTCGTCCCCTCCTCACGCAGCCAGCTGACAGGGGATATTTTTATCAGCCTGGCACACACAGTGCAGAAAAGGAACAAATTCATTTGTAACAGCACACTCCCAGCCAAGGACAAGATCTCAGCAGGATAGAACATAACTGTCTTCCTGTGCTATCAGAATCGAAATCAGTCATTCTTATTTATGCACCTGCTTCGGCACTATCATGCACAAGGTGGTGCACAAGGCCTTGCCCATTTTGTGTCCAGTGAAGCAGAAAACAAAAAAAGCTAAATGTGCTCCCCAAGGTCTGGACCATTACTGGGGTTTTAAAGTGCTGATATTTCTCTCTGCTGACACACACACATTTGTATTGTTATCCTTCCATCATGGTTTGTGTTTTCCATATGTGTTCGCTGCTCTGTTTGGTTGGAAGATGTCAACCTGTAGTTTACATTAGAAGAACTGACCCTGTTAGTACACTGGATTGTTGGAGGATACATCTGTTGATGTACCGCCAATTAGAAGTCAGTGGGATGACACAGCCGAAGTGTGTGTGTGTGTGTGTGTGTGTGTGTGTGTGTGTGTGTGTGTGTGTGTGTGTGTGTGTGTGTGTGTGTGTGTGTGTGTGTGTGTGTGTGTGTGTGTGTGTGTGTGTGTGTGTGTGTGTGTGTGTGTGTGTGTGTGTGTGTGTGTGTGTGTGTGTGTGTGTGTGTGTGTGTGTGTGTGTGTGTGTGTGAGAGAGAGCATTAATAAACCATGTGCTAAAGTGGTGTCACTGGGCTGCTGTGTTGGCATGTCTGCACTGCTCAGGAAAAACATGTCAGTCTCTGGGGCATTGTCTGTAATCCAGCATGTTAGAGCAGCAAGAAGGTTCCTTTATGTAAGCAGGCCCAGAGTCTCAGACATCATCTGATATGCATACATTGGAGAAATAAATAATTTTTCCACTTTTTGTTTTGAGATGATTATGAATATGAATAGTATTCGGTCGGCCTAATCCACTCTAACAAACAGCTCATGGTACCAATTGGCATGATTGACAATGCCTTCCAGGATTAGTGTTGAATGCAGCTGACGTTAACGCAGGAAATATTGATATACTTTTATCCTCAAATGCCATGCAAAGCCCCTGCTCTGAATAGTTTGTTCTGCATCTGCAAGGATACAGTCATGCCCAGAAAAAAAAAATTTGATTTTCTTGAAGCAGCAAGGTTTCATCTCTTTGTAGTGACACAAATACCGTAGTGTGCCAAGCTGACAGATAGATGATCTATTGCAGGCGTTGTAATTGAAAACACTGAGAGGGTGGTGGACAATTAATCTCTGCTTTCTCGCCTTGCTTCAAATTTCCATGAAGAAATACCTTGAAATGCAGATAATAGATAAGGGTGTTATTGATTTGGTGGGGTGTAAGGAGAGGCGAGTAGGTGCAGAGGTTCTCCATCACTAATCTCTCTGGCTGTGACTGCATCTAAATAACCTGCAGAGAGGGATAAACAGGCGCATCCATCATGGGACTGCTGGCGCAGACAGTGATGGATGGCTCCGCCCTCCGCTGCCCTCTGCCGCACCTCTCCCTCCTGGTCAGGGATAGGAAGTGACACTGGCCCTCAGGAGAAATACCTTGCTTAAACCAGGCAGGAAAATGTCTGCTTTAGCTCTGCTTTGATAGAGGGATTCAGGGCAGGTTTCGGGTGTGCGTTTGTGCGAGTTTGTCGAAATTGTCCCCTGTCCCTTATCACCTTGTCTCTTTGAGTTTGTAGGATTATCGGTCTTGATGGATCCTGTTTATTTTGCCTACGTGGAAATTGGATTTGTGTGAGAGAGTGTGCTGTGAAGTCATATATGTGTATACATCGATTTAGGAAAGCATTTATTTTCTATCTGCATGCACATGCACTATGAGCCAAATCCCCTGTGCTGCTTGAACCAAGTGAGCAGGCATGCCCACGCCAGCTCGCCTCAGAGGTGCCAGCCTGATAGATATGGTGTGTGTGCCAGGCTGTGCCTTCCCTCCCCACCCCTGCAGCATTAAGATTGATCCCTCATTCCCTCCCATTCCTTTCTCCCTCACTCCTCTGTGTGCCTCTGCCTTTATGAGATTGTGAATAGGTGAAGCTCAGAGGCTCCAACAGATGGCCGGAGCTGCCCTGTTTCACTGTCTCTCACACAGACACACACGGACACACAGACAAGCACAAACACACACACACACAATATACTGCTCCAAGAATAAGAGCCTATAGAAAGCGAAAGGAAGAGGGAGAGCAATATGCGACAAGGAAAAAAGGCAGAAACAGGAAGAAGAGCGGCTAAAAGTAATGGAAACAGAGAGAGCCAGCGAGGAATAACCCACAGGGAGGAGGATGGAAACCAGAGGAAAGGATTGAACAACACCAAGAATATGTTTAAAAGAAGAGAAATAAAAGAAGAGGAATATAGCTACAACGCTGAAAAAAGGAGTGAGGGCAAAATTGAATTGTAGATTGAGGGAGCCTCTCTCCTCCCTCTTTCCCTCCCTCTTTTATTTATTTCATGTGAAACCACGCCTCCCTCCTTTCACTTGTCAGTGCATCTATAACAGTGAGCTGTCTGCACCGGGCTGTGTGGGGGGTGAGACGAGCTCCTCACTCTGCCGGCACAGTGGACCGGATCTGAACGGACCGGAAAGGACTGGATGGTAGTGGACAGACCAGAACAGGTGTGGGTATTTGTGGTTGTGTGCATGTGTGTTTGTGGTGGGTTACAGAGGGAAGCATGTGTTTTTCTTTTTGTGTGTGATCGCTTGTTCCTCCACAGGACTTGGTGCCAGGGGAGCGTATC
Source organism: Platichthys flesus (assembly GCF_949316205.1). Classification (NCBI taxonomy): domain Eukaryota; kingdom Metazoa; phylum Chordata; class Actinopteri; order Pleuronectiformes; family Pleuronectidae; genus Platichthys; species Platichthys flesus. The sequence continues at coordinate 8,025,974 of NC_084946.1, read as the reverse complement.
TAGAAGGTACAGTGCTGGAGCTTTGCCCTAGTTTACACTTGAATGCTCTGAGCTTCTATTTGCCTCTGAGATTTATGCATGGAATCGCTAACGGCACTCATCATCAGGGTAAGAGAGACGAGACCTGCACTGGACTCACAGAGTGTCTTGCTTTGAATCAGGGCACTGTGGAGAGGAGCTGCTGTTTCATCTGGTAGAACTAGTTTGCTGCTTTTAGGCTGGATGGACTTTTGTGACATGGGTTTTGAAGTGACTGTGGCGTAAGCATTCTCTTTATTATATGTCTCTTTACAATATACTGTTGTTGGAAAATCATTACACTGAAGCTGTTTTGAGAATCAGTTTTTATTCAGTGAAACAAGTCTCCACAGCCTTCACCGCTCTTTGGTGTCGGAATCCAATTTGTGATTAGTTGTCTTTGTCCTCCTGTTTCACAGTGTGTGGTATTTTGAAATATGGAGCCGTCATTGTTCCAGCATCGCTTTGTATTTACCCAGCCTAATATAATCATGACTGTTGCCGAGTCGTGTGCAGGGTTTAAAAATACAGCAAAACAACAGTAAAATGTTTTGTATCAATTTCCAAAAGTATGCCTTGTCCAGTTTTGGATTGCTTACCTTGTGGGGAGCTTCTTTTCCTTTTTTTCAAACCTGTTATCCAACCCTCAGCATTCATTCAAGAGTCACCATCTCAAGATTTGCAGCTGCTGCCACTCCTATAGAAGCCTGTGCCGCTTTACTCTTGGTCCCAGTGAATATACTCACTATCAGTGTTTTGTCAATAATCTTTATGGGTCAAAAGGCTGTGTCATCGCCAAGTGGTGACGGTTAAGAGCAGCGGAGTGTGTGTGAGTGTGTGTGTGTGTGTGTGTGTGTGGGGGGGGGGTGCACTGACCTAGAGGCTGAAATATTTATGATAGAGACAGCTGAACGCCCCATGCTGTTTGTAGTGTTGTGGATGGAAGTTTGAACCAACGCAATGATGGAGGGATGGATGGAAAGTAAAGAAGCTTCAGAGATCTGTTCTTTAAACATTCATAATTTATCGCAACGCACTCTGCCATGGAAGCTCTAACCCCCATATCAACTGGCCTCTTTTCTCACTGAGATGCCAGTGGACTGAAGGAGGATGCTGCTGCTCAGATCTACCTGTCGGCTCGTCCCCAGGCTTCCGCGTGACACACACAGACACACACACACACACACACACACACATATACCCACATATATGTGACAATTTGCTATGATTTATTTTCACACACAATAACAATAATTACATGGTTACACTCACTGCACACTTATTTAGCTAGAGCAATGGGTAAATGAAATTAACTGCATCTATATGGCAGTTTTCTCATATTATTGACCACTCAAAGTCAAATGACTATAAATAACATTCACCCATTTACACAAACTTTCGTACAGCGTTAATTTTTCTCTCACACATCGTTCAAATAGCCTCTTGACCAAGTAACACAGTTCAGGGTCAGTGCCTTGCCCCAGGGACACTTCATCATGCAGACTGGATGAGCTGGGGCTCAAACCACCAACCTTTCTGCACTGGTGCTACCTATAGTTCCTAAGCCACAGCCACCTACTCACACTTCATTTAGTTTGTACTCATGCTCATAAGAACACACACATAGACTTATGGACACTCACCATTTTATTCTGCTCACATCTTTCTTTAGTTTATGTTGTTCTTCTTTAATTGACACGAACATAGATTCAGTGGGAGTGACGACCTTGAGACCTGCTAATGTTTTCTGCTGTTGCCGTGCAGTCAATACATATAAGGCCATGTGGGTCCCCTGGCGAGAATGATGTGCTTGACATGCCGTTTTCAAAAAATGTCTGGAAAAAGTGCAGCAGGGCTGGCGATGCAGTCGAGGGGAGACGCCAGTATGAATATGTATATTATGTTAATGCCGAGCACAAAGCTGTTGACTCGAGCTGTTGATGAAAGCAGAGGACATGTTTCCCCATGGCCACTCTTGGGAGGAAGCACTATCGACAAACCCATTGTCGACGCAGCCGCAGCCCTGCCCACGGGGGCAGCGTGGTGACAGGTGGCAGATATCAGTGACAGTAGCCAAGGTGACACCACTCTCTGGTCTCTGCAGACCCGGGGCAGCGCCGCTATCAGCTCATTTTTCCGCCGCTGTTAACCTTATATGTGGTAAACACAGGGAGGTTAGATTAGAGGGTCCTAAAGCTAATGTCTCACATTAGCTACGGTCCTTGTTCTGGAAAAAACATTGACACTTTAAACAAAAGATGTTGTATTTATGTTTAAAGCATTGAAACGTCACCTTGAAACCTCTTTCCAATATCTTCATAATAAGGAAGAACAAGAAAAAGGATCCAGTATGACAGACATATAAATGATTTAAACATGCTCATTATTATTATTCTGACAACATGAATGGCATTAACAATCAGTGCATTAGCCCAATGGCGTCACTCCACCAGAACGACTTCAAAGGATTTAAAAAATAAAGAGCTGAGTTTCACGGTTATACATAGCAGCAATTAAATTACATGGTATATAATTACCAGTACTTAATTAATGATGTAATCTAGCTGCTTGAGTAGATGGTTATCTACATTGGCTATATTGAAATATATTCACATGCATCCGCTCAGGAAACATAAATAGTGTTTCATTAACCCAGCTCCTTTAGAATACTTTAAAAGTATCCTGACAGTAAGTAGCAGTCACGTGTTCCCGTTCTGGCTCCCTGTTCATCTGTTATGTATGAGCTGCTGTTAACAGGTCCTGCGATCAGGCGTCATCAGGAGATCAGTGCGTGAATCTCGGTCTAATGATAGAGGGGCGGAGGACCTTTTGCAGACGCCTCTCAAACACTCCACTCAACACTGAGTAGAGGGTGAAGAGTAGTCTCCAGCTGATAGGAGCAAATAGGACGAAGCACGTTGGTGTGTGTTTGTTTCGATGCTCTTTGTGCCTGTGCCATTGCAGCCCAGCATGCATCTGTGTGTACGGTTGATTCCCACAATGTTCACATGAGGACAGCCATATTACCAGTGTGTGCCAACGCAATCCGATTTCGATCTCTTCCCTCTATGTGGCTGAGTTTCTGCGGCGGAGGTGTACCACGGGGAAATGTAATTACACCCTGCTGGCCACATAGTACAGGCTTCACCACCCTATCTGTCTCAGGAGACAGCGGCTAGAGGCCCCTTCTCACTTCAATATCAAACAGCAGAGATGTCACTAGAGGCCTGCTGCACCTCTGAATTTCATATTAAACCCTTGCTCCAATCTCCTCGTCTTATCAGGTTCAGATCCCGGGGTTATCGGTGGCCTTTTGCCACAGTTTTGTAACAGTTATGAATAATTTATGACGGAATTAACTGCGGTTGCTAAGAGCAGTGATTGGGAGGTTTTGGAACACAGCCAAAATCTGGCTCAAGTTCAAAGCCATTTTTCTCAACAGTTTTTCTGTCTGATAAGCAAAATCTCACCAGTGTGGTCGTGATTAATACCGAGGACTTTTACCTCATTTACATTTCCACAACCTGGGGACCCTCTTTTGTGGATTTGAAGAATTTTTATTGAACAACATGCTGAATATTCCACTTGACTCCTCCGCTGCACCCAATCGATCAGTTTTCACTGGGACCATATCCACTTTGATACATTTCTAATGTTTTGAAGTAGAAAAAAAAAATCCCCGTCTATAAGCATTTTAACTCTGTATAAGGAAATTACATTTCTGTTCACGTACACTAGACATGCACATGTCTGCTCTGCAGTTGGTTGATTGGTTGCAGATCATTCTATGAACTAGGTCCGGCAATGGTGAAAAATAAGACCAGGGATTTTTTTTCCTTCGACTGAAGACAAGGTGGAACTGTAACCGAAAGTAAGCATTGCTTGTAATTCATTATCCATGTTGCATTCACAGCTGGTAGCCAAGGCTGGTTGCTTATTTTCTTCCATAAAAGTGTAGTGTTAAAAAAAGGGTGAAGAATCAGGAAAGGATTCGTCATGAATGAGAAGATTTAACAGGTACAGGTTTCAAGGTTTACTTTTGTAAATTCCAGACAGTTAGTTGTACTGTTTCAATCTGTAATAACCATAATTTCCTTGGCGATTTAGTTGATGAAGCAAGCAAGCAATGTTCATCTCTTGAGTGTAAAACTGTGGATGAGGGAGCAGCAGGCAGTGAAAGAGCTACAGATTTATTCCAGATTTCTAAGCAGAGAAAGTCAGAGGTGTGCTTTAGAGGTGCAGGTAAAGGGGTGGTGTGAAATGGTGCTATATAATTTTCGAATTTCAATAAAATTATTATTCAACTTACTTATCGATACCGTGATATTACTGAAACATGTGATACCTTTGGTCACTACAGTCTTCATATGGATTTCACTCTGTTCTCTCTAGATAAGAAAGTCAGAAAGCAATTGCTAGTGTTTCTGCCTGTTCAGACTAACCCTGGAATTTCTAAATTTCCAAATTAAAACGGTTCTCACAGTGTTTCCAGAAGTCTCAGCTTTGGGGCTCAACAAACTTGAGTAGTGTGGATGCAAGATGTAAAACATAGAAAAGGTGATTTAAAAACAAAAACAACGTATTAGTGTGATTGTAGACTGAGGTATGTGTGAGATGGAACAGGCACCCCTCACTCTTGTGGATTTAAATAGACAATCAATGACAGCACTCAGATAACAGCAGTCTAAGTTGCAAATTGATGTTACAATTTAATTAATACAGGATGTATCTAGTGGGGATTGTTGGAAACGCTAAGCCACACCACACCACACCGTGACTTTCTGTTGTGAAAGTCCATTCTCTCCATGTACTGTTGTGTAAAACAATCCTCCACAACCTTCTGATCTCTTTAGAGCAAAGGCAGGATTATGTAGTAAATGAAAGTAAAAAAAAAAAATTGAAACAAAAAGAGAAGAGCTATGACAAATTTAGGACATTACAAACTAACGTGGGGCTGGGGTGAAAGCGGGACAGCATCTCCAACAGCCGAGAGGACACAGACACATTGGCAAAATGAACGTTTTACCCTGTTAATCCTCAGTGTGTCGCCCATTTCATCATTTGGTACCGAGTCATGGTAACTTACTAGATGTGGCACCGTGCCACAGTGCCTCTGTCTTTTTCATTACCCTAATTTGCCACACTCCGACTCTCTACCTTAATCTCCATTTCTGTGTTCATCCTCCTCTCTTGTCCCTGTGTTTAGCTTGGTCACAACTCCAGCTACACACCCGCCTTCGACAGCCTCACCCCTCCCTCATGCCTCTCCCTTATTGTCACAGCCATTGTTGTGCCTAATAAGGTTTATGGAATTACAGATCTCTGAAATTGGATTTTCTCACTCCACCAAAGCATTGGGATTACGGGTTTAGGGCTGGGAGCATCGGGGCACAACTGACCTGTGACTGAACTGCTTTATATGACTGTACCCCCGAGGTGGGCTGATCAACGGACCGTTGTTCCAACCAGCTCTGGTTGTATCTGTATGTACCTGACAATTAAATGGATTCTGTGTCGGGCAGGTTCTTGGATCCTTTGTCTGGATTTTCCTATCCCTCATTTCGACTACTCTCCCTCTCACACACTCCTCATCCACCTCGGTCTGTCCTCACAACTTTCCACTGTGTTTGATCAAATTCTAATCTAATGAATCTTTTGATCTTCCTCGCCTGACACCCAGACACCGCCCAGATTTCTACATCCAAACCAGCTCAAATTCGCTCTAATCCTTAAAATCTAGCTGCTGTTGAAGCAATTGATTTCCAGTGATGTACAGAGATTTGAACTGTCTACCCCCGAATGCTTATGTATAATGAACTGTGGGACTCCTTGACTCACCTTGATCCCACCACCCAATATCAGCTACCTCATCACAAATCCAGATCAATTCCACCCTTATTGTTCAGATGTGATTGAGCTTTAAGTACAGCTCAAGAAGAGGGGTAGCTGACAAGAGTGAGAAATGCAGTGAGAAAGCACCAGAGACATGGCAGCAGCGGAGTGAATGCAACATTGAAATGTTGGCAGGAAGGTGGTATTCATTAGAAGAGGTCCGTAGTGGCAGCCTAGTGAACTCTTAATTGGAGAAGAGACAGAGATGGGGATGAGGGATCAATAGGGGCAGAACAGGGGTTCCAGCCCACTGAAATCAATCAGCCTCCTGCCCGATAGGGAACATGCGGCGACCAAAGAAAACAGGGGAACGGTCTCCTGCTCATTTACCCCTGTGGTCAAACTTCATCAGGATCAGCCTGAGCAGACATACAGCTCATTCCATCTCATCTGAGTCAAAGGAATAGGGAGTCGCTCAGTTAATTTTATTTCTCAACTTGGGTATTTGATCTTGTTGAATGTTGTTACAGTTTTTGAAGAACACCATATAATTGTAATGAATCAGGGCAGGACAAAAAAAACAATGCGGCAGAATGTCATCGTCCTGATTTGTGATAGATGATTATTTATATGATTTTTTTTTACAGTAATTCGTTTTTATCATATCATATATTCAGTAAATTTGATTCAAAGATTGAAAAACCTGTTCTGCTTAAGAACTGTTTTTCTTTCTGACAGATAATTGTTATTTTACATTGGAATAATGGCACATTAAGATATTGACAACTAACAGTGTGTTTGTTCCAGACTAAATCTGCACTAACACAAGATTTCATGCAATTTTTTTTAAACTATGAAACTGACACCAAATTGTAGTGAATAAATAGACAAATAAAGCACTTTAGGGGCATTTTGTATTGTTCAGTTCGACAGATATGACGACTAACTTTATGATTGTTTTGACATATATTGATTATCACATATTCGCTCTATCGTGATATTATCATTATTATGGCCTGTCCAGCGTGCATCGTAAGTTGCTCTACGATTCCTACCCCTGGTAAGTAGGGAAGCATGATTCATTAGGAACGCTGCCTGGGAAAGTATATTAAATGAAACCCTGCCATATTTTTTTATTCCGCTGCTAAAAATAGTGTGTTTCTCCTCTTCTTCCTCTTCCTCTTTGCCTGGGTAATAGCCATCCTTCTGCCCTGTCACTTTTTGATGTATCATCCTCTTATTCACATCAAGGACAAGGCCAGGTGCTGAATTTTTTCTCAGTTGCCACGCTTGTCACACTGCCTTGTCACCCGCAGCCTGTTCCAATCCCACCTCCCTCCCATCCTCCCCCGCTCTGCTTACTTATATTAAATCTGTCACTCCTTTATTTTAGCGAGAGAGAGAAAAGAAAGTAAATCACTTCTGCCATTTGCAACCCGCAGTGTCTGCTGAATGCTGCGAGTTTATTTGGATGTCATCTTTGGCCAAATGCAATCCTGTCAAAATAAATAATGTCTCTGCTGTATTGTATTGTTGTCTGACAATTCCTCGTCTTTGTTTCTTTTCTCCTGGGCTTCAAATGTCTGTCTGTTATGTGGTCGGCTATCTAGGAATAAGCATTACTGTGAGAAGTAAAGCCTTGACAGAGCTCTTCAGCTTTTTTCATTGCTCCAGATGGATGGACACGGGTGTCCAGTCTCACCTCTCTTTGATGCCCATGAGTGGCTGGCGGTGCAGGCTCAGGCAGAGAGCAGCTGGGGTCAGAGCCGTGCCTTGGCACTGAGATATGTGTGGGCTTATAAGGTTCTGTGGTGTATTCTTAGCTTTAGTGCATACCCAAAGGGGTGTGGTTGTGTGTTGGTGTTTGCGTGTGTGTGTGTGTGTGTGTGTTTTCCTGTACTCATACCTTTTGTGAGGACAATTTTAAGCATAGAACCTACAGAGTAAGGACATTTTTGGAAAACAAGGACATTTGACCAGTCCTCACTTTTTCAATGGGCTGTTTGATGGTTAAATCTTGGTTTTAGAGTTAGGGTTAGAATTAGGATTAGATTAGGTTCGGGGTAAGGTTTAGGGTTTGGCATTTTGTTTGGATGGTTAAGGTTAGGGTAAGGGGCAGGGGAATGCATTATGCCAATGCCTGTCTAAGATAGAAGTACAAACATGTTTGTGTGTGTGCGTATAGTCACATTGTTGTGTGCAAAGCATTTCACCCAAGATCTCCCAGTGTGGTTATGGAGGGTTCAGCTGGTCTGACCCGCCTCAGATGTTTACATGCTGGACGCTTGCACCTATAAGAGCACAGATCAGACAGCTCCCTGTCCTGTCAACATGTCTTCGTGGGCAGACACAAAACAAGGCCTTGCATGATCGCAACTAGCGGCTGTTGGAGACGAAGAGACAGTGTTAGATGGCAGCCGGATGGAACAAGCTGCTTTAAAAACAGCTATTTTTCTGTACCTCAGCTGGTTTTGACACTTACTTTAAAGCATGCGGATTTACTCGTCTGCCTGACTGAAAGTGAGCAATGTTTACATGCCATTACAAACAAGCTGACTATTATCACAATCACAAAAAATGTCCTGCAGGGTGAGAGGTAATAATGTTACAAATGAGACCATTTCTGCTCTATTTCTGGCGGAGGGGTAATTAACCCCCCCACCCACCCTCTGAAATACTGCCTGTTCCCTCAGGCGTCACAACATCGGTCAATATGGATTTTATCTTGTGTGAATGCTTCCAGAGACATCCATGTAGACTGCAATGCCATGTGTGGCTGTTTATCTCCATATCCTACTGTTTGTCAGTGTTTTGGTCTGGAGCAGATGTGTCCCCATCCTCGGGGCACATGTGAGGGAGGAGGGGTGGAGCTGGGAGTGGCATCTGGACTCAGAATGACCAAGTGCTTTTGTTAGGGAGGAAAGAGACAACAGAGGCATGGATGAATCAGAATACGTTCATTATTTATGATATTTTTACTTTTTAATATGTGTACTGGTATTCTTTAAAGCAACCCTGAATTCCTTAGACATGAGATGAGGCTTGCTCTGTTTGAGCTGCTAACTAATCATCCACTGTGGACTTTGTGTTTGCCTACAGAACTTGGCAGTCAGACTGAGTTCAGTGGGAGAAGAGAACATTGAGACAGTTTGTTTAAGAAGGAAGGTAAGGCTGTTCACTCACTTACTCACTGTGAGGAGGAAATCTTCTTCTGGCCTCTCCTCTCCTTCTCACACTATATTTAAACATGCATGTGTGTTTGAAGGTGTCTTTATGTACTTTCTTGCATGTTTACTTTCAGATGTGAGTCAGTGCATGCAAAGTTATGTTTATTCCAATTATTTATAGTCATCTTTCCTATCAGTCCTCTATCTAACAAGAAATAAGTAAGGTTCAGATTACTGTTCCTGTTACCATGGATTCCATGTCTGAGGAAACAAACAACACAGTATGCCCACGGTTAACGTCAACACTTAATTTAATGTGGGGGGGTCGATGCGTCACCTCCAGAGGCGACTCGCACATCGCTTCAGTCAGTCTCACATCTCATCACCTCATTTGATCTGCTTGCCAGTGATTAGCATTTCATTCTGCACAAATAAGAGGACGGTTATTGTTGGCCCCACTGAGATAGAATCTCTGATCAAAGCGAGCTGTGGCTTGTGTTGTGGTCACAGCAGACGCCCCCCCGTCAGTGGCCGTCAGTTCAAATGGTAACTTTGAAATATGCAGAGAGTGGGTGGTGAGGTGAGGCTGAGGGACAATAGTCGTGAGAATTAACGAGCAAGCAAAAAATTATTAAATCAATAGCAGAAAAACTGGCTTTCACCCCCTGGGGTTTCAGGCTGTAAACAAGCTTCATGTCTTTCCTAAACAAGCAGTGATAACTGAGCCCAATTTGATGTCTTAAATCCGTTTTAAGAGGCACTGAGTTTTCAAAAACAGAAATATTTATGAGCAAATATGCTGTAAAGAGGCGATGAAACTGCCATATCCCGACTCATCAGGACTGCAGGGCTGCTACTGTCCTGTTGGCTGTTTACCAGTGACATACTTGCTGCTGCTGTGATCAGAGTCCTCCTGTGTGAACAGTTGGTAGCAGCAGCAGCAGAAGCAGCTCTCAGCACATGTGGCCATAATACATGCACAGCTGTGCACAGCTGACTCATTATCACTTGCAAAAACATCAGTATCAGTGTGACTGTAATTAGTTCTCCTTCTTGAATAACAAATGACTCGCTACACACGGCTCCTCATATAGCTGCGATTGTTTTCTTTTTGGTTTGTGGTAAAATTTGCCCTGGCTTTGTAACTTTTCGGGACGGAACCTTTGAGGGATCTGAACTTTGATTTTCCTTCTCGTCTCCATGACACTAGTAAGAGCCGACAGGTGAATGACGCACCTTTGGTAAGGTATTCTGTTTGAGGACTGATCTCCACTTCAAAACCACAGCATGAGGACAGTGTTCACCTCTCCCTTTCTTCATCCCCATCTTGCTGGCAGTTGGGGCCTTCGGCAGTGCAGGATAAAAACCAAAAGTCTCCAAGAGAAACTCTTCAAAGGTTCAGCTCATCTGCTGGGTGAAGACTTCGTCAATTCAGTCTTCTCCTCTTAAACCACTGTCCCTTCAACAGAGCTCTGGTTGTTTACGAAATGTGATATTTATCATCCACTCCTTGAACGTTCGTTGCATAAGGTGCCTTTGATCAATCTTGTGATTGATGAAGGAATATCTTCCCTTTAACTCTTTGGGGGGATTAGCCTGTTGTTGGCAGCAACCTCAGACTGATTCCTCCCAACCCTCCTGGGGGTGTGTGATGCACGTGTTTGGGCTCTGGGAGCATTTTCCTGACCCTCATTTTCCACATCAGCAAAACAGAAACTGCCAGCTTGCTTCCGTGCTCCAGCCTGCCTTCTGCCCACTGATTAAAAGTCAAATATTAAAGTGCTCTGTTGTGAGCTCGGCCTAATTGATTCTTTCCGCCGGGTGCACACAGAATGGGCTGACAGCAGGCGATACCAGGCTTTGTCAACATCGGGCACGCTGCCTGACGCTCAGGATGGCAACCCCAATAAGGCCCCCTATGAGCGTGCCAACCTGCGGAACCACACACAGAGAGGCCGCTCGGCACTCAGGCCAAGCTTTATAGTAACAACACAGGAGCGGCTCATTCTTTTGCTGTGTGTCAGCTCCCGTCTGATGGCTGGGAATTGGCTCTGTATTTGGAAGGATGTGAAAAAGAGTGTGTGAATGTATGTGTGGGTTTCTCTATGTGTCTACTCTTAGAGAAATATGTCTTCTGCGCACTTGCATAACCACTCAGTTAGCTTAAGCTATCTGGGGCGATGGTGCTGAAAGGAGGTTTCATCTAACCACAATAGCCCCTTTTCTTTCTCATCTGATCTTCAGCTCTCCTGCCGTTACCATAATTGCTTTAATAGCTTTTAATCACAGCCATGTTTAACAAGGAGATTACCAAACACAAGATGACACCAAGTATATCATCACAGCCCACCCTGTGAAAATGCAGGAATCCTCACTGCTTTTGCTTATAGTGTTCAAACCTCCATTAACTACGATGTAGGGAATAATTAATTGAATCTTTACAGCAGTAAAAAATTGCTGCTCTATCGTCCTTAGTCTAGGAAACTGTCCCTCTCTCATCTGCTTACCTTATGAATTTATAGGGCATTTTATGTGAGTGTTGAATTGTCTTTGCTCCCCATTTATTTTTAATGCGTTTTACTTCTCATATAGGAGTGTGCAACAGCGATCTTGCTGCTATACAACATTCATTAAGTGCGGACAATTATCCACGACGCTTTTCTCATGAATCTGATTGACCTTTCTCGCGCACACTGTGATCCACAGTAAAAGGTTATGGCCGCCTATTAATCCCCCTGTGCTTGAAAAGCAGGGTATATCTCCTGTCCAGTCTGATGCTTTATGTTCCATCTGAGCCAACAGGGCGGTGCGGTAGGAAGGTTTGAAGGTGTATGTCGGGGCTGAGGTCAGAGAGCGGGCTGATGGTGCTGTAATGACTCTATTAGTGAAATGGGGCCAGTCCGAGCTGTGACACCACGCTAATTACAACACAAGGGTGATGAACTTGATCAGGGCCGCTGCTAATTCATGTTTAATAGAAGAGAGAAGAGAGGGAGGAAACTGGAAGTCAAGGTGACAGGGAGGAACATGTACCTTTTTCCACCTGTGTCAATTCTGTGCATTCGGTATTAGAATTTTTTGTCCAAATCATATTTGAGTGTGACCGGTCGCCAGCGGTGTCATGGTGTCCTGACTGCTTCAGTAGCAAAGGCCACAGAAAAGTAATCACAATGTCCTCTCCCCTGAGCAGCGAGCAGGGATTTAATTTCTACCTCCATCCTTTTACTTACATGCTGTCGATCCCCGAGGGGATCCAAAGTCTGAGGGGGGGGGGGTCATGATCACAACCACAGGGGGGCTGACAGCTGGCTGCCTCGCTGACAGGCACCTAATAGAGGACTAATAGGAGAGACTGGCGTCTCAGAGACCACTACTGTGACCTTGACATGAGCCTGTGGAGGCAGGCAGGCGGAGTGGAGGAGGAGGAATAGAAGGTGAAGTGGCTCTGTAGAGGATGACGGATTTATTTATCTGAACTATGTATACTTCTATTGTCCAGTTAGTGACACTGCAAGAACATCAACATAAAAGAAAGTGATTTCTCTCTGCCCTCTCTGCCTTCTCTCTCTCTCTCTGCCCTCTCTCTGCCCTCTCTATCTCTCTCTATCTGCCCTCTCTCTCTCTCTCTCTCTCTCTCTCTCTCTCTCTCTATCAGTCAGTGAAGTGTGTGTGGGTGGATGTGGACATGCTTCAGAATAATGTTCTGATATCTTGATTTATGAATATGTTGACACTAACTAAAGCTTCTCTTTATCAAGGAGATTTACCTTTAAATATTTAGAAAGATTGACTATAACTGCCGGTGGTATTTTAACTTTTTGGACTGACTGAGGCTCTTTCAAGATGCTCCAGAGGAGTATGTTCGTGAAGTGAATATATTATTTTAAAAACAAAATTTGACAAGGAAAACAATATTTTGCAACAAGTTTGGCATTAGAAAACCAAAGTCGAGTCAGTGTGTTGTCAACAAAACATAGCTCATCGACACCAGCGTGGCCCCTTATTGCCAAAAGCTCTAGTTTTAAAGCAATGTGTGACATCTATTTCATCATGAGTTATCTGTATTATTTCATTCTTTTTCAGTGTGTGGTCCGTTGCATGTTAGAAATTTCCAAATAATCTCCTGCTGTGTTCTCACATGTTCATTTTGACATTATCCTGAGTATTTAATAGGGTGCTGGCAGGAGAAACTCCGGACAATGTACTGTATGCAGCAACGGACTCTGACATTTGCGTTCTCACATTCAGCCCCTCAGGATAGTTTCAGGAGATTCACCGGAATTCAGTGCATGTCTGAAAAGAGCTTTCGGTTGTTGGCAATTCAACTGAAACGTGAATATATTATCAGTCGTTTTGACATATTTAGCATCTCTACATTTAACAGAATGTGTGTGTATATGGGTGAGTCTGTCTGTCTGTCTGTCTGTCTGTCTGTGAGTATATTTGTCTCCTTTTTCAGTGTCAGTGATACAGAGCAGCGGGAGGTCATCCCTGCAGGGACAGCCAATAAGCATCACCCTCAGTAAAGGGAGCGCCACTGCTGCCTGATCAATCTGAGCTCTCATTAAAAGGCTGCCAAGCCCTTTGCAACCAGATACAATATCAATACTCCAACACCACAAGGAGACCTCAAGAGTCGTCAGGCACGCCACTTGCAGCTTAGCTGTCATTACCGGGCGGGCAACTTGCCAGAGACCCCCTTTGTCGGCCACTTAGGTTCCCCCCATGGTCTCAAACACAGGTCAGGACAGACAGATGGGCTGTCTGGGCAGCTGTCCCAGGGACGAGGCAGAGAGAGGTGGATACTGACCTGTAGATGAGGAGACAGCTCGCAAGCTCTCACAAGATGAAGGGAGGAGGATGTGGGCAGCGTGTGTCGTCTGCGTACAGTTACACAACACTGCGGTTTCACCTGAGGGTTGTTGTTTGGCGTTGGTCATTTCTGAATCGGTCATTTACTATTGATGATTAGAAGGACAATCGCAGATCTCTTCAATTTGGTTGAATTTAGGAAAAACCAGACACTCAGTGAATCAGAATTCGCAAATTCAGAATTATTTTATTTCCCAAATATATTTACACATACAGGATGTTGCCTTGGTGTGGATGGTGCATTGTACATAACAATCGGACATAACAATCGGACATAAAACAACAATATATACATTAAAAACTCTAGCTGATCAGCATGTTTTGTTTCATTTTTTTAAATATATGCCCTGGGTTTTGACAAATAGCCCAAACGTCCTGCTGGGAAAAACCACAAGGTCTGAATAGATCTCTGTGGGGAATTTTGGAGAAGAGAAAATGGGGGTAATTTAAGTGGTCATACATAGAAAGCCTCTGTAATTCAGATCATTGTGTGGAGGTCTCCCCTCTGTGCCCTAATCTTAAACCCCTGTGTGGTTGTGAGAGGGGAGGGAAGTATCGGTGTGTGCGTCTCTAAAACCCCAGTAATCCACCGACAAAAGGGCCCGGAGAAAGCCAGCGAGGGATGACGGGGGGGGGTTAGGACAGAGAAAGGGAGGAGTGAAGAAGTAAAGAAGTGGTCGTCACCTCTCCAGCCCCCAAGGGTGTGCTCAACACCAGATAAGATGGCCCCCCGCGCCACATGGTGAAACATTCCGCTACGTTAGAGGGCCTCTTTCAGTCGTCATTATTCATCAGGCGAAGTGATCACATCTGCAGCAGCTGAACTGAAACTTTCAGACAGAATATTGATTTCTCAGTTATTTATTCAGCACACAGACGGAAGTTGTTTACCTAAAGTTGAAACTGTTATTGTCTGCAATCATCATTACGTCAGGGCCATTAGGAGCGTCCCCACTGCAGGTGCCAATTGGATGATGAGAGAAAGATGGCATGTAATTAAAACACAACAAATGATGGCTTCAAATCTTCAATTTGAGATATGTGGTCTAATTTATCAACAAATGTGCAGTTTATTAACCAGAGGTAGACAACATTTTTGTTGATGTAGGATGATTATTATTATAGTGTAGATACATTTCACTTTTTCCATCCCAGTAATGTTCCTTTCATTAAGCTTTTTTAGTGTTATGGAGTCCTTGCGGAATCATATTTCGACTGATGCCTGATCTGTCATTGGTGCAGCAGTTATGCAATGTCATACGGAAGTCACTTGGCTGCACTGAGGTCCCAGTGAGGTAGTTAGGTCTGTGGAACAATGGTCCCCAGCTGATTTGTCTGTAATCCATTTAGCTGAGATGTGACACACTGTAGGGGGGCTTTTTCCTCTGGTCAATAAGTGCCAATAAGAAACAGCCATCACTCAGCAGGCTGCCATGTCCACCAGCTTGCTCACTTGTTTCTGCTGTCAACCCCTGTCTCAAAGGAGCTGGCGATTGCGTCGCTCTTTCAGATGAACCACAAATGGCTTTCCCATACAAATCTCAAAAGGACAGGAAAAGGCAAGGACGCTTGCGGACTGCAAAGCAGGCGCATTTCCCTCAGACGTCTGAATAAACCCATCTAAAGCGAAAACAGCCACGTATTTACAAAACACCATTGACAGTTGCTCATTCTCTCAGTCTTAAACCCCTGGAGGTGGGGCTGTGGGGGGTTGAACCCGAGGCAGGGACAATCAGAGCTCTGTTTGTATTTTCTCTAACACCTCTGTGTTCTCTTTGGGGTCTCATGGAGCGTACTGCAGGGGTGCAGTGGAGGAGGGGTAAATGCCATGACCCTGCCGTGGAACCTGACTGGAGCCCGCTCAAAAAACCTGTAGACCACCACGCTAGCCCCACATGCCAAACGGTTACTGCTGGCAACGAAAAGGAGGTGGACGTGTGTGAATGACAACTGAATTCACCACAACATCCTCTCGCTGCTGCAGGTTTTGATGTTGTTATTTGTGTCGTGGCTGCAGTCCAAGCTCATTATGAGGAATATGTTCACTGAGGTAGTTTGTTAAACCTGAAGGAGACAAAAAGGCAGACAGTAGCTGTGGGATGCCCTTCTAATGCTGCCAGGGCCAAATCATTTGAGAACAACACAACAATACGATGCTGCTCATCTGCTTCAGCTACAAAGATAATTAGTCCAACTGCTGTTCTCTGCTTTTTTGTCCCCTCACTGGAGACTGAAATTTGAGGTCTGATACGCCGAGTGTGGGTGTGTTTGTGTCTGTCTGCTGCTCTGTCTGTGTGTGCACGCGTGTGTGTGCGTATGGTGTACATTTTTAGTCAACAGAGAGAAACGAGGGAGTCTGTCGGAGCTCTTTGTTCTCCAGCGAGAACACATCATGACTGGGCCTTTTGTCTGAACTGACACCATCATACAGTCTCTTTATTTTCCTACCTCTCTCTGCCTCTCACTCTCACTCTCTCCCTCTTCCTCTCCCCCGTATTATTTCCTTCAGCAAACTATTTGCCCGCCATCCCATCACTCCCTCTCCCTTCATGGAAACCATTTAAGAGATAATGGACGCTGTGGATTTTGGAGTTGCAGAGATGGAGATGATTTTGTGTCTGGATGTGGACAAAGCTCTAACTCAGTGCTGACATCTTCTAGATGATGGCGGGATACCAGAAGATTACTTCTGAGGACAGTTTCTCAGAGTCTGTATCTGCATTTATAATTCATCAGTTTGTTTGATTATAACCCCACTTAACTTACCCACTACTGCGTGAATTTAATTTGCACCATAAATCAAACAGGGAAAATTACATCATAAAAAATATGCGGACACCCAAACATGACACATACATTTGATTGTTGAACATTTTCTTCAAAAACAATTAATTATTATTATTGAGCTGCTAAAACAAGTTCCACTATTCTGGGGAGGTTGCTCACAATGTTTGGATCCTTTGCTTCAAATATTTGACCTCATTCAGTCACAGCCGCATAAGTGAGGTTGGACGCTGATGGTGGGTGATAAAGCCTGGTTCACAGTCGCTGCTCTAGTTCATCTCATAAGGATTTAGATAGTATAAGATGAGGTCAGGGAAATTTAGGGCGTAATGAGAAAAACCTTTCTGTATAGACCTGGCTAAAATGTCACATTATGTAGCACTGCTGTTGGGGAAAAATATGCAGACAAATGTATATGTAAGTTGTAGTGCGTTTTGTGTGTGCGTGTGCGTGTGTGTTCCCTCCAGTTCACCAGCCAGAACACATCACAGCTTCACTCCTTTTCTCAGAGCAACAGATTCACTGCAGGATTAATGATGTGTTAAGTGCTAAAATTACACTCATGGATATTTCACTCTCTGGGCAGAACATTCCACACAGTATTAAAGGTGAGGAAGAATATAGTGTATGAACAAGAATAAAAAAATTTTGAGGCAAATAGTTTAACTGCAGAGAGCAAAATGTCATTCTTGAGTTTCTTCATCTCAGCAGAAATCTCATTAGTCACTTCTAAATTCCAACCACTGCTCTCTACCACTGTCTTGAGTATTCAAACTGAAAATTGCTGTACAGGTTCTGACTGTCGTCTCAGAATGTCTGCCAAGTGCCAAGCATATCCGAACCTGAAGGAAATCTAAATTAAATCTTCCCGCTAAATGGGACCAGCCCACGCTTTATCTCTTGTTATTCACAACTATTAAAGTTGGTGATTAGGAAGTAACATGTGTGAAAAGAGTTTTTAAACAAAGAGCACTTGGAGAATCATTGAATGTGACTTCAGGGTTATCAGTCCGGGCACAGACAGTTTGGGCGGACAGTGCTGCCATTGTTTTAGATTTCGTTAAGTCAATATGAATGACTGATAAGCTGTTAGTTTAGAGATCAGTGGTAGAACAGATCATATGGGATGACTGCTGGAAAACCAGGATGCTTAACATCGCTGTCAGGAAGAGACTGTACTCTCCAGAGAAATGACGGCACTGCTCACTTGTAAAAACGATACATTCTATCATGTTTACACAATAAAGTGTCACAGGCTGAGCTAATACACCAGGGAGAGACAGGAAGTGACTCAGAAAAACATTTTGATTTATATAAAAAAAAAAATTCTAGCTGCCTTCAACTGAGGCTACATCCATACTGTGGAAAAAAATTGTTTTAAAACGCTGTTTTATCTCTCAAATGATCTCACACAAGTACTTTTACCTCCATACCAGTAATAATCTCAATCCATACTAACAAACCTTAATGTGACCATTAATGTACACTGAATATGTGTGGGTACTGTGGATCCATGAGAAATATACAATAAACAACAACAGTGTTTCTTAGACCGATGATGAGATAGAACTGTAAGTGTTTCCTAAGTAACAATGATAAAAACCAACACCTCAGTTTTTGCCTCTTTTCAAACTAAAATCAGAACAGCAGCTTTTCCTAACTTCTCCATTGCGCTTGAAAAATCAAGTATTGTGGTCGGCAGGGGTAAACATAGCAACAGTAATGGGTTTTTAAACTAAAACGTTGTGTTGTGGATGTAGCCTGAGACATGGGCAACATCAGACACACTACATAACTATGAAACATATTTGCATAGCATTGACCAATATAAATTAAGTAAACCTGGTGAACGAACATTATCAAAAACACAGTTGTCAAAGAAATAATATGAATAACGTTGAGATGAATCTTGTTACACCTCCCGTCCCTGTGGTGAGAGAAGAATATGCCACAGTCCAATTTCCAAACACCATTTATACAAGTTTGATGCAGCTGAGATTTAATTTGTTTACCGGCAGGCAACTCCAACAACAACATCCTGAACTGGTTACTCTATGGAAAGGGTTAGGGTTAATACGTTTCTAATAATACACTCATAAAGTATGTTAATAAGTGTCTCATAATACACTCATAAAGTGTGTTAAGGTCACTTATTAACAGTTCACATAAGTAGTTACCGTGTAAGTATTCCTCTAACCAAGTGTTAGAGTGTTTCAGGTCCTTGAATAATACCCTGTCAAGGAATGTATAGTATTTTGTCATGTAGGTGAGAGATTGACGAGCCCGATTGAAAGTAATGATTTTGCTGCAGTGTTTTCCAGGTGCTGGTGGCACAGATTCACAAGCAGAGAAAGATAGATGAAGGATGGCAGCAAACCATGGCTTCTTATTATCATGAAAAAAGCATTCCATACTGTATTGAGAACTCCTCCTTGCACTGACACACACATATACTGCTCTGAGAAAAAGTAACTTTCACATAGATGCGTGTCGTTGCAGAATTTGCATCTGAATACCAACTTTTGTTGGTAAATTCAAGGGTCCTTGGAGATTTTGCACATTCTGTTCAAAGCGAGGCAGGCCAGTGGGAACAAAGTCACACATTAGCAAAGCCCTGCCAGCCTCGATTATGACCAAAGGGATCGGCTTGATGGTGTTGCATCAGGCCACATTCAGGGCTGGATGTGTCTATTTAAACTTTCCTGGCCACTTCCTTTATGTTTTTTCAGCACGAAAAGAGGAGATGTGGATGTTCCCAGCTCCCATATTTGGTTTTATTCTGTTTTATTTTATACAGCAAGTGTTGGTCTGTGAAGCTCGTCTTCTCGTTTGGGAAAAAAATCCATCTGCAATGGAAGTGCTCAAGCTTTGTTCTCTCCTGACTGTGTGCCTAGAGGTTCCTTCCCTTTCTCACACGCTCTCTGTCTTTTTCTCTCCGTCTCTCTCTCTCTGTGTCAGAACATTTGTGATAGAGAAACCAGGAGTTTGGCTTCAAATTTGTGGGCTTTTGCCTCCATATTTTATAGGCATTATGAGATGCTGCTGATTAAATTGCAAGTGTACTTTCTGAGGTTTTCGCATATTCTGTCTGTGGTCCCAGCCGTCTCAGTGGGCTGTAGATTGTATGAATCAAACTTTATGCCTGTTTCAAAGCCCAAGGTGTTTTATTTATTGGGGGGGGAGTACATTAACACTTTGGAGAAGTCTTTGGAAGATTTATAAAGCTTCCTCACTGCCTCACTTGAACTATTATAGCACAGATGTGTGTTGTTGGGCAGTGTCAAACACCTGCCTGTAGATCTGGTGTATGTTTTCATCCCTCCACTCATGCCACCTTCTTACCATCATGTCCGTGCTGTGACATGGCTAGCTCGGTTGTCACAGCATTTATAATTCAGTCTTATCAATAAATGATAGGCATCATTAAGTTTTTATTTGGCAATGCTCTGCTGCTGTCTCTTAGAGCATCTTTACAAGCAAATGACTGAAGTGCAAAACTTTCCTTCTGTGTCCTGACTTTCAGGCATCACTTGGCATTAGTAAAACCTCAGATGATCCTTGGCCCTCAAACATTTTTTAGAAGTCTATTCCCTATGATCTCATATTCTGCAAGCTTACTCCCACAGCCCTTCCTCTCAAACCCCAATCTTTAATGAGTTTTGCTGAGACTCATATTTACACATGTTGTCTTGTGTTTCTGTCTAAATGGCAAAAAAAAACTCCTCTTTCATTCCATCTCATCCAGTTGAATCAGCTTTGCCGTTTTGCTGTTCACTCAAAGTGTAAAAAGCTGATTTGGCCAGAGCTGTTTCAGGAAAACGAGCTCCAAACCATCAGAAACAACAGCTTGCTCTTGCATTATGGATGTGTACTAACCATCACACTGGTCATTTATTGGAGACTGATAACAGCTTGTTTTAAGTTTCCCTATACAGTGATCCATCTCTGTTTCTCCTCACATCTTCAAGGTTCCTAAAAGGGCCTCTGTCTGTTTTGGACGTTATGGCTCCCTCTGCGTCGTCTTTGTGGTTTCATGTAGCATCTGCCACCCAGAGAGATAAACAATACCGGTGGATGAAAGAGAGGGGGAAAGAGAGAACTGAAAAGAAAGCACTGTATGTGTCAGTTAGAGCTGATATAAGCCTGAAAATCCAATTAGTCCTCAGTTTACCGGGGAGAGGAGGAGGGCCTCATGGGAATAATGTCAGGAAATAATCACCGTCGTAGCATGTCAATAACACAGCATTTACATACTTGGCAATTGATATTTCACTGTATATAACTGAGCTGGTAAATCTGAATTCAATTTGGTATTCCATTATGTTTTTTTCCCCCAATCAGCTTTTTGAATAGTGAACAACATCAAAGGGAATTGTGGTATGTTCCACAACATAAAACCACTCTTTAAAGGGATAGTTCACCCAAAAATTAAAATTCAATGAACATCTACTCACTTTTTCTGTGGAGGGGTGGGTGAAGAGTCCACAAAACACTTTAGGAGTTTCAGGGGTAAACAGTGTTGCACCAACCACTTATTCAAATAAAAATAAAAAATCAACAACAACTGGAAAATAAGATAATTTACACCATGATTTAGCCTAAATTTCCACTGTGATCCTCCTGAGTAGATAAAGAGGGACTTTTTTCAACAAACCCTTAAAGAGGATAGTGGCAGAGGTGTAGCTCGGAACACACTGAATCTATTCTCTATTAACTGTAGATGTCGTGGAATCCATTTAGCTGGCTGAGTAATAACTGATGAATATAGACAATGCTGGTTACATGTGTGTTGGTCATTGTTTTCATCCAATGCTGGATATGAAAGAAGGAATTCGGCAGGAAGAGAGCAGGAGATGGGAGCAAGGATGATTTCAAAACACATAGCGAGTAAACCCAGCTGCTGCTGTACAGTGTGTGTGTGTGTGTGTGTAAGTGTGTCTGTGTCTGTATCTGTCTGTGTGTGTGCACATATATTCACATGTTTGTGGTGTGCATTTGAGAGTGCCCATTTGTGCCTTATGAGCAAAGCAAGACCATAGAGGAGGATGGAGGATATGTGTGGGTGCTTGTGCAATAGGAAAGACATTTTTAATGAGCACAGTCTGGACTCCAGAGTCGACCAGAGATGAACATGGAGCTTTCTGTTAGAGAGGAAATCTCTTACATTCAGCTCACACTTCTCTGCTGTGACTCTGTGAGTAGAGTAGCTCTTGTAATTATCTTTTCTTTAAATGTGTTGTGTGCGTGCAGCCGGGCATTGTTGCATTGTGTTGAACTGTTTTCCAGTCAGGTTGTCGTTAAGGAGGAGCAGTCCCAGCAGAGAGAGCTTGCAGTTGTGTTGTTGTTATTGTCTCCATCTTCACACAAATATTGCCCCGACCACGTACTCCTTGTGGACTCACAAACACGCACACATTTACCCAAGCCCCCACCTTTGTGTGATAGTAGTGGCAGGGTATTCACTGCCTCCTGTAAACCATGTTTATGGATTATGGTCACTAGGGCATGTGGCTGCTGTGATTATGTGTCATCATAAAATAGGCACATGTGTTCAGTATTTCTCATATAGATAGATAGATAGATAGATAGATAGATGGATACTTTATTAATCCAGAGGGAAATGTGTGACATCTTACGTGGGTTTATTAGAACAAATTGGGTTTATTTAATAAGGACTTCCTTTGTTTTAAAAGTTCATATGTCAAAAAATAAATTCTTCCTGATGTTTGTCATTGTTCTAGAAATTACATATTCTGTTCATGAGACGTTTCTGCCT
Source organism: Platichthys flesus (assembly GCF_949316205.1). NCBI lineage: Eukaryota > Metazoa > Chordata > Actinopteri > Pleuronectiformes > Pleuronectidae > Platichthys > Platichthys flesus. The sequence goes on along the minus strand of NC_084946.1, from coordinate 8,003,525 downwards.
CGTGGTTGAACTGCAGCTATCTAAACTAGAAGCGGTTGTTTACCTCTGCTTTGTTCTGGGACTGCAGTGGATGTTCATGCAGTTTCATACTAATTATAGATATTGTTTTAGACAGGTAGATAATGCTGCATATTTTCAGGGGAGAAAAGAAAAGCAGTTTCCATGTTAAACTCTGAGGGGATATACTGTTAATGAGGAAGAGTTATTAGAGAGCTAATAGGATTGCAGTATAATTTTGTCGAACCGCATGTAGAGATTAATTAAGAAAAAGCTCTATTTAACACTTATTTGACTCTAATTGTCATGTTAAACTTTCACAGAGAGCAGAACTTGTACTTTTTTGCATATCTTGAGGCTATTTTTTTTATTGACCTTGGTGATATTGCTTCAGTTATTTTTCCTGCTCTCATTTTTCACTGGCACTTTAGTATTTTTCTCTTCCACACTGTGTCGACTCTGTATCTAAGTCGATGTTCTTCCTCGCTTTTTCTTCCTTGATATTGTCACCCTGCTCATTGACCCCTGTCTTCATTTTCCTCCTCTCATCCTCTCTTCTTCTGTCTTTCCCCTTCACCTCTGCTCCCTACCCCTCCTCCCACCCCACTGCACACCAACTCCCCTCATCCCTCATATCCATCCTTACTCTCTCCTGGGGAGGTAAGGCCTGAGCTGGCCCTAGGCCCAGGCCCATTAGCCCCAGCCTGCCAGCCATGTGCTCATCACCAGAGATCATTACACCCAGCCAATGACACCACTCTAATGCATCATTAATGATTGATTAACGAGCTGAGCTCAGCCTAAACGGGTGCATTTGTAAGGAAGAGCACCCTGTAATGGCTGTGCAAGGCTTCCATCTGCTATTTTTTACCATGTTTGTGTGTGTGTGTGTGTGTGTTTTATTTTTAACAGTCCCTCTGTCTCTGTTTCATCTTTCAGGTTGAGAGAACTGAGGACTGAGGTGGTGACTGCAGGGTAACAAGATGGCAGGGCGGGTTCTCTTGGCCCCGCTCCCTATTCTTCTTGTCCTCCTTTTTGTCATGGTGGAAGTGCTTCCTGTGGCCCATGGCTCTGGCTACCTGTCTGGATACCGCCACAGGTCACGCCTGCAGAGGGATCGCCACTTTCGCAATGTCCGACCCAACATCATCCTGATCCTCACTGATGATCAGGACATTGAACTGGGTTAGACATTTTCCTCCGTTAATACTTCCTCTGTGTGTGTGTTGACTGTGTGTTTGTGCATCTGTCTCTCTCTGGTTGTTTTGTGTTTTGTGTGTCCCATGGGTATGGATATTCTCTCCATGTGTATCCAACAGCATCAGCAAGGGAAAGTCAGTCTAATGCTGCCTCTTGGCACCATAACAACTGGCCCACTCAAAGTCATGTGCTTCATTTGCCAACTCCTCAATTCCTGGCATGAAATGAGGGCGGCCTATGGCTTCCATTGTCCGGTTGCCAAACCCTGGCCATCTCCCTACCCGCTTAAGTCCTTTAGCGGCGTATTGGACTGGAGTGGCTGCATAATGGCCTCGGTGACATCCTTTGTCCTCCTGTGATCGCTAGTGAGAAGACTCCCATTGAAAAGCAGGAATTTATGGTCAAGCATCTGTTTCCCCAAACAATCACCATCAGCCTGAAAAGCTTTTGGTACACAGGCACTGTGTGGGTTACACTTTACCAATAAGATTTATCCCCTCATTTTCTTTTCCCCTTCTTTTTCTCTCACCATGTCCATAATGGTTTTTGGTTTTAGCCCCCTATGCCCCATGTTTATATTTTTCACTGTTTACCCTTTCTGTTTTCCTTGATCTCTCACTCTTTTTTCCCCTCTCCAACTGCTTTATTTCCCTCTGCGTCCCTTGCCTTTCAATCCATGGCCTCTGAATTGCCTCTCACCCTCCTGTCTCTTCGTACAACCTCCCCCACCCACTTCTCTCTCCCACTCTTGTCTCCCAGGCTCAATGCAGGCCATGAACAAAACTCGGCAAATCATGGAGAAGGGCGGCACGCATTTCTCCAATGCTTTCTCCACCACGCCCATGTGCTGCCCGTCCCGCTCCTCCATCCTGACGGGGAAGTACGTGCACAACCACCACACCTATACCAACAACGAGAACTGCTCCTCGCCGTCGTGGCAGGCCCACCACGAGCCGCACACCTTTGCCGTGCACCTCAACAACACTGGCTACAGGACAGGTGAAGACTGAAAGTAGCATCCCACACGTAAATTTCAGTTGAGAGTTTCACAGATTCATTGGGGTTGATGACAACATTAACATAATCCTGTTCCTTGGCTCAGCCTTTTTTGGAAAGTATCTGAATGAGTACAATGGCTCCTATGTGCCCCCTGGCTGGAAGGAATGGGTAGCACTGGTTAAGAATTCGCGCTTCTACAACTACACCCTCTGCAGGAATGGAGCACGAGAGAAACACAGCGGCAACTACTCAAAGGTATTAGTGGTATTAATTCCCCTCCCTGAAATTACAGAAACATTCCCTGCAGTTTAATTTAAAGGAAATATTTCTAGATTAGTTTTTAAGCATTGCTTTCAACTGTAGCCTCACTTCGCTTTTATATTTTCCAAACTCATATTTTTAGGTAAATGGTAGATGATACAACATTTTGATTTGATTAAATGGAGACCAGGTTGAATTTTCCCTCAGTATAACCAACCTGACACACTGTGAAGAATAATGAGTTATGTAGATATCAGAATGAAATACAAGATTACCAACCCTAGCTTTAATGGATCATAAGTCAGTAATGGGCAATGACCCGGCACAGTAAGAGCCTAACATCTGCTCTTTTACTCTCCTCTGTCACTCACCGATTGTCTGACGGACAATGTCTCTCTGCTCCGCAGGACTACCTGACAGACATCATTACCAATGACAGCGTCAACTACTTCCGTATGTCCAAGAAGATGTACCCCCATCGTCCTGTCATGATGGTGCTGAGCCATGTTGCTCCCCACGGCCCAGAGGACTCCGCCCCGCAGTACAGCTCTGCGTTCCCCAACGCATCACAGCACATGTGAGAAAATTTGCCTTTAGGGGCCAGAACAAACAGAGCACTGATAATATTACCAAGCTGTGAGCCCTCAGAGAGTTATATCTATGATAATAATCTAACCTACACAAACAAGGGGGGAGCAGTTTGATTAGGATTGCATTTGCTTACTTGATGTAAACCGATTTGGTTAATGTGGGACAAAGCTGACAAGCAAAAGGTGGAATTTTTACATTTGGGCTTTCACAGCTATTTGCCAGCATATGAGTCATCATCACATTCACGCTCCCTTTCATTTCATTTGACCCAGAATGACACAAATTCCATAATCTCAGCTCGATCTTATCTTCCCCTGCCTGCAGTACGCTGTTGGCAGCCGAGCCCTCTCCGCTGTTATCCTCTCCTCAGACAGTGTTTCACTCTGGTATATTTGGCTCATGTGTTGTTCACATTAGTGTTACTGCTGGAATGAACTCTGCTAATTTGTGCCATTTTGCCAGCCGTGATCTGAAAGGCATGATTGATAATGTATAGGTAATGAATTATGGACACACACACACACATTTATACACAGACATATGAAACCTTCAAGCCTTTGTCTTTCTGACCATCCATGCTTGTGACTGGCTCTATAGTGCGGCTGGCTAATGGCAGACCTGCAATTGGCCTCAAGAGACAGATCCAAGGCCAGTAATGAGACTGCAGTTTCTGCCCCTTCTCTCCAGCCCCCTCACACCCTCAACCTGCCTCATCTAATCCCTCTAGCATCATTAACCTGTGCCAAACAGGCTTTATACAAAGAATATTCTGAAAATTCCGCCCCAGTGTCTTTGTACAAACTTTTAATTGCTCTTTCTCCATAAATTTGCTCTCCCTTGGGTGATGTTTTCCGAGTAAGCCCGCACTAGCTATTTTTCTCACTCCATCTCCCTCTGCCGTTATCATCCACATGAAGAGAGAGAGCGAGAGAGGCAGTAAAAGTCCGGCACTCCTCGGGTGATTAAGCTTCTTCTCACCTTGGCACCTTGCAGACGCTTCTTCACACTACATTAGAGCTGCCACTGTGGACTAGGCTGTGCGAGGCATAAGCATTTCTTAAAAGTCAAATCGATTCACTTTAAGTGTTAAATATGTTTCCTTCAAAGATCTCATTAGCTATTTAGCAGTGTTTATTCTCAAATAATTAAAGTTCCACATGACTCTGAGTTAAATATTGATCGAACTGTGTTCAGACCTATCGATTGCAGTGCTTTGCATTTTACAGGATTTATGTAACTTCCAGTTTGGCACTGTATAAACAGTTTTCTGGCTACTTTGGAAAGAAAGGATAATAGCTGTCAGATGATCCTGCCGTTACTCAGCACACATTGGTACATTTCCTATAATCCAATTTACAGCATTAGAATATAGAAAGTACACATACAGAGATGGAACAAACAACTGGTCACAAATGTATGGTGAGATACAATGATATACTGTGCTCTGATATTATCCTTATTTTAGTATGTGAAAGATGCAACAGAAATGTGATGTTTCCATCTTCTACCACCTTCAGAACCCCAAGCTACAACCATGCTCCTAACCTAGACAAGCACTGGATCCTGCGCTACACAGGGGCCATGAAGCCGGTGCACATGCAGTTCACCAACATGCTGCAGCGCAGGAGGATGCAGACCCTGCTCTCTGTGGACGACAGTGTGGAGAAGGTAGGACAGACTAGCACCCAGGTAGACATATGCTTAAACACAGAAGCACACACACGCTTAAACACACCAGACAAACTCACACTGTCTGAAACCCCCAAGTCCTGGGAGATCTGTGCTTGTTCGGACTGTGACTGTGTAATGTATTCACTGACACACTTGGTAAATTGTTCTTGAAACTGGCACAGGAGACTTGAGCTATCAAGCATGTAGTAAAAGTGTTTCCACTCTGTAAGTGTTTGATGAGTCGTATCTTCTGTAGGTGTATAACATGCTGGTGGAGACGGGGGAGCTGGACAACACCTACATCATTTACACCTCAGATCACGGCTACCATATCGGCCAGTTTGGTCTGGTCAAGGGCAAGTCGATGCCTTATGAGTTTGATATCCGGGTTCCCTTCTATGTACGAGGACCTAATGTGGAGCATGGTGCCATGTGAGTGACTCCTCTGATATCTTGATTCTGTATTCAATGCCTTCTGACAAACTCCAGATAATGTCCTGACATATTCCGGACCCTTTTTCCAGAGGTCATGTCTGAAAACAGCTTTATATCTGTGAAATGAATACAAATGTGATCACTGTTCATTGTCCTGTTTCCCCGCAGTAATCCTCATATAGTGTTGAATGTTGACTTGGCACCGACTATGCTGGACATGGCGGGTGTTGATATTCCGGCAGAAATGGATGGCAAGTCCATCCTCAAACTGCTGGACACAGACAGACCAGTCAATAGGTGAGCATGCACATCAGCTATTTTACTCACTCTCTTGGCCTTTAACAGACGCCTGAAGAATGACATTTAAAATGGGGCAGATTTGTGGCTATGTGCTAGGAAGTAATTTACCGGAACTTCACAAAGTTCTACTAAATCTCTGTTCTTGGTGTTTTCTTGCACGTAACGAAATCTGCAATCCAAATATAAATGTATAACACCTTTTCAGTGCTGTACAAGGATGGCATTTAGAAAAGGACCGCCTGTTTATTCAGTGCAAATATCACTGAGTGGTTGGACAGGATTTTTTCTCTCTTATTTTCCAGATTCCAGTTGAGCAAGAAGGGTAAAACCTGGAGAGACTCTTTCCTGGTGGAGAGAGGGTATGTTTTATTGATTGACCTTTTGTGGGACATCATTCCAGACATTGTCTTGTTGTGACACTAGACTCTTTGCCTTTGCTTGGGTCAAGGAAACTTCTCATGTGTTCCTGTCCTTTCAGGAAGCCTCCACACAAGAGGGCTGATGGGAAGGAAATGGCCCAGGAGGAGAATTTCCTGCCCAAATACCAGCGTGTGAAGGATTTGTGCCAGAAAGCAGAGTACCAGACGTCCTGCCAGCAACCAGGACAGGTATCTGACCTGCAGTTTTGAGTTAATCTGAATTTAATCAAGTTTGAGGGGAACAACATGGAGTGCAGCTTGTACGGAGTGATAATGTGTGCTCTCGGAGTTCTATTAACATCAAAGTCTATTTTTTAACCCGTGTTTTTGAATATGTTTATATAGAACCCTGATTTGTTCAGAAATATGAATAGCAAGATTGATCCTATAAGAATGTTTATCTGGAATATTTACTTCACTTAAGTTCTACAGATCTAGGTTTCTTTGATGATAATGCCATAAAGGCCCCTTTTAATCAAATGCCTTTTGTGAATTACCATCATATTTTCCTCTGTGTTGTTTTAGAAATGGCAGTGTGTGGAGGACCCGTCTGGCAAACTGAGGCTGTATAAGTGCAAGGGCATGGCCAGTCTCTTTGCCCCACGTATGCAGGCTCTGATGGCCAGCGATGCCTCCCAGCTGTCCCTCACACCCAATGCAGACAGCTGCAACTGTGGTGACGTGGGCGGCAAAACATCAGTTCTGAAGAGGAAGAGGCTGCTCACCAAGAAGAGTAAGTTCCTCTTGTCACTCGCATGCACCATTGTTCTGCTGGTTATTAATAGATGTGATTTTGTGCAGAGAGATTTCCTTTGAAATGTCCTTGCAGGAGTCTACAAAGCCTTGCCAAACAAGGACATTAATCTCACGCTTAAATAGTCAGCTCTTGAAGTATTCATGAGATGAGGAGTGTGTGTCTGTGCTGCCATCAAGTGGTGGCCTTCACTTATAGGGCCTTGAGAGAAATCAATAATATCAATATTTTTTGGCCCCATTCTGGTCTTCACCTGTCATTATAGATCCTGAATCCAAAACACAGCCCTCTTTTTCCGTCTCATTCAGATTCTTCTGTCTCATCTTATTCAGAGATGAAATCCGGTAAGGCCGTCTCTAGGAAGCGCTGGGCTCGTTCCGTATCCTTTGAGCTGGATGGAGACCTGTATGCTGTGGACCTGGAGGACGGCTACCGGCCGCTGGGATCCAGTAACGGCAGCTGGCCCAGAGACAGGAGGACCGGAGCTGAGAATGATGAGGACAATGAGGAGTTCAGTGGTATGGGAGTCACAGCCAAACCCACCAGCAGCAACAGACTCACACCACCCGCTTCTCTTAAAGTCACCTACAGGTGTGTGTGTGTGTGGGGGTGCTTGTTTTTATCTCCTTAGGACCTGTTTCTGTACAAACACTGACCTTGTCAGGACTATTGGACCTCATGGGGACCAACTCCTGTTCTCAATAATGTCATTTCTGACGTCCTGGTTAAGGTTAGAGGTAACGTGAGAATTGTGGATAGGTTGAGGTTAGTGTAAGGCATGAATTGGTCATGGCTAAAGTTACAAATAAGATTTTGATTAGGCTGTCCAAAATTAATAGAAATCAATGCAAAGCCCTAAGGATATACATCTGTCTCCAGTTATTTGCAATCTGATGAATTTAGATTAAATTTCTTAGGATGGATGGCTTTTATTTAAATTAATGTTTTTGGGGGTTCCTGCAGATGCTCTATTCTTATGAATGACACAGTAAAATGTGATGGAGGAATCTACAAGTCCCTTCAAGCATGGAAAGACCATAAACTACACATTGAGCATGAGGTACTGACACTTTTCCTTCCTTTTTTAATCCGGCCTGTAAAAACATTTTCACTGATGAATATGGTGTGGTGTGTAATGAAGTTTTTGTGGCTGTGTTTCTTCCTGTTGAGTTTAGATCGAAACACTGCAGACCAAAATCAAGAATCTGCGTGATATTAAAGGTCACCTGAAAAAGGTGCGGCCAGAGGAATGTCAGTGTGACACTCCCAGGTGAGAGTTGATCAGGACACAACACTGTCACCAGCAGCACAGTGATATCACCATTTATTTAAACTGTCGCCTTTTGTCTTTTCAGTTATATCCTCAAGAATAAAGACACTTTTAAGTTAAATGCAGGACGCATGCACTCGCTGAGGTAAAAACGTGCATTTTATGACACTAAATAACTGATTGATTTTTATTTCTTCCCGCAGCTTTTATCATAACAAATGTTTTATGCCTTTGTCAGAATGCCATCAAAGCTAAAGAGTCAGTGGATGGAGAAGGACCAGAAGCGCAGAAAGAAACTACGTAAATTCCTCAAAAGGCTCCAGAACAACGACACCTGCAGCATGCCTGGGCTGACCTGCTTCACCCATGACAACCACCACTGGCAGACTGCCCCCTTCTGGACAAGTGGGGAACAACATGTTTTAGAAGATATTATGTTGAAACTGTTATTTTTTATATTTTCCAGCAGATATGATGAAAACAATATTTTTGGAATCCTGGTGTAATATCCATTGTTTTCCACACTCACTCCTCCCTTCCCTACCCACTCCCCCTTCCTCTGTCCCTCAGTGGGACCATTCTGTGCTTGTACCAGTGCCAACAACAACACCTACTGGTGCCTCAGGACCATCAATGACACACACAACTTCCTGTTCTGCGAATTTGCTACTGGTTTCCTGGAGTATTTTGACATCAACACTGACCCATTCCAGGTATATTATTTGTACAGACGCAAGCATGATCGCAATAACCTGTGAATAATAACTACAAAATGAACTTATATCCAGATTGACGTGCATTCCTGTGAGCACAGGGGGCACAGATTTGCCAGAGTTCCCAAACGCCCTTGCTGACATTGTGTCCTTATTATTCCTGCAGCTGATAAATGCTGTCAGCACCCTCGACCGCAACACTCTGAATGCATTGCATCAACAGCTTATGGACTTACGAGGCTGCAAGGGACATAAGCAATGCAACCCGGAGAAGGGTGAGAAAAGTTCTTCTAGGTCAAACATGCAGTATTACTACGTCTCCTTTAATTCAGACTGGAACTAATGTGAGCTTCCATTCCTTTTAGGAGGGAAGGAGCGAAGCTACCTCAGCGAATACAGGTATTTTTTTTTTCCTCTTGCAGCAGAGCTGATTACTTTGTCAAACACTGCAGATGGAATTCATCTAACAATGTAAAATCAGAGAGGTTACAGACTCCCCAGTGCGTCTTTGGTTATATTTTTTGATCAGTGGGTAATCTGGGGAGTTGGGAAAATGAAATACTGTGATTTTTGTACACAAATTGATCCTTTTTAAATGTCCATGGTTCCTTGCTGTTGGGATCAAAGTCTATTCAGCATGCAGAAGCAAAAAAGGGCCAAAATACAAGCCTGCATTTCAGCTTTTGCTCTTCCCTTTTAGAAATGAAGCCTAATTGCTTGTCTCTGCTGTGCGTGTCGGTGTGTATGTGTGTCTGTGCGCATGCATGTTTGTGTGTGCACCTGTGTGTGTGTGTGTGTGTGTGTGTTTTGTGTGTATATACCTGTGTGTTTGTCTACATGCATTTGCCCTGCGCGTGTTTACGTGCTGTGCATGCTTCAGGCCAGTTCATCGTCGAAAGAGGCCAAAAGTGAAGAAGCCTTCGTCCAAATCGCTGTGAGTTTGTCACAACCCATCTGTTCCTCTGTAGTCAGCCAAGTTCTACTCCTCTCTCTGTCCAGATCTTCTTTTAGCTTGGTCAGATGACCCATCAGCATGCTGCCCTCACTCCATTTCAATGTAGCTTTTACATCTCTTATTACAGTAACTCATCTACCTGCATTACAAAAAGCTGAACCTTCACCTTCTTTTTCATTCACCCATCCACTCAAGTCAAATTCTGTGAAGCAATGCAGATGTGTCTCATTTTGTTGTGTTCTCAGTCCTGTTATTGTCACCCGTTACGTTTCCTCGCAGTGTTGGTCGGAACAGACCACAACTGGAGCCACGCTTTCCATTGAACCCCTCAAGCAGCACATGTAACTCACAGCTCTGTTTTTCCCCTGCACAGGGGGCAGATTTGGGAAGGGTGGGTTGGCTAACCACCTGCATCCCACAACCAAGCACATCAGCCTCCTCCGGCGAAGGAAGAAGAAGGGAGGGAGTGCAGGCAAAAACCCAAGGACCTTGACCACACTTCAATGGACCATAACCTGAGTTACCACTTTTCTCTACACTGGGTTTACATTTTTGAGAGAGCTGCTGTTTGTAGCCCTCACCCAGACAGAGGAGACGCCGAGACTGAGAGGAGGCTTAAAAACTCTTCAACCATCAGTTCTACCTGCCGCACACATTTCATACAAAATTGCATCCTCTGTTAACCCCCAGCTGTGAGGACTGTTAACATCAGCAAGATGCTGTGAATCAGGTGGGGGCAGTTTGGTATCCACAAGCCATTCAGTCTAACGGTACTGCTTGTAGATAATATATATCAGCTTTAACCAGTTTTGTTTCATGTCATGAGATGTAAGGTGGCAACGTGATGATACATGTCAACTCTGCTGCTACGCAATGAAGCCATGGCCTCATGATGTCTCTGTGGCACATGCTTAACCATTACTGCTTGGACATATCTCTTCCTCTTTCCTCTGCACCAACGTGTCTGCACATGGAGGTGGCAAAGACTTTTCAAACAGCTGCCAGTAACCAACTCTTCGAATCTTTTTGTATTATAGTCGATCTTAACGCTGATGAATGTCCTTTTAAAAGCATCAACTTCCTCAGCGCTGTGAGATGTGGAGAGCGCCACACCTTGTACAGCCCTACACTAACCACCGTTCCACAGTAATACAACCCAAACCTCCAGAAGATGGGTCCACTGGCAGAATGCGTCATTACTAGTAAATGCCGTTTTACTCCTTTGCGTTGTCAGTACCACACTGTAGAAGTATCCAAAAAGTGTGTTCAGCTTGCCATACATGGTGCTACAGAATAACAACACAGATACAAAACCTTGCTGTACAGTACAGTACGTATTTGAATGTATGTTGTGCAATTAATATAAATGTTTACAATATTTTTTATAATACTGAAGAGGCAGACCTCATTGTATGATATGAGCTGACAAGAGGAACTTATAGTAAGAAATGTAGCTTGAGAATGTCATTGCCCTCAATTTGTATGTTTTGTTCTTTCCTTATTTACATTGGAAAAGCACTTAAGGGGTTCACTGTGAAGAGAAGCGCCATGTATATTTCAATGGATGTTAAGTTTACCCTGTTCCGGAGGAGAAACACAACAGTGTCATACTTATTGATGTGAATCTTGGCTAGCTGCCCTTGTTAGCTTCTGTGACTTTTTTTTAGCAACTACTTCCATAGACCTGAGTGCTGATAGTGATTGTGAATAAAGTGTTGTTTGACCATAAATACGACCCGACTATTATTCTGACATAATGTTGGCTTACTTTTGTGTTGCTGTCCAGCAGGTGTCTCTGTCTGCTTGTCCACCGGGTTACCTAGTAATACACTAGTATTACTACAGTGGAGAGACAAGTTGTTATCATCATGAAAGAGCTGGTTGAGGTGTTCAGGGTTTTAACTGACTGAGTCACATGAGAATACGTTGAAAAATCTGCATATCTTAACTCTGATATATTCAAATATTAGTCAAGGTGTGTCGCTTAGCAACGCTTTTCCCCCAAAAAAAACTACAGGAGATGCCAGAATTAAACTTACCCAGTTGATGACTTTCATTGAAAAAAAAGTTTTGTACTGATTTGCATATCTCATATCACATTGATTTTCCATATTAGAGCCAGAGCTTATTATAGAAAGAACAGCTTACTGCAATCGGATCTTTTATTTGTAGAGAAATTAACATGAGAAGAATGGATTGGCACAGACTAAAGTTCAATATGATGTGTACTGAAATATTCAAAGTTAAGTAGAAGATAAGCCTTTGTTATTCTCGAAGGAATTACAATACCTTTAAAATCTGAAATGATAAAATAATGACTGATAAATAAATAAAATAAATAATAAATATAAATAAGGCTATGAATGACATATATCATTTCTTCTGGTAAAATAACATTGAGAATATAAAGTGGAATAGTACCAGAACGTTTGTTTCGTGTAAGTGCAACTGAAGTGGAGATTACACAAAAAATATATATTAATTTTTTTAACTGCCTTTTTGAAACGTGTCATGAACAAATCCTTGCAGTCATCCATCACTTAGAAAGATGTCTGAAACTGCTGGAAGTCCCTTATTGTTGCTCCAGCTGCTGCAGGGGGACAGATGAGGTTGTCCCCTCAAAAGGAAATGTCTGACATGACAGGTGACAGTTTGAAACATTTGATATCCCATCATGTGCTCTGATCAGTCAACTAACTGTTTCGAGTGAACTGTGGCTCCCACTCTCTGCAGCCAGCTATGGGAGAGGGGTGAGGAGGAGAGGGGCGCAGACTGGGTGACCCCCCACACCGACCCGTGACTCACGCGCTGAGGCGGAGACCCATATGGGATTCACCAGGGGAGAGAAGGGGGGGAGAGAGAGAGGGGGGGGGCGAGAGATTGTGGGGGAGAGAGAGACACACACAGAGAGAGATAAAGAGCGAGAAAGAGAGAGGGCGAGGGGGGGGAGAGACACACACACATAGAGAGAGACACACACACGCTCAGAGAGATAGAGAGAGAGGGGGAGAGAGAGACACACACACACAGAAAGAGCGAGAAAGAGAGGGAGAGACACACGCTCACAGAGAGAGAGACCCACACACACACGCTCAGAGAGAGAGAGAGAGAGAGAGAGAGGGAGAGGAGCGTCTCGTGCAGCTCACTTCATATACGGAGCAGAGCCGCCGCGCGCTAACAACCAGAAACTTAACCAAAAAACTACTACTTGTAATTCCCCTTCTCTCTCTCCGTGTGCGGCTCGTTTACCATGTGAAGAAATGGCCGGGACAAGGTAAGACGCCTCTCGCGTTGAATTTCAAACCGTTAAAAGAAAAAGTTGTACGGGGGGAAAGTTGAGGAGCTAAACGCCACCGGGAAGCTCCGTGAGGGCAGCTAGCGAGACGGCGAGCTCCCCCCAGCAGCACAGAGACATGTTAGAGGGAAGTTGTTAAAGTGCAGGAGGTGGTTGAACCAGAAAAAAAACAGCAATAGAGTGAGTTTTGCGAAATTCACACTGTAATGTTTCTGTTAGTGTTTCCGCGGTGTTCACTTGGTGAGCGCCGTGCAGTTTGAAATAACGACTGGGCTGTTCTGTGTGTTGCTAGCATGTAGCTGAGGAACAGTTTGACACTGGGAGAAGTGGAGCCTTCATTGACTGTCTGCAGCAGAGTTACATCAGCTGAAGCTCATGGGGGATCCAAAACCTACTTTCCACTTTCCTCGTGTTCCTCTCATCTTTTAAATGTTTCCCTCAACTATTCCACACTTTGGTTAAAGTCTCTGTTGTGGTTTAAACACCAATAACCCGAACGGAAGCCAAATGTTCCACAGCCCATTTGTTCCTCTTGTTTTTTTTTTTTTTTACTGGTTAAAGGTACCAGTGCTCGTGTGGATTTAGCTACTGGTTTGATCTGCACATGCTGGATTTCTACAGCATCTGCTCTGACTGCAGATGTACATCAGAACTTTGTTTGGCTTTAATCTGCTGCTTTACACAGATGGTTTGCTTTATCCGCACAGTCTATTTAAAGCTACTGTGACGTATAGAACAAGCTCCCTCAGTTCCCCTCAAACTGTTTTCCTGCACACTTTTCTGATGAAGGCTTTTAGTGCCTGTGACTTCATATATAGTGAAAACTTATTAACTGAAGCTTCAGGTTCCTCCTCCTGGTCAATCCTGTACACTGTGTTATCTGGGGAACAAGCTGCTGGCTGGATCATTTATATCGCCTGAAGCTGTTAGTTTGCCACACAACACCAACCTGGCTTACTGGGTGCGGCACCCTCACTGTCTGCCGGCCAAGCTGGTGCTCATCCGCCCAATGCTGGCAGCGTTCACCTGGTGCTGCTTTGTCAGCTCCCTCAGACATGTTCAATCTTTCACAACCTCCTTTTCTGCCGAGTGTCTTATACATCACCACCAGAGAAGACAAGATGGTTTATTTGGCATTTCTGCCTCCTCCGACTACTTTCATTAATTTACTCATCTGGGTTTGTCTCTGAGTTGAGCCGTCTGTTGGGACCTGTTTGTCCTGCTCCCTCACAACAACACTCAGACAAAAGAGGACAAACAATGCATCCCTGTAACCAGGTGAATCAAAATTGGGTCTTTTGACAAAGACATGGCAGGATGTCCATCCTACGGAGAATTTGACAATAGACTTGTTTGTTTGCCCGTTGAGAGGAAGCAACTTTGAAGTTTATAATTCTTTTACAGTGTCTTATTATGGGTTGTGATGTGTTAATATTATATGTACTGTGGCCTGCTTTTTTCATTTGTACATTCAGGTTTCTTCTCTGTTTGAATCCTGTTCAGTCCTGTTTTGTCTCCTATAATCCTGGTCAACTTCCTGTCGATCCGAGCTGTTAACGTGCAACACACTTGTTTCATCTGCCACAATGACGCAGTAGTGAGGATAATAGACTGTACCTGTACAACCCCTGACATTTTGAACCTTCTGCCTGTGGGGATTAATGGCAAGTTAAACCACACTAGTTAGAACCTGATGCTCAGAGTGCTGATCATCACTCACTAGCATTACAGAGGATAATAGCGTGTGGGACTGATAGGCTGTAAGGATGAATGAGTCATCTGCTTAAAAAAAAGTTCAACATGTCAATATAATTGTCGTGAGCTGTGTGTTAGAAGTGCAAAACTCACATGGCCTCTATACTTGTTACACACAGAAAGGGAACACTGAAATAAATGGATGAGATGAAGGTTAAGCCTACAAAAAAGGAAAAAGCACTGCCTCAAACTTTATTGTTATTCGGAAAATATCCATCTGTACATGTTGATCCACATTCCACCAAACTACTCCCCTCGGCACCAGCACAGACCCAGCGTTAACGTCTTCACCAGGCTGCTCCGTATTTCTAATCCTGGACAGCCTGCCGTCTGCACCTTCACATCCTCTAGAGAACAATCCGGACATGTCTTTCCTGTGTGGCTCCTCAACCGGCCTTTGACCCCCCCACCCCCCCTTCTCCACCTCACCCTGTAACTCTGCCCTGGGATTAGACCCTGGCCTCGTTTGTCACGTCAGCAGTGGAGGATTTCGGAGGGGGGGCTGTGTGGTTCTACTCAAAACGAAGTAGTACTACTGGTGGTAGGCAAGCAGGTCTGATCCTGATGGAAAATGTTGTTTTGGCAGCAAACAGATGACTGAATGCTTGAGTAAATTTTTTAAGGCTGTGCTATAACATGGATGAGAATAAGCAGTACAACAAAATAAAGTTTGGACAATGAAGGTTATTAAGCAAATACGCCCTAATAGTTTCATTAATTTCCCTTGTTTGGACAAGTGACCCCATTGTTCCTACTCTGACAGCTGGTCCACTGGACAGAAAGGTCGGACTGTATGTAGTAAACAGCCTGATTTGGTCATCAGCCTGTCCTGCATATGTCCGCGCTCGTCGTGAGTCTCTTCTGACCTGAAAGTCCCCAGTTGCTCCTTAACTAAGAGCAAGGGGTGGATTTTTGTGAAGGACGGGAGCTTCTGTTTGGTCAGGCTCACTCCTATAAAAGGCAATTTACTGACCCTGTCGCTGAGTAGTGAGGCAGACTGTGGCTGTTCAGCAGAGCAGCAAGAGGGCCGGATGTTCCCAGCAGAAGGCTACAGAAGTCGTAGGATAAGGCAGGATGGTGGGACCAGACAATACTCTCCATACAGAAATCCGCGAGGCTGCTTCTCTGAGGTTGGTTTGTAGGCGGATTACAGCGGCCCGGATCTGAAGTAACATTCAAGACGGCCAACACAAAAATGTTCTCCTGGAACGGGCTCCGAGGTAGGAGCTATTCTCTTAACATCTCATGAAGAATCAGTTTGTTGCAGTGGGGGTGAACATTTTGGCAGCTACGGGGAATGAATTCACTTGGGCCATGTAAAATCGCTAGTTGGAAAGCAGCATGGGAAAGACAGGCCGTGCTGAAGGTGGCGGCGCGACCTTGTGGGATCCCGTCTAATCCAGTGCCCATGGAGAGGAGAAAATGTCTCCAGTTCTGGATTAGGGCAGCTGTTGAAGGAGGTCACCGCAGACCTCGTATACATGTCCAAAGCTCCTCCCTGGCCCGTGTCTGATTGGCCGAGCCTGCCTGTGCCGAGGCAACACAGAGAGTTCTCGTTGAGTGAAGTCTGCCTGTTGATCAATAGTCTGCATTGTTCTGTTCCATCACAGGCTTTAGAATAGGGTGCCTTTCACAGCCTTTGTAATGCATATATGAGTCATCACAGGACATTCTTGTCAACTAGGTAACCATTTTTTCCCATGTTTCCACAAAGCGCTCAGAATATGTATAAGAAGCAAGTGTTGGCAACCGCAGGACAACACAGTCTGACTTCATCACTTCATGTGTGTTCATGTGCAAGACAGTCCAACACAGTCCTTTGTGCCAAATACACTGCAAATTGTGCAGAGGAAAATGCAAAAAGTCTACTGTGCATTGTTTTTGCCATGCCACAGTTTAAAAATAGACCCCGTGTCCAACAGTGTTACACACTGCTATAGGCCTGGCATATAGCAAACCGGACCAGCTGGTTCTCGCACTTTAAAGGCATGCACAGTCACTCCAGTGACTCAGAACTGCTCTTCTCAGGCGATACTAGACAAGCTGAAAGAGCTCCCTGCATGTATATTTACTCCTTTTCCCTGAGTGATGAGGTTTCCACTTTGTAGATTTTCCTGGTGGAGAATTTGTGCGCGTGAGTTCAATCAACTGTCACAAGAGCAGTTCTGACCTCAGAGGTGGTAAATGGGTTGCTGTTTCCCTTACCACCGCAGCAAGAGCGATGCAAGCCTTTTAGAGATTTTAATAAAAAATGTAACATATTTGCACATCAGTCTTATCCACGTTGGTGCTTTGGAGCGTCCCGGATCTATTGATCTTTATTCTCCGTTCCTAGTCTGGCTCTCTCTGCCAGGCATGTGGCTGCCCGGCTGTTTGGTCTTAAAGTGCTTTACTTTTCTTCCGCTCATTGGCAGTCTGCCGCCCTGTTGCCTGGGTCGGCTCACATGAGTCCGGCTCTATCATGTCTTACATGTCTGGCAGTGTAAGACGAACCCCGGTCCCGTTTGCCCATGTCAGCATGCAGTGAGTGAGGAACGGACACTGACAACTGCTGCTGCTGAGGGTGGGGGGTATAGAGAGAACGGGGGAGGAATGTTGCAGCAAAGAGGAAAGGTATGAACCTCTTTGAGGCCATGTCCCCACTGGTGTGTTTCAGTTCAGAAACAGATTGAGTCTTATAAACGCAACAAAAAGCAAAAAGGGAGATTCTCTCAGCCTCAACATTCCCATGATGATAATATTCTGTCTAAGTACATACAATCACAAAAGTATTGTGTTGTCTTTAATTCCTCTCTACAAAGATCACCATTAAAAATATATACAAACACATACATTTTACATTAAAAGGCCAAAGGGGATTGCTGTGTTCACCTTTTGATTCAAGGCCAAAAGCTGATAGTTGAGAGGAGGATTTCTCAAGCCCGATATCAAATACATTTCTGATATTCAGATTTGAGATATATATTTATATACAGTTGTATTTAAGGTGTGATAATTTACAGTTTAATCACAAAATTTGTAATAAATACAAAAAACAATAATAAACACAAATACAACCAAGTATATAGATCTTGAATTAAGAAACAGTTTTTCCCTTAAATGTAAACATAAATCCAAAGCTCAGGCTCAACTAAATAGATACATAGAAGTTATAACCAGAGGCAAAGGAGACACTCAGCAGCTCTGTGTGTTGGTTTACACAGCGCATCACCGTTAAAGTCAGAGAACAAGATAAGTGTACACTATCCAAACCCCTAGCATTAACTTTTTCTGTGGGGACGAATGCCAAGAACGCCTCTTAGAAGTGAAGTCCATGACTGTTTAACAGACTCTGCAGTCCTTATGCCGGTTGTTTACTATTAAATTAAAAGACACACAAACACCAATTGTCCCGTGAGTTTGAGTGACCTCTAACCCTGGTGACACAGCAGGAACGGGAGGTGTTGAACAAAAGGACCAAAGAATGTGTGTAGACAGGTGCAGGCCTTCTTTCTGTCATCTGAAACATGTGCACTCTCCCCTCTCCCTCTGATGGCTCTGGAAGCCTGGGTGGAGCATAGAAACCTGCACACCAACCCTGCACAGAGACGACCCACATACACCTCATCCCTGCTCTGCTATTAGACACACAAGAGTGGAGGCTTCCAGGAAACAAAGATGTTGTTATTGGTGAATCATGGTTCTGATAAGGACAAGCGCCTCATTTAGACATTTTGCATGTC
Source organism: Platichthys flesus (assembly GCF_949316205.1). Lineage (NCBI taxonomy): Eukaryota > Metazoa > Chordata > Actinopteri > Pleuronectiformes > Pleuronectidae > Platichthys > Platichthys flesus. The sequence continues at coordinate 7,985,188 of NC_084946.1, read as the reverse complement.
TTTCCTATCAACAGGTGTTGGCCTTATTTATGTCCCATTGCACCAGTGTGTTATTTAGACTTTGTGGGGATAAATGTCAGTAATGTCAGGACCTGTTGTTGCTGTGCAGCGCCTGACCTCCGACAGTAAAATGAACCATGGTTCATAAAAGCAACAATCAAATATCCTGACTGAAATTCTGTATGTAGGAGAACATTGCTTGCATTGCAGGCATTCAGAAAACTATCATTATCAGTTTATTTCACTGCAGTCTTATACTTCTGATGTTTAACACACATTGAAGCTGTTGCCAAGTTAAGGCGATCGTGGCCACAGCAGTCAACATGGCAGGTTTACAGCTACGTTCTGCGTTAGTCACAGCTACTGGATATGCTGCCAAGCACTCAACAGTCGCTCTGTGTCCCAGCTCTTGTTTTACAATATTTAGATAAGCCGGTTGCCTAGCAGCAATGCTGAATAGACTTTGTACATTGTTTATACATAATCAAACAGAAGTCTTCTTTTGGCAGAACACTCCTTTGCTTTACAGTGAATTTCAGGACGTATACTTGTCTCTGTTTTTTTATCGTTATAATGGTTTTGTACCTGTGCGGCAAGGTGAGTATAAATCACTTCACCTCCTTTGAGTGATGACTTATTTTGAGGCTAGTATCTGAGGAGAAAGGTTGATTTATGTCTCTAAATAGGAAGCAGCAGTTCTGTAAATATACTGGCCGGGGTGGACCTTGGCACTTGCTGGGCCTGGTGAATAGAAAGCTTAGGTTTCCCAGATGAATGGCAGGCCCTGTGTGAGAACTTAGCCTGCCTCGGTCCACAAGGGAGACGCACAAACAACCGCTCAGAATAGTCTGTTGTTGGAAAAGGTTAGAGATGATTGTACAGGGGCACTATATGTGAAAGGGGGCCTTAACTTGCTCACTGGTTTTGTCCATTTATTTCAACCTTACACATTTATGGACAAATTAATGCAGTAATGCTCCCATATGTCTCAGTTTTTGACGGCGTCCTATCTGTGTATCACAAATGCCACAATGGCACTGAAGCATAAAGCTGCAGTTCAGCCGTTACTAGATTATCTGATGAAACACTGCTGCTATAGTGGGGGCAAAACTCTACACTATACAGATAAAACAATATTTTCTTTCTCTGCGTGGTTTATCTTTTTTGACAAAATAAACAACCACATTTGGTATTTGAGTTTCTGTGAAATCCAAAGTTGGACAATGACACAAGACTTCATGTGGCCTATTTCTAGTAGCTGTATTGTCCAGTTCTCTATGTTTACTGTTGCTGGGAAAAATGCCATTTACGCTTTGGCGTTGGCTTGGAACAATAGGGCAGATTCCATGAGCTATATTCTGTTGTTTCCCTCACTCTGGGAAACCGCTCTGAGTTCCAGTTATTTTTGGAGTGGACTGCAAATTGTGGATGATAGATTAAGTATTTATCCTTCAGAAGGAGACCACTGGCACGTTGGGACTGGGAGTAACAAGATGGTTAAGAAGGTGGGCTTGTGTGCACGACTGCACATTTGATCTGTTTACATGTTTAAATGTGTCAGTTTTGGCCACTACATCCTCATAGTTTTTTAACAATTTGGCAGGTTTTATTTGTAGTCGTTGTGGAATAACCATATGCTGTGGAGACGAATTTAATTCAGTAATGAAAGTTAGTTGAAACAGTTAGTTACTTTTCGAGCGAGGAACTCTGCTCGAAAAGTAAAATGTATACTCATGAGTGCCTTGTGTCAACTAAAATTTCAAAGTCATGAAAATCTATAAATCTATATACACGTGTAAAAATCAGTTCTCAAACACTCTATGTTCATGTGTTTATAGAAGAGAGTGAAGCATCACAGACTCTTAACATGGGTTTTTGGTACATTAGTTAGTTTAATTAATTTGGGTAAAGGTAAATCTGTCCTTAAGTCTTAGGAACTTGTGTTAATTTTAGAGCAATATAAAATGTTTCTGTTTGAGGGGAAACATCGCTGAGCTGGTGCAGACTGCATTCCAAACCATTTATGAACATTTGTGGCATGGGGCAGTCTCCCTTAGTGGGAGTGCTACACTAAAATTGCTTTCAGACATGCACTGGACTAAGGATGTCACAAGCAGTGAATCTACGCCGGATTTACCGTGAGCCAGTGTAGGGTTGATGACATTTCTAAAAGGTTACGAAGGCAAACATTTAATAAACAAGAACTGAACAAATATCTCCAGGTGCATGTGTGAAAGGTCGGCTACGGGTATAGCATCGGGGACCCTAATCATTGACAGGTTAGTTCATCTACTTCAGGCAGTCTCATCTAATTTTGATAGTCACATCAATGTAATTTTGGAAGGAGTAAATGAAAGAGTTTTTCATTCGAATAGAACCAGTCAAAGGTGTATTGAGCCCTGTCCTGGTGAATCATGCTGAAGTAAAGTTCCTTTGTATTAGACAAACTAATTTAAGGGTCATCCTTTGCATGTTGTTTGAGTACTTCCAAATGTGATGTTCCAGGAATTTCAGAACCTGAACCCCGGTCCGTCTTCCTGCTTATCTTGGTCATGTCAACAGATCCCAGCAGGCTGGCTCTCAGCTCTAACTGCTGTATATTTACCCACAGGGTACACTCCTTATGCAACCACTACACCCTGTGCTGCTAAACTCGTCAGCCTTGGCCCCCGCAGTTGACCCTCAAGCCCTGTTTTCCTGTTGCGGCATACAAGACACCATGCAGCATGTTTAAGTCTGTGCTGGTTGGAGAGGGAGACACAGCCTGAACTTTCGTTCACTCTATGTTTGTAAGGGACTGGTTTATTTGGATTCATACACTGCGTTTATAGAGTGATGACAAATGCAAGTGCAGAACATGTAAGAAAACATAAAGATCAGTTTCTGAGTGTGGGAAGGCCTCTTTTGAGGCCAGGAGCAGTTAAAGGATGAAGGCTCTGGTATGTGTGGGGTGGTATTGACTGTTTGGCCTCTTCTCTGAATGCCCCATTATCTACATGGCTTCCCGCCCATTAACTGTTGTGGATCTTATCAGTCTAGAAGGCATCTTCCAATAGTTGTATGCAGGACCTCTGTCTTTCACATTATAAACATTACCCTGCTTTACTTAACATAACCAATCATTCACAATTACCATTATTTTACTTTATTTTCTCCAAGTATCCCTTCTCATCTCCTTATCAACCCAGATGGGTTGAAAACACAGTATAAACACACTACATGTTGAGTCCTCTGAGGTCAGGGCTGAATGCCTGGTGTGAGGGCCCGGACCAGATGGCCTCGCAGCATAGAGCAGAGGGACACATGGGTAGAGGAAAAGTTCCTATATCCTCGCCCCATGCTTTTTCTATGTTTGCCTGGCTGTTAATTCTACCTAACATTCTACCTTACAGCCTATGGCTGTTGCTGGCAGCACATCAAAGAGAGATTGATACTATGTGCTTGCTTGATGAGCAGGTACGTCAAAAGGCTTTGCAGTTCAAATAAAGAACAGCTGATGTTCCTTGTGAGTTGAAGCCAACAGAGTGACATTGTAACCCTGCCAGACCTGACTGGCACCACACTACTCTGTGTCTATTTCTGAGGCCGGGGGAGCCCACAGGGTTGATTTGGAAGTCACATGCAAAACGAATGTGGATATTTGTTGGGACACTGTAGGCACTGTTACTCGTGCTAGGCTGCATGTCTCTCTGATCTTCACAGGTAGCCTGGACTGCAGACTCACAAAACAAACAACCAGGACACGGAGAAGAAAAGCATTTCTGTCCTGAGAGAGCTGAAAGAGATCCAAAGCCAGAGCAGATTCTTGTGACACTAATTCCTCCCGACTGCCACATTTTCTCAACAGCCTCTTTTACGCCGCCTGTTCAAGGCAGAAAAGTTGCACTTTTATTCCACCTCACTGTTATATATAAAGGATGAGAATGTAGATTATGGCGCATATTTGTTCTGCCTGAATGCCAGCAGCTGAGGGAGTCACAGAATGGATCAATAACTTGTAAAAGAGAAAGCTGTAGGTTTAGGTGATAAGAACTCACAAAATTTCTTCAAGAGCAATATAACCGGTGTTCAAAATGTATAATTATGATACTTGTGTAATGTGAACTCTCAGTGAGAATTATAGAAACATCTTTTGAATTTTCTGCCTCAGATTTCTTAATATATTGTGGTTTAGAAAGTTTGTGACTTTCTGCCCATGAAGAAATGCTTGAAACCATGGGTGACGCTCTGCTTAGGCTCAGGAGGAAACAAACTTTTGTAGACACTATAATGCTTTGACATTTATCCTGATAAAAGAGGAGCAGTCGGGGCAGATCAGGCTGCCAATGCTATTATTTTAAGTCCCTGTATATGCGAGGGTCAGCTTAAGTCTGCATGATGTAAATTCATCATCAGACTGTGTATGTATTACTCTGTGTAGATCCGTCCTCCAAGTACAGTGTAATACAACAAACAAATACTCATCTGTAGTGTCATCAGCTGCCTGCATCAGCAGTGGAGTTTAAGTGGAGCCTTTCAAGTGTAGACTCTCTTTCTACGATGACACAATTGGCCAGCTTTGTTTGGTTCAACGTAAACAAGTAATGTTGGAATAACAAGGGGTTTTCTGGCAATACAGCTGGATCTCTGTAAGGCGCTGTAGGTGTACAGCTTGAGTTCAGTGGAATACTTGGGAACAGAATGGATTCAACTTTGTCAGGAATGTCCAGTTGTGAGTACAAGAGAAGAGAAAAGGAGGAGTGTTGTGATTTATTGAATATTGTGAGTCCTTCCCCTGGTTCAGGTCTAGTCTCTGGCTGTTTGCAGTGTTCCCACATGGTTTTACTGTCACAGTTTAGGCCTAAATAAGAGCTGTAGATCAAAAAAGGAATAATGGAGCCCATATAGGGTAACATGACCTAGATATACTAGCTGCTTATTTGTAGGTAGCTACAGCACACATTTAAGGGTATTATCATTCAGTTGCAATATGCCTCGCACTTTTTCAGGTACACTGACCCATAATTTCCCTTCAATTCAGGCCATGGTTCAGTATTTTTCAAGCGGTCGTTTCTCTTATCTGTGCCCTTTTGCCTTTGTACTTTTCGGTTGGATTGTCAACTGGTTCTCCCTCACTCTCTCTGCCTCTCTCTCTTTTTCGCACCTCCCCTCACTGTCTCTTTTTTATAGTCTTTGTGTATTGTGCTGAGCTGGCTGCTGTCACCCTGGGATGGTAGTTGAGCTCTGTGGGTTTTTTCCGCGTTAGTGGCACTCTGACCGTATGGTTCTCTTTGGGCCCTGCTGAGACCGAGCCTGGTGTCTCACTGAGTGTGTCCACCTGTCTCCTTATTAAAGAAACACACAAACATGTCATCATTTCTGTCGCACTGTTGCCTACTAAAGAGATTACATCACTACTAACACACACACACTTACAAATGGATACATTTACGGGACACCAACATTGACACACTCTCCATATGATCATGTGGATATGTTTGAGCACTTCAGTCTGTCACACTGTGTGAGTCAGTTTCTGCTTGTCAAGGTGATAATTAGTCAGACGTGACTGTGGCCTCTAGGGCATCATTGTCTCCTGTTGGTGAATAATCTGTTGCCAATTTTAGCAGTAAACAGCACTTAACCCTTTGTTTTGTTTTTTCTCATTCAGCTCTGATTGGGTGGAAATCCTGGAGCCACGCTCCCGCGAGCGCATGTATGTGAACTTGACCACCGGAGAGTGCGGCTGGGAGGCCCCTCAAGGTGTCCCTGTCCGTCAGGCTGACGGTAACCAGTGGTGGGAGCTGTTTGACCCTCAAAGTGGCCGCTTCTACTACTACAATTCAACTGGCCGCCGCACAGTCTGGCATCGACCCCAGGGAGCTGATATAGTGCCCCTCTCCCAACTTCAGGCCATGAAGCGCTGCAGCGAGGCCAAGCGCACGGGAGGGAGCATGGATAGGCACCACCATGGAACTACAGGGAGTATCAGCAGTGTGAGTAGCCATGGTCGGTGCACCCCTCTGCCCGAGCAGGACGGAGACGACCCTATCCCCGGAGCCTTGGAGACCAGCGTGGAGACAACCAACCCTGAGATGGACCCAGCAGTGGATAGCAGATCACAGGGAGACGGAAGCAGCAGTGAGCTCAGCACAGATGGCAGCAAAGACCCACAGAGGTAAGCGGGACTAAACCTTCAGTAGCTTCTACAGTAGGTCTGGAAAGAGAATCATTTGTTAAAGAAAAGTGGGGAAACATGATAGTCATCACACCATGTGGTATAGTGAGTTGTAATGACTTTCAAATGCTTGCGCTATGAGAACTCTCAGGATTATTTTGACTTTTGACCACTCGAGCCAAACTCAAACAGTTTTTTTCTATTTTAATTCTCACTTATCTGAACATTCCATATGTCCCATGTTTCCATACTGATGCCTGTGAACCGTGCTCAGCCATTTCAGCAAATTGCTACCAAATGGGTAAAGTGGTCAGTTATATTACAGAGCACGACATTTCCCCCTCCCTCACTCTAGGGTTACTGATGCAGAACGGCCCCTAACAGTAACTCATTCAAAGACCATATCATGTGCTTGGCATTGTGGCCTCGTCCAAACCACCGACTCTTCCCTCCAAGCCAGATTCCAGACATGCCACTTCTGTTTCCTCTGGCTCTGGGCCACTGAGGCCGTCTAAGTGTCCTTCTGTGTGCTCACCATCACCGTGCCCCACTCCGCTCTGATGCTCATTTCATTTTCCTAAAACAAATCTAGGCCCCAGGCCACCAAAGACTGCAACTTCTCTTATGGGTGAGAGATTAAACGTGCATGCATGAGACACATGTGAGAGTGTTTTCTGTGGTTAATAACTAGCAGAACCTTTGCATTCCAGCTTCCTATAAACAAGGCAAAACCCTGCTGGTTTTTCGAGGCTCTGTTGTGGCGCCTCCCCAGGTTCCTCCTGGCTCTTCTTATAACTCACCTTGACAATTAGGAGGTCTCATCTCTGACCTCCCTGTTCCTTATGGTGAAGAGAGAACAAATTGGTCTGCCATGGTTGTTGATTGAAGCACTGTTGCATTCCCTTTGGTGTGTGTGAGGAGAGTGGTATAACTCCCCACACACAGGGTCCCACTCTGCCCTAGTGAGTCGACCTTTCTCTGTCTTCCCTCAAAACAATGGCCAGCTGTGTTTCCCAAAGAAACTTTGAGGAGTCTTAAACCCACTGATGCTTGATACCCTTCTTAGCCATAAGGTCCTCCACATGCTCACAAGCAAGTAATTGGATACCACCACACAATGCACAGAGAGGGTTGAATGTGACAGCTCCAAATGGTTGAAAACAAACTCAGAGATATGCTTTCCTTTACTTAGTGTCACATTTGACTGATGGTGACAAAGATGAATGGGTAAGCTCACGGAAGAAAGTTTAGACGATGAGTTTGAGTAAGGTTAGTTTGATCTGTTCCATCCAGAGCACAGAAGTGTTTTTTTTTGTCATACAACTTTTTTTCAGAACTCGAGTTCCACAGAGTAATGGTTTCTGTACCTCAATGTTTGGTTTGAACGTCTCAGCTACTTAAGACATGTCTTTACGTGTCCTTTTTTTCCTCTATGAAATTTCAGCTGAGATAAAATGTTATTAACTTGTGACCTTTGAAAAACAATGCTGTTCTTTGTGGATATGGGATAGTCCCGGTTCTTCTAACACCAGTTTCCCTTTTGTTTTGATCTATTAATATATCTGTTCGTAATAAATAGAAAATGTTTTGCGGTTTTCACATTACCCACCCCTTTTTTGTTATTCTAAGCACTGATTGGTTGATGCAGCCTTCTTTCTCTATCTGGTTCTCATTCTTTTTTTTTAAACTCATATTTGTATTTCTCTACGTAGATTAATTGTAGGTTGTCTGGGTAGATGAGCGCACTCGTATGTCGACCTGACTGCCAAATCTGTTACTCATTAGCCGAGTCTTATCACATGTCCTGGGAATTCCTATGCTCTTTGTGCCTGTGGAGCTCATCAGGGAAGTACCATGCTCCCCAGAGGTAAACATACCAGTCACATGTGGTAACTTAGCTCTATTCATGATGTCGGAACTGAAGGTGTTTCAGATCACCTAACTTATAACATCTGCATCGGATTTCATCCACCTAGAATGCCTGTCAGTGTCTCTTTGTCTTCCTGTCATTAACCAGGTAAAGTCTGTTGAGGATTGCCCCAGTGATAGTGTTTGATTTACGTCTTCACCGTGTGTGGGCTCCTTTCAACAAGCTTTTAAGTTACAGGAAACCTGCTGAGGTTGAGTGGATGTTGAAAGTCTACTGAGGACGTCTGACAACATGGAGTTAGACAACCCAGAAATGACCCAGGGTAGTTCACTTCTGGGTCACATTACTCTTTTTTCTTATGGTCTGGCCTGTGGCCTGGGGTGTATAATGGACCACTAAAAGTAACAAAGGCCCTCACTCAAAGCTAGTGGCCCCCCCTTAAAGCTAGTTGCTCCCCCATGGTCAATTGATTGCTTTCTCTAAGCAGGAAGTCTGGGTGTGCTGAACGGAGAAGAAGAACACCAAATGACTAGGATGTGTTCTCTCATTTAGGCCTGTAATGATATAGTGGTGCAGTATTCAGTTGAAGGCAGTCACGCTGACATTAGACACTTTCAACTCGTCTTCAACTAGGATTCTTTAAAAAGCTAAAATCTTGACTTTGTGTGGGTTGTAATTATTTCAACGGATGTTGGGCTAAATTTCATCTTGATGTGTTTTTAAGTTAGACTAGGGGCAAATGTAGAAACCTCTTCTAAAGTGTCTGGAAAAATAGAGCTGAAGACATGGTATATTGATTTCTATTTCAGTTACAGTTGTAGGGAATTTGGGAGTAATCCATCCACATGAAGGCAAAAGTATATAAAAAAAACAAGTAGACTTCCCCTCATAGTGACAGTCGCCCCTGTGCCCGTCTTGCTGTGACTCATGTAGGAGAAATCACCACTGGGTTTATTTAGAAAAGGAGGGGGCGTCTTATGGGTAGATAAAGTTTGTAGTTCGTAATGAGTCACACATTGTGTGCATGTTTACTGCGAGAGCGCAAGCCTCATGTTTGTCATCTCCTGCCACTTTGAAGACATAGTCTTTTTACACACCCTGGAAAACTTGTTTCCCCAACACTCCTGCTGTGGTAAGCACATTTTCAGCTCTTTCTTTATAGTGTTCTCAAAGTTTTTTTGTCTTGGCTAAAAAAAAAGTTGCCCTTTGACCTCTTGATGCTGATACGTGCCTTGGTGCTATGGTCTGCTTAGCTGTAGCAAAGTCCCTATTTTGTTTTTTAATCTCTGTGCTGGTTCTCTGCATGCTCCATGTTTCACTCTTGTCTTTCTCGTAAATGTAAAGTTTATGGCATTCTCAGAACAAGATTACAGAGCTTCAGTTTTATGTGTCTCTCTGAAGCAGTGGATTCAAAACCTCTTGTTTTTATTTTAGATGTTGCCGAAACACTGCTTTTACAGTTTACTTCTCTCTAGTGTTGTGGTGTAGAGGAATATCTCCAGTGTTTTTCATGAAGTACCAATGGCACCACATGGGAAATTGCCTGAGGCGTGACTGCTTCAGCTGACTCGTAGCATGAAAATTTTATTTTTCAGCATACATTTCAGGGCTTTTTCTCCCATCCAGTTCTCATGGGACGTTATTGGTGGTTTTCTGCTCCTCTGTATTCCTGATCATATCTCGAAAACTCAAGACTGATTGGAACAGATTTTGTGGTGTTTGTGTCTCTGTGTGTCTGTCTATCTGTGTGTGTTAGGGAGACAGAGAGACAGGGAGAGTGTAGAGGATTTTTAATCATGTCATCCAAAACAGTATGCTGTAGTGAGTTGAGCTTCAGATGCACTTTCAAATTCCAGATGCGGGTCTCTCTGGAATCTAGTGGGGTTTGGCTTCATCCTGTCCCTTCAAAATAATCTTAGTGGCTGTGCTCTGACCCACCGCAGCCCTCCTCAGAGGGTCGAGCTGCAGGAGCCACAGACATGCACAGCTGGTAGACATCTTGGCTCAGAGGAGAGAGGTGCGTCAGTTCAGCTGTTGTGGGACAGCTGGCTCTCTGGAGGTGTCTTTACAGGAACAGGGGGGCTCCCAGCTTTACCGCATATCCCCAAAAATTATTTGATAATGCTGCTTGATATTTTTACAGCTGATTGTTTAAAAGTGAGAGGAAAAACCAGTTATGAACATTGTCCTCAGTGAATCCTCTTTGTCTTTTAAGTTTCCTTCCTGAATGCCAATCGCAGTGATCCCATTGGTCTGTGCTCTGAGGTGTTTGCTTGGCCTGTGCGACCTCATATCCTCTTCCTGCCCAGCCACTGTTAATAATAACTGCTGTTTTTCAGACCCCACTTTTCCCAGGGGGTAAATTTAAGAACTTCCAAATCCATATCCCTGTCCGCCAAAGTGACTCAGCTGATGGTTTTTCCAACAACAGCTATTCCAGGCAGAAAAGAAAGAAGACACAGAACATCTGCTGACAGCACAGTCCCCATGGTGTATTAAGTTGGTTATTGAGACCACAGGAATATTTAGAGCAGTGATAGAGCTATCTGGGAGTGTGTTTGTTGGACTGTGTTTGTGAGAGTGAGACACCAGCATAGCCGAGGCTAAATGAAATTTGCTGATCGTTAAGTTGATTTGCTGCCCCTGAGGCTGATCGCTTTATCCCATTGGTGTCCAAAGGGCTGCTAACTTAATTTGATCTTCAATTTTTTCCATTTTCCTAAACGTCTTGCACGCAAGCCCTGTGTTCTAAATGAGGGGGTTTGTGTTTGCATTTGTGGGTGTATCACATGCGTGTGCACATGCGCTGTGTGTGTGTGTCTCTAATCATGTGTGCTTGAGAAAAGTTGAAATAGTGATAATCTTTCTCAAGCAGCTAAGGATTTAGAAAATTCAAGAGAGAGTTCTTACTCACCCAGTGATAATTATGTATTTTTTAACCATTATGATAAACTGCTGTGCATAATCCCCCCCCTTCAACTAACATTCAACAAAGCCCTGACAGCTCACTTGCAGCAGGCAACACACCCTTTCCAAATAACCTTTATGTTAGAAACAAAGTCCAGGCCCGTTCAGTGTTATGTAAGAGCCTGTAAGTTTTCCTGACTGTATCTGAAATTTGAAAATGGCCCTTTCAGGTTCACTCCCCCCCACCCCTCCTTGCACTCCATTGAGGGAGGCGTCTCCGTGACGATGGCCTAGCCACGCATTGTATGAAACTCCCCACACTGCCGCAGTGGCCTTTTGAATGGGCCCTGAGGAATGCCAGCTTTCCCGCTCAATCCCTTGCTGCACTCTCCCACGACTAATCCCAACCCCGTCTCATTTACACATGCTCACACCCTCCTCTCTTGTTTCTCTAGCTCTGTTCTCCTTCACCAACACCACCCCCCACCAACCAAATTTGTCCCTACTCTACACCAGTCATACTTTCTCATCATTGTACTGTCCTTGTTGCTCTTTTGGTCCAAAGTATTTAATCATATATTATTGGTTGATCTGGGGTTTACTGATAGGCAAGTTGTTCTAGCAGTGTAATGGGATTAGAAGCTTTGGAGGGAGATCGAAGAAACTATACACAGCCTTACTGCTTGAGTTGGCTGGCGGCCCCCATGCGTTGGTGATGATCATCGCACCAAGCTCCCTGCTGACATCTAACATAACGTGCCAGTACTGGAGGGGGTGAACATGCTAGACCTTCGCTGAGCCTGACTGGGACAATGGAAGGCAAACAACAGAGACAAAGACTGACAAAATCCCTCTGTCCCCGCAATGTGAGCTGAACTTAGCAGGGTGCTCCTCACAGGTCTGTGAATGTATTACATTTCAGTCCCTGAAGAGCAGTCTGTGTAAAGCTGCTACTGAAATTATCATAAGATTTCAGTTAGGGTTCGTATGGACAGGGAGGAATAAAATGACAATTCATCTCAGGGTTGTCCAAGGACATGGAGTGACGCATGTATTAAGTCACATTTTTTGTTAAACTACATATAATCCCCTTATAATTAAGATTGAGCCCATACTTCCTCCCTGGCTCAGTGTGTGAACATTACATCAGACATTTCCTGTTTGTGCTACATATGGGGAAGCCCTCTCTCCAACCCTGTGTGAGACCTCCTCGGACAGGAAGTGGTGGTCACTACAAGTTCAGGCCCAGTCCTCATAAAGTACATCACCCATCCACGAACAGCATATTTGTGTTTTTTACATTCCCCTATTACTTGAGAGTAATTACCATGATGTAGTGACTGTCTTTTGTATGAGAGACATGGTTTGTTTTTGTTTGCAGATAATAAAAAGAAGAATTTGTTTATTGGGGTTTGAGTGTGTGAGGTCTGCTGTGTTCCTGGGCTGTCCAATCAGAGGAAGGCCGTGATGTTTCATGTTTGAGCCGCTCCTGCTGTAGCAAACTGGTGCTAAACAGTCAGCTGTGTGTCAGCTGGTGAGGTGGGAATGATTTTGTAGCAGTTGTATCACCTCCTCCTGCTCGACAAGGCCGCAGTGAGAAAACATACACTGTTTCAAAGAGTACAAACAGTGGCTTCTCATGTTTACAGCTGTCACCTATCAACCCCCTCTCCTTCATCCTGTATAGCTTTACACACTCGCGCCTGCTTGTAACAACTAAACAGTGGTGGTTTGGGGTGAATGCCATCCATCAGAGCTTCTTGTCTTCACACGTGTCTGTCTGTATATGTGTTATTTAGGAAATAAACTCAGTGAGGTGGGGGACTTGGAGCTTTTCCCAACAACAGTGGTTGTGGCAGTGATGTCCTAGTGCCGTGCCAGGTGGCAGAGATCCACTTATTAATAGGCCCTGCAGGGATTGTGAATCTCTGGGACCATTTGAAGATGAGAGCCTGTTTACATTCAAACCGCAGAGGTGGTGTGACTCACTCTATAGACTCGGGGTGGCACAGGGTCCTGGGAGAGAGAGGGAGCTAGAAGGACTAAAGGAAGTTTGCCGTTGGCTTGAGGACCTCAGGGGAATTGTTTCAGCATTGTTCCAAAGAGATGTGGGTAGGAGAAGGGGGTCACTCCGCCCCGCTGTTTCTCTCCTCCCTCTGCGTCCTCTTCCTGCCGTTACAGCTAAACCCTCAACTGAGCTGTAGTGCTCTTGGAAAAGGGAAGGCTTTGATCAGCAACTCTGGCTCTACACTGATCTGTGTATTTGTCTGGATTTACAAGGACAGACGGTGATCAGCTTTGATCTAATTACCACACTGAATGTTAAGTAGAGATTGGATTGAAGGAAGGTAAGTCTCCTCTGCCTTCCTTAAAATTTGTTTACCTCTTTGACCGTTGATTAAGCGAGAATGTGTTTTCAACTTGCATATTCTGTGCTGCGTCACGTGTATTTCTCTGGCGAGGTCTCAACTGTGTCCATGTGTGAATGTGCAGTAATTCCCGCTTTAGACAACACCCGCTGGCTTAAGAGGGCAAGTTTTTGATCAGTTAAGAACTGAAAACTCCTGATTGCAAAGGAAGATTATGAGACAAGTGGAGGGCAGGATACCATAGCAGCATCACCCGATTGATGGCTGATAGTTGTATGTTGCTAGGATTAGCAGTGGGCCATTGAGTTTGAAGTTAGCCCAGCTGCTCGACCAAAAGGAGAATAATTAACCTTTGGACCCCAGTTGAGATCTTCTCCGCTCTGTACTACTGCAATCCTGACTTCTCTCATATCAACCTCTTTTCATGTTGCCTGGATCCATGTGTTCAATAACTGAGTCATATAGTATGCATTTATGCCACATGACCCAACAGTAGCTACATCACATACATACAACACATCAAATGTACATTACATATAAATCTGCTAGAGGTCTAGTCACACTGTTAGGAGGAAGTGTGGTTGGAATTTAGTGATGTGTTGTTAAATCACTCAGCATTTTTAGGCTCTTGGTTTATACAACGCACATTGGAGTCTCATGGATTTGACAAGGCTGTTACGACTGCCTGACTAAAAATTAAGTACAGTATTTGGGGGTAAGCGAAATGTTTTGCAGAAATATTTGTGGATTTCTTCTGATTTTCCCAGCCCCATCAGCCATGGATTTTCATGCTGTGTGTGATTGAATATGACTATGGTGCTATTATTGAATCGGAAGTTGATTTTGCTTGTTTATTCAGACCTGATATTTACTTTCTTGCTTCAAGTAGTGTCTAAATATCTCTGTTTTGTCCTGTTCAGGGATGCCTCTCAAAGATGGCAGCCTACTCCTGGTTCGAAGGCATCCATGTTGGTGAAGGTAAACAGCATGAGTCGTAACCAGCCCAGCCCAGCCCTGCAGCAGCAGAACCTCCAGCACTGTGTCACCAGCAAATCCAACACCTTCACCCTGCATCCCTCCACCAACAAGCCCCAAGGAGGACACATAAGCTCCAGCCAGGGATATAAAACTGCTCCCTCTGGCAAAATGGCAGCCGACACACGTCAGGCCCATCACCTGAGAAAAGCCAGCAATGGCAGCTTCTGTTTGGTGACATCAGAAAGTAGTCACCCCAGTCCGCTCCTTAACAGGTCACAAACCAGTACACCACGCCCCATTTCTCCCCAGTATGGTTGCACCACTCCAATCTATGATGAGCCAGTTTCAGAGTGTCCCATATATGATGAACCCCCAATAGACATGGAGGTAGAGGGGGCGCACCTGTACAATGGACAATCTCTGTCTCGAATAACACCTACACATAGCCTTCAGAAGCCCAGAAACCCCCAGCCCCCTCATCCAGGATCCAGGCACAGAAGGAATCCTTCCTCCTCTGACTACAGCCCAGCTGGTCTGGAGTGCATCAAGCACATGGTGAATGTGGACCCCAAACAAGGGCTCCTATCTGGCTCTCCTGTATCCACACGCTCCCCTTCTCCTTCCTCCAGGCCGGATCCTGTCTTGACCCAGCCTCAGCCACACCCCCAGCTACAGGCCCACTCTTTGCCCCAACCTCGAGGGCAGTTAAAGGACAGAGAGCCAGGGACCCCAGGTCCAAGCACACTGGACAAGAAACATAACTGGCGGGTTCTGGAGGCCACTGTGCAGCGTGCCATGGAGGCACGACACAGCAGGCAGAGCAGCCAGGCCTCGCAAGACTTCCCCTCCTCGACCCCGCAGACCACAGCAAACTATCAAGACTCTGGTTACTCCACTGGCCCCTCCCCAAGTCTGAGGAGAAAGAGCAGGAGGAGGGTATGCGCTGGTGGCGGCGTAGGTGGCAGGCCGGGGTCAGTCGGCAGCAGCGGGGAACTGTGTGCCCTCAATGAGAGGCTGATGGCTGAGATGAGGGAAGTGGTGAGTCGCTCTAACACCATGAGGGAAGTGAGAGCGGGGACGGAACCGGACATGGGGGAGAGGGTTGTCGTACCTCGAACACGCTCCCCTGCAGACTCACTCAGGTGGTATGTGGGAGGGTCAGCAGGCACATGCGCATCTCGAGAGGACCTCACTGGGGCCGCCCGGTCACTGAATAGGGCAGGTAACCACGGCAACCCTGCCCTGACCCCTGTGGAGATACCGGGGAGGCAAAAACGGACATATGAAAAGGTGGACACCCTGGAGATGAGCCTGACCAGCCAAGTTAGTCTTTCCTCGCCAGAGACCCCAGGGCCACCCTCCCAGGTAACAACAACCCGTGTGTGTATGTGTGTCTGCATGCGACAGAGAGAGAGAGACAAACAGCAGAAAGTTGGTATTAATGATAAAAAGCGGTATTGTTATATCGTTAGCTAATCCTATACTTTGACACTTAGTTGTCTAAAGAACAGCCCGTCTGTGCTGTTGTGTGGTCTGTTAAACCCCAGAAGGTTTGCTTGGATTCAGCTCTGTTTGGTCTGGGAGAGCTCTGACTACTGATGTCTCTCCAGATTCTCGATCAGATTAGAGAAGAATTCAGTCGTATTTTGTCAAACGAGAGTGTAGCCTGAATAAAGCATCTGTGTGTCAAGGGAAATTGAAGGTGCCGTGTTTGTGTTATCGAGTCTGTCCAGTCTAAAGAGAACTGTGAGTGGCTAAATGGCCACTTCAGAGGACACAAATATTGTTTGGCTGAGCAGAAATATTCCTATTAATATTCGGGCAGTTAACATTTTTAAAAGCCCAAGAGGGCCCAATAGGTTTGTTTATATTTTGACCAGAGCACTAAAATAAAGTGAGACACGTGTGCATGGACTATTGACTCGAGGAGTCCTTAGAAAAAAGACACGTAATCGAAGATGAAAGAGCTATTTGTCTTCTAAATATAGTTATATAAGTAGCAACATGTGGAGCCAATTCCAAGTTCTGCTACTTCTAATCTCCAAATCCCTTCTTGCAACAGATTCACAACCCATACATTAAAGCGATGTTTTCCAAACCAGTCCTACTGCACCTCAGCGGCTATAATAATGAATATCTGATTCACCAGGGAGCTCTAGGATAAAAAGAGTTTGTCTGATCTGTCTCTTTGAAAAGAACACAGAGCATTTTGTGAATAATGCCTCTTTCATTCCAATCTTGAACACCTAAATCTCCCCAGGATATAGGCAGGCTGGGCACCGCTGACTGCAATGGCCACAGTCCCAGCATTACCTGTCATCCTCTTAACACCGTCCATCTGCCTTGCACTGCATGTGCTGTATACTCATTTGCCAGCTCTGTGCTTGGGCATCTTGGGCCCATGCCAGGCCAGAGAGATTCAGGACATGGCTCCCCTTGGTCAGGAAGGAGGGCCACTGTGGCCCATATGGCTCAGGCTTGGCATTGAAGATGAGGATGAAGAGGAGGCCGACTGGTACAGAGGCTTATTGGTACCACTAGCATAGCTCTAACTTGTTAGACAACAGCCAAGGAGCAGTGAGCGGGCCCCCTAAGTCTGTCCTGGAATGTTATTCAGACCTGCTGATATACCACTCACACACTCACAGATTATGGTTTGCTACGAATGAGCAGCTCTACATGTTCCATATTTGAACATGCTGTTCTTGCTGAAAGACCTTTGAACCTTACTTCAAAGGATGCATTGCAACTTTGACCATTTCCTCAAAGACCATTAATAATTCTTGTTTTAATAAACTTGGAGCATTTTCCACTGTTTCATTGTTGTGTCCCAATCCAATTGCGTGACTAAATTACCACCCTGTTCTGGTGTATATGTCCCTATAGTTAAAAAATAGTCTTTGTTGCTTTTGGACTTCTGGCATTGACCTCTGTGTCACCCACCCAAACATCAGCTCAGTGCAACTGGTGAGACTGTTGCCAAAACCTTACCTCAGATCTGCTCCATTTGATCGAGAAACCAAAATCTAAAGTCCAGCTTTACTGGCACTCATCAGCTACGCATTACATCAGGGTCTCATTGCATTTAATGTTCCATTAATACATTTGAGCTTTGATTCTGGCTTGGGTTTCGTGTTGTTCCTGGCCGCTTGCTGAGTATATCTGGGTTACTGGTTTTCTCTATTAAGGGAGCTGTGGTGCTCCAAATGGTCCTTAAGCCTGCCACAGGGATTACAGGGGTGTCTTGTGTAGAGCATGGGTTAGGTGAGGATGTTGTAGGCAGGGACAGGGGTAAGGATTGTAAGGTAACTATCTGCTCACCTGCGGGCTGAGAGCAGGGTTCATGAGGATTTGGGACTTTTTGTCCCAGTAAAATTATTTTTGGGCATTAGGAAATTAATGAACCTACAAGTATTTCCCCTCGAGCCAGGGCACTCCAGAGTGTTCCTCCACACTATAAGGAAGGCCGCTCTGCTTAGCCAAGACTATACAGCTGCACACTCACATAGACACACACAGCTTGTACCTCTGCTGCAATCTTGCCTCACCACCTCTGTCTCCTCTTTCCCCGCTTCTTCTTCCTCTGCAGGTGAGCACCCTAGAGCTGCAGGCCCAGCTGGAGAGCCGAAAGAAAGGCATGGTGGATGGCCGGACTGCTTCCCTGGGCCCCCACCGCCCTGCCAACCATGACAGCAGAGAAGGGGGTGATGGGGCAGGAGGGAGAGCGCTCTCCTACGCCACCCTGCGGCAGCCCCCGCCTCCTGACACAGGCATGGAGGACTGGGCCAGCAAGCACCTGAACATGCACAAGCAAGGCCTGTTTCGTCGCCGCGTCTCCATCGCCAACATGCTTTCGTGGAACCGCGGCTCCATCAAAAAGCCAATGCTTGTCACCAGCAACCGAGCTGTCAGGAAGGAGGCCTGTGAGATGTTCAAGTTGGTGCAGGCCTATATGGGAGACAGGCCGTCGCGCCTGGATCGCCGCCATTGCGCCCTGCTCATCATCACAAAGTGCTGGGACATGCCGGGGCTGCGGGACGAACTCTACGTGCAGCTGGTGAGGCAGACCACAGGCAATGGCAGCCCCAGGAGCCTGGCGGCGGGATGGGAGCTGATGGCCGTCAGCTTGGCTTTCTTTGCCCCCTCGCCCAAGTTCCGCTGCTACTTGGAGGGCTACATCCAGAGACACACGGAGCCCACCAGCGACAAGAAATGTGAGTCTCAGACTGAGCAAGAGGGTGGGTCATCTTTTCTTTCTTATGTGTTGTCTGATAATGAGCATTATTTATGTCGACCGGACACATGTCTGTTTTTTTTAAGTTAAATATTCTTCTATCCCCTTTCATCGGAATTTGAAATAAATTGTCAATAAGATCATGTTAGAGAGTACAGTGCTATTTGTGTGCCTATCTGACTGAACAATCAGAAATTTGACTTTTGCTGTTTTCTCTGTTTCATAGTGACTCAGTTCATAATGGAACAGCAGGAGCTAAAGCTAAAGAAGAACTCCAAGTCCAGAAAGAAGAGAAAACAGAGCACAGACGAGGAAGAGGGTAAATCTTTTGTACATTTACTTGCTCCTCGGTCCAAAACATTGCCTAAACCATGGGATCCTCTTTATTTCTCATTTGTACAAGCTTATCTGTTTGACAGAGCATGAAGGAGGTAGGCGAGGGAGCCTCATAGAAGTTTCCTACTCTCTTCAGAACCTTCTAGAGCCATTACAAATCAAACATATCGCTCCCTGTAGAGGGTCCGCTCCGAGTGGGATGGGAAATTCGGTACTGTGCAGCTTGTCAGAAAAGAACATGCTGATGTTTGCATACACAATGAATTGATCTCACAGAGAGTTGAGCTGAGGAAAAAAAATATGTGGGAGGAGAATTTCAGAAAGTTCAGCACGCATACAATGGACCACACTGTGTCATCTTAGCTGTCCCTCTGGTGACTCGCATGTCAGACAGCCATCTAAGAGGTTACCGACTCATCGGCACGTGCCTTTATATTGGAGCAGACCACACTGCCAGCTCTGATGATGTCATACGAGAGAAACCCCATCGTCTCACGTTAGACACCACAGCAGCGTCCTCACACATTATACACAAGTGACTCAGACTAACTGCCAACTGACTAAGAGGTCACAGAGAAACGCTACGGATCATCTCTGACTAACCTTAAGGGTCTTTAAAGGGAGTAATCAGTCAAAGTCAACTACAAGAAGTCATGTACAAAAATAGCATAATGAAAGCTCCTGTTTTCTTGATTAATGTAAGGAGCTCTGACAAGTTCATTGTGTCTTACCAGAGCAACATGCTGCTGCAGGCAGGACAGGAATGGAAGGCGCATGTTGAACATTGACTAGAGGCCTCTTGTCAGGTCAAACAAGATAAGGCTTCTCAGGGGTGTAGGTCGTTTTCCATCAGCAGTAGGATGAACATCTCAGAAAATGTTGAAGAACACCCACACGAGTGTTTGAGTAAATGAAAAATAAATCCTGGATCTGAACCCTGATCTGGATCCCCCCTGACCCAGACCGCATCATTCCACCAAGTGTTGTGGTAATCCTGTGGTAATCCTGTACCTGCAGTAATCAAGTTTTTATAATCTTACAGACAAGTGGACCGGGGGTGAAAAATTACCAAGATGGGAATGAAGTTGTCTCGTCACAATCCTTTAACGAAGTTGTGTTTTTGTTGTTCAGTTGAGCTGCATCCGCTGAGCAGACAGGTGTCATGCCTCGTACAGTACATTGAAGCTTATAATGAGCTTGTATTTCTCTTAGGCTTTGGTTGCCTAGTTGTTTTCATGACATCAAACTTGACGTAAATATACACACCACCAGCAGTGATCAACCCCCTTCTCACACTACAGCGACTGGCTCTGCACTCTGTGTTCTCAAACTAAATTGGAGACTCTATGTGCGGAGCCCTGGGAAAGAATTATTGTGTCTATGCCAAGATCAAGGGTGAATTATTGGCATGATCTCTTTAATTAGATATAATTATAGTCAAACTTGGTCAGTTTAGCAGAGGTTGTGAACATGCAAGTGTTTGTAACATCTTGAAATCCTGTCATAGTTTGTCCATCTGGTCCTGGTTCAGATGCCGCATACAGTGGAGTTGCTAGGAGCAGGCAAAGACCTTGTGAGAGCTTTGTGTTTTAGTATGAACCAGAAGTAAAAGATGTCATATTTTTTATGAGCGCAAACGATGACCTAACAGTCAAGGTTTTCTGTCTGCTTTTAGTTTGAGGAGAAGAAGTGCAGTGAAGTTCTTTTCCGGACAGATCAAGTTCTTCCACTACTTGAGTCTGAAGTATATCCGGCCTCCTTTAGTGCAGTTTACTTCTGACATAGATCTTGGCTCCACAGTAGCTACCTAGGGCAGGGAGAAGACAGGGAGCCGCTGTGTTTCTCATTTTTCTCTGGAGACCTTTATGTCTGTGTACACTGATGAATCACCTGAGCGTTGGCTGTGTAGGCCGGATCCTGCCTCTAAGGCTTTTGTTCAACTGCAGTAAATCTTCCCTCGGCCTGACAGTTTAGTCGTGCCTGTTCTGATCCCCATATGCCAGAATCACACAGTCAACATGTCGTCCTGTCTTTCACACTCTATCTGACATCTGTGGGAAAAAAACTCACTGCCTGTCTTGTTTGTGGGGAAGAATTTAAATCATTTATTATTTTGTGTGTTTAGTAATGCCTGATGCTTAAGGGTTTTCCTAAAGATCCTTACAACGGTCTGTATCTTGTTTCTTGTGAACTTGAGTCTCATTGTTCCACTTCTCTTCTTTTGCCCTGAAGGCCTGCCTGTCAGCACATACGCCAAGTTCTGCTATCGGAAACTACAGAAAGTGGCTATCACTGGTGGTAAAAAGGTAAACTGGAGGAAATATCAAATATTTTAGCTTTAGATGTTGCATTTTTGTTATTTAAAGAAGATTTCACTTGAACATCATAAACATAGCACATATCGCTGAGAAAGTTAATTCTTGTCTGAGTCATTGTAGATATTGTCATAGAGAGTCATAATTACAGGTCTACTGACATAGTCACAGGCAAAACATAAACACAGACCCAGTGCAGCTGCAGACGCAGCAATAATTGGTATCATAGTCCCTGACGTACCCAGGTAGTAAACCTGCTCCTTTCCGTACCTCTCCCCCTTCCAGGGTCTTCGTAAGCCCACACTCGAGGAAATCGACCACAGTAGGCGTGCCATCATCACCCCCTCCCTGTTCGGCAGTTCTCTGGAGGAGGTGATGGAGAGGCAGAGCGAACTCTTCCCAGACAGAAAGCTGCCCTGGGTGCAGATTCAGCTTTCCCAGTACGTCCTGGCTCTAGGCGGGGCTCAGACAGAGGGCATCTTCAGGTAAGACAGACCTAACCCCGCTAGAATACCAGTGAGCCGTGTGAGAGAAGGGGGAGAAATTAGAGAGGAATTTTATGAACTGAGTTTGTGTGTGTGCTGCATAGTATGTACAATGTATATAAACACGTGTGTGTGGTCTCCTACACCCCCTTATTTCAAAGCAGGCTGTGTACAAACACAGCCTGCATTGCTTCTGAGACCAGCGCTGTTTAATTTGATACTTCATAATATGTGTTTACTTTACTACTTAAGCTTACAAGCATGCTGGAGCAAACTGTGTTTGTGTTAGGTTCTCCCCAGCAAATTGAATTCTCTACCAGCTCGACTTTCTACATACTGATCTCCATGTGATCTCTACAGGGTTCTACACTGGGACTTTCCTTAACAGTGTGTTGTTTGGTCACTTTATGTCCTTCTGGCTTTGTTTTGCTCCGAAGAGCCACTGCAAACAAAGAACACAATACTTTCAGCCACTAAGCTACATTTGATACCAATTGGGTGTGCACGTGTAATGGATTTGCCATAGGGCATGAAGATGGTGTAATGGTAGGATTAGAGCTCCCTCTTGTGGCCGCTGAGTGTAACTGACGTGTGTCTTACCCTCAGAGTGCCTGGAGACATTGATGAAGTGAATGCACTGAAGCTCCAAGTGGACCAGTGGAGGATCCCAGAGAATCTCTCTGACCCCAATGTACCTGGTGAGGAAGGGATACATGTTTTATGAGGTGATGTTTTTTTTCTGTGTTTGCAGTTTGAACATATATATTTAATACTGTGCTCTTTGTTCAGCCTCTCTAATGAAGCTGTGGTACCGGGAGCTGGAGGAGCCGCTCATCCCCATGAACTTCTACATGCAGTGCGTCAGTAACTGTGACGACCCGGTGGCGGCCATCGCCGTGGTGCAGGCTCTTCCTGAGCTCAACAGGCTGGTGCTGTGCTACTTCATCCACTTCCTGCAGGTAACCATCATGTAGATATACAGTCCACACAGACATAACTCTTACATTAATCTACCCTAACCAGAGTCCCTGTTCAACTAGCACATTTAGGATCAAAACTGTACAGGTGGTTTGCACTTGATTTATCTTATCCTATGTGTTTTCTTAAGTTAAGCATCATGGAACCGTTGTCCCAGAGACTGACTCATTGCAATTCAATTGTATGCAGCCGCGAAAATAATTACAAAAATATAACCACTGAAACCAATGTAAATCCTGATTACAAAATATTAATAATTGAATATGACTCACCGCAGGTCAAAGGTCAGTCTGTGCTCATTGGCTGCCCTCTCTCCTTACATCCTGATTATCTCCAGGTATTCGCTCAGCCATCCAATGTGGCCATCACCAAGATGGACGTGAACAACCTGGCCATGGTGATGGCGCCCAACTGCCTCCGGTGCCAATCCGACGACCCGCGGATCATCTTCGAGAACACGCGCAAGGAGATGTCCTTCCTGCGGATGCTCATCGTTCACCTGGAAACCAGTTTCATTGAAGGGGTGGTGTAAACCGCCCAGAGTGCTGGATCAGAATCTGCAGTTACACACACTTACAATCATACATTAAACACTGTCTCTGTTCAGATCACACTGGAAACATTGTGGGTGAGACATTACACCTCTTGCGACATAAAGCGTTTGAAAACAGCTTGGACTACGGACCACTGTGCTCTCCTGCTATGATACAGAGAGACGTTACACATCACCACCTTAAGTTCAACTTGTTTTTCTTTGATGCTAAGATCCACAGTGACGGCTTTAAAGTGGTTCACTGTAATATTTTCTAACCGCGGCATGTGAAAATAGATTTATTCTACTTTTGTTTCTTACACAATGGGTAGTGTTACCCTCACAACTGACAACTGGGATATGTAAAGTTAGTCTTATAGTATTTTCTTCAGATGTGTTCACTCTGTGCGTGTGTGTGTGTGTGTGTGTGTGTGATTGTCAGTGTGAACGAAAAGACACTGCCCTATTTTATCATGTACAGAAAATATGAAAAGTAAAAGAACTCTTGTAACGGTGTCTTATTAATAAGCTTGCCTGTGCTGTTTTTGAGTGTCGTCCTGATGGCTTGTCTCCTCGTATATTTCATTTTACTGGATGCAAGTAACTGCGTTACCACAACTGTTCTGACAGGAGCACAGAGTCCTCGTTTCCAAGCACACACAGGGAGGAGGTGCGGGAAGCTCTTTTTAAAGGATGGTGGTGATTTTCTCAACCAACAAATTGGGACGTGCTTTGATTTGTATGACTCTGAACACTCAACTGAAGCCATCCGGGAGTGTGGTAATTCGACTTGATGTCAGTGATGTGGGAGGCTGATTGTTCATACCCTTTCTCTGTTATCTCTAAAAAGCCTCAGTTGGAATTGTGTTCTCTTTAGTTTGTGGTCTGTTTGTTTTCTTTTTTTGGCTCAGGTCTCATGATAAAACGGGTGTAGGATGTGATAACTGTACTCGGCCTCCTTCACGGACTGAACATACGATTCGTCTGCCACAAACCCCTGTACTGAGAATGGAGTTTTGTTCAACTGTCAAGCACTATGAGAATGTAGATTAAGCTCTTTGTGTCTCCTCTCAGACTTTGCCCATGTAAATAAATACAGCGTGTAAATAGTATCAACTCCCCTGAAGTGTATTATTCTAATGAACCAGGTTATGGGTGAGGTTAATGTCGCCGTAAACAGCAATAAACTAAAACTCTTTTTGTAATTAACTGTTAATTTCTCTGCTGTAACCGCCTGCCTTTTGAACATAGGACTGATTCAGACCACTTTCCATGTATGTATATGTGTGTTTGCATACCTTCTTGTTAAAATGTGGAATGATTGTCCATGAATAAAGGTTTGTTCAATTGTAGACGAGATGGTTTGTGCTTATTGCGGTCTTTATAGTGATTGTAGATTAGATGAGCCAGGAAGTGAGAGGAAGGATGACACACAACAAAGACCTCCGGCTGCATGGTCAATTTTAATACTGGTCACTCTCTCATTAGCTCAGCTGTGGCTGTAACAAACAGGGTTCCTACGGTCATGAAAAACCTGGAAAAGTCATGGAATTGTTAAATGTTTATTTCCAGGCCTGGAAAAGTGCTTGAAAAAAATAAAATCCAAAAGTTTTAGAGAAGTCATGGAAATGTGTTATATTCATATTTTCATGTCGTTCATTTACACTAAGTCTTAAATAATTCATACGCTTTAAAAAAAAAAAACGCTTAAAATATAAGCAGGCCTACTGTCTGATACTAATTGCAAAGGTCGGTGGAGAAGCAGTTGGGATAATTCACTATGCCAGGGAAGTGTGGATTTAACCATGCTTGGCTACAAATGGAAATGTACATGCCCTGGGTTACAACAGACAAAGACCTCAATCAAACTATTGTCTCATTGATTTGTGTAAATTAAGGTAAACTGTATGCTTTGAAATTCTCATTGTTAGCTTAAATACTAGATTTTGTCATTTTTTCATGTATTCACAGAGATCTCACAAAATGTTCGGTCGTGGAATCCATTGGTCAAAATGTACCTGAACAAAGACCTTCCTTACGCATTACTGTATATGTCACTATATATTATTGTATATCACATTATATATGTACATGAGAATAGTGCCTGTCTAATTCCACAGATACTCCCCTCTCTATCTAAGCAGTAGCCCAGGTCAGGTTATAGATAAAGAGCCAACCAACGGTGTTTTGTCTACGTTGAGGGACTTTCATATCTAACTCAGATGCTCCAGACAGAGAGGCACCAACTTCAACTCTTTTGTGTATTACACCAGGGGCCAGATGTAAGGACACTATGTGATTTAGGAACGCATACTTTCGGCTAAACAATCCAATAGGATGCGAACACCTACATGTAACATAAAGAGTGACAGCAATTCTAGCCATTCATGGATGTGCTGTTAGAATAGGTGCAGGTAGAGGAAGATATACTGGGATCTTAAGACTTAGGGGTGACAATTGCTCATGTTACACAACGGTTGTATATTGTTCCACCTTCTGCTCTCCTCGATGCATCAAGTCTACATTAAAACCTTTTGCATAAAAAATCAGCTGCTACAGAGTTCTCCTTTCACCAGCTTCCAGAAAACTTCTTCCGAGGCCAGTCCGACATATTTCTTAGAAAGGAATTTGCTATGTGTTACACAATCAGACCTATTTGTCTCGTCTGGTTTTGCATCAAGTGTCAAAACATGAAAGTCTCCCTCCTCTGTATAGACGCAAGCTGCTGCCTGTCCTGTCACACTGCATCACCTTCACTCAATCAGATCTGTGCATATTCAGCCGTTTGTTCTTTTCATGCTCATCACTGCACAAGTCTTCCGGGTGCTTCATCTATGACTGTAGTGATCGTGTACCTGTCCGCCACTGGTGAAAAGCAGCAGGGTGAGAGGACCTCTGACCTCAGCCTGAGGCACTGGAACAGGTCAAAGAAAATAGACGCGGGGGGAGAGGAACAAATTCCATTCCATGTCAAAAATGTTCATTTTCAAATCATCCAAATTGTTGGAGCATCAGGTTTTTATTAAGAGAACAACTGTGATTTGTTACCTCAAAGTTTTTACAGTGTCATCATGCAACAGTAAGTTAGCTGGAGCCTTGCTAAAGATGAGCTGATGGCTACTGGCTGTTAGAACATGGTTCGAATAGCTGTAAAACTTCAAAATGTGCATCACTTTCATAATGATGAATGTGAAGAAGCTGTAATCCAACATGATGATGAAGGTCTCAGACGGTGGTGAAGGTTTTCTGAGAGCTCAAATTTCCTTGTGTTTACGAGGGTTTGACACTAAAATGTTACAAAACTAAAAAAATAAAACAGTTGCTTTAAACAGTTAAAGCTAAAAGATGATTTTAGCTTTAAATCTTTGGACACCAGTTCATCTTCTACTTACTAAACCAGTGCCAGCTCTAGGTTTTTTCTAAATCAAGGCCTAGAGTTTACACAGAGGAGGCAGTTATGTGTCAAACATCCATGCACAACTACTGTCATTCTTTGTTCACTGTTCACTGTTCATTTTAAAAATGGTTCCTTGTTCAAACATAGGGGCCCTTCAGGGGCCAATCAGATTTCAGCTGGGCCAGTGACCTCCTGGCCATGGCTCTGCTCTTAACTTTTATAACAGCAGAAATTTTGTTAATGGATGGATGGATAGATAAATCAATAGATTGATAGATAGATAGATAGATAGATAGATAAAGGATGGTATAATAGCATGGATTATGATGGTTCGATGATAATGATTAGTCGTATAAAGTAATTTATTATTATGTTATTAAAATATTATATTACATTACATATCATTTAGCTGATACTTTTATCCAAAGCAACTTACAATAATTGCATTCATCCATGAGGGTAGAATAGCAAGAATCATGTAAATACATTAGCTTAAAAAAAGCCAAACTATAAAGCACTACATAAGTGCAATATATAAGTGCAACTACCCCCCCACCAATCAGAGTTGATGATGGTTATTAGACATCTTCCTAACTAAGGTGTAATCGGAAGAGATGTGTCTTTAGCCTGTGGTGGAAGATGTGTAGACTTTCTGCTGTCCTGATAACATTGAGAAGCTCGTTCCACCATTTAGGAGCCAGGATAGCAGCCACCTGTTCTATTAACAACTACAGTATGAAACTGAGGTTGTCATGGCCAGGCTCTAATATTTCATGTTTATGTGCTTTAGGACAGTGGCTGGTGCTCTGCCCAGGGACCTGTGTGACAGCATAAGAAATAAAAAATAACCTACTGAATCCAAATGTATCAATACGAATGAGAGGAAAGTTAGGATGCTGCTGCTGCTGATGAATTGGTATCTCCTCCATCTTCAGTGTGTAAGATTTAGGGACATCTAGTGGTTAGGTGTCATGCTGCAACTGAATACCCCTCACCTGCCCCTCCCCTTCCAAACATGACAGAGAACCTGTGGCAGCCTTCAGAGTCGTCATAGAACTGAGAGGTGTTTAGTTTGTCCAGTTTAGACTACTGTAAATTCTAGTGTCAAAAAAAACATCTGTACAATTTAGATGAAACAAACTAGCATTATATTTAAATTCAATTTCTGCCAATAGATTCCTTTCACCTAAATCTTCCACACTGGACCTATAATTTAGATGCCCTCACAATGATTAAAGGTTATATGTGTTTAATACTCAGTATGAAGACACACAGAGACAACACTGTGGTATTTGGGGCAGACACCAGCTCTTGTAACCTATCTACGATGTTATTCTGTGGGGTTATCGGAAGACATCAGGGCCGCTGGCCGCGCATGCGCAGTGCGCCGCCTAGCAGCCCGCGCCGGTGGTGAATGCAAGGGGGAGAAATTCAACTGCGTGATCCGGAGGAGACAGGCAGAGGCGGCAGGACCTGCTCTTCAACGGGATTAAATGACACCATTTTGCAGCCAGCCGGACAGAGAGTGACCGGAGAACAGGTAGGAGGCACAAGGCTCCTCTCCCCTCCGCGTTTGAGAGCGAAACGAGCCTCGGGAGCCCGCCGTGGTGGATGCTTCAGCAGCGGGGATGGTGCGGAGCCGCGTGTCGGCTCCTCGAGTTCAAAACAAACATGACGAAGTCGCCGATCAAACACTTCGTGCGTTCGAGTCCTCGTCGTGTTTGTGTCGGGCCTGCCTTGGCTTGTGTTCGCCGCGTGCATCGTCGCCAATGGGCCTACTATCAGCGACTCCGTGCTTTTGTCACTTGGGGGGGAAGTTTGAAGCTTCGTGATTCTTCCACGCCGCTCGCTCGAAAGTCTCAGAGTAGGCCCAGCGCGAGGCCCCGACGAGCTGCGTGAATGACAGCCGAGCGGCCAATCAAATGCTAGCACGGCGAATGTCCCGCCCATGCCGGAGTGATCTGACCAGTCACGTTCGCCCTGGCCGACTCCGTATTCGCCGTTGCTTTCCCGCTACGCCCACTGGTTATAAAACACTGGACAATAAAGTGTCCGTAGTGCTGCTGGTGTTTAACAATAGACCCCAAGCTGCGTCCAGGGCCATCGTCTTACCAGTGTGCTTGAAAAACAGCTCATACTTATGACCAGGGGACTCTCGGCTGTGCGTATTTAATACATCAAAGGGTGTGGGTGCTGAGGTTTTCCGTTTATTATAGTAAAACGTCAACCTAATGTTGCATTAATCATTACATACTATTACACAATAAGCCATTTATTGTCACGGTGTAACAGATAATCATTATCCGGCTCCTGAATGATGCCAGCACCGTTACAACTCCGTGTGTGAGCCCTGCCTGGCTCGCTGTCTTCCGTCTCTCTTTCTCTCTCCCTCTCTGTGCAGGCCATTAAAATGCACGATTTCATTTAGCTCGCGTTTTATACCAAATGTTTTTATCTCCAGCTTCATCCACCGCGATCGGTATCAACCTGCAAAAGGTGGCTAGTCATAGGGGCGACCGACCCATTGTCTCCCATTGTGTCTAAACGTGAAATCGACTGAGCACAAAACACGTGGGCCGAGTAGTGCGAAGACATCCGGTTTGAGGGCTGCGCCGAAAGCCAGAAACTCTGCTATAGTGATGAACCGAGTCACACCGAGAGGAAAGTAAGCCATCCAGATGTATCACGGAAACCATTCCGCTTGTAATAGATGGAGCCGAAATATCGGTGTTCATATGTGACGATAACAGGGGTCGCTATCATGAGGATATTCTCAGCGTAAGACAAAAAGATCCTCATCCACAAAGCCCTTTCATCACAGCTGGAGGGCTGAACATCAGCTGCAGACTCTCTATTTGATGCGACTACACAGACAATATAAGAAGAATATGCGGCTAATCAGTCAAGACATACTGGTGCATTGCTATTTATTAGTTCCCTACTGTACAGATGGATGCTGACAGTGGGAAGGGAAAGCTATGTTAAGTTACCTTAGTCATTCTTGGACCGCCTCTCATTGTGTCATCTCGACGGGGAATCTAATGACACAGAAATCCCATTTTGCCATATTATTGATTAGTCCTCTTTTGTATTGACTGCTCAGGACCCTCATAGGAACCTGGGTGAGGTTGTTCCCAGATCACTGAACATCTGATGTCAGTTGCACATTTCACTACCATTTGAGGGGCATGGCTCACCTGTACACTATTGCACCTTGTGTAATCTGTAGCATGTGTATGATTGCTGTCGACAGCCTGGACTGCATAGTTTTCCTGCTGCCTCACAGTGGGAGCGGCTCACTTTCACCTAAATTGCTACTCAGGTGCAAAGCTGTGATTTACCACCATACTCTGGTAGATTCATTGTTAGAGATGGCCTGGGAGAGCTCACCTGCACAGTCCTTGATAGTCATGTGTGTTTTATCCATGGCTAGACACAATGTGTTTCTTAGTAGTGTGTCCAAGGTCATATAGATATAGTCTTGATTGGTTAACATGTGTGTGTGTGTGTGTGTGTGTGCAGGAAAGGAGCCTTGATGTGGGCAGTATGAGTAAGACGCCCCCTAACAGAAGAGGGATTACATTTGAGGTGGGAGCTCAGCTTGAGGCCAGAGACAGCCTCAAAAACTGGTGAGTCATGGCCTTGCTCATTTCTCTCCATCCATGTTACTGTTCACTTCCGTCACTCTCTCACTGTAAACTCCTATGCCTTCCTCTCTGGGCCCTGGGTCAAACTATTCTGTGTGTCAACAAACATGAGACGCTTAAGAATCTGAGTGGGTGTAGGAAGCCCTTTTATTACATCATTGCTTTCCTGACAGTAAACAACAGCTGGTAATGGGTGTGTGGTCTTAAGTTGACAGGAAACCAGTCTTTGACCTGGATTAATTATGAAGGACAGAAATATGAAACTGGGATTTTATGGTTATGATTGGGAAAAATTCAAATGAGACGGTCTGATGATTGTTCCACAAGCATTTTTTAATCCAAACGACATGTGACCTTTTTGTGTGTAAAGTAAAACTTTGTTCATATATCAACTGCTCCCCGCCTTTTAGTTTATAAAAAGTGATAACTCTCTCTGCAGGAACAGTTATTACCTTCCATTAACCATTACATTACTTACAAACATTTTACCTGGAGGAGCTCTATGTTAGAATGCAGATGTCAAAATCAGTTGGACTGGTCATTGAACGGACTGTAACTCTTCCAACTCTCTTGTACAAAGTGCCTGTAATGTCCGATTGGGCAGATGTATGAATAGAGCCAGTCATTGTCTGGAGAATTTACACCGAGTGAGAGAGCTATCACTGATGTTTAAATTCCACCTCATGCACTCTCTACCCAGGTGTCGCCCCTCACATCAACCAATCTGAGTATTTCTACTTGGTAAGAATACATTTGACAATTTCCTGTTGGGTGCTAAACGTCAAAGGGTAGAATTACAGTTAACACAGATCCTTGTAGTAGGACAAAAAGGTCATTATTAGTTTAAATATTGCGATTCAACATAATGATTTAATGGGTTTTTCACGTTTAGTTTTTTAACAAGAGTCTAAGCGTAAAAAATAAATCATACACACAGTGATGGCTACAGTAGAGACTATTTATATTATCAGTTATGTTTCCAAAAATTGGTGCATGTGTCGCTGTCAAACTCTCACGGGTCAGCTGCAGCGTTTTAGCTACCATTTACTTGCCGATGCTAACTGGCCATCCCCTGGGCACACTATTGGCTCCTAGCTGTAGTTACACTGGCTCGGTGTAACTAATAAAGTAGATATTAAGTCATAAGAATTATACAATCACAATACTAATTCTTTCCACCATACTTACTGCCTTCATTATTTCATTGACATGATTAAGACACTTAATCTTGTGGAAGTATCCTCCTCTGTCAGTCAGTCAAAGGCCCAATTGAACACTATTGGATGTCTTTTTTCCTGTAGGTATGCTGGAAACATAGAGAAGATTGACTACGACGATGAGAAAGTACTGATACATTACCGCCAGTGGAGCCACCGTTACGACGAATGGTTTGATTGGACCAGTCCCTACTTGAGACCCGTGGAGAGGATTCAGCTGAGGCGGCAGGGCCTGCCGGAAGATGCTCCTCTACCTGTAAGATAAAGAACAATGCTCATCCTGTTTGGACCTGTGTTAAATATGGAAACTGCCCCACCTATGGGTTACATTTGGTACCTCTAGCCTTTTTTTTTATCACACTGACGCCCGGTTCAAACCGGACGCGGAAGCGATGCCGAAGCGAGGCGTAAGCGCTAATCCCTAGAGCGCCGGCGCTTGGCGGTTCACACCGGGCGCGGTAGCGACGCCAAAGCGCCGCTGTTATCAGCCTGCAGTAAAAACAGCATTTAATATTTTTTTTCAAGCATATACTTACTTGTTGCTCCAAAAGTAACTGCAACAGTGTCCCAACATGTGTCCTTTTTAGTGTTGTCTTTATACAACATGTTCCGAGGATCATACAACTCACTGTACTTCTCCACTTCAGTTATATGTTGAAGAACTTCTCCGCTGTTTGCTCCGTTAAATGTCGGGTGCGTTAAATGTCGGGTGTCAAGGGTAAATGACGTATTCTCCACTCAAACCTATGTGGAGAATACGTAGCCCACCCCCCTCTCTCTCTCTTTTTATCTTTATGTCTGCTTGTGTGGCTGTAGTGGATGGGCAGAGGGGGACATTTAATAATGTGCAACCCTACGCTTCAGCGTCCGGTGTGTTCAGCACAACGATTTAACATGGGAGTGGATGGGAGCCAGAGGATTGGCGCTGCGCTTACGCCTCGCTTACGCGTCGCTTAAGGTCCGGTGTGAACCCGGCGTGAGGTTATACCCTGTGTAACAAAGCAGAGGATTTCTTAATCGTTATTTTTACTTTTACTTAAGTTGGAGTGCTGTTTTTTAAAAGTATTTCAGTATAGATATAATAACAATAGGGTTTGTTAGCATTGAACTGCTCCACCGCTGCTGTTATTTGAATAATTAGCCTACAGTGTGCCAGAGATTAAACATCTGTGTCCTTCCTCCAGGGCTTTCATGTGAATGACAAGGTCCTAGCCAGCTGGTCCGACTGCCGTTTCTACCCTGCTAAGGTCATTTCAGTCAATAAAGATGGTGGGTATGCATAACTTCAGGTCTCAAATGTTTATATGCATTCATTTCATTTAAAATTGTTTAATCTACTGCTCCATGATGTATCCATTTAATGATTGTAAGGTTGATTGAGTCAAGTTAATGTGGCAGATGAGAGATTTTCTCCTGGTTATTTGAGATTTGTGTTTTTTAGGAACAAGATTTTGCATCAGGAAGCTAAGTTTAAAATGTTCAACTGTCACTTTCGAAAATAAACCGTGGTAATGAGTGGCTTTCAATGTTAGCGAAATGGTTTTCTCTGTCTTTGGCAAGAGAGTCTAAAGGTAGAACTGTCATATAAGCAATTACAAAAATCTGAATGAGGGAATGTGTCCCTAAGAAGAAAAATAGCCCTTGAAGCTCATACACTAGTCTGTACGTGTGTCTATCCGACTTCCAGCTGAGGCTTACGTACAACATGGTTTACATTCATTTGTTCTGCTCTATCCCTCTCAGCATCCTACACTGTGAAATTCTATGATGGTGTCATCCAGACAGTGAAAGAAATACATGTGAAGCCATTTATTAAAGAGGTAAATACAATATGTATTCATAAATATCCATAATCAATCTATGTTGGACACTGTTTAAGTATATCGTCCTCTTTCAACCACATCATGAGCTTTTTATTTACATTTTTTCCTGTTCCTGTTCCTGAACTTCCTCTTTATCCCGCTGTCCAATAGAGAGGCAGTGCTGGTAGCGGGAAGTCTCGCTCCTCTGAGAGGAACATGGTTAGGAGGGCCCCGAACCGCAGAGACCGGAGGCCTCAGGAGAACGGAGGTCCCAAAAACAAACGAGCCAGACGAAGCACGTCCGACCAGGAGGAGGACAGCAACAGTGAGGATGAGGATCATGAAGAGGGGATGTCCAATGAGAAGAGCAAGAAAACAAACAGTGAGATTGAGGCTGCTCCCACCATCAAACAGGAAGAGGACTTATCAGAGCAAGGAAATCAGTCCATGGATGCAGAAAAAGCAACAGGACTCCCAAATGGAGTGAAAGTGAAGGAGGAGGAAGACGACAAACCAAATGTTGACCAGTGTCGTGTAAATGGAGATCTGAAGGAGGAACCGCAAGAGACAGAATGGAAAGGAACAAAGCCATACACAGAGTCACCCAAGCCATACACTGAGTTACCCACTCAGACGTCAGCAAAGACAGAGGAGGGGTCTGTCCCTATGACAACCACAGAATCGAATGGAGACGAGGAGAAGAAACCAAACATCCAATCAGAAAGCTCTCAGCCTGTAGTGGATGTGCCCCCTCCCCAGCCTGTGAAACGTAGGTGTTAATGAAGAAAATTCACTGTGAAAATGAGAAACTCAGAGCCATTTGCATCCCATAGTGTCTGGGTATATGTTCATGTTCATAAATAGTGTTTCTTGTTTTTGATAGCGGTGAGGAAGCAAGGTTTCCACAACCCCAACAGATTTAGCAGAGAACCACGTGAGTACCTCCCAACATTTAATAAACAAATTCAGTCGTCACACATGTTTTGATATGCATCGTTGACATGCTTTGTTTTATTTGTCTTAGTGTACAGAGTTATCAAAAACCAGCCTCCTCCCGTCCTGTCAATCAACCTCGACCACAACCCATTTAAGTGCAGTGCTCCGGGCTGCACAAAGTCATTCCGTAAAGCTAAGCTGCTGCACTACCATATGAAATATTACCATGGCGAGGAGCAGCCTCTGGAGGAGGAGCGCAGCCCCACCAGGAGCGTCCAGACCAGGGCCTCAGAGAAACCGACTCCAGCTACCGGTATGGACACTCCGAAGAGAAGGCGCACCATCTCTGCCTCTATGCGTGAGTTCCTCTCCAGTTACACTGCTGTTAGATAGACCTACAGCCGGTCAGAGTGATGAAACATGTGACTTAGATATCAACAAACGCAGTAGATCAGGTTGACTGTCCTTCCCTTCCAGAGAATATACCATCCAGTATGTTTATTAATGTTATATACTGCAGATTCTGCAGGATTTTGCATGGCAGCCATCTTGATTGAAACACAAGGAGGATTTATGAGCCATATTGAGATCTGTTGTTTAAAAAAAATATATATAAATTCGGTGATAAATGTGATTTTTATAACCAGCATTAATGTATTTCATCATGGAATGAAATTCACAAAATGTAGTTCCCAGCTGAAAAAATACATCTTAATGTCATGGAAAATTCCACTGATCAGTGTTCGGTACTTCTTAAATAAAAGTAGCGTTTGAGCTGCGTCAGTCATTGTCAGATCAGTCCCATTATAGACTCATGTAAA
Source organism: Platichthys flesus (assembly GCF_949316205.1). Classification (NCBI taxonomy): domain Eukaryota; kingdom Metazoa; phylum Chordata; class Actinopteri; order Pleuronectiformes; family Pleuronectidae; genus Platichthys; species Platichthys flesus. The sequence goes on along the minus strand of NC_084946.1, from coordinate 7,950,207 downwards.
TGGTTGTGATTGTTCCGACCTGTTTCAGGTCAGGTGGAGATCTCTGAATGGAAGGTGGACAGGCTAGTCTGCAAGAGGACATAAAAATGTACTTGGTTTTTTGGTTCCCGGTCTACCTTTTTGCAGCTATAAAATCAGAGAGGATGAATTGTGACATGATGTAATTTGTAATCATAAAACTCTTAAACAAGGCCAAATATACCTCCATTCTTGAGTAAATATTTTTGATTTTATTTTCTTCTTCCTTCTCAGACTCTGTTGGCGGGGCTGTGCTTCCCCGTGGCGAGGTGAAGACCGCAGGCAGACGCACTTCAGCTCCTCCAGCAGTCAACACCCAGGGCCATCAGCTCAGGGCACTGCTGAGGGAGAAAAGCAAGGAGAACCAGCTGGACAGGAACGGATGCCAGCAGCAGGACAAGGATTTGGAGAGGAGTGGCTTTGACATTGGTCAGTATGAAAATGACTGCATTGTGTGTCCCATAGAGTCCTGCCCTCTCACTGTTGTCTGCCAGTACTTTTGCATGTAGAATAGAAACCTGTAGCGTGAGCTGTTTTCACACAGGGCTTAACTTGTTTCCACTTAATGATCCCTAGGGTCCGTAAAAGACAAACTGAAAGAGAAGCCGAAACAGAAGGACTTCCTCCGCATTAAATTAAAGAAGAAAAAGAAGAAAAAGAAGGCAAAGTCTGGTAAGAAGGGGTCCCTGGCATCAGGCGTCCTCACATCTCTGCTGCTCTGCATGTGCACTCACTGTGACATTGTGGAAATGGCTAGCCTGCATCGCATGAATTGCTCTATTCACTCCTCTTGGTGTGGTGGCTGAGCCTCTGTGTGTGGGAGACGTTTTACATCTGTCGCTGGCCTCTGACACTCTATTGTGCCAAATAAAAAGCTCCATCTCATTTCTTTTACCTCTGTTAGTCAAACTGGTGATGTGAAGTCAGAACATATCGTTGCACTGATCAGGACTAATCCAAACAAACAGTATTTCCTCATATTTCTAGATGACATTCACACCAGTGCATTTAGCATAGTCTCACACGTGTAGGCTAATCTTAACACTGATTGGTCCTTTCCCATAGCTCACAGGCCTGAAAGGCAGGCCACATAGCTTTTTTATCAAATTGAGTATCCCTGATTGTTATTTAGTCTTATCGTTTGTCCATAATGTTTTGTTGTGTCACATTTTGTCACCTCCTGATGGCCGTTTGTGTAGCATTTTCAAAGTTGACTTTTTTGTTCTACATCTGCTTCCCCCCCTTCCCTGTATTAACAGACTACACAGGTAGTGAGGAGAATATTGACATCTCAGTATTGGGTCTTCAGTCCAAATTGCATTTGCCACTCAAAACCCCCCCCCCACACAATCACAAGCCTGAGGCCTACCCCGGCAGGCCTGGATACAGCTACACAGAGCAGATACATGTGGATGGTGGGTATCTTGATGACTCAGTGTGCGTGTGTGTGTGTGTGACTGTACATGTACATGGCCTCTTTCCCCCTCCATTCTATTTCCTTTGGATTCAATCCATCAGGCGGATGTTTCAGTACAAATTGTAACACATCTGTGTCCAAATATTGTTGCTAATTACATGCAGAACCAGAACCTCCACCAAGGCTAACACCCTATCTCACCATGTTAAAGAAAATAAAAAAAGATACTTCCTGGATCCGCCCATATGTGCTGGATTAGCTCCAAAATTGATGAGGAGCTTTGTGGAGTCATTCCTCGACCGTGCACAACATGTTATGGAAATTAACTCTTTCTTTTTCTAGTATTCAGACAGTCAGACAACCAAACAATTAGCAATGGTGGAGGTAATGATTGGTGGAGGTAATGATACTAGCAGCGGACACAGCTGTGTCGCTTGGTTGATTGAATCCTGAGCTGTTCTTTGCTGCTATGGCTTGCTTCATCATGGAAACAACAAACATCCATTAAAACCCATAGTGCAACATCTTTTTCAGAGTTAAAGAATGTTAATTTAGCTACAATTTAATTAAAACTTTACGTGAAGCAAAATCCTGAAAAGTTGGGTAATTGCCATGAAAAACCAAAAGGTCTGTTTGTCCCTTACACCATAGATGAGGATAGTATCAGTGACTGGTCCACGGACAGCTGTGGGTGGAGTGACGATGACTTTGGGTTGGATCTGGATGTCACCACACCTCCCCTGAGTGTGGACTCTGGTGCCGTGGACACCAGTGACCAGGAGATAGTGCGATGTATCTGTGAGGTGGAAGAAGAGAATGACTTCATGATCCAGGTAAGCTTGTTGATTGCTTCTTGTCAGTGTATGTATTTTGTCCAAAAAATTGTTTTGATGAATGTGAAACTTTTATATCTTATTCTTCCCTCAGTGTGAAGATTGTTTGTGTTGGCAGCATGGCACCTGCATGGGACTGCTGGAAGAAAATGTTCCAGACAGATACACCTGCTACATCTGCAGAGACCCACCAGGTAAACAACAAACAGCCATTTTGATCCAAGATCTGTCACTACTCGTGTTTGGTTTATTTATTTGATGACTGTTTCCCAGTGAGCAGTGATTATTCTTATTAAAAACTCATTATATTTAACTTATTATTATTTATTTAATTCATAGACTAGTTTCTTCTTTGCCATAGAATCTTGCCTTGATTTTCTGTTGCCATGCATCAAAAGGTTGTCTAGTTTCCTGCTGAGAGAACAATGTCTCCCTCAGGTTACACTAAACTAATTTGTGGTAAACGGAGACCTTTCTTCTGTAAAACAACAGAATGTTTGTGCTTCAGATTAACATTTATTGTTGGGAAGCTAAAAATAGCGAGCTGTAGTTTAGCTCCATGGCCTCAATATCTAAATGTTACAGGCTTTCAGGGGCCGTTCAGGTGTGTCCATGGTAAACACATTAATCAAGAGCTGCATAATTGCACAACAGCTGTATTAGCTAAATGGGGAAAGAAAAACAGATTTAAGCGTCAGAGTGTAGTGACACTTTTTCAAGGTGGACGAATACACAGGTATTAATTTTTAGATCAAGTGTAGAACTATGCCTCTATACCTGAGAACTGAAGAATTGTACTGCCAGGGCCGGAAATATTTGGACAGCTACACACTTTTTGTTGTTTAGGTTCTGAGCTTCAGCAGATCAAATTTGAAATAAAATAATGGATCCTTCATAAAAGTGCCAAGTCTCAGCTGTAATTTGAGTAGCCAAGTATTTTTGAACCCCTTAAATCTTGGCACTGTGTTTGAAGGTATTGATATAAACCTACTTAAAGTTTAGACTTGAATGAAGCGTTGCATTGCTAATTTTTTTTTCTTTAAAAAAAAAATTGAATTTGCTGAAGCCTGTAGAACAATGAGGGGTTAACAGCTTCTGGTCTTGAAGGTTTGGACGTTTGACTCACTGTACACCAAGCAAAAGCTGCCGTGCAGTGTGGTGTACGTGTATGCACGTAGTGTTTTTACATATGGAGTCTCCGTGTCAGCAATCTATAATTCCACTAAGCCAATAAGTGTTGCTCACTAACTTAGCAGCTGTAACAGTAAGACAACAGCTTCATTCTTAAAGAGACACTTGATAACCCAACAGTGGCTTTACTTATCGTCAAACTAGTAGAAAGATTGTTTTTATCTTTGATTTAATGCAATTTTCTTTATCCCTATCAGGTCAAAGACAGAGTCTGCGCTACTGGTATGATCGTGAGTGGTTGAGCAATGGTCACATGTATGGCCTCTCCTTCCTGGAAGAGAACTACTCTCACCAAAACGCCAAGAAGATCACCACCACCCACCAGCTGCTGGGAGACGTACACCACGTGGTCGAGATCCTCAATGGACTGCAGCTCAAGATGAACGTCTTACAGTGAGTACAGAGGAACTGCATGAACAGTCTTGAGGGTGTTTTTCTGTTACCTACAGATTGTAAATTGAAAGAAGATTGTGGCAGAAATTATTTTTGTCCTGGGTAATGTCATTTGACCCATCTCAGCTTTGTTGAACGTAACACTGTGGTCTAATCTTTTTTTATTTTTTTCACCTAAGGAGCAACACACACCCTGACCTGCAGCTATGGCGGCAGCCATGGAAACATCTGGAGAGGTCACTGACTGGCTTTGACTCATGTCGGGGCAGTGACGCAGCTCCGTCTCCCGCGACTCCAGATGAGGACATGAGCAGAGGAGAAATTTTAATGTCAAACGCTTTGGAGAAACTGAGCCGTGCTGCTACAGCTGCCACCTCCACGTCATCCTATTCCTCCCCCTTCCCATCCTTCCAAGACTCGTACATTACCAGTGAACACTGCTATCAGAAACCGCGGGCGTACTACCCTGCAGTGGAGCAGAGGCTGGTGGTGGAGACCCGACAGGGCTCAGAGCTGGAGGACAGCATGAGAAGCACTGAGGAGCTCCTGGAGCGGGAGCAGCGCTACGGGAGCCTGCTGGAGACAGACAAGCCCAAATCAACAGCAAACATTAACAAGGTTGGGGTTTGTTCCACAGCAGACAAGGATGTTTACATTGCAGCTAGAATTGTCACTTTAGAGCAGTGAACTAACCAATAACACCCACACCTCCTAAAAATATCAAAAATAATAAACACACAAAATGTTGCATGACATTAATCAGCAGATCACTGCAAATTATAAATAGAGGAGAAATGATTTCTCATAAAATCAGTTGGTCAGAGAGTGTCCATGACCATAGGAGAGGTTGCTATGGAGAAGATGTCAGCCAGAGGCAGGAATCAAAGATTTGCAGGATGTCTTGTTGCAGCCACTAACATTATACTGCACTAGTAACATAATTGTTTTTGAAATAATTAACATTCTCTATGTGATGTAATTAAAGCTTCTGAATATAGATAACATGTTTTATAAAGTTTAACCGGATCACTGTTGTCTCAATGTTCCTTGGGACAGGTCAGTGTCTTCAGTGTATGAATGATTTTGCAAAGCTTTCATATTATCAGGTCTGAGCTCTGGTTTTTATGAAGATCTTGTCTGATGATCTCACTCGAACGTTTTCAGGCTTTGTTGGGTAGCTCATGGTCCCAGGCTGAGATGAACGAGGAGGATGGGAGAGATACTGAAGAATCTGCAGACAACAGCAGACATCATCAACAGTGGCAGATCAATCTGCTGGATCACATAGATGCAGTTCAGGATGAAGTCTCACACAGGATGGACTTCATTGAACGGGAACTGGATGGTAAGACTGGCAGTTGATAGTTTTAGTTTATGTGTCTTGAATAGGTTGGGGAATCTCATTAAATTAGAGTTAAATAGGTGAAGATGACTCCTGCTTATATCTTTACATTGCATCACATATTTAACGGAGGCTTTTATCCTAAGCAACTTCGAATAAGTGCATCCAACCATCTATGTGTACATTAGCATTACTCAGTGATGAATTGAATGTAAACACATTTGCTTTTGAGGAGCTGTGACATTATGCAACAGCACAGAGGTCTTTGCCATGTGTAACAAGCTGGGAGGATTGCATCATACCTGTGTTAGCTTAATTCGGCATTTCAAAACACAGGTGTATGTACACCTGAGAATTGTGTGTACCGTCTTTGTGTGTTCAGAGAACCACATCATTTGTAACCATGTGTTCATCCCTGGTTCTTTTTCTGCTCCTCAGTACTGGAGAGTTGGCTGGACTACACTGGAGAGCTGGAGCCTCCAGAACCTCTGGCCCGTCTGCCTCAGCTCAAACACCGCATGAAACGGCTGCTGACACAGCTGGACAAGGTGCAGCAGATCGCCCTGGTCAGCTCCACATGAGGGCGCCAGAGAACAGCAGAAGCCTGGGTCACCACTCAGCACGCAGAAACAATACAGCGGAGGAGATGCGTGTCGCTCTCTCTCTCTCTCTCTCTCTCTCTCTCTCTCTCTCTCTCTTTGGCTGCAAAGAGAGATAAAGATATTAATGCAAGTTACAAGGCGCATACAGTTGTTCGCCACAGTCTCTGACCTGATTTCTGCTGCTGTTCCTCCCTGTCTCTAAGTCTGTGGTGGAATCTGATGCTGCAGCGTGCCAGTGTCTCATATGACTATTCATATGAGCATGCGTGGAAAGTTGGCATCGTAAATCAGGATCTAACACAAAAAGTAACCTCGTAAATGCAGGAGAGAATCCTTAGGACCACATTACACTTCTATGGTTCCCATGCAACTTTAAACCTTCTGAATGCCTTTTGTCTGAGCTACTGCTTAAAGTTGCCCTGTCTCTCAGTGCACAGTGCTTTACATGCAGAAGCTTTATATTCGAGATTGCAATCGAGTTCCTGAATGAACCTACATGGCCTCTTTGCAATAGGTTTTTCCAATGGTCACTGTCTTTTGCATTTACCTTATCCCAAAGTTCAGTTTTGGTCACCTGACATGTCACGATACATAAAACATTTTCCTCTAAGTGTGGACACGTAGTAACTTGAAGACATCCTGTATGTAATGACCCTGCATAAGCAGATTCTACAAATAATTTGTTCTGATTTTGACCTCGTTGTTTTACACTGCACTGTGAAGTTATTTTTGTCTGGAATCAAAAAGCATCTTATTTTCAGCTTTAGAGACGCTAACGAGTGTGATTTCTGTTTTGTCTTAAACTGTAATTCTTCTTTCCTAACAGTTCTCATTATCAGTGAGTCCCCAGTTTTATCAGTTAGGTCTTTGTCAGTGAACCTGACTTCGGTTCACTCTTTGCATTGTTGTTGCTGTGGCACTTGACTGATGATTCACTGAAAAGTGTAATGTAGGCTTGTCTCTTCTTATCCTCGCATCTTGTGCTTTGTCAAATGACAAATACTACTTAAAGGACATGTAAAATTATTTTTCTGTTCTGTTTCATCTGTTTTATTTTCGGTATTTCGGCTGTTTGTAAATATGTTATTCAAAAATGTGCTCTTCTTTATTGAAAACATTCTCCAAATACAGATATTGTATGCTACTGTACTGTAAGTGTCTGGCGTAGGAGCAGGGAAAATGTCCAAAACAATGCAAACAGATTTGCTGGTACATAAATAAACTTATCATTGTTATTAATCACTATGGAGATGTTTTTGTGTATTTTCTCACGGTCTGACATGAAGGCTGGACAAGAGCGCTCCTTCTCATCCTGTTTATCCAGCTGGTTGTGACATTGCAAGTGAAGTTAGAGGTCGCATCATTCAGAGTTTCATGTAACATCTTTTCTTAGCATCTGATTTGAGCTGTTACACAATCAGATTGAAACTAGAGGCCGCAGTATAGAGGTTACAGCTGTGAGGTTTTGACTGTGTGATTACAGAACGAGAGGAAATCGAGCTGAATGATTTCCTGCCGAGGTGCCACTGAGCAAGACATTAAACCTTCTGCACAGTGGAGATGCTCACTAGCCAAAAACAAACCAGTGTTTGCACAGGAGATGTGCACGAATGAGAGGGACATTTTGTGGGGGGGGGGAGTGTATGCATGTAATATATTTTTATCACATAGCCGATTTGTGCAGTTACATAATCAGATTGAAAACCAACTTGATGGGAATTCTAATCGCTTAATCTCCAAAATTTGAGCCAGCATCAAGTGATGACAGGGCAGGGAGAGGGACATCTTATTGGCCAAGAAGAACTAGCACAGAGGGAAGCCACCATGTTCGTCCCCTGAGCTGGAGGAGCTCAAATATGCCATTATCAAAGATGGTATTAGTTCAAAATGAAAGACATAAGCACCCTTGATATTTAAAAATATTTAAAGGGATACTACACTACTCTACTATGCCAATAGAGGAGTGGGTGAAGTGTTTGAGTCCACAAACAGTTTCTGGGGTAAGCAGTGTTGCAGCCGACTCCATTCCAATTAAAGTAAATTGTAACCGATTTTTCAAATGTAAAAAAAACATCATGTTTTTAGCCTAAATATCCGAGCAGGATATCAGAGGACATTTATGCTAAAAAGGTGGTGTAAGTGACCTTGTATCCAGTCCAGTATGAATGTAGGGGCTAACAGACACGGATGACACCACAAGATCAGTATGGAAACATTTAATGTTAATTTTTTTATGTTTGAAGAAGTGGTCGCAGCATACTTTAATAATAGTGGATTTGGCTGAAACGCTATTCACCACTGACACTCCAAAGTGTTTTGCGTACTCAAACATTTCAACCCCCTTGCGTTGGGATAGTGGTGAGTAGATAATGAGTGCATTTTCATTTTTGCATGAAGTATCACTTTAAATGCAAGGATCTTTCCTCTCATTAAAAGTGGGTGTGGACTCTTAAACGTGTGTCTTTTATTTCAGCCTAAGTGTGATGCACCTCTGCCTCACAGGTGAAATAAAGTTGAATTTGTTCTTGTTCAGAACACTTCCGGTAGTTTAGTCCATGTTAAAGGTTCAGTGTGTAGAATTTAGTGCCATCTAGTGGTGAAGTTGCATGGTGCAGCTGAATATCCCTCACCTCACCTGTGAGAGAACCTGTGTAAAAAAAATGGCGGCCTCTGTAGAAGACCCGCTCTCGATGTTAATATAAAGTATTTAAATATAAAGGGCCCATTGTAAGGGCCGAAAACCACCTTTTTAAATTCCGATGATAACATACAAAACACTCACTGATTATTTTATTTAAAATGTCTGCCAATAGATCCCTTTCACCTCAACCCCACACATTGGACCTTCAACCCGCTATCTTTGGGTGTCGATTATTTGGGATCAGAGTGAGACCTCTGTCCGCTCCTCCTCCTCCGCCTCCCCGTGCCGTGGAGCGCCTCCTCCTATTGGCTCCTCCGCGGTGTCTGCTGCGCAGCGTGTAGTTCCGCGCCGCGTCACAGCGAAGAGAGACGGGAGGAAGCGACGGACAGACAGCGACCGTGTGAACCGTGCGCCGAGACAACAACGTTCAGCCGTAAACCAAGCGACCGAGCCGGAGCCAGCGGAGACACCTTTGGGTTGTTTTTTTTACCGACGAGGTGAGTCTTAGCCCCGCGTCCTCACCTAACGTGTCACCGCTCCTCACTTACAGATGCGCCCGATGCCACAGGAGATTATCTCCGCCCGCTGTCTTCCCTCGAAGCTGTGCCCGCGTTGCTCTCTCTCTCTCTCTCTCTCTCTCTCTCTCTCTCTCTCTCTCTCTCTCTATCTCTCTACACCGCGCGGCTTGGTCCAGCAGCGTAAAACTAAAATGGAGTATTTAGTTGTTGATTCGCGGAAAATCCGAACCGGTTTGAAAGCAGCGCGAGAGCCTGTAGCTCGGTGAGCGCGAGCAGGGTCCAGTTAGACAACTGCAGTTGGATGAATGGAGCTCAGTGATGCGACATAACCTCCGTTTCCTCACGGTCCGTCCCTGCCGGTGTTCCCGTCCTACCTCTTATATGAACCGCCTGCTTTATAATAACACAATTCTGCTGGTATTCGTTATCCAACGAAGCGATGAGCTACATGGTACATTTCCGTTCTAAAACAAGTGGAGAAACGATAGCCGGATAGCTTGGTAGCGACATGGATTTAATACGTTAACGCAATACAAGTGTTAAAATCCCCTCAAGAGAAGAGGTTATGCTTAAACACTACACTAGTATGCTACAGCCTAAAAACGAGGAGTTAAAATTATAAACTATCTGTTCAATTCAATAATACACTAGTTGTACCTTTCGGTTTATAGGAACAATTCTAACACGATCACATGTTGGGATCACAATTCCTCTGGATGTCTCTGGCAGGACACCGTCATCCAAAAAGGCCCAAGTCCATGTGGTAGACATGCGTCTTTCCACCTTATCAATCTCATCTCAGTGTGGCTGGTGATATTATTTTCTTTATTCTGTACAATTCCTCTTGTCGAAAACACTGTCCCTGTCTGGACCCATCATTATCAATCTGAGCGGTGTCAGTGGTGTGGCTGCCGGGCCACTCACACACCACATGAGTGATGACAATGTCACTGGTGGCCATGCGAAGGTCACACAGGTGGGCAGTGTAAGAGAGAGGCCATCAGGTGTTTCCCCTGACTCAAAACAACCACCGCCCCCCTGTGATGTGTTTTAAAAGGACACTGTGCTTTACAGTTTCACAGTAAATCAGTCACGATTAATGGGGGGGGGAGGAGATATAAGTTAGAGATTGAATGATGCCATAAATTACCCGAAGGTCATTGCAACCTTTGTAATAAGAGCCACAAACACACTGTGTGTTTAGTAAAGCTTTAATTCTGAATTCTAATTGTTAACATTGTAGTATGTTATACTTTCATCTTGGTGTTGGTTGTAAATTCAGGTGGCCTCCCACAATGCCCTCAGAGATCTTGCCTTATCAGTTCCTCTTGACTTGAGCTTACACAATAAGCAACTACCAGGCATTTGTTGTCACTCACAACAATGTCGACAAAGACTGGTGTTCAGTGTAGAAGAGTCAACAGATAACAACCTATGGACAGATGGCTGCTCCTCAGAAGACCACTAAACCAGTCTTGTTTTTTGAAAGCAAGAGAAAGAGTAGATGGGGGTGGGGGGTTCAGTTGGAGGTTTATTCCCATATCGTTGGAAGCGATCCGCTCCTGGTTGATAATTACAGTGAAAACCTACTGTTTAACTAATGGGAGTGTCTAAGGTTGTTTATTGCGTTTTTACATTGTGCTTGAGATTTTGAAAGCAGCAGGAAATGTTTTCATCTAGTCTCTGTAGGCCCTGACAATGAGCACTCAGTGAAATTTTGAATAATTTAAACCTTGTGTATGAGCTTTATTATAGCCCTTTGTTTAAAGGTTCACTGTGTAGGATATAGAAGTGTTTAGTGGCGAAGTTGCATATAGCAACCACCATCGTCTCCCTGTCCCCTTCCAAACGTGTACAGTAACCCACACGTAAGGCCGTCCCTGGAGCCAGTCTTTGGTGTTTCCCCTCTGGGCTGCTGGGGAACATGGTGGACTCTGTGGAAGTAGTAGATACAAAAAGCTTTTTCTAAGATAAAGAATACACATTTACTTTTATTTTCAGGCAATTATACACTAAAGAAAACATCTTACACACTGGACTTTTCTAAAGCCATCAGATTTTTCTCATATTTCTTTAAACTGTGGAGGGACTCCTCTTTCCGCGAGTGCTCAGAGATATTAGTACAAAATAACCTCAGGCTTTCAAAGAGCAAACACGGACAGCATTACTCATAAGTTCTGAACTTATACTTTAATTGAGTGATGTACATTTTTTCCGGTAGTTCAGCATTGAGAAGCAACACTTGTTAAGGTGCCTTTCAGGCTGGATTACAACATAGACATGGTGTATTCTAGGGATTACAGAGTACATAATAGTGAGAAATGCTCTTGTGTTGAACGGATTTCTTGCAGGGATGAATGTCAGGGAATAATGCCCACTGGAGATGTGGAGACAGTAATTAAGCCACTGTGCTGACAGTGAGTCTGCCTCGTGTTCACTCTCACCTCAGCATTACTGTGTCTATTGGTTTTCCATTCCTGCAGGGCAAAACATAACCTGTGCCAGACAGGGACATTTACCGTCACTGTGAGTCATATTTGGAAATACCTCCATTTTCAACAGCCCATCTTTGTGTCCTTCGCTGTTGCTTTTCAGTCTTACTGATACAACTGACAGGTTCTATTTGACACATTTGCAGCCATGAGAAAATGGTTCACAGCGCACTGTGTATGTGCCTGCCTCGGAGTCTTCCTCCTGGAACTCAGGTGGTGCTGCTGTGCTTTTGTAACTGAACTGCATCTGTAACTTAAGTTGCACCAGGCGTAGAGTTACAGCACAAGCTCTGTCTGAACAGCAGCTTCAACCTTTCAAAGCAAAAACAGCTGATGCTACATACACCTCTGTTCTAGGTTAATGTCTTCAATTTCCTTTCAGCAGCCTATACAGGCAGTTATCCGGTCTATCCCCTGTTCAATCAGACTGTACGGCATGGATGCTACTTACAGTAAAAGACAAAACACCTGAGACAGTCGCTAGCAGGCATGAGAGAAGGTGTCCACACATTTTTCAGACTTTCTTATCTGCTGGATCACACCCCGGCTGGGAGGGGGAGGGCTCATTGTGTCTCCATTTTCTTTATCAGTATCAGCCGTTGGTGATGAGGAGAGGCATAGCACAGGTGGTTAGCTTGTTGATCCAAAGTGTTGGATACAAGCCAGGTTGGACCACTGCCCTTCAGTGCTGCGGTTAATTTTTTATGATTATATATTTTCAGAACCGCACCATACATTTTAGCTAACTGTACACAATGTACTGCATCAACTTTCACTTATCTGTTTTATTTTAACAACTCGGATACTTCTCATTTCCTTCGTCAAAACTACAGCTCGTCCCTATTTCTTTCATAACATCGCACTAAATCCAGAAAAGGAGACAAATCCCTGTCACTGATCAGCTGCCCCACACACACTGCACACATGACTCTCTGAACTTGAATGTGTAAGCAGCGTTCAGTTTATTTTTTACTGTGTCCCACAATAGTCTGTGAAGGGCATGAATTATTCCATCCTCTACTTGCTTTAATGGATTAGGGAAACCCTGGAAAGTTACATGGTTTAGTGGTTGTTATTGTGATGGAGAACATAGCAAGCAACCCTAGAAGCTGGTAATTTAGACGGATGATTCCCAAAGACCCGATCAGAAAAGGCATGCAGCTCAGTGTGAGTAGTGACTCATCGCATGTGTTGCACATGTTAAACTGTTGAATGTGTGAGGAAGTTAAATATCTGTCTGTGCAATTGTATGACTTATTGGATGCCTTTTCGCTGCTTTGAAACTCAGTGAAAAATTGATTGAGCATTCTAAAAGCTATGATTGAAAGCTAAGCTGAAAGCTAACAGTTAAAACATCCCACGTTGTGTTGGTTGGCGTGATATGAAGAGAATGACTTATGTTAATGATAGAGGAAAAAGGTCATTCGATTTCAGCGGCTCCACCAGCTGAGCGGAGGATGGCTCAACACCCCCCCCCCACCCTTCTTGTTGTTGCCAAGGACACCGCCGACCTCCGCAGCATACACTCGCAAAGGGAAGACGCCAGAGCAGCCACCTCTGTCTTTCCCTGGGAGATTGAGTTGTCAGTAATCAGTCATTGGGACCACATGGTTAACTCTATTAGCAGGGGCTTGTTCCTGTGAGGCAACAGGCCCATTGCATTGATTCATAAACTGGAGCATGCAGAGACAGGCTCTGATTTAAAACCTCATCGTATACCCAGGCGGTGGACTTTACTATCTGTGGGCTCTCATGTGTCTGCGCCCTGTTAATGTTTTATGGAAGCGGTTTCTAATGTTTCCACCTAGCTTATTGAACTGCTGCTGTGTTTGGACCTGTTTGCGCGCATTTGTGTGTTTGAGAGAGAGAGAGAGAGAGCTTCTGACCAGGCTAAACAGATGGTCCTGCTGCTGTCTCCCCAGCTGCCCTCCGGCCAGGCTGACCGCTGTCAACAGATCAAGCTGAGCCTCTAGCAGGATCCCACTGTTCTCCTCTGCCAGCTGGGACCCATAACAGACACACGTACACTAGCATCCCTCTTGCACTTTTTCTTTCTCTGCACAGCCGAGCATCGCAGAGGAAATCCCCACAGACTGAGTGGCGGCTCGTCTAGTACAGCAGTAAAGGCGCAGGTACTCTATTAGCAGCACCGAGTGCAGGGGCCGGCAGGCTTGACCATCAGTCTTATTTATAGCCAGATAGCGGGAGGAGCTTAGCAAGGAGAGACTCATTCACAAAGGTTCACACCTTTTTCTGACGTATCACAGCAGATTTATAGTGACTCATTCTTCTTTTGGTGTCCCACTTAGTAGTGATGGTGTGTTCTGTTTTTGTTTTTTCTCTTTCATCTCGTCCTTCCCCCCAGGCATTCCTTTGTGTGATACCTGCCTATGCTGGTGTGTATTGATTTATTGATGATATGTGTCATGTATCTACAGCTAACCAAAGTTCAGTTTGTGTTGCAGTTCTCTTATTAGTCTATTTATCATCATTGGAAAAGATCAGCTATGGAAGACGCTTGCAGGTTATTGTGTCAAGACAAAGGAAAAACATGACTGCACAGACTGAATACACTTTATTCCAATTGTTCACACTCAACACTGCCTATACCCACTTGTAGTGTGGAGCTAGTGATGTCTTTTATGAGGATGGATAAACCTACTACCTGCATCACAATCATAATAGTAATAAAGTGATATTTATTATACTTCTCTGTTCACCCATGGCATGCATAGCATGTCAAACATCTCTAAGAATCCTAACACACTAACCCACAAGGCTTTAAATTGATCTGTGGCTGGCTGTGGGGACCACTTCTTTAAACCAAAATAGATGCTTGGGTGACTGTGAGGCTTTATAATACAATGCCAGTGCCTTGTATCAGGAGGTCTGTGGGAGGGTTGACTCACATCCTTTCAGCTCCCGTCACATACACCCAACATACACATGTCATATACAAAATTTATAACTGCTACATGAACTTCTTGTCCAACAAAGGCCTAGTGTGTAAATTGAGCTTCCAGTTTGCTGGTCTGAAACATTACATCACTAGTGGAAAATTTTGCTTTAGCTCTATTTTTGTGTAGTAGATTTAGATATAAATTAAGACAAATGATTTTACGAACCACTGTGCTGTATTTAGGGTAGGCCACTTAGCTGTGCTCTGAGACCTATCCTGCATTGGTCTTCATGTACAAGGTGACGCATGCTGAAGATGCCAATAGATAAGAGGTTATAAATCAGTACAGCCAGTTGCTGCTCTTTAATCTCATAAGACCATTAGCAGATAAAGTGCCCTCTCACGGAATAATGCAATTCTTTAAAAGCCCTCAGAGAGTAATGAGGCGGGTCCTGCATTCAGTGGCTCGGTAGGATAAGAGATGTTGTATATTTGTGTGGGGGGGGAAGGGGTTTCCTCTTTTTGGCAGGCGGATCAGTGCAGTGGCTGCTACGTGCCAGTGAGTATCTTTGCGGATGGACCAGGCTTTTCCTCATATACTCACATACAGAAAAGTGATCGACAACAAGTTTTCTCATTTTGAAGAGACATGGATACAACCACACTGATACCCCTTTTACACTAATATTAGATGGGTATAGGCAAGTATAAAAAGCGATTGTATACAAACATTAGCTATTTTTGCATTAACAGCGACTAGCCTTCAAAAATACAGAAGAAAAGTAAATTTGCGCTTTCACCTGGGAGTAGATTCCGATTGAAATGGCAGACAAAAGTCAGATGTTAGTGGGGTTTCGGACCAGTGGAAAAGTGTCTAAAGGGTAAATATTATAACCCCGAAGATGGGTTCATGAGTTCTCCTCCCATACTAATGCTATTGGATGTGTGTTTGTGTCTTATACCCTCATAGCAGCACTTGCAATATTGTCCCTACGTGTATCATCCCATGTCCCATCCCCAGTACGACCTCTACTACATTTTTATCACTTGCATTTTGAGTTATGACCGGCCTGAGGCTCTGGATATTAAATGTGGTAGTGACAGAGTGGGTCTGCCTTAAGATTCAGTTTTCTGAAGTGGGGGATGAGTCAATTATAGTAATACAGCATTTAGTATTTATTAGACCCTTTTTAAAATCCATGGGATCAAACAAGGAGGGAGGTATTTGAGGAGCAACATTTGTTTCTTTTATTAACCCTCTTAAAATAGATTTTCTGGTAGAGTGAGTTGCTTGTTGTGCATTTCCTTTTGTCTTTGCCAACAAGGAGACTTTATTTTTGTCTTCTCTCCAGTGGCTGTGTGTATCCATGAGAACTTATTACACAAGCAAAATCAGACCTAAAACAGGACCCAGAGTTTTCAGATTGATTTCAAAGGCAGAGTGTGCGTGTTGTTCTCTGGTGAGATATTAAATAGACCGTTTTGATAGTCTTAAGAGAAAAATACATTATAGACGTCTGTTATTGTTTTAATGTCAGAAAAGGGGGAAAAAGATCTGTCAGCTTGTATCAGAGAAGCATACGCTGTAAGGAGGATGATGGAGCCTCGCGAGAGCAAGCTATCATTTAATTAAGTAGACGTGAAGCATGCAGAAATGTCTGTAAGTGAGTGTGAACTGGTGTGCGTGCTCATTCGCGTGTGTGAGAGAACGAGGGTGTGTGCATGTGTTTGCTGACAGCATCAGCAGGGGATGTTCTGTGCTATAGGTCAGCTATTCTTTGATGAAGAACAAAAGAGCAAACTCCAGATCAGATTTTCTCCTGGGTCCTATCCCTCCCCTGTGGAACAGAATTCAACAGATTGAATCAAATTCAACAAGCCTTTCTATCAGCTGTGTTGTTATTGGTCGTACAGGAGAGGGGAGACGAGGGCTCAAATGCTAAACAAATGGATTTTCCTTTTCTAATTCTCTTACCAAATGGCCCGGGTTAGAGCAGTAATCTGGAACTGAGCCTCGTCGCAGTCCATTAGCTTTACTCTTGTGCAAATTTGCTGTAAATAAGGCTTGGCCTGGTTATGAAAAGTTGGAGGGGAAGAGTTTTCTAATGACGTACCCACTGCATGGAAAAGTCTCCCTTTCCAAGGGTAAGGCGTGACCACCCTGGTGACTGTGCAGGGATAAGTTGTTTCCACTTGTTTTGTAGCCCTGACAGCAAAACAGTCTGCCACATTAAGGGCAGAAGACGGAAGTTAGGCACTGTGAATGGTTGGCGCGAGGAGAGATACTGTGGAATTTGTGCAGGCCTATTTTTTGTTTTGATGTGTAGCCTGGTGGTGTGCTGAACGGAGACTGAGGCTCCAGTTGAGGACAAACATGCTTGTTTTTCTATGTGTTAGCAACTGTCCTTGGAATAGTTTGACTCCCAATAAAGAGAGGGCAGGCAGGCAGAAGTCAATGCTTCCTCTTGCTGGAACAGAGTGGCTAATTGTCAGTAGCCATAGCCCAAATAAAGGGCTGGGTGGTTTATTGGACGCAGCCCAATACAGGATGTCCTTTTTCATTGCTTCTAGGCCTGACTAGACCTGATCATTTGCTCTGAGGGATGTATTTGGTATAGAAATGCAGACTAGGGATGATTGCTTTCTAGTCAGAAACCTTTTGGCATATCTCTAAAAACATCTTTGAAGCATAGTTTAATCAGCGTCAAGGGATTATATTAGGTCAAAGTGAAAATAATTAGTACACCATGTTTTTTAATGAATGCGTTGTGGGGTAAAACATACCGCAAATATTTATAGGGATTGAAATTCTGTCATTTGATTTGATTGATAGGGTTATCATCAGACGACACCTGGCCCTATTGGCATTCCAATAAAGTCTGTTCAAAACAGAGCCCACGTTCCAGAGGTGACTGAAACAATATGCATTATTTTACATTAAAATCATGCATAAGTCAAGTCTTTACCAATGACAGAAAATAGTAGACATGTCACATCCCCCAAAAGCATGTTTTGGCTATTTTTTGTGTGTGTGGACGTGTAGAAATGTCTTTTTTACTCTCTCACTGTGAAGGGTGAGAATAATTGAGGATCTCAGCTTTGTATCGCCATGGCAGTATGTCTGTTGGCTGTCAGGGTCTCTACAGAGACTCAGACGTTGGTCAATATAAGGTCATCAAGGTGACATTCACTTGATCAGCCTGAGGCCGGAGGGGTCAATGCTCATGACATGAGTGATGATACCAGGTGTATTCAAAGTCATGGTGGCCATGGTAATCAAATTACTGCAATAACAATTAAGAGAAAAGAGGACTAATTGAACAGGCTGAAGGAAGCCTTGGCATCCCAGCTTGGCTCTGAGTTGTCCATCATGTGGCCTGCCACAGCCCAAGGTGATGGAGATGAATAGACAAAGACAGGGAACGAGTGTACAGAGGGGAGGAGGAAGATGTTGGAGGGAGGCAGGAAAAAGCAGGTGGAGGATTATGGAATGTGTTCATCGATCAGCCCTGTCTGCTGACATGGCCGCTAGGACCCCCCATTTTTGTTGGCATGGACACCATATATTCACAATAGGTGTTTTGGCACATGCCTTTTATATCTAAATATGCAAGACACCTGCACCTCAGCATTAAGGTAATATTTTTTCTCCCAGCAGCCGAAATGATAGGACAGTAGGTAGGCAGCAGTACTTGCCAACAGGAGAGGGACTCCCAGAGCAATGCCATAGAAGTTATCCGTTAATTAAACTGACAGATTTCCACATGTCTTTGCAATTCTTTAGATTAAGTCATTCTGTCAGAATTCAAAACCTCCTTATGTCCCTGAGGCAGAGCTGACACTAGGCTGTAGTAAAGGCTGACCTTTGATATTGGCCATGGGGTTTACCTCTGACAAGACTTGTATCTGCTGTCATTTGTTTGAGTGGCACAGTTGCCTCGCTGCATGCGCATGATATTTAGCCCTGGGATGAGGCCCAGCTGGCAGCTACACACTGTGCAGGGAAATGGAGCTGAAGAAAATATGAGGGAAGTGATATGTGAGGGTCAGATTGTAATTTGTGTAACTTCTCAAGCAGCAGAGCAGAACAGATTCTGGTGACTGTTTGTGAGTCTTTTACAACAGATAGTCCTGCTGTCGAGGCTGGAAGGACCCTCAATCCATCACCCATCCTCCTCCTCATTAGTGATAGCAGAAACACAAACTGCACGGTTTATAAATGGAATTTCCCTTCTTTCATCTGGGACGACTACTTCTGATGCAATTATACTAATCCTTAGTGTCATATCTCGACAGTCTGTACGGCTGATATAAGTTTGTAAGATTGTCGGGGGTAAACGATGCTGAAAGTGTTACGCACATGTTTAGAGCTTCTCCTAATCATTTCCAAGTCATTTCTTCCCTTGTATATATTCCCCTTGCCTCACATCTCTCCCTTGGGGCTAGCCGACTTAGAATAAACATCAGCAACCAGCTTTGTCTCTATGGCAACCGCTGCGCAGGATGAACGGTAGAGCAGGCATGGAGTAGGTAAGACAGGGTTTGGATGGAGGTGGATGCTGCTAAATTTGAGCTGGTGTTCTTTAAAGTGATTTGTTGCAAGGGCTGTGAGATCTGCTAGAGACTACAGTTGTTCTTATTTCTATCAGGTGGACACCAAAGGATGAGGCACAGGATTTCAGTGGGTGAGTGACGGTCCTTTGTTGCTTGGATAGTCTAGTATAAGTGGGTCAGTGGGGTTGGGCTATGAAAGCCACCCAGTCAAGCTGTCAGTTGTTTTAAGCCCACCCTGACCCCGTCTCCCCTTAACACCTCGATTACCCGGCTAGCCAGCTACAATTAAGGCGGCCTTGTACCTTCATCCCACTTTCTGCGACAGCCTGAGGAAGTATTGGATTGATCCGGCCAATACGACCCAATCTGCTCAAGCACGCAGAGTATTTGTTTTTCTTTTTTCCTTGTTCACTTGTCTAAATATTATTTAGTTCCACCCTTGAGCCGGATTTGTCAGCAGGGATCTTGCTGGGCATGTTTTCACTCCCCATGCTGATGGCTGAGTACCTTCAATGCCTGTTGTTTTTACATTTTTCCCCACAATGTTTTATGTAATTTGAGGATTGTGTTCTGTTCCACCCATCTGTTTCCCTGGTTGTTTCCAAGCAAGGTACAGTCTGTTTCCAGAGCAGGATGACCTATGACCTGATTCATGCGTCATCGGGCAGCTGCCTGTTCAGACCTTTGTCATGCAATCGGAGAATGAAACTGCTGGTAGCCAAAACATGATGTGGCGTCAACATTGCTGATACTTCCCCGCGAGTAACTGGCTGCAGAACTCACCAACTAACCAATCCTGAAGGTTTCCTGATACCAGCAGCTCAAGGTCATTCTAAGGGGGTTGTCTCAGGAAGCGATTGTAACTGCCTCTCTTGGCTACTCCTCAGCCTGATTGCATTTGCCCTTAATTCTTGCGTTTTTGCTATAGCATCATGAGGATAAACTCAGATAAATGCAAGCCCCCCCAAGGCTGGGTTTTGGTTGGTGCAGGCTCATGAGGCTTTTTCTTCTTGTTGTAAGCATTGACCTCAAGGAGGCAGAGACTCTATCTGCTATTTTGTGCAACATGAGCCGCTCTGTTGGGCACAGTCAGGTAATTCAATACCACTTCCTGTCTTCACCTTGTGCAAACAGGCGAGGCTGAAGAGGTACCATTTCAGGGACAGTGGGGGGAGGGGGACATTTTTGTGTCAGCCGTCTGCTTGGTAATTACGTGCACGGACAAACGGCTGGCATTCGGAGGGAAAACAAATGAGGTTGGCTTTAGAGCTTCTTGGTAAACCTGGCCTGATCTGTCTTTGTGTGTGTGTGCATGTTTGATCATCACCTGTGTGGACTCAAAATGTGACCTTCCCCTGAGAACTGAATGAAAAAATGCCCTCTGTCTAGCAGGCTGGCTCTTGTACAGTGTTATTATCACACACAGTACATATCAGATTGTGCCAGTGTGGTATCAGGAAGGCTAAGTACCCCAGTGAGAATGAAAGAGATGCTTTCAGGACTAAACTTGTGATACAGCTACCTGTTGCCATGAACTACATTCTACGCCGAATAGTAATTTAATTAGCCAATTTTATTTAATTATGTTTGATATGTTGTAATTGGGAACTAAATACCTAATGCGTTTTGGCTTAGGTCCTTGTTGTGATATGTATTTTTCACAATTTTCTGACATTTTACAAAGCTTTAACAATTCATATTTGACAAACAGCCCGCAGCCACTATTAACAAAAATTAGACTGTGGTTGCTGATCCTGGAAAAGCTATGGTTACACACTCGAAAATATGCAACCTATTCATCTCACCAACTCCCATCAGCCCTCTTGTCAAAGATTCGTCCCTAAAACACTTGAACACACACTGTCTACTAGAGAACGACTTTTCTGTGACTTGCTTGTTAAGTTCTGGGTATCGTCTGTGCTTCACTGGTGATAACCTCACGTACAGCAGAGCAAGGGTGCAAGCAGGCCGGTGGGTTTGTGACAGATTCAAATGATTGGTCATGTCTATTAGAATCCTGTGAGGGCCACAGACACTGGCTTTTTTCAGGGGTGTATTAATTATGGCTTTTGTAAAGGGATAAGGATTTTAATAAATAAGAAAAAGGGTTTCAGAAACAACTCACCAACCCTAGCTTTCACCAACTCCCTTTGTCAGTTCTGAATATTCTGTTCCTTCATTCATTTTGAGTGGTGAAAGAGCGTGCATGTGTTGTTCATGTTCATTTGTGAACAAAAAGCTTCCAATACTTTTGTTGCCCAACTGCTTATTAAATGTTAATAAGTGATGTCATATTTTTCTCTCTTTTTCTTGAACAGAGGTGTTAACAGTGACCAGAGAGGAAGATGGATGAGCTACAGGATGTACAGCTGACTGAGATCAAGCCGCTGCTGACCAATAAGGTGAGTTCTGGTGAAAACAGAGAAGTATCAAGCTGCTGAGGCAACAGACACATGTGTATAATCACACACGGAGTGAACCGATGTATGGTGTGTTCTAAAAGTAAATGAGCACACCATATGGTTCTCCCAGGCAAATACATACGCTAATACACTAGACATGCACACTCTGCAGTTCCGTTCATCATAGTGAATTATTCATATCTTCTCGACTGTCGAGTGGAAAAAGAAAAAAAAGGGATAGCACCATAGAGCAAGTTAATAGAAAAAGAGAGGTTATAGACTGAATGAGGCAAGATAGATGAAGGAATAGGGAGCATATAATGAAAAACAGTCTGAGGACATGCAAGCAAAAATGGAGACGGATCAAAAGAGAAGCAGGAAGAAACCGCTCTTAGTTACAGAGCTTCTAAGACTAGCGAATGAGAGACGGCAAAAAAACAGGTGCATGGAGGAGAAAATAACAAAATTAGATGAAAGCTCTTCATCACTCCTTCCGCCCTTCTGCTATATTTCTATTTGTCAGACTGTGTGGCAGTTAAGGTAGATATCAGTGAAGAAAACTGGCACTGACCTCTTACTCCATCTGGTGGCCAGCTGAATAAAAAGACAAAGCAGGAGCTTTGAATGAAGATAGAGGGATGATGACACGATAACGTTGATGAAAGAAGCTTCTCATTTTCTCTCTGATCCTGTGTGGAAGTGATGGAAACCAGTTGTGATTACTGTTCAGACAAGATATGTCTGAAGGATTACATGATGCAGCAAGGTGTGGATATTTAGTACTTTAACAATGGTAAAGATGAGGTTATGGTCAAGGTTAAGAATGTACTATTAGAGTTGTCTTCGAAGTAGAACATACATATTTGAAGAATAGGAGGGAGTCAAAGGGCTAATTAACTGCTAAGGTAGTATAACAATTGACATGACAATATTGATATAATGAGATTGATGCATTGAGCTTTCTTCCGCTGCCCACGCTCTCTTCTCTATGTTGATGCGGCCAACTGTTATTAAAGAGCTTTGTGAACAGTCCTACAAACTCAGTATTAATCTAGGAGCTAATGTCTGCACGAAAATGTTGCCGACAAGTTGTGGTCATTTATCATGTATCAATGCAAGGACTCGTAGATCTTGGCTAGAAACATTTTTTTACCATGATTCCTGCTGATAATCTATTTCAGTGGGGAAACAATTTTGTACCCATGGGTCTGGAGGCAGATGGTATCTACTGGTTTGGCCTACAACTAAATGGCCTAGAACATTCTCTCTTGTCTGCTTCCCACTCTCACTTCTCTGCCCATGTACTGTGTAGCCTCCTGCTGACTGAATAAAGCTAAAACACCAACTGAGATAATAGGTAAAAATACTTTACCATTTATAAAGTTCTACACAGCAAAGTATTTAGTTTTTAAACTAGCGGAACTCATTTCACATGGTGTAAAATTTTCTGCAATTTTGTGTCACAATCGGTTGGACCAATAGCTCCACAACAACATGCAGTACTAACCACAGTTGGCTTCATCCGTCCATATCCTTAAGCATGTTGCAGATGCTCATTGCAATTACACAAAGCTCACTTTTAATGTCATGCAGTTTGCTGGAAATTGGGCACAGTTCTCTACCTGGATCTAAAAACACCACGCAATAATTTTGACTGAAGTATAATAATTAATGTTTTTATCTAATTCTGACTAATTAAGTTACTAACCAAATATTGTAACAAATAGACAAAGGTAAACACACACAGTCCTTCTATAAATATAAATATCTAATCTTTGACTCTGTGATATATATTAATAACTTTCCTCTTCACTTTTCTTGCAGAATGCTCGGAACTTTCAAGACTTCGACTGTCAGGTGAGTGGTGCTCTTTGATCCTCTTTAAACTGATGTTGTGCTATTTTTATGGGGGTAGCGATCAGGCGAGTGGAAGGGGATTGAGTACTGGTACTCATTTTTACCCCCCTACTGCTGAGCACATTGGTTTGCTTGCCCTACATCTGAACATTGTTCATCACCAGCAGTCTCCAGTTTCACCACAAAACACGTGTTTGCAGAATGTTTTGCACAGCTTGTTATACAAGCTAGTGGTTTGTTTATAATGATCGGGAGCAAAACAGTAGGTCAACATCAGAACAGGCCACTTCCCGATTAAATGTCTGTTGCTGTTTCTGTTACTATTAGTAATGTGTGTGTGTTAGTGGAGAGAGGGCCACTGTTTTGGCTCATTCCATTGTACCTGAAAGTAAGCATCAAATCACAAGGTAACCAACTGAGTTGATACACATCATACAGTAAGGAGTTGAATAGGGTTGATTTTTTTTAAATTTGAATTAAATCCTGGCCACACCAGATGGACAGTTGAACCTGTAACTTCAAGCATTGTTGAATTCATTTGTGGGGTTGAGGCTGTATTCATACCTGTGTGAATATGTTGCTGCTTGTGTACTGTGGAGCATTTATATTGATATAAAATGCCAATGCATTCAGCATTAGCAGCTTATTCATTTATTTTTGTGATACAGACAAAAATAATATTTGGATGAATACCTATTGGTATTCATCCAAAAACAAAATGGATGAATACCAATGAATCCCTCCCAAAAACAAATGTTTGGGAGGGACAGCAGTGTCATCCTTCAGAAAAACTCAGAAAACTGTTGAATCCTTCATGCAAGGTTGGATACCGTCACGACTGTATCAGTATGAGTGAATGTACAGACTCCATTTATTGTCGTCTACTGTCGAATCATTACAGAACAATGCAGCTAAACAGTTTGATGGAACTAGCAGGAAGTTAACAATGTGCATTTATACAGTGGACATCCAACCACTGGTCAGAGTAGATGTAGGTGTAGCACTGTCTCAAGAGATTTTTAGAAGGGCTTTCAAGATTACAAAAAAAGGCAGCTCTAAGAGTCTTGTTTTGTACAGAGCTTTACATTTCAGACCACAAAGCAACAAATAATTGTGATATTTGTAGGGATGGTTCTCTCGGCTTGTGTGATGGATCAAGGGGATCTCTACAGAGTCTAGTAGTTGTTCGATGTGATGTCCTCCACAGTATAATTTGAGTGTTGCAGAGACTGTGTTTGCCTTTTCACTGTATTTCCCTTTGCATCTCAGCCTCAGTCATTTAATGTGGTGATATAAGAATAATTATCATTCAAGAAAAAGCGGTACTGGCTTTGAGTGGGCACTGCTCCATATCCCTTTATTGGCATTGAGAATGAGACCCTGTTTCCCATTCTGCATTCAAAGAGAGAGTCTCTTGCATGAGGAGTGGATGCAGCCTCTCGTCTTCATGAGCATCTTGACTGCAAAGGGTTAAACCTTTCATCCCTCTCTCACTTTTCTGCAGTCACGGCTGCTTCCAGCATCCCACCAGAACTAAATATAGCCGCTGCAGTCAGGATAAGAGAATGCGCATGTTAGCCGGAGCAGGCATGCTACGTGTTCCCCAGCATTCAGTCCTGTATGCATTGACACTAATTTATCAACTAGCTAATCTTCACCCAGACGGTCAGTCCAGGTCCCCTAGTTGTACTTTAAAGAGAATATCATAATTAGTCTCAGTGGCAATGAGGGAGAGACTTGTATTTTACCTTATTTCCATGGCAGCCATTTTGACCTCACACAGTCACATTCAGGAGAATTATTAACATAAATCCTGATAATTTATTTAAATCTATAATGAATTTTCATATGCGCATGTCAAATAGATTAGTTAAGTAACACCCGCTTTCGCTCTTTAAAATACCTATTAGTAAAAGTGCCTTTTATCAAATTTGTTAGCGATCTTGCCTTCAAAACAAATTTTCTTTCTCAATACATTCTTTAGATATTATAAGATAAAGTGAAATGCAAGTATTTTTTTAAACATTTAGCCTGTAAGGGCAGAAATGATAAGAAATGTTGTGTTGGTAGCTTACTTGCTATTTAAGAGTTAGGAACTACACCATTCAACTGGCTTCCCCTAGGTTTTTGTAAATCACAATAGTAAATATTCTTCTGATGCATGTATTGTGCACACAAAATTTCTGAACTCAAATGTGATGTAAACCTCTACATATCCATTCTTGAGATAAGGTATTTAATTTAATTTAATCTGACTAGTGCTGTCAGATGGTGTGATATAGTAGGAGTGCATATGCAGTACAAGAATATATTTTGTGGGAGGGGTCTCACCACTGCACCATCTCTAGGTGCAGCCAGTGTGACATTCCAGCTGCTGGGGGACAAATCCAGCTGCTCTCCTCTTGTCGTCTTTTCTGCTAAAGCTCCCACTGCAGGCGGTCCACAGGTACTGCAACAGTCATGTCACGACCCTGTGCAGTGTGCAAGAGGATGGTGGTGGTAGTGAGGTGGGGTCATACACAAGAACATAAAGGCCAAGGGCGTAGGCTGCAGTCCTGTAGTCTCCCATGATGTTCTACTTTGGCCACTGTGAGGTGAGGGAGGGAGGGAGGAGTGAGTCAGCCTCCTTCACCCATGGGCTCGGCTGTTTTAAGTGCATACTTAAGAACACAGAGTCGCTGTTCTTCAGGGAGATGGAAAGGGCTGACTGTGCTCTTTTAAAAATAGAAGATTTTCAGGTTTATGGAGTTTGTTGGGGAGAGCGAAATGTTGAGATAATTATCTCCATGGAATCTTTGCTTGGTTTGTTTTCAATATTGTCTAAAATGTTCTTTGAGGTTGTAATGTGTCCGTTTATTACTTAATTTTTTTTTCAAATGCTATTTAACTCTTAACTTATTATTTACATATTGTATTCTTGACCTTCTGTCACTTCAACTACAAGACTAGAAAATACAATCGTCTATTTTCTTACATTAGCTGCCAAGTCATGCCTTCATTCAATCCTCACTGTCTCAGTAAGCTCAGCAGAGGGCGCCATAGGCCCGGTCATTGTGCGGCTGGAGGGCTCTTGTGTGTGACATTGCATGGTGGATTTCATGTCATGTTGTAGACATTGTTTTAGCGGAATTATTTTTACCTCAGATGCTGCTGTTGAACTGAGCTCTGCAGACCAGCCTCACTTTGTGCCTATATGACTCCTACGACCTCAGAGTCGTCTGACACTCTTGATGACTGACAAAGAGCCCCTATCGAGGAAAGGGTGTGGCGTGTGTTCGTTCGTCACACATAAGCTGATTGTGTTTGCATGCAGGTATAATTGGTGAACACGTACTCAGTCACATTGTCATCACAGTCTGATGAGTCTAATCAGAATTTTTTTAAACCATACACAGGAAAAGAGTCTGTGGAACATAAGTAGTGGGCATCATTTTGTACAAAACCACTTAATGCAAATTTGTTTAGAATTTGTTATATATTCTCAGTAAATGCATATCATAATTTAAAGCACTGCACAATTACAAATGAAACACAATTAAAAAACTTAAATTAGAGAACGGAAGAGACAGTTAATGCAATTGTGTAGTTCTTCTTCAATACATACACTACATTTGTGTCAGTGGCACCCTCTGTGGGTTAGGACGGGAACAATTTAAGGATAAACTACAGTTAACACCCACGCATGCTGTTGTGTTTGTTATTGACTAACCAATGAAGCGTCCCTCTGTCTGTGTAATACCTCCCCCTCTGTGCCTTTCTTCATGTGTGACATTGGGGGCACAGAGCGGCCAATCTCAAACAGGTGTGATGTCTGCACATCTAGCAGTTGTGCATGTGACAGAGGAGAAAAATAGAAAAAGGACCGGTCAATAAGGACTCAACGGGAGGTTTAGATAAAACAGATCCTCTTATGTCTGGTTTTGATTGTTAGATAGTGAGAGACGGATGTGTATTCTCTGGTAAGCCTGACACATAATAATGAATGAATAGTTTATCTTTATATGTTAATACCGATATGGACACTGTATTCTACTGAAAGTTTAACGGGGTAGTTCACCCAATGGAAATGACAACGTCAATGACAATTCAATCATTATTTACTCGCAACCATGCCGATGGCGGGGTGGGTGAAGTGTTCGAGTCCAGAAAACATTGCTGGAGTTTCAGGGGTAGACAGCGTTGCAGCCGAATCCAATACAATTGTAGTTAAATGCTTTCTGGACTCAAACAGCCACCCCTCCATCGGCCTAGTGGTGAGTAGATAATGGGTGGATTATAGTTTTTTGGTGAACTATCCCTTTAACATGATAAAGCAGTGTTGCAGTATGAGCCAACATTTGCTGATGTATGCCAGACTCGGTTCAAACTGCTTTAGGGTTGGCTAATCCTTGCACAAGTAGGTTGTTATATCATTTATATTATTTCTGATCATAGTCATTCACATAATCATGCAGCTCATGTAGGAGCTGAGGTCAATTGGATTCTTCTCCCTTAGCAAGGTGAAGCTGGAGGCAGGTGTTAAATCCTAGTGAGGAGCAGCCATTTTGCTGATGCTGAATACATCCCAGGGTGAACTCTCTCATCTCCTCTTGCCTGTTTCACTGTGTGACGTTAGCAGCCTGCCCATTTTTCCTGGACTGCCTCTGCATCCCTTGCACCCCATCACCCCTCTTTTCCCTCCCACTCTCCCCTCCTCCTCTCCCTGCTCGTCTAAGCCCCACCCTCTCCCTCTACCCACCTGACCCTCCGCAATCCAATTAGACGCACCGATGGCTGGATGTAGAGACGCGTTGTGACTACCAAGCACAAACTGCAATCTCACTCTCTCCTCCCACTTCTGTCTCTTTTCCTGCTCTCGTTCCCACCTCTTGTCTCCGTCTCTCTCTCGTTGTCTCTGCATCTTGCCCACCCCTCTGCGTCAGCTTTCATTCAGATTATTTACCCATCTCCTCCTCACTCCCTCTGCTGTGTCTTTCTCCTCCCTCTCTTCATCTCTTCCTTGTTGCTTGCTGCTCTAGCCTCCTCACCCTACATTCCTCCCTTCCTACTAACGCTCCCTCCCTCCTCCTCCTTTGAGATCTTCTAAGCTGCTCAGCACACACTTGCACATAGCTGACACCCTCCTCTCCTGCGTGGGAAAAACATGTCAGCTATTCTGGACCTGGACCAGATTGCATGCTCAGGGAATGGAGTGGTGAGTGACAAATGCGTCTTGCCTGCCATGACACACCTGGCTGGGTCCTTGCAGTAGGGGGTTCAGATTGGGAGGGGGGTTGTTGTGTGTTTTTTCTCCTGACAGCAGCTGGCTCCAGGAAATGGAAAGCTGGTGGTGGTCTTTGCTGGCTTGCTTGTCACCACCTTAAGCATGTGGCTGAGAATTTGTTTTTTTCTCTTTGGGCAGCTGCTAGTTTGGACTCAACATTTGTTGTGTGCGTGTTTGTCTACAGGTCATAGAGTGACCATATTTGCACAGACTCAGTGCAGGCGAAACATGCCCGGGTGCAGTGGTGCAGTTTAATGTGTTGATATGAAAGATTCATGCATCTTTAAATCTGCAAATGCCACGGTCAGAGGATGTGAACGAGCCTCTTAGTGTGTTGTCCATCAATAGGGTCGCTGCTATTAGTGGATTTTGTTGCTGTAAATATTGAATGTGTTTTTTTCTGTTTATCCATAACTGCCGGGATTCAAGGGTTTCTCGGGAAAACAGGTTTATGGCAGAAGGTGGTGCATGGTGCCAACATTGAATTCTTTATGCTGTTATCACACACACACACACACACACACACACACACACACACACACACACACACACACACACACACACACACACACACACACACACACCCTCCCTCCCCTGCAGAGACCTTGAGTTTGTAGCTTCATCATCCCACTGCTCCGATGACACGCGCTTACTGTGTGAATGCTGCAGGTAGGGAGCGCTCTGTGTCAGAAAGGATGCAGGGTGGCATGTACCTGTGATGATGGCACAACATATTGTATGGAGGTGTGCATGTGTATGCATCTGTGTGGATGTGTACATTAAAGGCATTGGTAGGCTGTTAGATGTTTATGCCCTGTAATTCTGCTCTTCGGGGAGGGCAGGTGGGATTAATGAGTTAAATGATTGCAGGAAGAAGAACAGCATGATATATTGCTCTCCTTTTCTCACCCCACCCCACCTCCCTCACTCTTATTCATTCTAGGACCAAAACACAGAGACCATACCTCCCCCGCTGGCCTGGGGGAGGCTCCCTAAATCTCCAATTCTCAAAGAATAAACCCCCTACTCAGTATTCAGGTCTCACATACAACCTCCAAAATACACATACACTTGTTGTCCAACTGAAACCCCCACCATGACTGTATGAACTGGGGTGAAGGTTGCTCTCAATGCAGTGCTCTCTTTCTTTTCGCCCTCTAGCTGTCTAGGTTAGCGGCCCCACCCTATGTCTGTTTTCTTCTGATGCTTCAGTGTGTACACATATATCTGTGTGTGCGTGTGTATGTGTGTGTGTGTGTGTGTGTGTGTGTGTGTGTGTGTGTGTGTTTGTCTGAAAGGAAATGATGAGAGTCAAAGCTCTCAGATCAATACCGCTTATAAACTATACCAAGAGCTAAATGGATATATAAGAGGTGCTTCATTCCCTTTCCACTGCCCTCTTGCCCATTATTCTTCACCCTTGTTTGTGCAGGACAGGGCTGGTACAACATGATAAATTAAAGCAATGCACCCCTCTGGTTTAAGGCACGCCCTTCTGTTAGTCATATGACTCCCCCCGTCTTAATTTCTCCAGTCTCTGTCACACGGTCCATGCTTTCACGCTCTATTTCCTCCCATTCACTTCAAGAACCTCTCCATCTCTTTTTTCAATTTTCTCACCTTTACCGACACTAGTTTTTTTGGGCCGATACAGGTTACAACCCAATATATAGGTTGTTATACTTTGATAATTTTTTCCAGATCTTAGTTTTTCTGTGTGTGTGTGTGTGTCTGCCACCCAACAATAATGGTATATCCGTGATGGGACGATATCTGTCATGCTATCACAATTTCATTGCACACATCAGCTTTTTCTGGCACATGTACAGTACAAACACACATGACAGAAGGCCGACATTTGAACAAGTATGTTTGTATCTCAGACTAAAGTGTCTTTTTTCGACACAGTTTGTCCTTGACTCTGTCCTTGACAAAAAATGTAAACTCTGTACCACTATAGCAGAGTTTCCCCTGCGTATTTAACTGGTTGATCTGCCTCTTAATAGACTGAGGTTGCAGAATCGTTTCATATCTGTGAAAAGGCCTGAGATTAACGTTAGCCTTTCCGTAAGCATAGTTTTTTCACTTTGGGTGCGACAGGCTAATCTCTGCACCAACACCCACTCAAATGAAGATGTCTCATTCCGTCGATGACAGGATAAACACTTCCCTCGTTTTCACTCACTGTGTCCATTTCAAATCGCAGATATGCAAATTACTGCAGCCTTGTCCTTGATAATTTACCCTTATCCCCTCTTAGGAGGATGACATATATCCATCAGCCAAACGCCTGCAGTGGAAACACAGGAAGGCAAGTGGCAGAGTGTACAGTCAGAGTCACTCTTCCTCTGTGTCTGACAGTCATAAGCAGCATCTCTCATCCGCCCAGGCTCGCTCTCTTTATTATTGATGACCAGTGGGCCTTGGGACCAGACGAGCTCTGGGCTCCGCCCGCTGCTCCCTCTCTGTGCAGTACACACACAAACACGCAGATAGCTACGTCATGGACAGTGTTCTATGCAGCACCAAATCATGCTGACCTTGGGAAGGTGGTTTGCGTGTGTGCGTTTTTGTTTGTTTGTGTTGTTTAAAATGATGCTGTACTTCTGCGGACGGTCCGTTAACTAGCTTAGTCACCTCCCGTACATTGTATCACTCCCAATCATGTCACGTCCCACACTCTTCCTGACTCCCAAAAGCACCACAAGCATGTTTTTGCTGTCTCATCTTTTAGCCACTTTCCCCAATTTATCTCAAGAAAATTAAGTGTCAGCTCCCAGCCATTTGATTCATTTCTTTTACCCAAGCACCATAACGTACTAATGTAGGGCTTCCTAGTGCTTAATAGGGAATGCTATTCAAAACAAAGCAGCGAGAGATTGGAACTGGTGTGTGCTCTTTGAATTTGAATTGGTCTTTCTGCAAAGAAATTCAACAAGTCAAATGAGTCATAGTTGTGAAAGCGCTGTTGGTTTCAGACCGTTGGATATAAAGTATTTTTTCAACTGAAAAGACTGTTTTTCAGAGGGCCTATTCAGTGCATTGTGTGGAGGGGATGTGTGGTGGAGATGATAGGGACATGCTTTGCATCCTTAATCTGATGTTTACTAAAATGTTGTGTTCTTCTGTGGGTCTCTACTTGAGGGAATATATTCCCTCTGTGTTGGGTTGTTGTTTATAAAATTATTATTTCTGTGTTCTAGCTGTGTGGTAGTCTTGATATAGGTCGAACATTGAGCACTACGGATTTATTATTATTATTCAACTATATTTTTGTGCTCAGTTATCATATGGGAGTCATGCATGGATATCTAGGTATACTCAAAGATACCTATTTACATTCAATATGATAGTTTGAGATGTTTGAGAAATTAACAACATGGGCTTGGTTATGTAATGAAGGAATTTTTCTGTTTTTTTTTTTTTTGTGGCTGCAGGAGCATGACATCGAGACTCCTAATGGCGTTCTCCATGTGACGATGAGAGGCGTTCCCAAGGGCAACAGACCCGTCATCCTCACCTATCACGACATCGGGCTCAACCGTAAGTCAGCCAGCAACAGACTTGTCAGCGCACAATGTCCTGGGTGTTGCAACACAGTTTTGTTTTAGCCTCTGCACCTCAGAGCCACGCTCAGTGTGTCTTCTTTTATCTGCACCTTTCCAGACAAGTCGTGCTTCAATACCCTGTTCAACTATGAGGATATGCAGGAGATCACACAGCACTTTGCAGTGGTTCACGTGGACGCACCCGGCCAGCAGGAAGGAGCACCTCCCTTCCCCAGCGGGTGGGTGTCCGGCTGGTTTTACATTCTCAGATAAATGGGAACTAATTTATTTCCGTGCTAATGGAATTATTCTATTCAGAATGTAAAGTGAGCTGGTCTTTCATTTGTTAACGGAAGCACATTAATTGTCGTACCAGTTAGTCAAAATCTCAACGTGTATTAAAATGAATGAACAGTTTAATTTGTAATATTTATTCAAACAAAGAATTGAGCATGTACGAACTCACACTGACTTGCATGCTTTTTCATCCGTCTGCAGTTATCGCTACCCAACCATGGATGAGTTGGCTGAAATGCTGCCCTCTGTGATGACTCAGCTCAAGTAAATGCCTCCCCTTTTTGGTAGCTGAATAATGATAATGTGCATAAATTGAGTATTCATCTGCAGTCTTGTGGTAACTGACGGTTTCTATGCAGGGTCAACAGTGTGATCGGGATTGGCGTGGGAGCAGGAGCATACATCCTCAGCCGCTTTGCAGTGAGTCCACAACAGGATCAGAACGTCCTTCTTTATTTATCTGTTCTTGTTCTGTGTCCCATTCGTAGTTTGGTCCCCCTGGCTGTAATAGGCAAAGGTTTCCAGACCATAGCTTGTTACACTGAACATTAAAGCCTCCTATCAAGCCCACACAGGCCATCATGTTGCTCTACGTGTGCCACAAGCAGTGCAATTCCCCTGATGACGAACCACCTGGGCAATTCTCTACTTTTTGTTTCTTTTGTCTTTTTCCACACACAAAACAGTGGAGCAAAAATAAACACAATCTGTGTACAATAGAAGCTGGAAGTGAAGGAGAGTAGCAAAGGAGAACTGAAAGATGAATAATGAAAGAAGAGGATAGTTAGTGAGGGGTAAAAAAGGGAAGGTGCTGGGATTAGGATTTCTTACACCAGAATCTCTGTGGAGAGTCTACTCTTGCTTACAATTAATGAAGGAAAATTGATTCTGAAATGCTTTTGCGCTAACCGGCTTGGGACTAAATGCATTTCCCCTTGATAGATTTATGGCAGCTGTTGCTGATTTGCATTTGCATCATGTTGAAAGCAGCATCCGCAGTAGTCCCTCTGCATCGTTCGTGATAGATCTTATATTTCCACGGACAGCCTCTTTCTGCCAGTACTTTATTCATTGTTTTATGTTTTTGTTTGAACTGACATGCTTCACTTTTCATCCTGTTTTCATGCTCTGAGATCAGTGCAGTGTTTTATCCTCTGCCTGCACTATTGAGAGAATACACAAAATGGATGGCCCAATGGATCCTCAGATTAAACTGTACTATACAATACTGTAGATGTAGAAAAAAGAGGAAATAAAAGCAAACAAAAAGCAAAACACCACTAAGAAAAGACTAAATCAAGCTGTTAAGTTGATTTTGACACGTTGTATTCCCTTCCCAGCTGAACAACCCCACTCTGGTGGAGGGACTGGTCCTGATTGATGTCGACCCATGTGCAGAAGGATGGATTGACTGGGCAGCATCAAAGGTCTGTATAAATATCATAACACTATTAACCAGATAATCCTCAGTGCATTCTGCAGCACAGAGCATTCGCCTAAATAATGTATCTTCCATTTCACTTCAGTTTCCAGCCCTCTGTGAAGTTGTTATTAATAAATGTTGGAGTTCACCCTCCCTTCTATATGCTCTCCATCTTAACAATACAATTTTAAGCTCAATATTTTTTTTCCCCATCATAATAGCATTAAAAGCATCGGTAGAGTCTCTAATCCTGTGTTAATTTGATGATGCCTGCTGTTTTGAGGTTTAGAACTCGCCAAAGTTAATGAAAACAAAGTCAACGTGTGAGAGCAGCATGTACTGTTGAGTCTTTAGGTTTTCCCTCATTTGGATTAATTCATTTTGCGAGGATTAATTTGCTTCAGGTCCAGAGCACGATAGTCACAATGCTGTAGTTTAATCGTTTATTATAGCACTGTAGACAATATTGTGTGTCCTGTGCAAGATTGTTCAGGGAGAACATTCTTTGCTTGGTTACTCACTGTCATGGAGCAAGAGGGGGGCTTTGTCCCATGTACATTTAAAATACCACACAGACTTAAACTGCCGGATTTATACTTACAAGGTTTCATAAGGTAATTGTAAACATTCTTTTTTTAAGATTTGTGTTTTTGATTTGATGTGAGACTTTGTAAAATTGTGTGTGCCACTAATTCATCAAGACAGCTTATTTTCTTCGCAGTTGCTAAATGTCTCTGTATTTGCCTCCTTCAACTTTGATCATTATATCTGTCAATATATTACACTGCATTTAAATATGTATATGACCCTATCACCATACCTGTAAGGTTTAAGAAAAGTTGAACTGTGGTTTGGGATAACTGGATCTGTCTTCTCCTCTTGTGCAGCTGTCTGGATGGACCAGTAATTTGGTGGATATCATCATGGCTCACCACTTCAGCACTGTGAGTTTTTCTTTCAGTCCTGTATTACTCACCCTCTGCTGTTTCTTAGTATTATTGACCCTTTTCATTCACAATATTAAATAGTAACTTAACCACATGAGGATTCTCTTAATTTCCCTGGATACTTCGCCCTTATTACAGACATTTAATAATGATTCTATTTCCATCCTCCTGGATGTGAAGAGTGCTAGATTGTGGCATGTTGAGTACTGACTCGATCCCACAGCTGGTCTGGATGATTAATGCAAACCGCTTTGTGTTATTTCAAAACAAAGAACTTACACTCACTGTATTTAGAATCTAGCTCTTCTGTATTTCAACCTATATTACTTGTAAAGTAGGATGAAGATTTTCGGTTTGGATCTTACTAACTCTTCTCTGTTCACAAGGACGAGCTGACCGAGAACCAGGAGCTGATCCAGACCTACCGTCTCCATATCGCCCAAGACATCAACCAGGACAACCTGGCCCTTTTCTGTGGCTCTTACCAATAGTAAGATACAGAAAAAAGCAATGTATCACAAAATATATAGAATAAAAGACTTTGTGTTTTGTTTAATAATGAGGTGCACTAAAAACGTTTCTGCTCCACAAATTCATAATTTGTCTCCATGTACTAGTCGTCATGACCTGGAGATCGAGAGGCCCATCGTGGGTCTGAACGAGGATACAGTCAACACACTAACGTAGGTTTGGAGACACAGATGCACATTTTTCTCTGAGTATGCACAGTGCTTTTTGAGAATAATTCCACCTAATCTGTTGCTATGCAGGTGCCCTTCATTGCTGGTGGTTGGTGACACCTCCCCTGCTGTGGAGGCTGTGGTGAGTCAACCTGCTAACATCTCAGTAACTGAAGAGGCTTGGGGAAGGGTTTTCATAAAACTAAAAGATATGCTTTGGTGCCTTGTTTTTTGAGCTCAGTATTAATCTGTCCTTGATGTTTTAAGGTGGAGTGCAATTCCAGGCTAAATCCAACCAAGACCACGCTGCTAAAGGTGAAGGTTTTGCGATGTACAAAATATGGGCATTCATTTTGTAATTAAAGAAACGATTTATTCATGAGGCTGATGATGTTCTTTCAGATGGCTGACTGTGGAGGCTTGCCCCAAGTTGTGCAGGTGGGTCTTTTAGTTTTTGGGACACACAGTATTGTAATCTTACCGTGTTTTAATACTGTGTAATCTTACCCTTTTTCTTTTCACAGCCAGGGAAACTTGCTGAGGCCTTCAAGTACTTTGTTCAGGGCATGGGCTACAGTAAGTAAACATGTTCACATCCTTGAGTAAAAACATCTGAATATGTAATAAAACTGCTCTAAACTAGCTGTGGTAAACCGTCACTGTCCAAGGATTGTTTACAGACTAACACCTCGTTGGGCTGACGTGTTTGTGGTCAAGGTTTGTCTCTGTTCTTTGCTGAATTTCCTGTTGACGTGAGTGCAGTGACCAATGTTCCCCGCTGAGGGCTGAACACACCACAGTCGTCTTAGAGCTGTTGTTAAAAACCCTGCTGATGGAGTTTGGCGTGTGGCCACCAATGCATGAAAAGGTCTGATCACGGAGAGGCAGCCTGTGCAGCTAGATAGATGCTGACTCCATTTCCTCTCTGCTCTTTGCAGTGTGCGGCACCCACAGCCCTCAGTAGGTGAGGTGTATTGAGGTGTATGTGCTTCTAGCATGACAGAAATAAGAATAGTACTCGAGATGTACTGAACAGCAAATTAATTATGTGTTCAGTTCAGAGTTGGCTGGTGTGCTTTTCTTTTCTATCCAGATCTGTTTAATGATGCAGTCTTTTTTTACAGAGACGTATAGTGCATACTTAAACAGGCCTTTAGATTTTTAGTCATTCAGTCATTCATCTGCACAGAGGAAATTAAACAAATTTGTCAGACCATATTGATTCACAGCACCAAACAGACTCTGATCCATGAATGGATGAAGTCATGAATAAAGGTCTTCTTGCTCTGGCCACACAGATATGACACGTGTGTGTGTGTGTGTGTGTGTGTGTGTGTGTGTCTGTAATGCTGATTCTTGTTT
The DNA here is from genome assembly GCF_949316205.1 of Platichthys flesus. Lineage (NCBI taxonomy): Eukaryota > Metazoa > Chordata > Actinopteri > Pleuronectiformes > Pleuronectidae > Platichthys > Platichthys flesus. The sequence goes on along the minus strand of NC_084946.1, from coordinate 7,913,528 downwards.
GCTCTCTCCCGTTCCCCAACCCTTCACCATGGGAGGCACTCTGGGGTGTACCTAATATGTCACCATTGCTTCAAATGCCATAGAGTCCCACTGTTGAGTAAATGCCACTGCAGGATTAAACAGATTAAAAAGAGTGTGTTTTTTTTTTTAGCACAGAGCACTGTGGATAATAAATCTTAACACCTCAGCATGTCTAAAAGCTGTTTTTCCCTCATTAACACATTGCCCACAGTGCGAAATGCAAAAGGCAAAGAGAGCAATAAACTAGGCTTCTAGTTTGCACACATACCACAATTTCTTCCGTGTTTTGCTGTAATAGAGCCACAGTTGTAATCACAAACACACTGAGGTAGGATAAAGCAATATAAGGGCTACCTTTTCAACATTTCTCCCTTTCTCCTTCTTCCTTTCTTCAATCATTGCTTCCAGTTCCCTACGTTCTTCTCAGTCACCTGAGCAACGAATCAGGTATCAGGTTCTTAGGCAGCTGCCAGACTAGAATGCTCTGAACCCTATGGCCTCCACCCTGGATGAATGTCAATGTATGCAGAAACTCTCGCGAGAGAAGCAGTTTTACATAGATGTCAAACAGTGTGGTGGATACGCTGAGTATCACACACAGTGAGATAGTTTTGCATACTTTGACACACATTCATCTCCCTGCAGGAGTTTAGTTTCTCCTGATGGCATGGAATCCGTCTTCAGTGTCCTAGTTTCTTGCATGACCTGCTGGTTTTGCTTCCCATCAGTTGAGTTGGATTGCCAATCCTGTAGTTTGCTTTTGTTCTGTTTTAATTTGTTTCTACAAAGGACACGTGTGCATTCTTTTTTGTTACTTAATTTGTTTAATTTGACGAGTCTCCATATTTGAGAATTGTTTGCATGGTGAGCAATTTAGTTGGTGCTGTATTGAGCTGTGAAAGTGATCCAGCACTGCACTGAGTGAGTGAGTGTGTGTGTGAGTGGCATATTAATGAGTGTTTCTCTGTTCCAGTGCCGACAGTAGGAATGACTCGTCTGGCTCACTCACGCACCACCTCCTCTTCCAGCATCACTTCCATGGACAGCAGTCGCAGTCGCAACAATCTCAACAGCCTGCTGGAGGGCAGTGCCACCGGGGGCCTGGACAACCAGTCCAGACCCCAGACCATGGAAGTCTCCTGCTAAACCCCAACCTCAACCCCCTGCACCCTCCCATAGTAACTTATGTGCCCTCTCCCCGCTCCTTCTCTATCCTCCCACTCCTAGGCAGTTCAGCACCAGGAGGATCTGTAACAAACTATGTGATTAGAAAAGCAGGTATAATAAATATATTAACAGATGCATATTATTAAATATTATATTGAATACACTGTCAGTCACATTCTAGAAACCGTAACTACATTCAGCTGTGTTGTATATAGAAATGGTCAATCCGTTTTGTCGACTCAACTGTCCATCGTCACCCTCTTCTATTTATTTGATTTTCACATTCTTTGTCTTCACACACATTATAGAAATCCTCCTTTGTAACTTTGTGTTTCCATTTGATTGCACGGTACAAGACTTGTTATTTTATCTGATCTCTTCTGATGTGGGCTCTCAAAATGTGGGTTATACTGATGGTGAATTTATCTCTGTACAGCTACAGAAATAGGTTTGCGGTGTGTAATTAAAATGATGCCAGAGCAAGTGATGTAAAGGAAAAACAATTGCATAGCGTTGCACACTAACTTGAACTAAGTCAAAGCTGAGCAGAGAACATGAAAAGAATATTCAGTGTTGTGTTCCAGTAAGTCGACTTTCTTTTTGTAAGTGAACTCATCATCTCCCTTTTCTATCTTTTTGATTTGTGTTAATGTTTTTGTTCAGTTGATTAGATGACTCACTGATGTTTTAACAACCTTTAACAAGTAGTGTCTGATGTGAAAAGTCTTGAGTTCCTTCACTGAGAAGCCCAGTGGTGCCTCTCACTGTCTGCTGATTCAACTCATTTATATTACTACTGAATAAAGCTACAACACGAGAACATGTTTGCACTGCTTGTTTGTCAATATAAGGACATGTTTAAATGAAAGAAAGAGAAAGTAGAACATATGAGTTTGTACTTTACATCTCTTAGTGGAAAACTGAGGTTACTATGGTGAGATCGTTTCCAGCCACACTTGTTCTTATTTCCTCTGTGATAACTGGTGTCACAGATGAGGCGTCTATATTTAGCTCTGAGAAAAAACTACTGGTAAGCTGCTGTGCAAGCGCGATGAGGAGATTGACTCAAAACTGAAAAGATGTTGAGAACAAGGGCAAGTGTTAATCCAATGTTCAAGTCATCTCACAGATCACTGCTAAACACAGTTTTCCTCGACCGATGTCAAAGATAAATAAACTCAAAAATATATTGCATACAAACATAACAGCATTTAAAAAAATAAGAAACATGAAATAAAATTTTAAAATCTAGAATGAATAAGAAAAAACTATATAGTTGCTTCATATTGCTGTGCAATAACATCTTAACAGTTTATGAAAATGCATTTTATTTCACATTGCTTTTCTACATATCCAAATCTGCTTTAAAATATGTCAGAAACATAAATAATTTAAGGAAAACCAAGAATTTAAATTGCAAACAGTTATCAATTCAACATATCTATCACAAGAAAAGTTAAACAGTAAAATCAGGCTATTATCGATGTATTTCATCGCGATCCAAGCAGAATATTTTACCATAAAGCATTGAGCATTGTACTAAATGGTAAACGTGCGATATTCAATAAAGAACCATGAGGTTCTGATATATTGCTCTTACAGGCTCTCTGGCCTTTCTCGGTGATTCAGCACAAATCTGGTCAGCTGAAGTAAAGATGCTTCAATGTTTCCATCCACAGCTTCTAAAAAACCTGTATCTCATTAAAGACAGAGAGGAGATATATCATTGAAAATGTCAAAGTCTTATCAAAAACTTTGAGTGTCGATTCTCTTAGCAGAGACTGAAACAAGAAGTCAAGTTATTTATACCTTCCCTTAGGTATGTAATCTTGAATTTCTTGGACCTTTTTCACATTTACAATTTACATCCCCGCATCGCCAGTGTGGTTGACTCTGCACTGGCAGCATGATGGGTGAACTGGTGAGTGCAGATCGATCGGGCCAGGAGGAGGTCGATAGGAGAAGCTTCATCATGCCTCTGAAGAGCTTTGACTCTTATCTGACTCTAGCATGAGTGTAATCTGAGCACTGGGCTGGCAATCGAAACGTGGCTCAGTTGAGTGTAAACCTCTCTAACACAAGCTGTCCTTGTGATATGATGTCACCGTACTTCACCCCTCCTCATTGATGCATGTACATGTATTTGTAAACTCTGCCTACGTACACAAACAGTGAATTCCGTAAACAAGTGATGCACAGTTGGCTCTGTTTGAAAACATCCTGCACAACAGAGATCAGCCCGTGCTGTTAAGGGGTTGAGCGTCACAGGAAGCTGCAGCAGGGCCACATGCCGCATATAAAGAGCAAGCAGGAAGCCTTGACTCTTCAAGCAGACACATGTTTTTCCTCAAGAGGATTTGGAAATGATTGACTGATAAAATCCTTATCACTGATTATTCTCCTAAGGAGGTGAGTACATCACTTGCTCTGGGTCTTTTTCTTGAAGGAAGTTCTTTCTTTTATTTGCATTTACATATTTTTATTGAGTCATTCAAAGATTGTCCTTTACATCTTTGATCGTCCTCATTATTACTCTTATGTTTTACAGATATATAGACCAAATAGAAAACTTTGAATGGCATAATAGTACCTGGAAAAAGTGGTGAACATAATATTAATAAAAACAAACAAATAAGTCATTTATGGGGAGATTTACCTTTTGAGAACATTTGAGTTACAACAACCTGAAGAGTTCAAAAATATTCTATTCACTTGTTTCCTTCACGTGACAATAAATCAAAAATCTATTAAGCTTAATTCATTAATTGAAAAACCCAGGTTCGATGTCACTAGCATATTATATCCACCTACCCCAATAAGAATGATTAATACAAAATTGACACAGCAGCACAAGGAAATAGGAGCAAGGGGAACATGTAGTAAGAAATAAGATTTGAGACAATTTAGAACAAAGTTTCATGCTGCTGTGCACCAAAATCTTAACAATTTAAGATATGTCATACACATAAACAGGAATAATTAAACTGAAAACAAGCGTTTTAATTTGCAAACACCTATTGATTGAACATATGTATCACAACAATAGTTCAAATGTAAAAACAAGTTTAAAATCAGGTTAATATCCTCTTATATCATCGCAATCCAAGCAGAATATTGTACCATAAAAGACTGAACATGGTAATAAATGTTGAATCTATTTAATTGCAGCTTTACTGAAAAGCTTAGTTTCTCCATGACATAAATTAACTTCATGGTCTCAATAAAGTCTTGTTTTATTTTCATTCACTTTTTTTTACTATTCACTCAATAACCTGACTTTTCCTCTCTGATAAAAAAAGCGCCTAACTCATCAGCTGTATTGTAGAATAATGCTCGATAGATAAATGGAGGACTCGGCTATGGTTCCATTTTTTGAATTTATTAAGCTTAATGCTACCCAGTCAAAAAAGAAGTATGCATAGTGAGGGTAAAATCTCATCACTCTATCATTTTAAATAAATCTTTCTCATGTGGCGTAACAAACATGTTGGATGGAAATTTAACACAGGATATCTATTCCTCTTGTTGTGGTGAAGCGCCTTCCTGTTACAGCAAGGTTTCTTTTTACCAAAAGGTGTTCAGCGTTTGTGAGCTGTTCTGCTGGTGGGAGTCATAATGTAATAGCTCACCGAATAACACATTATGAATTATGTTATTTAACGTACCATTTTCTAAACATGCTTCTTATCTCAACCTTTCTTCTGCATCTCTGTTACAGCAGCAGGACCCAGTTCAAATCAGTAAGAAGCCAAAGAACATGGGCACCTGCCCCATCAAATTTCGATCCAGCCACCCCATCCTTGAAACTCCACCTGAGCCTGTGGTAGAAGGTAGATAGAATCCCCACAGCAAATAAAAACTAGAAAAATGTAACAGATCTAATTGTATTTATTAAATTCATGTCATCTTTCCCTCTGTAGGCCTCCAGGAGAGTGCGATTGTATCCCTCCATAACTACCCGTCCTTGGGTCACACAGAGCTGACCATGTACATGGGAGAAAGGCTTACCATCATATCAGAGTACGTGATGTAACTCCTCACGTTTGACCTTCCCCCTTGTTTTCACTGAGACAGACACAATTAGTCATCATGATTTTATTTTCTCCAACAGCAATGGGGATTTCATGATGGTGAGATCCACGACCACGGGTCACGAGGGCTACATTCCCAACAACTACACTGCCAAGGTGACAAACAGGTACGTGTTAGTCATGAAGAGGATTGTGCAACTCGGTACTGTGTGCGTGCGTGTGTGTACGTGCATCTGTGTGAGTGTGAGAAAGAAACCAGAGAAATATGCATTAGTTAGAAGAAAGGCGGGGAGTTCCCTGACACGTGGGAGGGATCTCTGTGTAGATGAACTTTACCTCAGTGTTCCAAACCAGCCCTCTGTTCTCTCCAGTGATGTGATGTCAGCCTCTGCCTCCTGCAGTTTCACTCCTCCTCCAGCGGGGAATGTCTCCGTCATTGTTCCAGTGGACTTTCCAAACATAAAATTTCCCACAGTCTGATTGTGTGCTGCACTTATGTTCTCTGTGTTCAGGTGGTTGTACACAGGTATCAGCAGACTCAAAGCTGTGGAGCTGCTGCTGCAGCCCAGTAACCAGAATGGAGCCTTCCTGGTGCGAGAGTCAGAGTCAGAGAGAGGTTAGAGGCTTCTTTTTGTTTTTTCTCGATTTTGGAGTTGCAGGGGTAAATATTGTTGCAGCAGATACCAATACAATCGAAGTAAATGGGGATCAATTGCTTAGATGTAGTAAAACAACAGAAAAAAAAATCCATCAGCATAGTGGTGAGTAGATAATGAGTGAGTTTTCCTTTTTGAGCGACCTGTCTCTTTAAGACTTGAACCCAGTGACAGTAATTTGTGATGAGTTTGATTTAATGTAATTACTTAATTTGCCTTAGAAGATTACTCCTATGGGTAAACAGGTAAAAGCAATTAAGTCTCACTGCTCAATCTATGTGCTATTTCTGTCTGCAGACTGCCACACGCTGTCGGTCCTGAGGAGAACCAACTCCTCGTACCTCGATGATGTGAAGCACTACCGCATCAGTGCGCTCCAAAATGGCTGGGTGTACATATCCCCAGGACTCACCTTCCCCTCCCTGCATCACCTTGTGGAACACTACTCAGGTTTGTACTGAGAGTGAAACTCGGTTTCCTCACCTCAACACTCAAACCCTGCAAGAGCTAATATGTAAAATGAACTCCCTTTTACAGAGCGTCCAGACGGATTGTCCAGTCGACTCACAGCGCCTTGCTTCATCCAGGGTTTAAGTGACCCCAGAGAGGCCAGGCCTGTACCCACAGCTATCAGGAGGCCGACCATCAACTGGAAGGACATAAGCAGGTGCAGCAGACTCTCTTTTTCTACTCATGTTGACATCCACAAGGTGTCACTCTTGCTGTAGAGGACTGTGAAATCCCCTGTTAGAATAGATACATTCTATCTCAGTGAAGCTCCTCATTCTCCGTTTTAGTTACCTGGGCGAGGAGGACCATTGCGAGAAAGGGCATTTCTTAATAACTCAGAGGATGAAACTTGATGAAGGGAACTGTATATCTGAGTGGGTGACATCTTGATTGAATGTAAGGGGACAGTTGAGATCTGGAGGAAGTATGCGCTCTACTAAGCCATTCTAGACAACTCTATAACTATTATTTGGGTTTCAGTGTTGCGTAAACTCAGCGAGAAGTGTGTATACAACAACAATGAAAGTAAATATGACTGTAGTTTCAACGGGTAACTGCCATGTTTGAGTGTTTGTTCCTGTGTATATTTTCAGAGCAGGATGCTCCAGACAATGAGCACCACTAAACAAATAAAGAAAAGAGAAACTTGGGCTAGTGTGGAAAAAGTGCTTTTGAGGCACATTATCCTCAACAATAAAATCACTGTACTCATCACAGCGTCAAATCCTTCTGTGTGTCCTCCAGGTCCATGCTCTTCAAGAGGAAGAGGACAGAGTCGGACAACTCCCTGGTGAGCGAGGGGCTGAGGGACGCCATCAGCTCTTACCTCCAAATGACAGAAGGCACCGATCACAGCTGGGACACTTGAGGAAATGGATCCGTCTGATAGAATGAAGCCAGTCAGAGACACACGGTCAAGCACTGACCCGCCTCATGTGCACTTTGAGATGGCCAGTGCACTGGGTCGTCTGGACGCCCACGTGTGGTTATTGTACACCGGCCTGCAGTGGCAGGAAGGCACTACAAATCTTGGAGCTGTGACATGTTTGTCGTTCAAAGGCAAAAAGACAATGATTCTCATTGGTTCTCCAATGTTGAATCCATCTATTAATTTATAATCCAATTTGTGCATGCTGTTTGAATGTAACATGTCGTATGTTAAATGTATTGTGATATGATTGTTATCTTGGGTTATGTTATTGGAATCCAATAAAAAAAAACTTTTGCAACTTGATAAATGAGCATCACAGACTCATAGAGACACATAACCTGTGTGTTCTGGGCACAGCAGTGGAATCATGCTGATAAGATCTGATTCCAATCTGTGTGTATGATCGGACATGTTAGCTTTTGGCGGTGTGTGCTCCTCTGCCAGCAGATGCCGCTTAATTACCTGCACCACTTCATCAGAGCTTCCACTTCCTGCCCCAACACTAGAGGTAAAAATGGCGACGCTTCTGGGGTCCGAGTCCCCTTGTACTGGAGGAAAACGACGAAATTGCCGCAGCAATATCGTCACAAAGTTCACGGCCAGTAAAATCACCGGCCAGGGTTTCAGCCAAGGGACACAGGTGAGAGAAGCGACGCGTGTTGCGACGGTACAGCGCGTCTGAAAGTTGCTCCACCGAGACCAGGGACTTGCGCTCGGAATGCAGCCTGAGAACGGAGCCGCTGTCCCGGGCAATACACGGGAGATGCAGTCGCTCCTGGCAGCCTGGGCTTTTCAGTTAGCTACGACAACGACGGGCGTTTTAAACAGCACGACCCGTTTACGTTGACGCCACTGGCCCCTTTAAAACACGGTTTGCTCGCTGACAATACAAACGACGTTAGCATTATCGGCAACCGTGTGAGGCAAGCTCCGCTCCAGTTCTGTCTTTTGTTATTAGCGCTGCGCTAGCTTAGCATTAAAGGCCAGGTTCAGTGGGCATCAATGCACCGTGCACAGAGAGAAGGACGGGGTGTTGTTGCTTCTACCGGGCGTTGTGTTGTCAGTGCGACAGCGTGAGTCTGTGGTTCAATGCTACAGGCGCTTAAATCACAGTGTTAATCAACGACAGCCACATTAGCTAATGTTAACGAACAGGGTAACGTCAGCTAGCTAGCTAAGCCAGCTGAACAGCTCAGGTGATTACGTAACGACACAATAACTATCGTTTCCATAAAAGGGTAGGGCAGCTGTTAGCAAGTTTATTTTTAATTCTACACAAGCGAATATTTACTCGATATCTGAATCTTTTGGGGGACAGAGATAGTTAGTGGACGTCGGCTGTTATTGTTTTGTTTTTTAAATACACATTACTCATGTTTGTTGACATCGCACCAGTGCTGACATGTTAGCCGTTGTCTTCAGCTGCTTCTATTTATTTACTGCACCTCGACTGAAACTACGGAGTTTTAAAATCATCAAAACATTATATTCCAGTGCCTCTGCAACACTTTCCCACCTCCACCACTGACTTGCAGTTTTCGAGGTAATGTAATCGCAATCTCGTCGGTGGTTTTAAACAGTGAAACCTTATCAGTCAAACCTACCACCAACCTGAAGGGACCATGTTTTAGGATTATATCCCCAATAACAATGTTGTGTTAAGTGTTGCCTCAGCTGCTACAATCCCAACAGTTGTCAAAATACGCCGCTGTTCTGTCATTGCTGCTGACACATGTTAATGTTCAGGTCAGGGAATGCGTTCAGATGTAGAGGTCAACATTCAAGAGCTACGACAGAAAACAGACATTCCTCAGTCAGGTTCCTCCCCCTGCAGAGCGGAGTTTAGTGCAGTCAGAGGTTCATATGTTCTTTAAGGGTTCTCATGTTCTCAGAAAGATGCATCTTGATTTTTTTTCAAGGTTAAGGTGCGATCAAATGAATGTGAAGTTTTAATCAGGATGAGTTATAACACATTAATGTTGTGGGTCTTTGCTGGTTCCAACTGAGCAGAATGCATTTCTTTACTATGTGTCATATTATACCAATCTGCCTTGTTTTGGCTAGTGTTCTGTCCAGTCTTGTGCCTAACATGGCGTGTTAATTTTAAAGTAAACCAGTGTGGAAGCAAGGTTTGGTAACATGTCAATATCTGAGAATGTACAACATGTTTTGGTTCCTTTAGGAAGATTAAGATATTATACATTTTTGATATTCTGTTTGGTTGAAGTATTATTATATTTTTCAGGTATATCTTAAAAGTACTGCCGTTGCCACTGTTTTTTATTATGCCTTCAACATTGAGCAGTGCTTTCACAACCGGACAGTAATTGCGTGCATCCATTCAGTACTTGTGAGGTCAATAAATCAATTTGGGAAATCTAGAAAACATCCTCTTCTGTGACCTCCATCAGCTTCAATTCAAAAGACTCCACAAGAGTTCAATCACAATGTGGAAAACCCAACACAACCCACCTGTAATGAGATCACACTGCTGGTGGACAGTATGCTGCAGGGTCAACTTCAACATTCTTCAGCATTTCACGGCCTTGCTCCACTTTACATAAGCACTAACTGACCATGAGCCAGGCCAGGACTATATAATCCTTTGTGTTTGGTTATTACAGGGACATAATACAAATCTGCTGAAGCTACTTTGAGTTGCTGTTGTATTCATTGCAGTAATCAGCTGTACAACCCAAGGTGTGTGACTCTGCTCTAATCTCATTTAAAAGAGCAGTCGCAGTGTTTATATCCTCTGGGGCCTTTTGTTTGTCTCAAGAGTTGTATTCATGTTTTCTGGTAGGGAAGAGGAGGAAAGACTATGTATTTTTATAATTTTAGACCTCATATGTATGTGTTTAACAGACTCAATATTCTTTGTATTTGTTGAATTTCATGTGGTCCTCTGAAACGTGACAAATTGCCAAAGTAAAGTAGACAATTCTGTCAAGATTGCAGCCTAACATCCACTTGTACAAGCTAAAATGTACCTTTTTTAAAATACTTTCTGATTAAAGATATAATTAAAGTTATTTGTTGTTCTCTGTATGTTGCACTCTTTAAGTCTGCCTATGCTTGTGTTGTCGTAGCTCCCAACATGTTTGCTCCAGGAGAGAGATAAACGGGCCAAGTGGAATGGCATCCCTACTGTGCTGCAGAAGCTCTACGAGAGCAGCCATCCCAACAGTGACCTCTCCCATGCCCACAGCTTTCTTAAGGTACACACAAAGCACTACTCCATTCAAACATTTTAGCCACATTTCACTTTGGTGTCTGGATGATGTAACATGGGAGCAATGTTTTTTTTGGTCAGGTATTATCATCTCAACTCTCCGTGGAGGCCATGTCTTTTGTCACAGAGGACAGGAAGACCGCTCAGGAATCCACCTTCCCCAACACGCACACCTTTGACCTCTTTGGTGGAGTCGATGTAAGTTGGACATTCCTGATACCTGATGCTCTGTTGTTGTTGGACTCAGACACTGAATTGTGTTACCTCAGGAGAATCAGTTGTTCTGCAAAGAAACTTGTACTAAGAAGTAGAAATAATAACAGTATTGAATTCTCATTCGACTGTGTCCCTGAAGCTGCTCGTGGAGATCTTGATGAGACCCACACTAACTATGCAGAAGAAAAAGCCCAAAAGTAAGTAACATTGACATCCCATGTCTTTATTGACAAGTTGACATGTATGGAAAAAGGTATTTAAATTTAGACTAATGTCTTTGTTTCTGTTGTAACAGTGAATGATGACCTGGTTAAGGACTGCCTTAGTGTTCTCTACAACTGTTGTATATGTGTAAGTGTCCCATTACATTTATAATTGTCAGAGGTGTATTGCATCTTGCTTCAACTAAGCACATGTTTATAGCTTTACGTATTTTTTCCTGTAGGTAGTTTGTGCTGTTATACAGGTCTCAAAAGCTCTCAAGTGGATTTGATTAATTTGATTCTCCTTTCAATTCATAGACTGAGGGGGTGACGAAGAGTCTGGCAGCAAGGGACGACTTTGTTCTGTTTCTCTTCACCCTGATGACAAACAAGAAGACCTTCCTACAGACTGCTACCCTTATTGAAGATATTCTAGGGGTCAAAAAGGTCAGTTATATTTCTCAGACTGAATATTTAGCTCCGTTGACTCCAGAACTAACCACTTTAATATTGTCTCTTACTCTTATATCTGTTTTGTGACAATGATTTAGCAGACTGGTTTGCATACTTGTGCACTTCTTAGTCAATCTTTTTGCATACTTTTTATATTCTCTTGAACCCAGGCACAGTTTTTCCTGACTTTGGTGATTTTACAAAATGTTTGTATTATGATGCTGCATCAATGTTTTTTTGGTGTGTGTGTGTAAATATGTGGAGGCTTAAGACCCTCTAACCTCCTTTTACTTCTCCTCTTTAAAAATTACAATAACTCAACTGATTATATCTAGTGTCCATATTTAGCACATTGAGCTAATCCTGGCTCATTTACAATCATTTTGCTGTTGATTAATGAGCACTGTCCCTGTCAAATAAATGAAAACAAATCATACTTGAGAGAATTAAAGTATTTAAGACCCGTAATGAACAACGCTGCCTGATTTAGAACGGTGTTATGAACGTGTGTATTAAGTTTGATTGGTTTTAATTGGTGTTTGATTGGTTGGCACTTAAACCTCTGCAACATTGTGGCAGATGTATCATGCTGCTTTAAAGCCTCTTATTTTTGTGATTAGAGATGTAGCAGTACAAGGGGTGCTACTTGTGATTTACATAGACAAGAAATTCAGCGTTTTCTGAAACCTTTTATGGTAATGGGGAATTAAGGATATAAAAACACACACTCTCCTTTGTAACATTTTATGTACCTAGCTCCAGCATCACAATGCCTTAATTTCCTTGTAAAGGTCCCAGACAAGTATGCGTAGGCATACCTTGCATGGATTATTTATTTGACCAAAGGAAGAAATCTAGAGACAGTACTTTTACCCCTTATAGCTTGTCCTTTTTTCAATCAATATGTTTGATCACAATGGATTAAAACATCAGAGGGAATTCACTCGGACTAAAAAGAATCACTGCTACAATGATGCAATGAGAAAGATAAACAAGGTTCAAAAACCTTCATAGTGTTGTTTGTTTTATTGTGAAATTATTTCTTTAATGTCCATCCACAAACTGATTATGCAATATGAATAGGCCACTGCATTTTTTAGTTGGTTGCAAATTCAGGCTTGATCTCACAAACTGGGATGTGATTCTGATCCACTATCAGACCGATGACAGTTTGTATTTGCATCCTTAAGGAAATGATCCATTTGGAAGGGATCCCCAACCTATCAGGCTTGGTCCAAAGCTTTGACCAGCAACAGCTGGCCAACTTCTGCCGCATCTTGTCTGTCACCATCTCAGAACCTGATGTAGGAAATGACGACAAGCACACCCTGCTGGCTAAAAACGCTCAGCAGAAACGCAACGCCATCCCCTCACGGGCAGAGGTCAATCAGGGTAGGTTTCCTTAAACCCCTTTCCCACTGTACAAAAATCCCACTAGCACATGCTAACATCTGGCTTTGTGTGCAATGTGAATGGATTCAATAAGCATTCAATCCCAGGTCAAATGACTCTGCGTTAGATAAAGTTTTTTATGCGCTATGATTATCAGGTGAGAGTGGGCCTCAGTTTTCGTTGCATTTGTGACGAAAACTGAGGCCCACTCACATGGCTAGGAAAATAACCGAGAGACAACCTTCTACTGGCATTAGGAAAGGAATTAATCACAATATTTTTTGTTGGTTTCCCCGCATTCAGAAACGTGCGTACACCTGCTAGTTTAGGCGTAAAAGAAGTATTGGTCCTCTGAGTTCAAACAAACTATGTAACATGTTTACCGTTGCAAAGAATGGATCAATAAATTTTAAACTATCTAATGTTGTTTTCCTTAAAGTAACCCTGCTGAACATCCCTGGGTTCATTGAGCGGTTATGTAAGCTTGCCACTAGAAAGGTGTCTGAGGCCACAGGCGCCAACTTCCTGCAGGAGCTGGAGGACTGGTACACATGGCTAGACAATGCTCTGGTCCTGGACGCCCTTATGCAGATGGCCACTGAGGAGGCGGAACAAAGCAGTACAGGTGAGACCAGTCACTTGGCCTGATAGTTCCTCACCTTCCTAAATCCTATGAACTTTGCCTTAACTCATCATTTCACTTTCAGAATCATCAGATGAGAGTTCTCTGGCCACAAGCCCCCTGAGACATCGACTGCCTCAGTCCATGAAGACTGTCCATGAGATCATGTATAAAGTGGAAGTGATGTATGTGCTGTGTGTGCTTCTCATGGGCCGACAGAGGAACCAGGTACTTCACATCACTTCCTCCTCTCTAAGATTTTAATATTTGCATTTGCTCTAAGTAGGGAGAAGTTCTCTCACCACTGTTGTGCCTCTCTGCTCAGGTCCACAAGATGCTGGCTGATTTCCGTCTCATCCCAGGGCTCAATAACCTGTTTGACAAGCTGATCTGGAGGAAATACACTGCTTCAAATCATGTGGTGCACGGCCAGAATGAGAACTGCGATTGTAGTCCGGTATGAATATTAAATAAAACTAACATTTTGGAACAGTAATAAAATGAAACTTTTAGAAAATTAACACAATCATGAACACACTTTCTTCTCATTATACAGGAAATCTCCTTTAAAATCCAGTTTTTGCGGCTACTCCAGAGTTTCAGTGATCACCATGAGTAAGTGACCCTTTATTGTGTCCCTAATATGACTTCTCGTCTTAAATTGAGTTTATGTTTTGAAACGTGTGGCTTGTCTTTCAGGAATAAGTACCTCTTGCTGAATAGCCAAGAGCTGAATGAACTGAGTGCTATTTCCATGAAGGCTAACATCCCTGAGGTGGAAGCTCTGGTCAACACAGACAGAAGCCTAGTGTGTGATGGGAAGAAGGGTCTCCTCACGCGCCTCCTCGCTGTCATGAAGAGGGAGCCTCCAGACTCGTCCTTCAGGTCAGATTTGTATAGGCTCAATGATCAAGATGCAGGGGGTAATGTTGATATTAGATAGTGTGAGGAAATAGTCAAACATCCCCATATTGGTGAAATGAGCCATACATTGAAAAGACACAGATGTAGATGTGAATTTGGAAAGAAGATGAGATTTCAGAGCTTTTGGTGATAAAACCATTGGATAAACCAGTGTGGATTAGCTGTAAACAAAATACCTAGTTCATTATTTATAAAACTGCGTAGCATTCATACTAAAAGTATATGTGCGCACAAAAGCTAAAAATGGTGTACACAAAAAAATCAAATTTTGAAAATTGTATTCTCCTGTTTGTTAGTGAGGAGGCGCTGAAGAACACTTTTATGGTACAGCAGTGATGTCATTAATAAAGAAAATACAGTGATATGCTGCTGCTACGGATAGTGAGAGTGAGGACGACAGAGAGAACAGAGCCTGAAATAAGAAATTCTGTAATTCAAAGGTCATAATGTGAGTTAACTTGTTGTATCGCAGAGACATCTCTAAACTCCCAAATCTATCTAAATTTAACAGTTTTTTTCTGGGATATTATTTGGAATAGAAGTTTGAACGGGAATAGTTTTTCTTATTTCTTGTGAGTGATGTCCAGTAAGCTCTGGTCGCCTGATGGCACAGAAACGTTCACTGCATCGATACAAGCACAGTGTTGGAAGATATTATTAAAAACTATTAATGACTCGGCTTTGCAACTCTTCTGTTTAATGATATCTGAACGTAACTTGCTGTAAGTTGTTTTATATGTTTTTCCAGTTGAAGGTACTTAAGGAACAGTTGTGTCACGAAGCACAGATATCGCTGTTGGTTAATTGTAATGAGGAAGTGCATCGCAAATCTGTCTTCAGTTCACCACGTCACGCCTGCATCAGTGACATTTGACGTCTGGTTCTTCTTTTTATAGCTGACTAAATGCTGAATATTTCTGTTTTTTCATGTAGATTCTGGCAGGCAAGAGCAGTGGAAAGTTTTCTTAGAGGAGCCACCTCCTATGCAGACCAAATGTTCCTCCTGAAAAGGGGACTGCTTGAGGTAATACTGGAGTCCCCTTGTGTTTCTCGACACATAGACGACATTTCACAGATTTCTCATTGATTTTAAATCCTCTTAATTAAATAGTTACTCACTTCCTTCTCTCGACAGCACATCCTGTTCTGCATCATCGATAGCGGCTGTACATCTCGAGACGTCCTACAGAGCTACTTTGATCTGCTGGGAGAGCTCATGAAGTTCAACATTGATGCCTTCAAAAGATTCAACAAATATGTCAACACTCCTGAAAAGGTAGAACATTCTTATGCATTGTAACAAGTTATTGAATATGCTGAACTAACAAAATATAACTTAAATTCTCTTTTTTCCCCCAGCAGCTGTGTTAAATATGTGGCTCATAGAGTCGTTGAATTTCTTCTCTGTAGTTTCAGACCTTCCTGACGCAGATCAACAGCTCTCTAGTGGACTCCAACATGCTAGTGCGCTGCATTGTCCTTTCGTTGGACCGCTTCGAGAGCCAGACTGAAGATGTCAAAGGTAAATGAGGATGGAAAGTTTGAACATGGAGACTAGTTCCAGAATTTACTAACCCTAACCCTAACCCACAGAAACTTTTCTACAAAGCATTCTGTTGTTTGATGACCTAAACAAATGTATAAAAGATATCTTAAGATCAGCTTGAGGAAATCTCATCAAATTTTGTACAAATATTCACTTAGATTCAAAGATGAACTGATTTTGTTTTGGTGCAGCTGTGTCATGCGTGTCATTGCAACAATGTGCAAGGTGTTTTAAGGCCATGTCCACACAATTATGGATTAATCTGGTAACACTACATGGTCATTCATTTAGAGATCTGTTTTCATTTAGCTTTCTATTTTATGTCAATGAAAAATAACAATGTTTATCAGAGGTTTAAAGGAGGGGTTCATATTGATCTCAGTGTTTTGTGCCCCCTCCCTCAGTGGTGGAGGTTCTGTCTGAGTGCTGCCTGCTGTCCTACATGGCCAAAGTCGAGAGCAGACTTACCTTCCTCTTCCGACTGATCACCATCATCAACGTGCAGACTCTCACACAGGTGTTTCATCTTTACATTGTTGCACAAACCGTTGTAGAATAAGGAATAATTCATTTCATGAATTATAAATTGTTGTTAAAACTTTGAAGCTTAATGGATAAGTTAATGCTAAGATTGTTATTCTAAATACTCGATCACTAAAGTCTTGTTTGTTGTTGTATCCATCCCATCCGCTTTCCCTGCAGGAGAATGTGAGCTGTTTAAACACCAGCCTTGTGATCTTGATGTTGGCCAGAAGAAAGGCTAAACTGCCCTTCTACCTCAACGCCTTGCGGGAGAAGGAGTATGCTGAAAAGTACCCGGGCTGCCTGCTCAACAACTTCCACAACCTACTGCGCTTCTGGCAGCGCCACTACCTCAACAAGGACAAAGATAGCACCTGTCTGGAGAATGTGAGTATCGTTTACATTAACCTTCAGTGCTTTTTCTATGATACATTGAAAACATGATGACAGGGTATTAACATAAATATATGCTGGGAAAGTCAGAGCCGCATCACTTGTGGCATGTGACTAATAACTTTATCAAGTAATGTAAAGGATGTTTCTACTTGTTCTACTGTCCCCAAGTGGCCAAAAATATATATCATGTCTGGTTTAATATTTAGAAGTTTGATAATGTTTCATGTATGAAATATGATTAAATTATGTTGTACAAGGGATTACTTAAATTGTCTCACCTACTGTTATTTGTTAGATGTTGGTGAAATGGTTTACTCAGGATAAGCATTAGAACTGATACAACAGACATCCAAAAGAAACACAGCTAAGCCTGGCTGATTTTAACAGGAACGGCACTTGAGCACATTTGAAACATTTCATTTTACTAGATTTGAATTCTAGCGCAATCTCATCATTCACCTAAACATTCATGTGTTTTTTTTCATCAAGAGTCATGACTTATTCTGAGAAATCAATGAAAATGTAAAATGCCCCATCTCACTGTTAAATTGTTGCCTGATCTGGATCTGCACCAGCATTTAATGGGTTCTTCCCTGAAGTTTCGTGGTAATCTGTTCTGCAGTAAGTGTTATCGTGCCAACAAAAACAAACAAACACAGACGAAAACATAGCCTCCTTGGCGGAGGTAATTAAAACTCAATAATACAACAAACAGTCGTTTAATTGTTGTAATTCCTCTGTCGTCTTGCTCCTCAGAGCTCCTGTATCCCCTTCAGCTACTGGAAGGAGACGGTGTCAGTGCTGCTGGGCCCAGACAGGACTTCTCTGTGTGCCATAGGGAGCTACATCGATGAGCCTTTCATGGATCTGGACAGAGACCTGCTGGAAGATTGACCTCCAGCAAGTGCACTCTGGGGTGGGACAGGGCAGAGGGTCACAGGGAACATGGACACCTAGAGCTGGTGATGACTCCGCTGAGCCATCCAGACGCTCCGTGACAGTGCTTCTGGATGTAAAGACTCACCTGTTTGCTTTCTGTACCTACGCATGGAGGCTGTCATCGCAGAGGGGAGGGGGATGTGAATTCTCACCGAGTTACCGCTGTTCTTCAGAGGAAGCCTGTACGCCCATCCCAGAAACACAGAACAGACTATTGGGGGAACTTGGGATATGACACCTGCGTTGGTTGTTTGCTTTAGGTGAAATTCAAATAGAGCCTTTTATATAACCGATACAAAATTCTATGAAAAAAATATGTATGATTTAACAAATTATGTTAGAAAAGAAAAAAAAGACTCCTTTTACTTGGACTTGGTTTGGAAATGTCCACAGATGAACTGTCAGCCAGATGTGCAGTGACACTTCGCAGGGAGTCTGCTGTCTCAGTCGCCCACTACCTACACGCTCTCTGTCGACTCAGTGCCACTCCACTGCCTGACCTGTGGGGAGGGGGGCATTAGTGAAATTTGACTTTTTCTTGCAGGGGTCTTGATGATGAAGAGCATTTCCTTTTAACCTGCCTGTGGGTCTATTTTATTAGGTGGCTATTGTTGATTGGTGCTTTCTGGCTCTACTCAGAACATTTAAGTAGCTCGTGGGCCGGCGGACATGTCTCTCAGAATCACACACACACACACACACAGGGCTCCTTTCACCTAAAAACCATCCACCCTGCTGTGGCTTCAGGAGCTTCACACATCAACTTGTCTCTTTTCCAGGTTCTTTTTGCTGATCTATTTTTGTCTTGTTGAAAACAATGGCTTTTAGCTCTGGATAAAATGTATAATACAACATTGCACAGATTAAAATAGCTTTTTATTGTTTATTATAGTTTAACACATTTGTTGAATAAATCACCATCATTTTGTACAGAATTTGTATCCATGCTGTGGGTGATGCTTTGGGAAAGAGAATAAACTATGCAGGTGCTAGTGTTAAGATACCACTTGAATTGCTCCAGACACTGTTTTATGTGAATCAGCCTTCAGCCCAACATCCTCATCATTGGCCTCGGTCAGATCTTTCTTAATCTCAGAGAATGACAATCTTTCTGTGTGATTGCTCTTATAGCTTGGTGCCACCACTCAATATTTGCTCTGGATTGAGATGAAGCGGAGAGCTCGGCTGTGTTGACGTGTCCATGTCACGAATGTGCAGTTGCAAAGCTGAACAGAGAGTTGGCGTCTTAAATTGAATACCCATGATAAGTACAAAATGAATGAGCTACCTCATATTTTCTCCTGAAACCGTACAGATCTAACCACGTCTAATGACAAGTGTACAGTCATGATTCATGTGAATGTATAACGGGATGCAAACACATGTCCTTTTACACATCTGAAGCCTTTTTCTTTTGCTTTAAAGCTAATAACCAGAAATGTTCCCTTGCTCTCTAGCTTTCATTTAGCATGTTTTAAAAGAAATCTCTCCGAGTATGCACATGCTTAAACAGCTCATCTTTTGCAGCAATGTTGATGCAAGAAACTTCTCATTTTTCTCTTGCTGAGATAAATGCTTTGTTTAACATGATACTGCAGTGGTGTTAACAACCTGAGTACTGATCGTGTTTTCTCATGGATGTAAACCCCTGGTATTGCTCCAGTCATCCGCCGCTGAAGTCGATGGAAAAACCCGAATGTTGTGAGCTACTTCATTGAGACTCCCTGATTGTGTTAGCTTTGTGCTTTGACGGTGTGAGACAGTGAGCCCTCTGTATGAGCATCAGAGAACTGCTTCTCCACAGTTCTGCCATATGTGGTGTGAAGCTCCGAGTAGGCCTTAGATTTCAAACATTATTTTGTGTTGGAAATGGTGAAATCTTATCAAGAAGATACTTCGTACTATTTGATTTTACTACTTTAATTTGGGGTCTCACATATATTGACTTTATAAACTAGTTTTGTTCATTTTTGGCCTGGTGAGGACGTTATAAGACACGTGTGGCAGCCACTTCTAAACTGGCAGTTGATCAAATATTGTATCTCAACACACAAGGCTCAACAGCATCTGTGGATTTTTTGTTGAAAAGGACAACGATCAACAGTGGATAATTCATGCTGTAAAATCTAAACCATGGAAGCAGAAAATCTCTCATGGTTGTGTTAAATAATCCCGTCTGCGCCTTTCTGACTAATCAAACAAAGGATAAAAGATTCACGTTTCAGTTTGACATTCAAATATAACCACTACTGTAACAGGCTCTAACCCTGCACCTTCCTCTTCTATTGCTGGTGTTGAACCTCATTTTCCTTATTTAACAACTGTTTGTTAAAATAATAATATAATAAATTCTTCTTTAGACCTTTGTGGGATTTCTACCTTTTTCACATTCACACACATCAGTCATAGGGAAATATTTAAATGTCTTTATTTGGGCGTTCAAAGAGCTGAGCACATCTGTTGCAGGTGGCTGACTTGTTCGCTTGCATCCTCATGGCATTACTCAGCGAGCTGAAATACACAAGACAGGAGTGTTTACTGGCAACCACATATACAATGTCACAAAGTGACTCATGATCACACCAGAGATCACATGAGGGGGTTATGTGAGGTCGTATTCAATGGAGGATTACATCCAGGCTCTTCCAAGATTAGCTCTTGTCCTGTAGCCAGTCGGCTAATTTTAATAAATTCTTCCGAAGGTCGTACAATTGTGCAACATACTGTGAAATGTATTGCATGCATTTGGTTTACCAACCTTGCCGCCTTGGTCACGGGTGCGGACACGCAGCTTGTTGACCTGCGTCTCGGCCATGTCAGCCCTCTCCTCTGCGTCCTCGACCTCATGCTGCAGCTTCCTGTACTTGGACAAGTTGGTGTTTGCCTGCTCCTCCTGCACAGGGATCGAAGTGTACAGTGAACCAAAGGAATGCTCGTCGCGCTCTTCACTTTACGACATATAAAACTGCGGCAGCGGTAAACAAGTGATGGTGGACTTACTGCTTCCTCAGCCTGCCTCTTGTAACTCTTCAATTTGATCTGCAGCTTGTCGATGAGGTCCTGCAAACGCAACAGGTTCTTCTTGTCTTCCTCAGCCTGCACAAACACCAGAGTCAAACTTTTCATTTCTTTAAAAACACATTCATATGTTGTACTGCTCTCTGTGCAGACTGGTGGTTTACCTGATAGGTCAGCTCTTTGACTCTCCTCTCATACTTGCGTACTCCCTTCTGATACTCTTGGCTCTTCTTTTGCTCAGAGTCTAGTTCGTTCTGCAGTTCTTTGACCTACCAGTGAGATCAGCAAATACGGTCACAAATCAGCTCATTACAGATGAGGAAGGATTAACAATGGGACTCACTCTTACCCTGGCCTCCAGCTTCTGAACCTGCTTCTTGCCTCCCTTGAGAGCGATCTGCTCGGCCTCGTCAAGACGCATCTGCAGGTCCTTTACGGTTTGCTCCATGTTCTTCTTCATCCTCTCCAGGTGGGAGCTGGTGTCCTGCTCCTTCTTCAGCTCTTCTGCCATCATGGCTGCCTGTAAATACAGGAGATCGGTGTCAAAGGGACATTAAGTCACCTCTGATTGTCTGGAAATGACTGCTGCAAAGTAAATATTAACACGCCTCTGGCTTGGATGTGAGGTAATCAGGACAACTATATATGTTTTAAGTTCTTATAAATATCTTATCTCTTAAATCTTTATTATTTTGTTTATACAAGGTCTTACGTCAGTGATGGCCTTTTTGGCCTTCTCGTCTGCGTTGCGGCATTCCTGAACAGCATCGTCAACCTCATTCGACAGAATGGACAGATCACTCTCCAGCTTCTTCTTCTGGTTGATCAGCCCAGTGTTCTGCAACAAGAGAACAAAATGCAAGACCTCAAGACTTTGAAGATTCTCAGATTCTTTTGTTTTCAGCTGTTGAAAATAACGAGCTAGGGTTCCATTGAACCTAACAAACCATATGAATAATTTGAGGGGGCTCAGGCTGTTTATTGCATACATACATAACAGCCTAGGAGCAAGCTCAACATTTTTTTAAAGGATATATATTGATATTACAGTAAGTGTGATATGGTGAAAGAAGACAAGCAGCAAAGGGTGGAGTTGTATCAGACCCTTAGTTGTATCAGACCCTTAGTTGTATCAGACCCCTAGTTATCAGGAGGGTCTGCAGGGCGCCTGTGCTACCAAGAACTTCATGGATTTCTAAATGGAATGTGTCCCGGTGTACCCCGGTGTCCAGTGCACAGACTACTGTGATAATTCCCTCCCTGACTTTTCCGCAATTTCCCCAGTGCAACATATATGCACTCTTGAGTCTTTAAGTGAACAATGAAAGTGAATGGTGATGCAAAACTTATTTAAGTGCAGTTATGTTCCAAGCAGTGTTTCAAAACCAAAATCACTCAAGTAAAAGACGGTTGTTTGTAGTTGCAAATTATTTTGTGAGTATACAGCATCTACTCCACTGCTTTTTAAGGCCGTGGTTTATTGATAAATGCACTGCTTTGGAGTTTTAACTACATCTTCTTACCTGAGAGTGCAACAGGTTGACTCTCTCGGTGGCCTCCAGCAGCTCATGCTCAGCCAGCTTGCGTGCACGGTCGTTTTGCTCCAGCAGAGCCCTGAGCTCCTCCACCTCGGCAGCCAGCAGGTTGTTTCGCCGCTCGGTCACTGCCACCTGCTCCTTCAGCTCCTCATTCTTGTGAATGGTGTCATCTAACTCCATCTGAATGTCCTAGAAACAAGTAAGAGCACAGATATTTTGTTAAGTGTGTAACAATAGAGATGTATTCTATATGACCTGCAGGGGGAGCATGCTGCTGTCTGCTGTGTGGACTCACTTTGATCTGAACCTGCAGGCTCCTCAGGAGTTTCTGGGACTCCGAGGCCTGCCGGTTGGCGTGGCTCAGCTGCACCTCCATCTCATTCAGGTCACCCTCCATCTTCTTCCTCAGACGCACTGCCTCGTTACGAGACTTAGACTCGGCATCCAGGGTGGCCTGCATGGAGTCCAGGTTTCTCTGGTGGTTACGACTAGAAGGCGATGAAGAGGTAAATAGAATAAAGTGGTTGACGGGGAAAGAATCTTCAATGTGCTATGAAGTTAGATGAAAAGAGCGGTCAGTACAACTCACCGGAGGCTGTCAAGTTCCTCGTCCTTCTCGGCCAGCTTCCTGTCAACATCGACCTTAATCTGGTTTAACTCCAGCTGGATCCTGAGAGTTTTGCTCTCTTCATGCTCCAGAGTGCCCTGAGGGAGACAGACAGACAGACAGACCACTTAACACTCAATGATATTCACCTCAGTCAGGAATATACCACAGACCACAAAGAGGAGGAGATGAGGAAACATTGCAAACTACTTACTTCAGCTTCCTCCAGCGCAGCTTGGATCTCGCTTTTCTCCACGTCCAGACTCTTCTTCATCTTCTCCAGCTCATTGATGTTCTTGATTCCCTGACTGATTTGATCAGTAAGGTCAGCAATCTCCTCTGTACAAGAGAAAAATTGTGTTCCACATTAAGTCATAAAGTGTCTTCAATACAACCATCCAGCTGGTAAATTAGACCTCAGCTCTACCTTGTAGGTTCTTGTTCTCCCTCTTGATGGTCTCCAGATGATCCAGACTCTCCTCATAAGAGTTCTTCAGTTTGAAGAGCTCTGTACTCAGGCCACGAGACTCCTTCTGAGAGGTCTCCAGCTCCGACTGGCACTCCTCATACTTCTGTTTCCACTCAACCAGCACCTGGATGAACCATGACAATCATTGTCAGCTTTAAATCAAATCTCTTCTTCAGCGGACAATGAGAAGTTACGATGGAGCCCAAGTACTGAGTTGGACCCTGTAACTCTGCCATAGAGTCAGGTACACTATCTTATAGAGTTACAAGGTAAGATAAGATCAGCTTAGTCAAATTTTGGATATTCAGGAAGATTTGCAAACTAAAATTTCCTAATTTTTCTTCTTTGTGCACTAATTGAGTTATATAGTGTTTGAGCCTAATGATGAGGCCTGACCTCGTCATCATTTTTTGACAGTTATTTAATGTAAGATTGAGATAAGATATAAAGTTACCATGTGACAGCAACAAAAAGGAATAGTGAAATACACACTCAGTAAAGGTAATAAATAAGTTGAAAAAGTAATATTAACCCAGGGAAATGTAAAATATACAAATTATTTCTCTTCAGGGCAGTAAATGCAATCTTATGTACTAGTTGTCAACGGGAAACCTGTGACTTTTGTGGGTTCCCTTCTCTTACCTTGTCAAAGTTGCGTTGCTTTTTGTCGAGCGCAGCAGCTGCAGAATTAGCTCGCTCCAGGTCAATGATCAGGTCCTCGATCTCTGTCTGGAGCCGATGTTTGGTTTTCTCCAGGGAGGAGCACTTGGCATTAGATGCCTCCACCGCCTCCTCAGCCTCCTGCAGACGTATCACCAGCTTCTTCCTAGAGAGAGGCAAACAGATTCCAATGTCACGCCTTCAAATGATCATTCTTCACCATTTAATTCTGTCAAAAAAATACATCTCACTCACTTGGCCTCCTCCAGCTCCTCAGTTCTCTGGATGGCATCAGTTTCATACTTGGTCCTCCACTGAGCCACGTCGACGTTGGCCTTGGACAGAGCTCTCTGCAGCTCAGCCTTGGCCTCCAGCTCCTCGTCATACTGCTCCCGCAGGAGATCGCAGTCATGGCGCGTTGACTGCAGCGCGTGGGCCAGGGAGTTCTTAGCCTTTTGAGACCAAGCAGGGTGGTGGACAGCAGTAAGCTAAACTGTAGGATCTCTGAAACCCTGCGAGTTAGCCTTGTGAATTACTACTAAAGATGTATTTATTGGTATCAGACCTTATTTTCCTCCTCGAGCTGCTTCTTAAGCTCCTCCACGTTCTGGCTGAATGTGTTCTTGGCCCTCTGGAGCTGAGACACCATGGACTCTCGCTCCTCCAGCTTCCTTCCCAGCTCGGCTGCACCAGGAGGAGAAAAAGTCCCTGTGTTAATAACCAATCTGGGAGATCTGTTGTGAGATCTATAATAAAGTGAACATTGTTTACCACTCTCAGCCTGAGCACGGGCCCTTTGGGTGCTGGTGTCGTTGAGCTGCCTCTGGAGCTCTTCAACCTTAGCTTTAGACTCGTTCATTTGGTCTTCATACAGGCGACACATCTTCTCGGAAGTGGCCTGGAGACAAGAGATAGAAATTTAGGATCTAGTGGGGTCCCATCCTACTTTAATTCTCTCATTGCATCTTTTGTTCTTCTTTCTACCTTGCCCTTGGAAAGATGCTCCACAGTGGAGGCCAGATCGTCTGCCTCCATCTTAGCCTCTGCCCTCTCCTTCTCCAGCTTCTGTTTGACTCGCTGCAGGCTGTCGATCTGCTCACTCAGCTCGGCCACGCCGTCGGCATGCTTCTTCCGCAGGGCGGCCGTCGTGGTCTCGTGGTGAAGCATGGACTCCTCCAGGTCTCGCCGCAGCTTCAGATAATCCGTCTCTCTTTTCTTGTTAATCTCCATCTGAGCTGAGGTGGTCCCACCAGCCTCCTCGAGGCGCTCGCTCAGCTCCTCAAGCTCACGAGCCACATCACCACGCTGCTTCTCCACTTTGGCCCTGCAGGCCCGGTCAGCCTCCAGCTCCTCCTCCAGCTCCTCTGAACGAGCCTGGAGGAAATTTATGTCATTTATTTTGTCAAAATTACGTTTTAATATCTGTTGGAGGTTAATAGACGAGTTTGCACCTGTAACTCTTTAATCTTCTTCTGGAGCTGATTGACCAGAGCCTGCTCATCCTCAACCCTGGTGCTCACTGCATTCATTTCAAACTCTTTCCTTGTGGGAAAGATTTCGTCATTACTTCATAACAACTTCAAAAGCAAGATGATGTTTTTTTTGTGTGGATATATGATGACTCACTTTTTCAGCCTCTCTTCGATTTGCTGTTTGTCGTTCTCCATATCCATAAAAGTCTCCATGGAGAGTTTCAGATCCCCCTCCAGCTTGCGTCTGATCCGTTCCAGGTCCATACGCAGTTTCTTCTCTTGTTCCAGGGAGCCCTCCAGCTGATTCACATTAAGAAGGTAAAACATGTTAGTTTTCACTATGTTATCCCCTGTCGAAGAAATGAAACCTCTGCTTTTCAAAGCAATAAATGAACTCACATCATCCACTTGTTGCTCCAGCTTTGCCTTGGCTTTGGTCAGAGAGTTGACTTTGTCTTCCTCTGCCTGCAGGTCGTCCAGAGTCTGCTGATGGGCCTCCTGCAGAGCCTTCTTCTCTTTGGTCAGCTTCAGGATGGTTTCGTCCAGAACGGACATTTCCTCAATCAGGTTCTTCACCTGCACAGAATAAGTAGAACTTTTTTACCATCGATGAGAAATTAAAGACACATTTATTTATTTATTCGTACAATCCACTTAATGTGTTGCAGATTGTTCAGAGACCTTAAGTGACCTTTAGAGGCAACTCTTAATCTCCTCATGCACTCTCCTCACCTTGTTCTCAGTGGCATGTTTCTCCTTTTCCACTTTAGCAAGAGTGACCTCCAGATCGTCAATGTCTTTCTTAAGTTCGGCGCACTCGTCCTCCAGCTTGCGCTTCTTCGCGAGCACATTAGAGCTCATCTCCTCCTCATCCTCCAGCCGCTCAATGATTTCTTTCAATTTGGCCTCCAGCTGGATCTTAGTTTTGATGAGCAGTTCACAGCGGTCCTCAGCATCAACCAGATTGTCCTGCTCCTGTTGGGCAAAAAGTGCAGCAGGTGGTAAGTGTGTCCAAGCACTTCTACAGTATCTGTGTTTGTAAAAGCTGAATGTTTGAATCACTTACTGCCTGCAGCTGTAGAGAGAGGTCCTTCTTCTCTTGGGTCAGGCTGACATGCCTCTCCTCCAGCTCTATACGCTTGACCTCGGATTTCTCCAGAGCCTCTTTCAGCTTGGCCAGCTCCTCCTTCAGAGCAGCCAGCTCTTTTTCGGTGGCGGCGCTCTTCAGCAGAGGCTTTATTTTGAAGAAGAGCTTCATCCAGGGCCAGTGCTTGACAGCGTTAAAGGCCCGGATGTTCCACTGGATGATCATCAGTGCTTCACTGATGAATGATGAGAATGAATACAACTTTAAATGTTTTCTTGTCATGTTAAACACAGGTCTAAAATGACAAATAGATCAGTGATTACCAAACATGGGCACTTGTAGCCATGAGATAGTTTCTGCACTTGCTAGGTTTCGTGTTTAGAAGAGCTTAACAAATTGGAAAAAAACTGAAACAAAAACATATATAACCTCTAATTTAAAAGAAAGCTTAATTTTTAAAGCTATAAACAAATACATTTCAGTCATTTTATGGTGAATGGGTAGAATTAATGAACCCTGGTATTTCAATTACTGACTGAAATCAATAAAGATAATTTGCATTATGAGGTTTAAAGGAAACAAATGAATACATTTATTTTTTCAAATACAAACTTGAATGTGTTCACAATATGTTAAGTTTTAGACTTATTAAGTTTTTGTTATATTTATTATATTTTTACTTATTTATTAAAAAATGAAATTTTGATTTTATGTATGTATAAAACATGGGATTCATAATGTGATTGATCCAAGCGGAAAATAATTCATTAAATGACTCAAAAGTATTTATGTAAAAAAAAAGGATTAAATAAACAATTAAAATAAAATAATTAGCATATAATAATGCTGATTGTTTAACAGTTGAGGATAGTTCACAAAAAGTAACGGAAGGTAAATAAAAATAACAAATTAATATCATATATATATATATACACACACACACACACACACACAAATCATGTTAACATAACAGTTGAGTTTAAAATCAGTTGAATTTAAAAACTGTACTGTGACCGATGTCGGCCTCGTGTCACTTTAAGAGAAGTTGAGAGCGAGAACATAAAGAGAAGAAGGTCAAAAAGATTTATCCTGGACTTCCCCGTTTATTTATTTAGTGACTTCTCCTTGGTGCTTGATTTTATTGGCACTGATCCGGCGCCCATCTCCTCCCATGTATCTAATCATACACCAAAGGATGCGACTTGAAATCATACACCTACTGATGCTTTTGATGTTTCATGACTGTGACAAAACGGGTCACTAGATTGATTTAGTCTCAGTAGGATGGCGTCTAGCGGCACCTAAATATGGAGCTGGAGCAGAGTGGTCAAGGACTCCTTGTCAGTGTTTAGGGCGTGAGTTTAAGTGAGCGTGCACACGCTGGGGTGGAAGGTGACAGGAGTTGGAGGGGGGGGGGGGGGGGGACGTGGATGATTGCATGTTTGACATGACTCCATGTCGAGTGCCTCTCAAAGGTGAGTGTCTGTATTTATTTAGAAACTAAAATCCTCTGTCCAATGGCCGGTTTAAATCCGCTATCACCCTCCACATATTCCATCAATGCACTCACTTAGAAGTACAGGCGACGGGGACAAAAGGGGCCAGGGGCCATTGGGTGTCCAGGGAGGGGGCCGAGGGTTGTATTTTTAGGGAGGGCCTCAGCAGCTGCCACTTGACACATGTCGCCACCTGGCTCTGGGGACACCGTCAGCATTGTTTTATTTAGAGAGAGAGAGCGGATGGAGAGTATGGCCGTAGACCTGAGAGAGTGGGGTATGTGTGTGAGCCTGAGTTAGGGCCCTTAATAACAGAGGGGCCACACACACATGCCTGGTAACCATACAAGGGCAAGCACACGCCTCGCACACACCGATAACACTGCCCTTGCATGCCAGGCATAATGCAGCGAGGGAGTGAACACTGAGGTATAGTGTAACACAAGCTGAAAGGCTCGCGGCCGATCGTGTTGCGATTGAACCTGTTCACTGAAGCAACTGGTGCTGCAGCTCTTTCTGTTTTCTCTACTCATGTCTTCACCTTCCTGAGAGGAACAAAGCTCAGAGCTCTGCTGTGCCGCCAAAGGCATTTTATTCATATTCATTGGAATTTTTGATGACGGATGTAAATGTGATGTGGTCTTTTACCTCTTTCCCTTCATTCTCTCCAGCGCCCTCCTCATGATCTTGCCTCGAGCAGATGCCTGCATCAGCGTCAGGACTTTGGACAAACGCTGGTCCCTCAGCTCCTCCAGGTGACCCAGCAGACCAGCCTTGAAGAACACCTCCACGAAGAAAGGAAGCAAATATTAAAGGACAGCAAAAACATCAAAATATAACTTGAAATAAAGACATAAAATCATGGAAACTGAGGGGATATTTTAGGGTGACTGTGATCAAAAACTTGTTTGCACAGATATCATGAAGTGCTTCTAATTTCTGAATGATTTACCAAATTTCAAGTCATGATTTCTGATTATTTTGCAGAACATAAAAAGTATATGGAGAATTTGGGTAATCTGGGACATTGGGTAATGTGGGAGACTTCAGTCTGTTTATTTCCTGTTTTAACAAAATTTGGTCAACATGTCTTTTACCATAGTTTAGCATGGACATCATGTGACTGAAATCACATGACTTCATGGTGGCGATGTGAAGAAAGGGGTGGGGCAAGTGTCAATCAGAAGCTCTTTGGAATTTTATGACAAAATCAATGCCATACGACAAGACTGACAAGATTAATGTTAAGGATATCAATCTGACATAAATTAAACTGTTTCAAATTCTTATCAAATAATGTTTGTGATGTATTGAAGCATATGTATTGAGATGTCATTCTGATGGATAATGAGGGACATCAAGCCTTGGGTAAGCTGGGACAGTCCTTTAAGTTCTCTGAATGGGGAAACATTCAACAGTCTTACTGAAGTACATATTTCTATGTTTTAGAGTTCCTTAAGTCCCCCCCCCCCCCCCCGTATTGGGACTAATCTGATTTAGTACTTGCTTATAAAATAACTAACTTATTCTTAAGTACAGTACTCTAATAAATGGTTCTGTTTTACACACAAGCTGCTGCCCTCTACCTTTGTGTGTCCAAACTTGTACTGGCTGTGGTCGATATCCAGGGAGCCCAGCAGCTTCTCCGCAGCTTTCCTGCTGTCAACAAACGTATCATCTGGGATGGCTTGTGGATTCAGGATGCGATAGCTGAATAAATGAAAACATTGGGATCAGTGAGACTGACTGTGCATCAAATGAAAGGGAGTTTTGCCTTTTTTGATTCGTCTTACCGCTGTTTGAACTCAGCATAGAGGAGGCGGTTTGGAAAGCCCTTCCTGCAGATCCTGATGCCTTCCAGCACGCCGTTACAGCGAAGCTGGTGCAGCACCATGAATGGATCCATGATCCCTGCACAGAACAGGTGTCCAACATCAGCCTCAGCCGCAGAACTTAGCTGCTGATGATATGTGATTGTGCCGTGTGTTACCTGGAGTTTTGGTCTCATTAGGGATGATGCAGCGAACAAAGTGGGGCTGCGTGCTGCGCAGGTTGGTCATCAGCTTGTTCAGGTTTTCCTGGATAGAGGAGAGATAATTGAGTCGATATAAACTCCTTCACAATTCTACTATTAAAGCATAATTTATTACAAAGCATGAGAACAGAACCTTCATGTAAAATGAAGGAATTTGAAATCCTCGATGTGAAGGAGAGAGGAGCCAGCACAGACTTAAAGTGATGTTCATGTGATCATTGCCCTAAACATCACTGCAAGTCTTAACTGCCTCCATCCCAGCTGTCCAGAGAGGCCCACAAGACGATCACATCATCTGAAACACTTTTACCTTCACCTGCATCAGTACCAGACTGTCCCACTCTCACCTTGTGAAGCTGAGACACCGTCTGGAAGGAGGCCGCCTTCTTCCGCTTTTCCTTGCCGCCAGTCCTCGGTTCGGACGCTATTGAATGAGTGGCAGATTGATTAATGTGACCATGTTGTTAATAATAACAATAATAATAATAATAACAAAATAATAATAGCTTTATTTAATTAGCATCTAAAAACAGGGTTAACGTGGTTCTTTTAGAAACAAAGCAGACACAGGATATTCAGGCCCAATTGCAAATATGCATTTACTATGATAAAAGAAGTAATTAAAAGTAAGCAAAATAAGAACAATAAAAAGAAGACAAAGCAAAGCAACTAAATACAAATGAATAGAAAAAGTAATATAACATACAAGAGATAGAAAGGCGACGTCACATAAAGGATAGTCTGTAAAATGGGTATTTAGAAGTGAAAAGACTACATGTTATAATCAGGATCTTTTTTATCGTACTTGAGTCTGATGCAATGTAGTTCTCATAGAGACTCGCCAGCAGCTTGTTGGAAGACTTTCGGAAACACGCCACCACCGTCTCGTTTAGTGGGTCTTTGTTTTTTTCCAGCCAGCCGAGGATGTTATACGGTACCTGTGAAAAACAACAGGGACGTCCCAATGAATGGATTCTGTGTGTAAGGACATATTCTGCAGCAATGTCTCAGTGTGTTAGTGAGGAAGTCACTTACCACACCCGCATAGTGCACCAGCTCAAAGTGGGCCTCGTACTTGCGCTTCTTGTCTGGCCGTGGCTTTTGGAAATTAGGCGACTTGCCGATATGATTGTCATACATCTTGGCTTTAAAGCTGCTGTCCGAGGCTTTAGGGAACATGCACTCCTCTTCAAGGATGGACATGATGCCCAGAGGCTGGACGAGGAAGAGCAGCGTGTTAATCTAATACACCTCCATGAAACTCATCCATGATTCCCATGGGATAAAACACAACTCTTCACCTTTTCAATGAGATCAATGCAGGCCTGAAGGTCCAACCCAAAGTCGATGAAGGTCCATTCAATGCCCTCACGCTTGTACTCCTCCTGCTCCAGGATGAACATGTGGTGGTTGAAAAACTGTTGCAGCTTCTCATTTGTGAAGTTGATGCACAGCTGCTCGAAGCTATTGAGCTGCGATCAAAGAAAGGGACAGGTGTTCAGAACAAGCGTGAAGGACGCAACACTGATCCTGCAGCATCGCTAATTCAACACGGTGAGATACAAACAGAGAACCTGTTGGATTTCAACCAGAATCTGACCGTACATCCAAAAAACTCAGATAATAATAAGAACAAATAAAGATAACTTTTAGATCCATAATAATGTTTAAAAACAACATTTGTAATATAGATCAATTTACTTCAAAGATCTCAAATCCAGCGATGTCCAGGACTCCTATGAAGTACTGGCGAGGCAGGGATGTGTAGAGCGTCCGGTTGATGCGTCCCACGAGCCATTTGAACATGCGGTCATATGTCGCTTTGGCCAGAGCACCGACGGAGTAGTTAACCTAGAGCAACCATGCACACACACACACACACACGGACACACACACAAAAGTAGAGCGGTTATTCACATGGATAGCCCCAGTTGCTTAGATACCAGATTCTAGTGAATGTGGCGAGTGTACAGATCATCTGAGGACTAAGGAGCAGTCCTTTAATCACCAGTCGTCCTGCAGATGGAGGCGAAGCTGAACACGCTGAATTTTCATGACAGTTTAAAAAAAACTTTCATACAAACTTATCTGCTCTGTTCTAAATAACATATTCAGTGACGTTGTTTTTTCAACTTAATGCTTTGTCGAAAAAACACAGAGCGCAAACGTTACATCTCCTCACCTGTTCGACGTTCTGCCCCTTCACCACCCACTCGTTCCCCACCTTCACCCTCGGGTGGAGGAGGCCCTTGATGAGGTCAGCTGAACTGACTCCCATCAGGTACGAGGCTTTGTCCGCACCTGAAAAAATAAAAAATGTTTAGTCACAAACCAGCTTTTTAAATCTGGAGTTGCTTTTGTGCCAGACATCACTGCCTCTTACTCTCAGTGCCGTCGATCTCCGCCTGCTCCTCGCGCTGCTTTAGCTTGAATTTCATGTTGCCAAAGTGCATGATGGCTCCGACTATTTTATAGCAGCCGTACTTCTCATCGGACAGGAAGCCGAGGATGTCCATGGCGTGCTGCAGAGAGAGAAAGGAGAAGTTAGGCTCTGTGCTCTGATGCAGCTGATTTTCTCTCCTTGTGGAAAAGATAGAGGTTCTTACATCAGTGGCCATCAGCTCCTGTCCGTCATCCAGGTTCTCCACGGTGGTGCAGCCCTGCGAGCAGACGTGGTAGTCGTACGGGTTGGAGGTCACCAGCAGCATGTCTAGAACAAAGAGTTCACAATGAGTTAACAGGATTATGTCACAGTCCTGCAGCAGGAAGAAATAAAATATAAAAAAGCAGCTAGATTAACACACCCAACAGCTCTGGTTTCTTCTGGGACATGATCTGGTA
Organism: Platichthys flesus; assembly: GCF_949316205.1. Classification (NCBI taxonomy): domain Eukaryota; kingdom Metazoa; phylum Chordata; class Actinopteri; order Pleuronectiformes; family Pleuronectidae; genus Platichthys; species Platichthys flesus. The sequence continues at coordinate 7,880,544 of NC_084946.1, read as the reverse complement.
ATAGATGTGGTAGCTCCTCTCACCAGGCTGCTGAAATATCACTCTGGATTTTTCCAGAAGATCTGAAACACAGGGAGAGGTGTGATGTATTCCTCTTAGAAATGAAACAAAATGAAAATACTTGGTGTTAAAAATCAAACTCTGTAACCATTAACTCACACAGGTCAATATCAGCTGAGGCCAATTTCCCTGTAGGTCCGAAGTGGATCCTGATGAACTTGCCCTGCAGGAAATAAATCATGCAAGAAAGATGAGATTTAAGAAAAATGATCTTAATATTAATAATATTAAATGCATACAATACACAATATAGTGAATTTCCAGATACTCACAAAACGGGATGAGTTGTCGTTCCTCAGCGTTTTGGCGTTACCAAACGCCTCCATGGCAGGGTTGGCCTCGATGATTTGATCCTCCAGATTCCCCTGGAAAATACATTTGTAAGTAAAATGTGAGGAAGCTAAATCACATTCTTTTTCTTTCATTTATTCTTAATAGATGTTGCAGCTTAAACTCACCCCTGTTTTAGTGGAAGGACTGTGCTGCTAAAGAAGAAAATGAAAAGCCTGTGAGTATGACATCTTGTCTGGTGTTACGGAATAATACTTTCACAACCAAAAGGGAAAACCATGAACTGTTGTTAAAACCCGATGGCCACCTTGTTTTACATGATGGAGTGTGGTGAACACATGGGAGAAAAAGGGAGGAAAAAGGAGCATCAAACAACATAGAAAAGTCAAAAAACAAAAATCAAAGCAAAGGGAAAGATTATGTAAAAAATTTGGAGCCAAAAAGGAAAAACAAATTACAAGGGATGGGGGAAAAGAATGATTCAAAAATCAGGGAGGAAGCGTAGGAGAGTGGCTGGAAATGGCTGCACAACACATGAGGGTAAAGACTCAGACATGAATGTAATCAGTTCTCACATTCACCACTGTGACAGTGAGGAAAATGTATGGGGGCGGTTTAAAGGGAATACACTGCAGGATTCCTGGGACCAAAAAGCGAATAATAATAATAAAATAGAGCAAAAAAAGCTTTAAAAAGGAGGGAGTGGAAAACAAAAAAAAAATGGGTTGCCACATCAGCCTTACTCCTTTTTTGGCAGCTGTTTCCCCAAGAGCTGCCACAATGGCAAAATACTGAATGACACGTTTCGTGTTGACAGTTTTGCCAGCACCGGATTCTCCGCTATAGGAGTGTGAAAAATAACAAAGTGTACACACAACAGGTACAGTAAAAAAAATTGCTCACAAAGCTGGAAAAGGTCGTGTATATTAAATTCACTACACTGCAGGTTATATACAGAGAGCAAAAAAATGAGAATCGTCAAAGCCAGAAGCTCTAGACAGAAAAAATCGTGTGGCTGTATGTGGAGAGTCTCCATGTTATATGGCAGCACATACAGTTACCCAGTTGGCTTCTTCACTAATTTGTGACCAAAGCTAAATCTGTTTCAGTGAGTTAACACTTACGTGATTAGCATGGACTGGTTCTCTCGATCTGATGAGGAGAAAATACATAATAAATACATGGGCAGTCATGTTTCAGAGCTTGTATGCTTGTGTTGTATATATTGTTGTAATATTGTATTGCATGGAAACACTCACTGCGCAGCATGTCATTGTAGGCATTGTCTGCGATGGAGTAGATGTGCGGTGGCGCCTCAGAGCGGCGCTTGCCTTTGTAAGCAGCCACCACTTTGGGTGTGTAGACTGGCAGCCATTTGTATGGATTCACTGTCACACAGAAGAGGCCGGAGTAGGTCTGAGCAAACCAGAGGACATGACATCAAGTTCAACTCTGTAATTTCATCTGGGTAATTATGTTCTTTGGGGGACATGGAAACACGGGAGAGAGGGTGACGAGCCATCGGTCCATAATGGGACACTCACATAGATCATCCAGGAAGAGTACCGGCTGCGCAGGTTGAACAGCACAGAGGCCTCGTTGAGGTGCGTCAGCATGGCCATGTCCTCGTTCCTGTCAAACTTAGGAGGGTTCATCTGCTGGATGTCACTATCCTTCACAGTCGTGGTCTGAGGGAAAGATCACAGGCACAAATGAGGAGGGGCTCATGGGACCGCTGTACAAATTCTTTATGATTCATGAAATTAAATTAAATGAAAAGCACTTACTGTTCCATCTTTGGTCTCAACAATGACTTTGTCACCTTTTAACTCCTTGATCTCAACCTCAACGTAGGCCTCTTTTTCATCAGGGATCCAGGCTCGCTTCTTACCTACAGAGACGTGTGAGTTTAATTACAAAAACTCACCAAAATCCAAAAGTTGACAAGGGATAAAATTATCACAAATTCAAAGTATTCAACAAATAAAAAAGTTAACATATTTTATTTATTAAGTGGATAATGACAGAACAAAAGATGTGTGACATTTGATTTTGACAAAACCAAATAAATCCATGCAGCAGTTCCACAACTTATGAATAAAATGACATTACTTACACATATTATGTCTCTTTTTTGTTATTTCTTAAAAACACTAGTATAACATGAAGCTGCAATATCAAGCCATAGTCTGAATCCACCTGCTGCACTTCTTTAACCTTTTTAGCAACTGACACGAATGTGAGTTAGCATCTTCAACTATATTTAATAATGATATGAATAATTGTGATGTGATACGCCCTATAAGGTTCCGTTTCTCTTAGGTGTCCTTATTAGGCTTACCGTCAAAAGGGATGGTCTGCATCGCCAGCTGCTCCATTTCAGATTTGCGTAAAAACACAGCAGCATCGCCGAACTCCTTCAAGTCAAAGCGCGGCATGGTGGCACCTCCTCGTCGGCTTCAGAACCCGGGCGCAAGGTGAGATAGACGGCTCCTTTGGTGAGAACAAAAAACGTTGTGTTAGTCAGTGGTTCCTATGCTGTTTCTTACCCTAACCCTAACCCTGTTGACAAAAACAAAACGCAGCCATGACTAAACGAGTCGTGCGTAAAGAGCGCAAATCCACTATCACCGAGCGAGAACGAAGATATACAAACGCACAGCGCGTGACCTGGCACGTGCCAGCGAAGGTAAAAGTTATGAATGCGCTGCTCAGAGTGAAATGAAGACTGAAGAAGACTTTTTAAAGAGCAGCCAGCCCGCGCGTAAAATGCGTAATGATCAACCTACCAAACGAAGGAGGGAAGCTGTCCACTGACCTCAGGACGGCCACAACGAAATGACAGTCTGCTGAGATGTGCCCTGCTTTATACTGTGTTCCTCAAGGTCACGGTCAGTGGACATTTGTCCCTCATTAGCATATGCCACCTCCTCCGATGCCCATTGGTGCTGCGCGTCTGTCTCAATTGACACAAAAGGAAAGCTACGTTTTTGTCATTGCGCTAAACCCAAGCCGGCTATTTTTGTATCCCAGTTATTTTATGCACTGTACACACTGCAAGAGAGTGGGAGAGAGGGGGCTTCATTAGGAGCATCCCTATGGGGGAATGTTTTCACTCTGTAAAATTTGAAGGGTAATTCATTTGGTGCAGGACTGTGATTTGTGTCCAACATCCAGAGACACAACTTGGAGATTTAACCCAATATTTACAGGGAAAGTTATTTCCCTAGAATATTAAAAGACAAGAGCTTACAGTAAGTATTTCCGAGTCCCTTTCATGTAAGAGTGCTGAAGTTTGAATAAACCTCCTGATTAACACAACTGAACGGATTCCACTTCAGGTGACTTTGCTGCTTGTGAACTCATGTTGGCCTTCAACAGTTCTGTTGCTTTTGTGTTGTTCAGTGTCAACAGGGATGTCTGCTATTGTGTGTGGCCACAGAGGATGCAACCTTAGAAGAGATTATTTCAGGAGCTGTGTGGCATTAAACATGCCTCTATAAATACACAACATTATATTAATAGAGATAAACATGGCGCGTGGCTTTCAGCAGAAAAATAAAGAGCTTCATCTGAATTTTGAAATAGATAAAGTTGAGAGACGATTAAGCAAAGTCTTATGATGAAAGATTCACAGTTTATGTTTGTTTGTTAAAATTGTTTCTTCGTAGATAGAAACATTTGGAGCTTTAGCACTTTGGGCCTCAGATGAAAACGTCCACTGATGCCACAGTGTGTTGAACTGTCACATGTAGCTGTTGTAACTTTGTGTAACCAGTAATTCTGGCATAAGCACTTCGCCTCTCACACTCTGGCTCCACCACATCTGACCTTCAGAGCAAGGGGAGAGGTTGGTGCCTGGTATGAGAGCAGGGTGACAGTGCAGCGTGGGGTGGTGGTGGGGGGGTGGGACCACAGTTTCTCAGAATAGACAAAGCCAGAGTCCAGCATTCCTGATAGGGTGATTGACTGTTAACTGTTGGCTGAAAACAAATTCTGTAAAAAGCCACGTAGATAAGGGGACGACGCTCACGTAACGCCTACAGCGACGCTCTAACTTTTACAAACCATAAGACGTGATAGGTCTACCTGTCTTGTGATGAACAGAATTTTCTCTCTTTTCTCTGCAAGCATGCATAGATCCACGTTCACGGAAACAAGAAAAGATGGGCGGCCATCTTTGTTGACACAACACTATCTGTTCCTGTGGCAGACAGACAGAGGTGTTGCCGTGATGGCTTAAACTTTCTTGGGCATCAGTTAGATAGAGGGGGCCGGAGCTATTCTGAGCAAGGGGCTCTTCAGAGGCAGAGGCTGGTTTATGTACCATGTCACTTGGTGCAGCATTTGAAAAGCTGGCATGCTGATAACACATGAGTAGGAGATGAATCCCAAAGTCCCCAGAGCCCCTGGCTTTAAATAAGTTCACATACTCCGGCACATAAACACACACACACACACAGAAACACATATGAAGTGCATGCTGGGCTAGTGTTGTCCCCCAGCACATCTCTCTGCACCGCTATACTGCAGCCCACTGCAACAGCTGACTTCTCACAGCAACAGCTCTACTTACGTCCCCAGTGTTCCTAAAAAATCATTTAGACCCTAATGTGGCCAGGCTTATTAATGCTCATGTTTTGTTTGTTAGACATTTGTGCTTTGAATTACTTTACCATATATTATGATCAAACTGGAGTCCAGCTGAAGGCTCCAGGCCCGAAATGTTGGTCCAGAGTCCTCGGCTCATTCTTGGGGGTAGGCCAACCGAGTGTTTGGTGATATGCAGGCGAGGGGCCGACATTTTGGGCATCAAGACTAGATCTGGGGGTCGGTCACAGTTATTTTAGATCATCATGCACCGAATGCCAGGAGGCTTAGGCAGCGAGATGGAGAAAGATTGGGAATTATGACTGCAGTCATTCTCGACCGTGTTTAATCGCACACCACACAGTCTCTCTCCATGGTCGGCCTCTGCACAGGTGGGACTGTTCATCAGACATATTACCAAAAGAGGAAAACCAAATGTTCTGTCTCGCTCTTTCTCTTTTTCTTTAATTCTTCTCTCACATAAGCCAAATCTGAGCATTTTATTTATCTATCTATATATCTTTACCAAGAATGTTACTTTGGGTTGAACGTTGGGGGATGGGGGTCAAATGGCATTGAACCGAATACTCTGGATAATTTCTAAATCATAATTCCATACCAACGAATAATCAGTTTGTACACCTTATAAATATTCACTGTTAACACATCCTACTTGCCAAATAAATCGTCAAGCTAATACTTAAAATAGCTACAATAAAATTGATATTAAAAGAGTTGTTATTGCTGCAAACTAAATTGAAGCGAAAAAACCAGACACTTTCATGTTTTTTAACAGTGAATATTTTTCATCCAGGGATATGGTATGAGCATTGGGGGAGTTGTACAGGCCAGCTTTGATTATTTAGGGAATTTGAACCCTCCCATCCTCTTGTAAACTGCGCTCTGGATCTATACATATAAACGTATCCCTGAAAATGCAAACTTTTTGATTCGTGCATTCTGGATTCAGTTTTTAACTTGAGCTGATTTGAACGATCCCACATAGATCATGTTTCGATGGTTTGCTTGACAGAACAGATATTAACCTAACTATCTTCGTCTATTGATGTAGTCTAAAAAAAGGCAGTGAAGCAGCGTTTCATTTTGGATCAAAGCATTCATTGCTGGTGGATATTTCTGTAATCGCCTTTCGCCTGCCCACAATACCTTGCAGCAACTGTGTGGGCTCAGGTCAATGCCGTCAGTTCATCAGCGTGGAGACGAGCAGTCGCGTGGCACACACATACTCCAAAGCCCCAATTACTCTTCCACACCCACTCCACCCTATAACAACACACGGCAGACTTAATCAGTCTTTTAGCAAGCCCTGTGGGAGGTTTGATACCTCGGCTATTAGCCTCTGGCTCCAGACAATACCCTGTCTTTCATTGTGCTAAGTTGTGGTCTGGGTCAGTCGGCCCGGCCGGCCCAGCCAGCCCTGCCCTCAGAATGCATGGCAGCCCTCAGCTGTCTTTCTATTTCAGGAGTGTGGAGGCATACCTCGGCCCAGCTGGGGCATCATAGACAATGGGGCATGCTGCCTTATCTAAACACAGGCTCGCAGACAATCTGACGCACTCCAGGATCCCAGCGAGAGCCCCGCTGCTGCAGCCCCCTCCTGCCCAATACAGCAGAAGCAAAGGGTTAACAAGGCTGCACACACACTTGACACATCACTCAGGAGCTGCACGGCTTCTTTTAAACACACTACGATGAACGGACCACGGCAAGGAGAGATTCATTTGTTGTGTGATTTGGAATGATGGACGTGAATGTAGCGGAGTGTGAACACAGCCACACTGCATTTACTATTTGAAAACAATCATGGATCTTTCTCATTTTTCTTTCACTGTATATCTAATAAAAGATAAATAATTGATGATCAAAGAAAATTTGATTTCTACTGATGGCTTTTACCTACAACATGATAATGTGTTTATCCAGCCAGCGTTTTACCAACACATCCCTGAGATAAATGATCGATGAGTCATGTTTGCTTTCTGGCTTAATTTTTAATGCCACATCCACACACACACACACACACACACACACACACACACACACACACACACACACTATCACATTTGTAATCTCTTGTATTTCAGATCAAATGAAATCTCTGTTTCTAAACAGCGGGCTGTGACTTTATTTGCTTTGACTTTAAATAGACTTGGAAGGGAAGCCTGTAAAGCTGCCTAGAAAGACCTTCAGTTAGTGACCTACAGCCTCTCACTGTCATGGCAGACATAGCTTCACCTAACTGCCAGTCCTGCGGGGGTCTGTTAAAGATGTCAGGGGATGCAGTTGGCGGTGCTCGGCCTCTGACCATGATTGCTGTTTAGACAGAGCCGCTGTCACAATGAGAGGCATTTCAGCGGGCCGCGTGGCAGCTCTTTCACAGTTTACACAGGCTGCAGGCCCTCTTACACTTCCTTTATACACACACATGCCCAAGCATTCGTGCATACACCATATGCACCTCTGCCACGCAAGACAACTTCACCTGTCGTTCATGACAACTGCTCGGACACGGAGGGAGGGAGGGACGCAGCCGACCGAGGACACGTGCTATAGCATCAAGTTGACTTGTTCACTTTGGTTACCAGGCAGGAAACAAGCAAACCGACACAGGTCATTGACAGAGAACTCCCCGGAAACAGAGCGACAGACCCTGAATGAACACTCCTCAAACGGAGACTGAAGGAAACCTGTTGCTCAGCTCACAAAGAATTATGAGTTCAAATTTTGTCCAATAATGGTTTAATACATGTTTGATGCAGAATGTATTCAGCGTTTAACTTCCATTTAGTCAGATTGTTGGAAAATGTTATTACTGGATGTATGTCCTCCTCCAACATAACTTCATATTGCTCATTGATTCATTGTGTTACAACACTAAACCCTCTGGAGAGCATCCAGAGGTAAATCTTCTTATTCCCTACTTTGCAGTGCACAGTAGATGTGTGAGGACAAAATTATACTAATGACTTCTTAACACTTGTATCTACAGGCCTCATGGTTTATTAATGAAGTGAGGAAGTCTGGTCCATTAATGATCGGTTAGTCACTTTCCTAATAACCATCAAGTCTGAGATTGTGGATGTTTATACAGTAAGTAATAATAGATGGCCCGAGGGTAGTGGAAGAATCATTGGATGGTGTTTCCCAATCCTTCTAATTATTGTACAATCATCAAGTGGAAATCACAAAACGCGAAAACACTTTTTACACTGATTCATTTCTCATAAGAGAATATTCATAATGTCTTGTTTCATATCAAATATCTTATAAAATATCGTATCATTTATCGGATTGTTTTATCATATTGTAAAAATCTATCATATCGTCTAGTTCGTCGTATCGATCTGTACCATATTGTACCGTATCTTATAGAATCATATTGTATCGTATTGTATGAAAAAACTGTTAACATATAACTGATCTACGAATTTAATTAGTAACAGGTTCTGCCTTATATTGTGATTATAACAAATTATTACATGTTGTCAATTTTTGTTTACTGGTAAAAATCTTCTATCATTTCTCAAATACAGTTAAACAACAGGGGGGGGGGGGGGGTATTTTGGTATCACTTAACAGAGAACAGGCGGATATTAGAGAAAGAGAGAGAGACAGACAGCAAGAGAGAAGATATGAACACAAACCGTATGTGATGTATTGAGTCAGGGGATAGGAGGACACAGAAGAAGAGACAGAGGAGAACAAAGACAGCATACTGTAAGTAAGGACATGGCAGAGACACACAGGGGACAGCACCGTGCCCACAGATCTTATTGTTTTTTTATCAACTTCAGATGTGAGGCAGATCAAATGAAATGATGATATGGTCACATATATATTATCTATAAGAAGTCTTTATACTTACAATTCACAAATAATAGTTTAAATATAAATATTAGAAAATATAGTAGCAAAATAGTAGAAAATATTATTATTTTGTCACTTTAGAATAAAAATGTAAAAAAGAAATATCAACATTATGGCTTCTGGTAGAATCAACTTATCTCAGTGATAAGTTTTGTGGAGTGCTCTCATTGTGTGATGTCACCAGCTTACCTGAAGTCCTGAATCCTTTTGTTAAAGACCACACTGTTAACATCGGATCTTATAATGTCATCTATTACATCATTTTCATTGTGTGTAATTCCCCATCACATTACATTATGTGTCTTTAGACACTTTCATCCAAAGTGACTTACAATGAGTGTATTGAACATCTATGAGGGGCCGTTTTAGGGGTTCAGTATCTTGCCCCAGGACAAGACTGAGGATCGAACTCCTGACCTTCTGGCCACTCTACCCCCTCAGCCACAGCCGACCTCTAACCAAGGAGCGTATCATTTCAACTGTGTTTATTTATTTATTAGCAGATTTAATCAAATCTGGATCTAATAGATTTAATTTGGGGTCTACTGAGGAAACTCTAGTTTACTACTGGTGCTCATCATGTCAATTAACATAAAAAACATAAAGTAAAAATGGCGAAGTACTAGTGAGTCTTGGGGGTTAAAAGTAAAATTACGCCTTACGGAGGGTGGAGTCTTTCTGCAGCAGCTGCAGGTTTGCTTCTGACCTGTCCCTTTGTCATGTTTCACAATGTCCAATCATACAAAGGTTTAATACCTAACAATGCTTGAGAATCAAGGTCTGGCTGTTTCCACATGTCTCGCCTTTCTCGTCATACCATTTTTATGTATTTTTCCTTTTTGCTTTCAACAATCCAAAACAGTAGACAGTAGAGCTTCAGAAGAGAAAACAGTGAAGTAAAACAATTTCACAATCACAGTAACAGAAATTGAATCTCATGTTGTGTTTCTTTCATCTGATTGAGAGCTCAGATTTACTGTACTGGTCTCTGCTGATGCACATAAATAACATTCCACTATTTAAGTATCTTTTGGAGTGTATATTGACACTTCACACATTTCACCAACTGTCAGGTCAGAGATATGTTACTTGGTGCTAGATTTTTTTGTGTTTGTGTTTGTGTGTGTTTTGTGTGTGTGTGTGTGTGTGTGTGTGTGTGTGTATGTGTGGGTGTGTGGGTGGGTGGGTGGGCTGCCTGCAATGGAAGACACTCAGTTGTACCTACAGCCCCCCCACCCAGGCCTTTGAGAGATCCTGCCAACATTTAACAGCTAGTCAGAGCTATGTGGGGCCCCTGGACTTGGAGCAGTCAGAGCCTGGAGCCGGAGCAGGTGAAGAGAGTCCTGAGGGAAAGCGCTCCGGCTCCACATTCTGAGACGTAACACAAAGATCAGTTTGGAATTCATAGAAGTGCTAACTTCCTGGCAGCAGGCCAGACACTTGGACAGCTGGCGCCCTCTCCCTCCATGTGTGTGTTTGTGTGTGTGTGTGTGTGTCACAGTCCTCCTCTTCTCTCGCACTGAATTTAGCGCACAATACGACAGTGTGTTAGAAGTCTGTTGTCATCTCCTAATTGACAGTGCCAGAATAGTGTGAACATCAGAGATAGGAGTCTCAGAGGGTGTCTGATACAAAAGCGGAGGTGAAAGAATCTCAAGCAGCAGAAATAAAATGTACGATTCTTGTAAAGATGTAATATATTTACCACTGTGAGAGTATTAAATGTCACTTTAGCAGGATCAAAAAATGTGCTGCAAATGTTTGCATTGAGGTTGAAGCTATTGTGAGTCTGATCTATGCCGCCCTCTACTGCCACAGAGCATTAATCACGTCTCGTATTGAACGTCTGTATTCACGGTAGATACTGTGATATTCTAAAATCAAAAGATCTCAGTGAAATTAAAAAGTTAAACTTTTAAAAAAGAGCAAATGTAAAATGTTTGTTTAGGAAGAGAAGTTAATATCACTATAAACTGAATTAATTGACATAAAAATAACCAGTATATTAGTTCACATCATTTATATTAGTCACCCCTGTGGTTAGCAATCAAATATGATAAAACAGTAGTATATGTACTTGTTTTTCTTTCATGCCAGAAGAAAATGGTAAGTGGTGTTTTGATGATCAATTTCTCTGGGTGTGATTACCTACAGAGATTAAGAGTCAACCCAGAGTTGTCAAACTGAACTTTTTTTGAGAGTTATGGGAGAGAGTTATTTTATTCAACTGAATGTTTAATGATATTGTTTCCAGCTTTAACTGAAGCTCATGATCATCAACAATCACACCCTGAAGTGGATGCTTGAACTTGATCTCACAAGAGATGCGATCTTTGACCCCAACCCCCAACTATGATTCCAGCGAGACCAAGGGCATGTAAGATACAAAGAGGAGATCTGACATAAACTCTCAGTAGCTTTAATTCTAGACTATAGTCTGGGTTAGGGGGTTTAACTGTAAAGCTGTATCCCCTGTAGTTTGAACAACATTTGAAGTTTTCTTTTCTGTGTGGTAAGGACCCAGATCGAGTGTTCAAAGATTTTAGTTCTACTGCCAATGATGATTTCAAAAGGCTCCTTACAAACAATAAGATCGTTAGGAGTCTTCAGGCCATCAAGTCCACAGTGACTGGAGGTGACCTGAAAGTTTTGTACAGTGTTAAACATATGACATGCAAAGAAAAGACAGTTTTGAGATTTTATTTGGGAAAAAGTATGGATCATGTTGAACTTGATATTGGGTTATGGCTTAAAGCTTAAAGTCTTACCATTAGTATGTTATTCAAATTCTGTATAAGTCAGACAAATGGACCCTTGATCTTAAACCACTCACAACGACACAAGCACTGCCTAGTTTAGAATAAGAAAATAAATAATAAACTCTATCATATTTTACATTTTGACTCAAATTGATTCAAATGAGATGAATATTCCTACAAACAAACATTTACAGTAACAGCCACTCTCCTCTCAAATAGTATTCTGACTAACTATGTAAACTAGCACAGTGTTACAAAGAATACATATACATAACTACCTCTGCCTTTTTCTTCAGTAACTTAATCTGTGGAGGAATACATTGGGTTCAAGGCGAGATCTCCAATTACTGTGTTATCTCATGCAGCACTAGGCTTTGACCTGCAGAGGGAGCCATGCACCTTTATGCTAGCAGTAACATCCGCTTTAGGTTTGTACACATGTGGTCGACTGAGTGTGAGAGGAAGCACAAAAGGAACCTTATGAGGGAACTGCACCTTGCAAGCAGCTGGTTCTACTGAATGGAAATCCGACAGGAGCATAACGAAGGCAACATTTTTTGAAACATAACTTTCCTAAAGAATAATTGATCTTATGAAGACAGTGTCAGGCTGATGTAAACATGTTACACATGTCGGGTTATGTTCCCCAGAAGAAAGTTTAGTACACCTTATTAGCCAACTGTATACAGTCATTAACATGGTGTTTCTCAATGACAGGAAGGGGCTATCTCATAGGAAGTGGAAGTAGGAGCGTCCCTCTCTCTGTCACACATACACACACACACATACAAACACACACTCTCTCCCCCCTCGGCCGTCCACTGGTCTGCCCATCCTGTAGCTGTGAGCGCTGTGAGCCAGGAACACCCCCTCTCTACAGGGCTATTGCTGCCTGCTAGTATTTTGGTAATCGTCATCCTCCCTGACCTGCTGGCCCGATCCTGGCGCCAGGAGTCTCCACGCCTCCCCTCCACCTCCCCAAACCGACTACCCCCGACCCCATGGATAATTCAGACCAGCTGTTGCAAGGTGCCTTGGCTGCTCCCACCGGCTATACAGTACACTCACATTTGCCTACTCTTTAGTCATGAGTTTGTCCCACAGTGGGCCTTTCTGGAAGCTTCTCTGTCTTTGCATGGGGTCTCGCTGGTGCCTTAAATAAATCAAAGTCAATCAACAGGCCTGGTTTAAATCAGCCCTGTATCTGGAGTTGATGTTGCAATGTGGAAACACACGGTCATTTAGAGTTTTTTTCATTGGTAGTGAGTGAATCACTGATATTTGTCTTCTTTGGTCGTCGGCGAGTGTCACTGACCTGAATTTCTCTCATCCCTCCTCATGTCCAGTCTAAATGAATTGGAATGTGTGTCACAGTGAAATGAGAGTCTTGGACAAAAGTCAGTTTTGTTGCGCTATGCCTCTGCAGAGCCATCGCTTCATTGGAGTCACATGAAGAGCATGTGTGTCCTCGGTGATCAAGTGATACTGTGAGAGGATTGAGAGTTGCAGCCAAAGAATGTTTGTCGAGAAGAACGAAAAAGGGCCTGATTCGCCACAGATCATTTTCCCCCTGTGATGAATTTATGTAAAAGGAAAATAAGGGGTTTCAGAGCAGTGGTGTGCATCGACTTTTGTATACTTGAGTGTTTTTGGCATTTGGGGGCTCTGTGTAAAGTAAGGTGCCTCTCTGTCTATAGCCTAACCATAGTGGGACTTTGGACCGCGATGGAGGGGAACCCCAAGCTTTTGATCCCCACTCCACAACCCCCAGCACTGCTGGGCAACGGCCCACAAGTGAACTGCATACATGTGTGTGTGTGTGTGTGACAGAGGTTTGGATTGTTTTTTCCACAGCGGTGGTGGTGGTAGTTGTGCGGTCGCCTTGTAGAACAGCAGTGGATGGTTGTCAGAGACAGAGGCCCGATAGAGGGGGGGCGAGGGAATGGTACAAAGAGCTGTTCTGGTGGAACTATGGAGGAAAATAGTTCATGCTGCATTGGGATTTCCTGCCTTTGCCCTGACTAGCTCCCCCTCTCTTCCCTCTCCTCCCCTTCACCAGCTCTGTGCTTGACGCCCCTCAGCAGTATGGAAACTGCTCGGACAGTATTTCAGCAGGAGATGGGTGAAGCAATTGTTCTAAAGAGAAGGACTGCAGGGAATAGTGGAGCAGGGTTGATCCAGACTTTTGCAATCAGGTTCCCATAATTCTGCTTCCTGCCTTAATCTGTCCACCCACACACTTTAGTGCTGATGAATACTTTTGACTCTGCAGTGTCTAATCTGCGTCTCTCTCCTTGACATGCAACATATCTGGATGGTGTTATCTGATCGCCCATCTTCCACAGCTGGAATACACATCACTTCCCCTTGACATGGGTCCTGTGAATGGAGGCATGTTGCAGCCACACCACCGTAGCTCGTGTTAAATGTAGAAAGGACAGGTGTGTCACCATTTGGCTGCCCCCTTAGACGTATCGCGTGGGTGTCAATGAGAGGGCGGATGGGGGGGATGCAGGCGTCCGGGAATGAACACCCTCTTCCAAGACTTTGATCTTAGGTGTCAGCAGCGGAGCTAGGGGGCATATGTCACTCATTAGCAGTGTGGTGAGAGTGAGCTGGCTCGCAGCTTTTCCTGGTGTGGAGCAGGAGAGGAGAGGATGCTGTGAAAATGGCCGCTCATGGGGTGTTCCTGCCAATAAACCCTCATCAGGGCCTGGGGGTGGGGGAGCTGAAGGAAAACAAAACAAGAAAAACACCCTGGAGGAGAGCAACTCAGTTCCATTCCCCTTTGTGCTGCACACACTTATGCTAAATTGATAGCATAGGAAGTTGAATAGACTATTTCATTGAAAAGCCCTGCTGCCAGCACTCACTGTCTTGGGAGAGGAGGGAAATAGAAACCAGATGTCTGAGATCCACCATGAATATGTCAAAGCTCTTGGACTATGTCAGATCCTCCGTGTCCCATTGGTGGACTGATACTTTTCTGCACTGTCATCAGTAATGTCTATAATACTCCCTCCCCGTGGACATCCCATACACTCTTGGCTGCAGCTACAACCCGGAGACTCCGGAAAACAAGCCTCACTATTCCAGAAGATGGACTTTTTTTTTATGTTCCTTAGGTTTCAGACCTCACCACATTCCTCAAATTTCAGGGTAACTTCCCATATCCCAAGGCTCAGTCGGGTGGCAAATCTCTCAGCACTCCTTTGTGGATAGATTGCTTTCTCTTGCTTGAGAAAATAACAAGCTACAGCGTAATGACTTAACAAGCAACAGGATAATGGCTTCAACATGTGCAGGACTGTGTGCATGAGTCTGTGTGCGTGCATAGACTCGGGATTGCGCGAGAGCTTGCTTACACACTGCAAGAGTATGTGTGTGTGTTTGTGTGCATGTGTCTATTGTTTGGGAACCAACTGTGCACAATCAACTGGTTCTGTGTTTGGTGGAGTTGTTTGAAAGCTGGACTGCAGATGAATGGATGGCTCTCCTGCAGGTCTGAAGCCTCTGAGCCATGTGGGGAATCAGCACCACTCGGTGCGTCACAATGACAGGGACAGCTTATGGGGTGTAGGTGGGAGTGCCGGGTATTTTCCATCATAACCAGCTGCTGCATGGGCCTCCCACACAGAGGACCACTCCTCAGTGTGTGTCTGTGGGTTAACCTACATTTGTTTGTTTGTATCTGAGGATGTTGGAGTGAGTGTCTTAGCATCGGAGCTGAGTAATGACAATCTGATGCTGTGTATGTAATCTGTGTTTGAGTGAGTACCTGTGCCTCTATCTTTGTGAGGAACAGATCTGACGGAGTGAGGACATTATGGCCGGACCCCACTTTCTTACAAACCTTGAGTGGGCTGTTTAATGATTAGGATTTCATTCATTTTAGTTTAGGTTAGGGTTAGACCTCTTGTAATCTCTGAGCCCAGCGGCTATCAGCTGAAACGAATCTGACAGCGAATCAGCTTCAGTATTTTGGGGCTTCCAGTGTAGACAGCCGATATCTGGGCCAGGACTCTAGAGTGCAGCTGAATGAATCTCATGCAGCTGCACTGTGAAGAAAGATTCGGCCAATTTAATGAAAGTGTCGATCCTTATGTGGTGATTAATGTTGACATTGTGGCGGTGGATACAAACAAATCAATGAAATGAGAAAAAACAACTTTGATTTTTAGTGAAACTGCAGCGGATCAGAGGACGTCAACTGAGTAGGAAGTCCTTCGTATGTGGCTCAGGACGTGTTTGCATTCACATTGTTGAAAGAATGCGGACACATGTAGGCCAGACCAACTCTGAATGTGGTGTGGCGTGATCGGATCGCTGTCCGATCTGAGTGCGTTCACACCTGTGTTTAGAGCTGGCCACTTGTGATTTGATCACAAAAAACAAATGTTAAAACCAGGTGTGTACTTCCTCTTTCTTCCGTTTGCCGTACACAATTTAGTCTAACTAGACTCCAGTCCAATGTTTCTCCACATGAAACCCAAGCAGTGGAGCATTTTGTACGAGTTTTGGGATCATCCCTGTTAAGACTGTTTACACAAGGGCAATCAAAGCATGCTCAAACATTATTGGTCAAACTAGAAACGGAGAACCTATGCATAGAGTGAAGGCATTTAGTTGTGATGGTGACGGTTAGTGTAAGTGAACGATGAATACGTAATATAAATCGAAACATTCTAAGTTAAGTTTAAGTTTAAATAAAGATGAGGGTTAGGTTTAGCTAAGTAGTAACTAGGGTTACAGTTTGAGTAAGTCTTAAGGAAATCATTGTAAGTCAAAGTAAGTCTGATGTCATAAAGGCATGAAAGTGTGTGTGTGCGTGTGTGTATGTGTGTGTGTGTTTGTGTGTGTGTGTGCGTGTCTGTGTGTGCCTGTGTACATGAAACAGACTCTTGGTGTTTACTAGCAGCTATCTGTGTTGCGATGCCCAACATTTGTTCCTTCCACTAGTCTCAGCTTTCTTTGATCCCCACTGGAACAAATGGGAAGTCCTCGACACCTGGGCCTTCAACAGCAACAAACCAAAGTCCTATTCCTGCTACAAACATTCCTCTATTTTATTCAACTTCAAGACTCTGTCACATTGTAAAGACTGAATGGCTAGAGACATGTAACAGGCTGTATTGTGACTCAATCAGTAATGCTTTTCCTTTTGGGGATATTCCTACGTGCGGGACATTTAATCGTGACATGATTCAGCTTGCCCCAGGAGGTGGTTCTCCCCTTTCACACACACGTTTCTTACTTTCAACAAACCAAAACCTTGAAAGCTAAGGAGCCAGTGTGGAGAAAATCAGTTTCCCAGCACTCCGTGTAATGCTGTTTACACACTGCACCGACATGTCCCGACAGGTGGCCACAAATCTACACTAACTCTCCCATAAGACTCTGTCGAGGCCTCCGGCGACAGCTTAACGTCCCTTTGCACCCTATCTGGGAAAATATGCTCAGGTGCATTCCTGTGTAGCAAACAGGTGAAATTTCTTTCACTGTGGAATATGGATTCAGAAGGTTTCTTTCTGTTGTTTTGTTTAGTTTTTTTTATACAAGGTTAGCAATGTGGCTATGCGGATAAACAATATTAAAATAACTGAATGGGCATTAGACCTTCATTGTGTACAGATATTTAAATAGGGGCTGAATAACTTTCCCATCGTCCTCAGCTCTTCTTTGTTTTTGGGGTAATAAGAAAATGACTAGTGTAGTGCTCAGTCTTAACCTGAATATTGGCAACAGGCTGTTTGCTTGGCCTGTGGTTATGCTGGTTGAAGCTTTCTTTCTGTAATTATAATTGTGAATAATACACATGTATTATCATTTTAAGAATGACAGCAACGTTTATACACTACAGACCTACTTCAGAATTATTCCTTGTCATTGAGGGCTCCTCAAACAGTTCAACAATATATTTTCACTTTTATTGTTTGTGTGTTGGATGTTGGTCGTGTGCAGAGCTCTTCTAAAACAGTCTATGGTGCCAAGTAAAGGTACAACATTTTGTATTCACCCTACCTGGTATATTTGCAATACTGATTACATAGACAATGTTTTTCATAATTAAACTAAATTTGCTAAACGCTTGTAGTATTAGAAAGTACAAAGCATGCTTACATGCTTATCTAACATGATGAACATGGTAAATATAACCTCTAAAAATCTCCATAAAGCTTACTGTGAAATTAGCATTTAGCTCAGAGCGTTGCTTAGCATGGCTTTTTTTAGCTGAGAAGAGTCACACTAGAAATCTGATGATCATTTATTTTTTTAATCTGAAGAAAATTCGCTCTGCTTGTTTGTTCTGCTTGCTCCACTCGCCCAGATGCCACACAAGAATTTGGGAGTACTGATGGCTACGAGAGCTTGGTCAGGATACTCCCCAAGAATCTCTTGCTTCCTGTCCCAGGGTAAAGTCGGGTTGGTTTCTCCCTGCTTCTCCATTCACATCCCATGATTCCCTGGTGTGAGGCAGTGCCCATTAGGAGACACAGAGGAAAAGCAGAGAACTCAGGCGCCATCCATCCTTCTACCTCTCCCCCTTCTCCTTTCTCTCTCTCTCTCTCTCTCCCTCTCTCTCTCTCTCTCGCGCGCTGTGCTTCTCATTGGCATCGAGTGCTGAGCAACACATGTCTCTGATCAAGTCCAGCCTGCGTCATCAGTTAGTAAACTCCAGGCTCCAGGAAAACCAACAGAGAGCACATTCATAGTCGGCGACCCTGTGACTGAGTGTGTGATTCATTACTCTTTAATATGCACCCCTACCCCCATCCCTTAACCCACCCAACCACTTCTCCAATCCAGCCTTGGGGCAACTCCACAGCCTGATCAAATCCATCATTAGGCATACTTGTGGTGTTACTGCTGTTGGCCTCCTTAGTCACCACATGCAGCGGTCGTGTCTCTGGCCTGTTTGCAGCTCGGGGGAGAAGAATTAGCTCCGGGTCCGAACATTTACATCAGTGCTCTGCGCTTAACTGTGTCAGAGAGAGAGAGAGGAGCACTGCAGAAGATTTTCCAGGGAAAAATTACTCCCACCAAACTAGGCAGGGAAAGTAATTAACACCAAAACATTGGAGAGTAATGGGCTGCTCTCGAGCCGGGTGACACACATAGAGAGGTGCTAATCTCAGTGCAGGAGTCCAAGGGAGTAATACATGAGGTGAGAGGTGCTTAGGGAGTACATCTGAGGAGAAAACGATGGCTCCAGTGCTATCAAAGCTGCACTGCTCTCTTTCTATTCTGACAGGGTGAGGATGGCTCTGTTTCAGGGGGAGTCACGCTTTTAAGAACATGTGACTGTAACTGGTCGCTACAGTGGCGTCTAACTTTCAGGTGACGGTCACAAGTGTGAAAGTCAGACTGCACGAGGTCAGTGTCTGTGTTATGGTTCATCTTGAGCAGGTCACCGACAAGCACCACTCTGAACCACACAGTCTGGAGCTGAAACGTTTCTTTTTGTCCTCTGAGAGTTCTCTCCAGGTCCTGTGTGTCATGAGTGCAGGATGGGTCCTGTTTATGAGATGCTGACAGCTCCTTCCTGTCTCCCAGGCCATGAGTCCAAACTGCTGCTGCTGATCTGCAGCTCCTGGCCACCCAGCTCCACCCCGAAATCTTGGTTAAATCAGAACAGCAGCCATGGGTGGGACAGCTGATGGGGGGGATGGGACATGACGATGGCAGCGGCAAAGTGAAGCGGCAGAAACAACACTTGAGCTGTGAGCCTCGAACCCAGCACTGATTTTTTGGGCAAAGCAGGCCAATGTAAACTCCCACTTCCTGTTGGCCTTGTCTCAGAGGGGGAGAGATGATCCGTCTGTGAAGAGGGAAAGGGCTGCTGCTCTGTAGTGACCGTTTCACACACACACACACACACACACACACACACACACTCACACATAAATAGAAATACAGCCGTAGAGGCGGGCAGAGAGTGAGTGGGAGAGAGAGCGAGCAAGCGAGTGAGAGAGCGAGGAATACACAAACACAGTGGGGTTCAGGAATGTTAAACACATGCTTTATGGCATAAATAGCAGCCACTTTTGGTAAATTACAGTGAGTGCTCTGGCACTGTAAAGCACACAGCAGGAAAACGCTCTCAGATTTCAGATCCAGGCTCCTCCACTCTCCCAGAGGAACAAGAAAGGGAGCATGTTGTGTTTTCATTTCTCTATAAAAAGGCAGACATAAGCACAGCAGTGTGATACAGCAAAGACTTGAAATTTAGTTTGTACTTGGCCAGCATTGACTCCTGGAGACTAGAGAGACAAAGGCTCAAGGAGAAGAAATGCTTTTTAAATCCTCCCCTGCTAAGTAGGGGCAGCACCTCATCAATAATGAAATTAAGAGAGTGTGCAGACACAAACAACAAGCAAACTTTAGAATACTCAAGAAACAGGTCTGAATGAGGGACTTGATTCAATTGTCCGTGCTAGCACAACTAACACCCTCACCTCAGGACATACCAGCTGACATCATCAATATAGTCCTGAGCTAACCTCCACCAGCTGAGATTTTAATAGCCCCTTTATCCATCCAAGAGCGTCCCCAGTTAAAGACATGAGAATGTAAGGCCTGAGAGGAACCACAGCCGAGGCCTCCGATAATAGTTCCGCATTAGGCCTGGTTAGTGTTGGCGCACAGATGTTTTAGAGCAGTATAAGCAGAGTGTGTGAGGTGAGTCACTGCTACATGCTACATGGTCGTCCTGGCTGGTGGCAGCGAGCACATTTCCCTGACTCAGTAGGAAATAAGGAACTGTGCCGTGGAACAGCTTACCTCACTCTGAGCTGGCCCGAGTAGGCTTCAGCCCACGCACACCAGCTAACCAACCGACAGACAGACTGACTAGTGGCTCGACTCCGAGCGTAGGAGCCATGGGAACCTAAAGCTCCAGGCGGAGCAGACTCTGAGTCACCGTCTAGGCAGAGGAAGATGAGAATGTTACACTCTCCCTGAGGAGGAAAAACACATATACACACTGCAATCACCCCTATAGCTTACTAGAATTCCACTTTAGGATCATTTCAAGAGCTGCAGCGAGGCACGTACGGATCCATGTTGAACCTCGGGATTGATCGAAAACAGATGCTGACTCTCACTCGACTTGTCTTTTAACTTTACATGCAAAGACAAACTCGCTCACGTCCACATTTAAAGCAGTGTTTGCACAGTGACAGTGAGAAGTAGATGGCAGGTGGAAACTGGAAGCAGGTGCACTCATTTGTTCCCGTCCATCACAAAGCGTGTTCACCTGCACATCTGCAAATCAGCTTCAAATCAAACCGTCAGCTTAGTGGCCACGCCTAACATCGAGAAGCTGAAACATCCTGGTTAATAATCAAACGCAGTTTTTTTTCTTACTAACGTATCCAGGGCACTTATTTCCACATTGTATCAATGAGTAATTTGTAGTAATGCAACTGGTGGTGACAAGTTTTAATAAACATAAATTACTTTATTGAATGAAAATGTATCAGTTACAACATCCAAGAAAAAGAAGCGAACACACAAGCATGGTACAAATTTGTAATAACACATCATCTGCACATTGCACTATAAAAACACTGCCATAAAATGTAAAGGAAAGTTAAAAATTCATCTTTGTACTGTCCATTCATAGGAGTATGCTCACATATTAGGCAACCATGGGTTCATGGTGTAAACTTTAAAAAAATCTTTGGTCCCAGCCTTATTGCATTTTCAAACAGTTTGTTGCTAATTTCTACTAATACTGCAATCATGGTTTTTCAAAAGCCACCAACACTAACTGAGGTAAAAAATAAAAGGCACATTTTTGGTTCCATACAATTTGAAGGCACAAACTCATTTAAGTTAGAAAATATGGCTTTAGCTGGTATTAACACTGTGGTAACCTTGAGTGCACGGTTGGCTTCGCCATCCACATCTCTGCGGAGCTGCAAAACGAAGCTTCTTTGGATAATAACAGACTGAACAGCTTTTTTCCTATCTCTGAAACTCATCAGATTAAAGAGGAGGTTTGGATGTAGTCAAAATAGAGGCTTAACAAGGGTCCCCACTGCTGAAAAGACTAACTGATGCCATTCTTTTGTGCTGACGTGCTTCCTCTTTTTTTTCTTCTTAAGCAAACCAAGGGCAGTGGAAGTCACCTGCTATTAACCGGCGAAGGTCATGGCTGAAGCACCTGTTAGCACCTCGTCTATCTACACCACAGTACCAGGGACAGCTGTGTGTGCATTTGCTTATGTGTGTGTATGTGGGTGGGTGTGTGTTTTGAGGCACGCTGAGAGATTTATTCCACCCACGCACCCCTACCTCTCAGCAGCTGTGTCTAGGCCGTGATCCTGAGTCGGCCGGCACCAGGACAGAGACAGGAAAGAACACCTCTCCCCCCAATGAGTGAATGACCGCTACATATTTGGTCTTTGGAATGGGCACAATAGCAACAAAGGGGCTGATATCAAGTGGGTGTCGGCATTGCTCGGTTCAGATTTGGTCCAGCCTCGAGACTTCAGAGTGGAAAAAGAAAAAATCTGCTCCTCAGCTTTTTTTTTTGTCATGGTACAAGGAAGCAAAGAGGCTGTAAAGTCATATCCAAAATGAGGCTTGATTCCCTCCAGGTCTCTTGAAGCAGGCCATTTCACGCTCTTTGTGGCCTCGCAGGTCATCAACAGGCCAGCTGGGCTCGTACAGACCACCTCTCTGTGTCCACCGCCCCTGAACTCTGAGTGGGTCCCTCTGTCTCTCTCCTCCGTTACCTCTCATGCCGTGGGGGAGCAGCACCCTGA
This sequence comes from Platichthys flesus, assembly GCF_949316205.1. Classification (NCBI taxonomy): domain Eukaryota; kingdom Metazoa; phylum Chordata; class Actinopteri; order Pleuronectiformes; family Pleuronectidae; genus Platichthys; species Platichthys flesus. The sequence goes on along the minus strand of NC_084946.1, from coordinate 7,858,184 downwards.
GGAGCTGTGCTTCTGCAGCAACGACATGCGGCTGAAGGTGCGAGAGCAGACGCCGCACTGGTACTTCTTCACCTCGGCGTGGGTCTGCAGATGAGCCCGCAGGTTGGAGCGGTCGGCGAAAGCCCGGTTGCAGTGAGGGCAGGAGAACGGACGCTCGCCTGGACAGAAAAGAGGGGAAAGAAAAAATGTTTTATATAAATGCCTTTTATATGTGACAAAAGTCAGATGTGTCTGGAGAGCTTTTCATTAACACACACACATACACATTCTGAAGATAATGTAGAAGCGCATGATAGGCTGGTGGGGTCACAGCCTGACTCAATAAAAGCCAAATGAGATTAGCATGCTGACAAGTTGCTGCAGGTACTAAGTGCTCGTTGATAGTGCAGAGCCTTCAGGCCCTCTTTAAAGTCTTTTGTCACTCATGGGTCCCTGTGTTGTTGTCCTCCCCAGCAGCCGCGATAAGATAATTAACCAACGAGCCATTGTTGCTGGGACATTAAACACAATGAGTGATCAATGAGTGCAGGGTCTACTGAAGACTTCCCTATGTGACAGTGTCTGCTGATCAGGTGTTAAGCTCGTCAAACTGATTTCCATGGATATCCCTCTCTGTAACTTCACAGAGCGAATCATGAGGGAGTGACCTGGTGACTCACAATGACATCCACTCATATGCTAATCAACTTTTACGGACACACATACACTCAAATTTCTTCACTTGTGAATCAAGTGGAACTGAGCAAGTTGCGTACTGTTATTAAACACGGATCTTACCTGTGTGTGTGCGGATGTGGCCGCGCAGCAGCCACGGCCTGGAGAAAGCCTTTCCACAGGTGGTGCACACACAGGGAAGGGTGTGTGAGCGGATGTGCATCTTCAGGGCCCCAAGGCTGGTGTACTCCTTTGGGCAGTGTTTGCAGAGGAAGGCCGGCCTGGCTGCTGTGACGGGGGCTTCTCGCTCCTCTTCCTCCTCTGGGGGACTGACGTGAGCAATGACGCCGGTGCATTTCATCCGCTGGCGAGGGGCGTATGTGTGGACGGGTTCTGGACTGGGGGGATCAGACGTGCGCCCTTCATCCTCCTCTCCACTGCTGCTGGCACTGCTGCTCAGGCTGGACGGGGAGCTGAGGTCAAGGGGGCCTGGGGCGGCAGAGGGCTCTGTTTGGGAGGTGGGCAGGTAGAGGGTGGGCAGGACGCTGAGGTCCCACACCAGACCCGTGGTGAAACAGGTGGCAGCAGAGGTGATGTCTCCTGATGAGAGCTCAGCAAAAGGATACCTCTCCAGGGAAGTGTCTAAAAAGAAAAGGAAGAGGGTGGTTAGAAAACAACGCCAGTTTAGGACCCTACACCAAAATGATGTTGAATAGAGACAACAAACATAATATTAACCATTTTGACTATATGTCATAGACTTTCAACCACTACTCACACACACTTTGTTTGCTCTGATTTTGTATCGTACATTTTTGTTTTTCTGTACATGTATGATTTTAAGGCCGGAGCCATGGGAAGCTTTCATGGGCCGTTTCCTCCCACGTATTCACAAGGGCTTGTAACATGAATGGTGCTCTGTCTGGTTGCAGAAAGGGGGGAAAGTGCATCTAACGGGCCCCAACTTGAACGAGGCGTAGTTTGGTTTGCAGTTGAACCAGAAACTTATACAGTAGATTTTGAAAATGAAGTTTCATTTCACTAAACTACTACTTAAGAATGTTTAGGTTTTTTTTCATTCTACTTTTCGCTCTTATGTAAGGGTGCGTTCATAATTCAGCCAAGGAATAACACAACTCTGTTCACTCACCATTCTGACATTCCAGCTCACTGTAGTTTGGCTTCTGTCTGGCGAAGTACTTCTTGACCAAGAAAGATCGAGGCATCGTCCTGCTTCTTCAGAGTTTAATAACTGTGCGTAAAAGTATCCTGCGGTCACGACGCAAAAAGTTCCACGGAACAATAAAAGTCAGCAGGAATCAACCCGTGGTCCTCGGCTCCGCGCGTAAAACACAGATATGTATCCTCCAGTGGTCCGCGGGTCAGAGTGGACAGCTTTTTTTAAAAAGCAGACAAGTGTGTGTGTGTGCAGCATTCGCGGAGAATGACTAAATGCTGGCCACTGTTCTCAAATACTCTGACACAGGCAATAGGGGTGTGCTCGCCCCGAGGGCCCTCCCCACCTCCTATCTCTGCTCCAAGTGCGCAGGAAGACGCGCAGCCACATTCACAGCTATTCAAACACACTGTGCTCAGGGCTCATCCAGAGGCTCCGCACACCCTCATCTGCATGTCTGTGATCTGTGTCCCCTCACTCTGGTCTCATGCGGTCACCAAGTGTTTGTGCCACTGGAGGGAATCTGGACAAAAAGGACGTTACTGTAACCTTCATCAATCTGAATATAAAACGACAACTTGAGTCTGATTTGATTCAAGTGGATGCGCTGAGGCAGGCCCGTGATTTGATATGGAAACTATGTTAATCTGGTGGGTGTCACGGTGTCATCAGTCAGCCACCTGCCACAAGGCACTTACTAAAACTCCACGCTGATGCACTTGGCGTTCACAGCTTTAATGCAACTGCTTCAGTGGAGCAACTGCGCCATCTGCTGGAACAAGGAGAGACATCAGAAGAGACCAGGTCGTGCCATGGAACACGAGGAGGCGCTGTATACCACATGATCACAAAGAGAGAAGGACCCAAAGTTGTGTCAAATTATGGAAACAAGTAAAAAAACAAAAAAGAATTCTCTCCCCAGGTCATTTAGTCAACTTCACAAACTCTGAAATACAGTTTAGATGCATTCAACAATTTGTATGGCTTTATTACCGAAACAGTTTATTTCTATATACGCACAGATTCCAAATCAGGTGTCAATTAAAATGCTGGAATAAATATAAATGCTTTGACTGATAGCGTGTTACAGCCCACACTGACCCTTCTTATAGCCCCTAAAGTGTGTTCTGTCCAGCTGTGTTTGTCTCCTCCTGCAGGTATCTAGTTCGTTCAGTTGTAACTTGATATCGCCCACTGAGGGGGGAAAGGTTAAGACTGCTGCAGGTTCCACTTTACATGGCCACTCTTTCTTCCCCAGGACTTTGCCGATCACCAGAAACCCATAGATATGTGCTTATAAGTTGTTTTCTCCTTAATTCTTAAACTGTAAGGTTTCTCTTGCTACACTTTGAGCCAGATGTGACCAGGGGTTTTATGCACAGCTTTGTCAGCTTTGAGTAATATAGCTGAGAAGCATATGATAAATTAGATACACAAAATTATTAAGAGATTTTGTAGCCACTTTTTCAGGGTATATATACTTCAGCACATAGATTGGGGGAGACTAGGATCGAACAGCTGACTATCTGGCTTTACAAATGACCCGCTCTGCCCCCTTAGCCACAACCAACCCTTTATTATGAATTTGAATTTGATATGGTTTGATCAGTTTGTGGTTGATTAATATGAACATTTCTCATGTTGATAAACCACCCAATTTATTTGTAATGAAATGGTATTTCGGTGGCCTAAAAAATGGAGAACACACAACTATTGCCAGGGAGCAGGTAACATGAAACCTATGATAATATGTTGGATTAAATACACAGATTTTCAAATATGCACATGCAGTCATTGCACATTAGAGTAGTAAAGAAATGTAACCCGCACAAGACACAATGTTATGAAATGGGAGATTGTCCCATGAACGGGATCTTTCCTTGTTACATTACTGATAGAGAACTGTAGGTACCAGTGATTTTAAAAAAAAATAAAAAAAATGAAAAACAACATAGTATTGACATTTGTATGTATCACATGTAAAATCTAATAAAAATTAATGAAAATAAAAATAACCTACCATGTATGAAAACGACCGGTAGTGATTCAAGAAATCGATCACAGGTTAATATGACCTCTTATATTTTAAGAGCAGCGGTGAGAGAAAGTTGAAATGTGCATTTTGAGTTTCAGGCAAACTAATATGGACAAATCTGATTCAGGAAACTTTCAGGATAATACGAGCAGAGCCTAATGAATAATAACACGGTACAGTTCCTGTATTTCAGAGCAGACAGTTACGCAGACTTGCGAAGACCGTTTAATCTAAACAGGGATTTATCTTGACTGCACAGGTTCATCTTGGGCCAGAATCAAATCAAACCACATGTCTGGCTCCTCGACCTCTGATTGGTGAATCACTTCCGATCGGGTCGGGGACGTAGGCGGGGCTTCCGCTGGCAGGGATCGGTTAAATATTTGAAACAGAAACAAAACAAGAGTCTCGTTCGGCTGCTGCTCGAGATACAGACTGAATATCTGCACAGAGAAAACACACGCTGACTCTCACAATGACCTGCGAGTCAAACTGAGACACACTTACGTCCCACGGAGGTAAGTGCACACTGCAGAGCTGCAGACAATTCACTGTAACACACACACCAGTGCGGTGGACAATAGAACAAGAGATGAGCAGCGTCACTGATGTTATAAGATCGTAGAATCACACACAACGTATCTCTTGCTATGTAATGTGTTGTGAATTGCTTGCGTATTTCCCCCCTGGTTTCTGTTATGTGCGCTGAAGTGCATGACATTGAAGACAAAAACAACACAATAGCATTAAAGGTCCATCGATGTGAGTGTGATGTGCAGAAAATAATCCAGCGACAGTTTTAAATGTAGGGCAGTGGCCCTGCATAGATCCATCTGAGCCCATTAAAGGTGCTGACCAAGTATCATCCTGACAAGATGCTTGCGAAAGAGAGCCCCTCCCCCATATATACACAAAAACAGATGGACCCTAACAATGAAATTCTGGGAGAGTGGGCTTCATTATTCAAACCCCTTACTCAGAAGATATTTCATTGGACGCCCATGTCAGCTGACCAAACATGGCTTAAATAAATAAAAAAAATGGTTATGAATGAAAGGTGGTCTCGTGGCATCACCCACTCCCAAACAGTCAAAGATGGATTAGCGTTAGCGTCACTGAGGGAAGCAGTGACGCGGAATGAACGTACACATGACTCGTGAGCTGGTGTTTCGTCTTGTCTTCAACAGTTTCCTGCTTGGACAAAGAAAGAAGGAAAAACAGGGAAGACTTTAATAGAAGACAAAGAGAAATGTTCAGAACCATCACCCGTCTGTTTTTTGGGGGAGAGGAGGAGACCCCCAAAGAGGTCAAGTCTGGAGAAGTGCTGGAAGAAGGATGGCTTGTTGTCAATCATCACGGTCAGTCATGTAGCATCTTTAATTTCTCCAAGAAAATCATCAATAATAATGTTAATTTATAACTTAGAATATCTGTAATACCTCCATGTACAAATATACAGTGTTGCAGCTGTAAACAGACATGTGTTAGAGATTATCTCGGGCAGTGAAGGGCAGAGAAGTACAGTTAAAATCATGTTAAAATAATCCAACTCACATTTGAAATGTAAATGTATTGAACCATATGGTGAGTTAACATTTCATGAAATGATTGAGGAAAAATTCTTGTTATTCTGTTTACCTGCTCTGTTATACGTGACATCTGTTGCACTTCTGTCCGTTCCCGTAGAGGGATCCCTCACATGTGACTCTCTCTGAGAGAGAGTTTTTCTTTTGGTTGTTTTTCTATGAAGCAAATTGTGACTTGTGAATATGGGCTATAAAACAAAAACTTGATTGACTGATTGATTCTCAAACCAAAATGATTGAAACAGGCACATAAATATTTTGAATGTCATCTTAAAAAGTCTGTTTTGCCTCATTTGCCTTTTAGATTTTACAGTAATCTACCTGATGTTTATCTAGAGCACTGTGCAGCCTTATGTTATGGAGATGAATTGCATATTGAAGTGTACAGTTATGACAAACATCAACTTGTATCCCCACAGAGACAAGTTCAGCAGAGAACCAGGATGCAGAGCTGACGGAGAGCCTACCCGAAATCTCTCCTCCTCATGGAGACACAGTTACAAAGATGGAAACTGATACAAGGTTAATAAATCCTGTCATACTTAGAGTTTAACTTCATAAACTTTTATTTAAAATCAATTTCCACTGGCCTAACAGATTAACTCTCAAGGTTGATTAACCCTTCACATGTCACGTGTTTCTCTCCAGTGTGTCAGATACAGAGCCCACAGCTCAGAGCAGCAGCAGTGGAGACGTCTCTGGCTCTTTTTCTCAGCCAAAAGTCCTGGCAGAGGTCGCGCAGGTAACCTGCGTCCAGAAGGCCAAAGCCTGGACAGAGCGACACCACATGTCCCGTAACGCCATCCAGCGCCAGAACCGTGTTCACCAAGGAGTCCAACACCACTCCTTCAACCTCCAACAGCCAGGGCATCGCAACCTCAGCCACTAAACCAGGATATGAATGTAAATCATTCACATTAAAACACGATATAACACACACAGCTCAGAGCTGAGGCTTTTGTGATTCTACTCATTCTTTTATTTGACAGATAAGCTATACCTCTAATCCCGATGCAGCCCATGACCTATGTTACCAAGGGAAAGGCAGCTAACCTGTACTGTGTATGAATTTAAAAGGAACACATTTACCTCATGAAATGAGACACACTTTGTTTTCTTGTGCATTTGATGATTTTATTATACACGTGCATGAGACAAGTGCAACCTTTGCAAAATATATCTTCAAACATATTGACAAATTAATGTGATCTGTATATTGACCTGCATTTACCCACATGAAGTTAAAAAATGGAGCATAAAAAATTTGACTTTGCAGCCTGTGCTTTATTCGAAAAACCACTTCTCACAGTCTGACTGGTGCAAATGTTGAGGTCTCATTGGTTGGGAGGTAATGTCCCTGCTGTGCTTGATAACATGTCAAGCTGGGGGAGAATTGGTTTGTCTTTGGGTATATTATTGTATTACAGGAGTGTTTGTGTTCATCTTAAGTGAGTGTGGATGTCTCTCCTGAAACCAAACTCAACAAGCAGATAACAAGTAGTTACACTAGTTTTGCTGGTTCGTGTCAGTCAGCTGATGGCTCATCACCACGAGACTTCACCTGTGACTGGAGTAAAAATATTGACATGTTTCCTCACTACTGCCACCTCAGGTCTCCACCATCTCACAAGGGAGATCCCTCTGATGGAGTTTGTGTCTGGTAGTCCAGAGCTGTCCCACCTCAACCTGTCCAACCTCAAAGAGACAGACAGAGACGGCTCCAGTCAGCACAGCCTCCCGCTTCTGTACGCTGGATCTATCATCCTTGCCTTTGGATTGACCATAATGTGACTGGTGGTTGCTGTAAAAACAAATATCCACAACTGTGTCTCCATCACATGAACCTTTGCATATTCTCTCTCTGTAGAGGTGAATTGATGCTGGTTCATGACCCCAATCAAAATGAAACCAGGGTCATAGATTTTTCGGGGAACTGCCTCGCTAGCACTTCCAGAGGAGATGCTGCAAAATGTGTCAGAGCCTGAGGTGATGTAAAGGTGGGGAGGGGGCCGGGGTTGCATGTTGTTGATTTCACTATTTACGATACAATCTATTTTCAGGCAGGTCTACAAGTAGGAATGCCAGGTATGCTCAGATGGTTACATCATGCTCACTCCCTTTATGTAAGGAAAGCATATGTTTATACAATGTTTTTTTCTTTTCATATTTAGTTTTCAAAGTCACACATGTATTACCACAAAATCCCTTCAGTCTATTGTGGGAGGATGTGGTCGCCAGAGCAGCCGCTGTGGCCAGAGAAGGTTTCAATGTGTCTTTCGATCCCGGTGAGTCAAACAATCGCAGTTCAGATTTTTCACTTAGTCACAGTTTGATCTGATTATGATGATGCCAGGATGCAACTGTAGATGTGTCATCGTCTACAGCTGAGGCCATACTGAAGGTAAAAGCTGAGAAGTTACCAAAGCGATTCAGGGACATGCTCTTCCCTCGGGGCCTAGCTCTGTGTCCTGGTTCTTTTCTTAGGTTGCTCAATCTGGCAGGAGCCCTGGAGAACGATCTGTCAAACTGTTATGATGGGAACTTCTCACAAGAGATAGTTGATGAGGTCTTTCATTTCCAGAATTCCACGTGATTCAAAAAAACTGCTGTGAAACTTTCATGGAATATTGGCAGAGACGATCATTCAGAAGTCTTCTCTGTGGTTTCATACCAAGGTGCAAACAAATGGAGGGGTCAAGAGCGGAGAGGACGGCTGTAACTACAGTGACGAAGACCGGTTGAACAACCGGTTAAAGTCCTATATGAGGGTATAGACTGAATTTAGGGTTCATAATCCAAACTCCTCCTCCCCCGTCGGCTGGGACATCATTGATATTAGCTCTCAATGTGTTAGAGGGATTCCATCTCAATGAGAATAGTAATCACTGACATGAACTACACATTTAATCAAAACAGAAACTCTAACTAAATATGATTTTTACCTCTGATTGAGCTGATAGTGATTATATGTGTTGCATGATTATATAGATGCATTTATTAGTCCCAAACACATGCACAGACATGCAGAGGCACACTCATGCAGGTAGGGAAATTTAACCTCTGGTTTTAACCCATCTGGTGCAGGACACACAGAGCAGTGAGCGACCATGTACGGCGCTCGGGGAGCAGATGTTGGGGGAGTAAGGTGCCTTGCTCAGGGGCACTAGACAGGGTAGGGAGACTCTTGGATTTTTGGACAGATCAATCCAGGTTCATCATTTGTTGTCTCTCCGTAGAGACGAACCCATGGACTATGGGCAGACCTTTTCTGCCCATAGTCCAAGTTTCTGTCACTAGACCACCGCCTCTCCTATTTTAATTTTTTTAAATAGCCGTAAGAATTAAATCTTCACATTGGAAGAGGTAAAACCAGGAATATGTGTATTTTCCCTATCAAAAATGAGTAAATGATTAATAGGTGATAATAATTTGTTTGTTGTTCATCAACTATTCAATCAATCACCTCTTATTCAGCTCATACATCGTGTTTTACATGCTTAAACGTCTTGCCCTATAATGGCTAACTTTCAATTTTTTTTGCCATTTTGTGTTGTTACTGCCAGCCAACTGTAATGAACATGCCCAAATCCGCTAATCAATACATCTGACAGGTCAGTGATCTTTCTGTTCATCTTCTCTGCTTTTGATTTAGTAACAGTCATGCTGAGTTGCTTTGCCACAATAGCAGTGACTCCCATCAGACTCTGCATGACTTCACGTCAACTCCCTCCAGCCTGAGCTGCAGGCCGGACGAGTCTTAGTCATGGGACCAGATGACTTTGCGGTGTCAGTGTCAAGGTGAATGTGTTAATAGTATAACTACAATCTGACATGATCACACCAGGAGAGTATGTGCTAAATGCCCTGCTGTGCACGCCAACATTATTTAACTCACCTCTTTACAACCTCATAGTTCCTTAAGCTGGCCGTTTTATTACATTATAAATGTTTGGATTATGATTTGATTTTTAATATAAAAACATTCACCACTCAGTCTCTCTTTTTTTAGTGTTCATCTATGCACTGTGCAAACATAAAGAGAAGAATGTCAGCCTCTCCCTGAAAATACTCCACCTGCTGCACAGTCCTCTTGTTGACTCTAAGTGTGAGACAAAGTAGAACTGGAAATTTGCCTATTATGCTCGTAACCTTTTTATATAATTAATTTCCTGTCTTTACAATCCTCCCTCATCAGTGGAGATCCAGTAGAGGGTGTGCAGGTCTGGGATCAAAAGAGTCGTGCAGCTCTCGGAGTGAAGACAAACATATCAATACCCCATTTATCGTAAAGAAATTTCATAATAGATCTCAATATCTGATCTCAATAATTGTTGTTCTCCGGTGATCCCACCCTACAGAGGTCAGTCCTCTAACAAGAACTTCCTCTTAAAAAGACGCAATGGTCTATTCATATCTATTGTCTTACATGTAATTAAATGAACAGTGAAATATGTGAGCTCCAGTTTTTATTTCAAAGCACCATGCACAGGTGATAATGCAGGTTGAGGAAACATGAACACTGTGACTATGCTGGGGAAAAGGAGTATGGTTGCATAAACCAGTCACGAGTTGATTCTGCAGGAACACAAACATGTCACTCAAGACATTGCATTCCAGGCATCGTTTACAGTCATGGAGCCAGTCTCCTCCATTTCCCAAGTATTCTTTCCTTGAGTGAGTGTTGAGTTGTGAACTTGTGGTGTTTGAGAAATTCTTGTTTACTTGTCACAAGCTTTTCTGTCAGGTAGCTATGACGCTTAACTGCACGACCCTTAAGACTAAGAAAAGTTTTCTCCATTAAAATGTATTTGTGAGTTGTGTGCTGCTGTAGTGCAGCCCATTATATACTATGGAATGATCATCAGTTGGTCAACTTCACTAATATGTTAACTATTTTGTGTAATTGTGTTTTTTTGAGTGTTTCTTTTAGGGAAAAAGGGTAACATGCTCTGCACACATTCCAAGGTCTCAGAATCAATCATCTAAGAGTGTCACATATAATAATAACCATTGATCGGTCGGAGGAACCATACCGCTAATTTAACTGCAATGCTATATCTTCTAATATATGTGCTTTTACTTTTACTGTTATAATGACTGTTATAAAGCCCACCCAAAGTTACACACAACAGTTCCCACAACAAGCAAACACTTTGGAGATTCTACCAGCATTTATTGTTGTTTCCCTTTTTAATGTATTTAACATTTATTGTGACAAAAAAAATCACAGATATAAACAAATTTCAAGCAGAAAACAAGATTAAAAGGAGATCTCAATACTTTGTGATCACTTTAATGTAGCACATAAACCAACAGGGAAGCTCTGGCTGATGGCCACAGTTGTGAGGGCGGGGCTGAATGTGGGCGTCGTCGTTCACTATTTAAATCCACACACATCGACCCTCCTCTTCAGTGAGGAGGAAGAGCTCAGTCAGGCCTGCAGTCACCTGGGTGTTTCAAGTGCTTTCATTCATTTGCGGACTGTGGAGCAGGAATTACTCTTTACACAATAAAGCGGTGAGTAAAACAAGGCTTTTGTAGCCTCTCATGTGCTGAGTTAAGTTTAATGTTAACAAACATTCCCCAGTTGGGTTGAAGTATCTGCTCAGCTTGTTTGCATAAACAGCCTATCGGTCTTATAGGCAAAATCTATTGTTGTTTGTTACTTGTGTAATATGAAATTAATTTTTGCGGGGATGTATTTTGTAGAAACCTTGTTTCCCCTCAATTGTACGTTTAATTGATCAACTGTAAATATATTTATATATTACATATTGTGTTCTACTCCTTTAATTTAGAGCAGGAACTGTGTAACGTGGCGTACCTTATATGCTTAACATATGAGCTGTTTTAAACCTTACATTAGCGCAGTGACATGATACAACACATGATAAGCCATTCTGGTATCAGGTGCCCCACGTTGTTGTAGGAGTGGGACATAAAACATAATGGTTTTTCCACAGCCCTAAAATAAGTTGTCTTACACTAGTAAATGTTATATCATTGTGTTTATATTGTTCATCACATGATGGGTAGTTTATTTTTATCCTAACATTGTCATTAAATAGTCTGAGATTGAAGCTGTGAGGATACAATGTAACAGTACAACGTATTCCTACAGGTGACCTGCTTCAGAGCTGTTTATCAGTGGAAATAGAGGGTGTAAACATGGAGCCCAAAACTGTCGTGAAGGAGAAGTATTTCATCGCGACACGAGGGAAGTCGAGGAAAGGCTTCTGCCGGGGATGTATCGGGCGTGTGGAGACAGAGACGCAGAGTGGGGAGCTGATGGGACTCCTGTACTCTGGTGGCAGCAATGTCGGGAGCCCCAAGAGCGGCGGCATGGTGCGGAAGGAGGACACGTACCCTCTGACCCGACACCAGGCCCAGCTTCTGCTCTTCGTCTCCTCTTTCAGCAAGCGCCTGGAGCTGCTGTGCAACCCCCAGCTGTTTTCAGCAATCTGCGAGCTGACTCAGGACGACCTGGTGATTGTGAAGCATAAGAAGGGACACCTGCCCGGCCTGGTGAAGAACCTGATGCAGATTGGGAGGAAGGACAACAAAGATGACCTCTACATGCTTGGCTTTGAGGTGGAAATGGTGGTGAGTAAAGTTGATGACTACAAAGTTTGGGTGTCTTGAATAAACCAGCTGAAGCATGTGATCTGTCCTAAGGTAGCTATGGCACCTGCACACTAGTATGACTCAAGAGGATCGCTTCCATGCAATCTCCAGTCATCTGTCGCTAATCAGTCAAAAGATTGTCAGAGAGATATCCACCGCGCAATGTCATTATTGAAAATTGTTCAGATGCTTTTGAGAATTTACCCGGGTCTGTACTCTGAGTGCTTAATGACTTGCTTTTCATTGACTGTTCTATTTTGTGTTTGCCTGTAGGACAGTGATCACAACCTGTCATCCAAGAAACCCACTCCCCTGCCCTTGTTCAGTGCGGCAGACATCATCCAGGTGATTCCGTCTTACTCGGTCCCCCTCGGACTGCACTGGAAGGACGGACAATGTAAGTGGGAGTAATGTCAACAGCTATATCTGAACCACACAATAACTCTGTGTTGGTGTGCTTGATTTTTTTTTTAAAACATAATCCTTGTCCCACTCCCCTACAATTGGCAAATTAAATCCTGTAATTGAAAGTTTTGACCAAATGCTTGGTGCTACATAGAGAACATGGAAGAAGCAGTCCTAGCACACAACCGGAAAAACTGGTCTTGTTGTGTTGGAATGTAGAACTCTACATTCATCACATGGTCTTGCGTGTTTGCACATTTAGAACTGTTAGCTGTCTGCATACCTCATATGTAGTAGGGTTAGCCGGAGGTCAAGCTGATGAAGAGGCATGTGACAACTCCAAAAAATGTCATATGACTTTCTCCCCGTCGTCCTCTCCCCACCTTCCATACCTCTGTGCAGGTCTGAACACAAAAGCGGTGACACGCATCAACTCCATGCCAAACACATGTTCCCGTGCACGCCAAGGGAGAGAGAGCCATAGGGAGTCCAGTGTCATTCAGAAACACAGTGCGTCTCCTGCGCCTCTGGAGGTGGGATCCATGGTGGAGGTGATGTCCAACTCTAAGATCACAGTGTACGGAGTCGTCCAGTGGCTGGGAGTCCCTACAGGAAAGACCGGTGAATGGGCTGGAATCGAACTGGTGAGGCACTAGAATGTTCTGTTGTCAGTGCAGTTGGTGTCATGCATCTAAGACATCTTTTATATCAGATTATTTTTGTCTTGTTTTAGGAGTATGAGGTGAATGGCTGCTCTGATGGGAAATATGGAGGCCAAAGATATTTCACCTGCAAAGCGAGCCGAGCTTTGTTTGTTCCTGTCACAAAGTGCAGCCCTGATGGGAGATTTGTCTACTCCTCCACAGGAAGTGGGACCTCAAAGCCCACTGAAATACCTCCAGGTTAGACATTTGTCTTAGTTTGGTGGGACATGCACATAAGCAAGCAATTTACAAATGAATCATGCTGATATCATTGGAAGCATTTATTTTGAAGGCTCTGTGTGAAATGATTCTGTTAAAAAATACGAATGAACTAGAAGGCCACTTGGAGAGTGCTTACATCTGCCAAGGCTAACACCCTCCCTCGCCATGTTAAAGAAAGTTAAAACAAAAAACCTGGATCTGGCCCCTCAATGGAATCTGCTCCACAAGTCAATGGGTTCTTCCCTGACCAATACCGCATCATTCCACCAATTTACAATCAGATTGTCCCATGGAGTTTGTGCAATCCCCTAAAAATGATGAAACAAACGGCCATGAAAACATAACCATTTTGAAAGAGGTACTTCAGAAATGGCCTTTGGTATGTGTAGCACGCTGCGCGAAATCAATGTCATGCTGGACATTTTGCAGATGTTTCTCATTCCTTTTTTATAATTTTACAAAACCTCACAGAATCAGGGCTCAGAAACCTGGGCTGTGCTGACTTGAAATATACAGTCACAAGTCATCCTTTCTAATCTGGTTAACTGAGTTACTGTTCAAACCCTTGACAGTACAAATGAAGTCAATGGCACGTAATGCACTTCCTTGATTAAATCATTGTTTTTTAGTCGAACATATCTCATTTTGAACATTTCAGACAGTCCTATGATCTTACTGGGTCCAGTTTGGCTGTGTTTAAACCTGGTCAGAAACCTCTGCAGAACATTACGTTTCCCAAACCTAATGCTACTCCTGAAATGATCTGTGATTAAAACCTAATTTAATAGCTTTCAACATGTGTTTGTTTGCTTTTTATGAAGTTCCTCCATTTGAGGACCCTGAGGAGGACGCACCACCTATCCCTGAGTCAGAGGCCTTGTCTTTGTTAGAGGGAAGAATGAAAGGGATTCAGGGTCATATCAACTCCTGTTATCTTGATGCCACACTCTTCAGGTAAAGCCAGTTCATCATACCTTGGGGCGTTTCATTCTCAAGTGCCACATTGTTGTGAGCCTGGCTCATATTTATTTAATTCCCCCATTTATCTGTAGTAATTTTATTTGGAGATCAGATACAAGTGAAATGAGCACAGCGACCAGTATTCAGATCTGCATTGAGTTTTAAAAAGACGGTGATTCTCTCCTCAGTTTGTTCAGCACGTCTGTGACCCTGGATCATATCTGCAAGAACCCTGCTGACACAGAGCAACCCATAACCTGCAGTCTGAGGAAAATAGTCAACCGATTACGCAGGTATTAACACTTTCTTCAAGATGTTTGTTTTGTTTTTCTTTTCTTTTCTCTTACTCTAAGCCAGTTTGCAAAAGAACATGATGACATTGTATATAATCTAAAATGGTAAACAGGTACTCGCTGTCTTTGTATTACGGGTATTCCGTATTCACTATCTGAGACTGAAGGTACACAAGGTTGAGCCTTGCTTACATTAGAAGGAGTGGCTTTGTTGTTTTGGTGGGGGCAGCTGTTCCGTTGTGAGCTCTTGTTTTTGATTTGTTTTATTGCAGACAAGGATTTGTGCCAACTGAGAGCGTCATGAATTTCCGCAAACAGCTCGGCTGTGACACATTTCAAACAGAGGAAAAGGGTATGCACCATTATCGAACATGCATTGATTTCAAATGTGTTTAAATAGGTCTTTGCAAAGTCATTGCAACACAACATGTGATGCCTGCTTTTGCACTTTTATAAATTTAGAATTGTGTTGCTTCACACTTCATTGCAGACCCGGAGGAGCTCATCACAGTCCTCTTTCAGAAGGTGCTCAGCACGGAGCCACTTATCAAGCTCAGGTATGAAATCGCTCTGGGCTGCTCAGTATTGAATGTCATGTTCTATTTAGCTGCGTTAGACTCAGTTACTGAAAAGCTGCTTCTTCTTAGATCGAGGCGAGAAACATGTCAGGGTGCCTACACCTTGCAGATCTTTCTAGAAAAAGAGCAGATGGGACCAATGCCCACCGTCCAACAGCTGCTTGACACGTCCTGCCTGTCAGGTGACATCAAGTTTGATGAGGTTGGTGCTGCTCTTGCTTGACAAAGATGACCTAATGGGTCAAGTTTTCCTCTATACAGTCACGTAACCATAATACCGCCTTTTGTCCCTCAGGCCCCATACTGTCTCATTGTTCAGATGCCACGGTTTGGAAACAAGTATAAGATGTTTTCTCACATCATCCCCTCCACTGAGCTGGATATCACAGATATTCTATACAATTGTGAGGAGCTGGTACAATTTGCACCAATTCATATCTTAGCATGAGAAAGGAAAATCATCTTTAACTCATATTTTTAAGATGCTTGTGTATAACCTGCTTTTCCCAACAGCTCCAAGAGAATGCTTCGTCTGTGGACATTTGGCCGAGTACGAGTGTCTTCAGTGTCTACCAGATCGCAAACTACAGCCAGGAAGAATCAAACAGTTCTGCACTACCTGCAACACACAGGTAAACTGCAATATAACGTGGTAAACAGCATACCTGCAACGAGGGCCAACTGTCCACTTGTATTCAATCAACACGCTCAAAAAAGCACAAAAAAAAAATCACTGACGCCGGTGTTTATGTTCCATAAACAAAACACGCCCAGGAGATTTCTGTGTTATGAACAAATCTGAGCAGAGAATCATCATTAATCAAAAATGGTGAAAATGTAAAAAATGCTGATCTGCCACAAATTTTATTGGGTACCTGCTTGGATTACACCTCCCCCTTCAGAATTCAATATAATTGGTTTTACATCCATCTCTTTGGTGGCTGTAACTAGAAGATGATTTTAATGTGACTTTTCTTTTTGTTCAACAGGTGCACAGACATCACACCCGGCAGGGTCACTCCCCCAGACCTCTACAGGTTCCAGCAAATGTCGCCCCTGACACTCCCGTGCCCAGACACGTGATGCAGCTGTTTGCTGTGCTCTGCATTCAAACCAGCCACTATGTGTCTTTTGTCAAATATGGCCCTGATCCGCGCTCCTGGCTCTTCTTTGACAGCATGGCAGACAGATGCGGTAAGATGGGCCTCAGCTGGTTTCATTTACTTCTGTTAATGGGTAATTGCTTGGCCTTGTTTTATTTTATCCTGATGTCGTGCAAATGCTGACATGTTTTGGTTTGATTCTGTGAAGTGGTTACACATGTCTGCTTTATTTTCTGATAATGCTGCCTTGACATCATTAGATAAGGACACACTCTGACGCATGTGACTGCTCTTTATCTCTTCTCGACAAGATGTCTAATCAAGAGGCCACTCTTTTCTTACAGGTGATGATCAAAGTGGCTTCAACATTCCAGAGATCCGAGCTTGTCCGGAGCTGGGCGACTTCCTGTCCCAGCCGGAGGAGGAGCTGGCTCGGGCCAACCCCTCCCAGACTCCTGAGCTGACGCGTAGGCTTCTGTGTGACTCCTATATGTTTTTATACCAGCGCCCAGCCACGCCACTTTGAAAACCAAACAATCAGGAGCCTTGAACGCCAACAAAGATGAAAACACGCCGTTCTCACAACAGTGCCCCAATAACCTTGCATCTCTGCCTATCAGCAATATGTTCTGTTGGTTAATACGTCCAAATAGCAGGAACTGAAGTGGATGTTTAAAACTAAATGGAAAGAGACAATAAGTTTGAAAAGGAAAATAACATTGACTTTGCTTGCTCTGTGTCAGTTGATGTTGACTATGTAAAAGAAAGAATGAGGGGTGAATACATGAACACACTTTGCACTCTTTTCCTCATCATTGCCCTCTGTGTCTCTTAAATGTCTTGCGGTTGTTATTTATTCTTTGAGGTTTTTTAATGAGTTCATTGTAGCATCTCATTTTTGTTGTTGTATATATTCTTGAATTGTCTGTTACTTGGTACATTAAAGTTCATTTGACCACTTGGTGCCATGTTTATTTGATGCTTCTATCATCTAAAAACCAGATCGTGATCTAAACACTGACTGAGTTTTTAGACTTTGGGGACATCTAGTTGTGAAGTTGCATTTTGCAGCTGTATACCCCTCCCCCCCACACCTCCCCTTCCAAGCATGAGAGAACCTTTAGTAGACTTCAGGTGTCATAAAACTGAAAAGGTGTTTAGTTTGCCCAGTCTGGATAACTGGTCCTGTTGTAAATATAAACAAATTTATGTATTTGATTAAAATTCCGGGCATTCTAACTTGAGTTTTAATAAGACCATGGAATGCATATAAAGATGACAGTATTACCCTGTATGTAAGCAGAATTTTGTAGCATGGAATAATATATGATATGTAATGGAGGAAAAAGGTCTAGTCTAATCAGGAAGTAGTGATTTGAGGCTCTGAGGCTCTGACATGCGGGGGCAGTTGTAGTAGGTAATGTAATGGACTACATCGCCATCTAGTGCTGGAGTTATCCTCGAACACCCTTCGTCAACATGGTCTGTGAATGGTATTTCAGAAATAAAGCTGCAATAATCTGTATTAATTAAGTTTAAGTGTGTCAAGGTTGTGGAGGACAGTGCAGACTTTTGTCTTTGAATTGAATCACACCATAGCTGTGGTTCAAGAGTCTTCCACCAACTAGAAGGTCTGTGGTTTGATCCCAGTTGCTGAGCCAGTTAAGTGTTTTATCACGTGTAAGAGGAAAAGAGGAAACAGTTGGAGGCCCGAGGTTCAATATATTCTGGACAAACAACGTTAGTGAGACTTGTTCATCTAACTGGGCCTCTGGTTTCTTAACGGTCTTACTGGTTGTTCTGTGTTTTGTTGTTTGGATCCACAAATCAACAGACCCTAACTTCACAAGCTCTCCTCTCCTCATCTCATCCTCTTCAGCTGGTTGGGGAGGTGGAGGGATGTGCTGGAGGATGCAGCTCTGAATGAAGACAGTAAAACAGGTGGATTATTGGTAATATATTGTGTGGCAAACTATGGAGATGGTGATCACCGTTGATTTTTGTTTATTCTCTGGTTCTACTAGGAACCACAACTTATGAAGGGGGTGTTATGGCCCCTTCCTTTATACTATCTCTGCTTTTGCAGCTGACCTTTCCCTGCAGGAGCCTGCCATCATGGAGGGTCGTCAGAGTAATGTGGTGGCCCCGGTGTAGGTCTTACCATGCCTGTATGGGCCTGCACTCTCTCTCTCTCTCTCTCTCTCTTTCTCTCTCTCTCTCTCCCCCCTTCCCTCCTCAGTCCATGCTAGGTTAGGTGGACCTTTTCTGCTTACTACACCACAAACACACATACCACTCACTGCTAATATGTTTTCTCTCCACAGCCCATGTTTGTTAACTACTTGTGTTTTTTAATTTGCAATATACCAGTTATTACACACTTTATCCTGTTTGTCTTCCCTCAAGTTTGTGACACAAAATACTGAACCCATTATTCCCTCTGACAGGCGAGAGTGTATGATTGATGTCTAATAGAGAAAGTGCTTCACACGGATGCACTCTATGAATGTGTGTGTGTGAAGGGGTGAATGATTCTGTCAAGTGCTTTAAGTCATCAACACTAGAAAAGGTTTATATAAATACAGACTCTTCACATGATTTTTGAATCATAAAAAGGGACAATACTCCAAGGCCTTGAAGGCAGCTCAGACTGTAAATGACCTTTATTCTAATTTAACGTGACATATATGTGAATATTTACTAATTATGTCTGTAATTTGTTTTCAGCTTTGCCATTTGATAACCTATAAAGTTAATATTGATATGCAAATTCAATGAATCACAAAAGAATGAGTGAGGTCAAACAAACAGGTAACAGGAAAGACAAATCTCAGACATGATGATTAAGATTAAGATGCATTTATTAGTCCCAAACACATGCACAGACATGCAAAGGCACACTCATGCTGGTAGGGAAATGTAACCTCTGCTTTAGTCCCATCTGTGTGCAGGACACACAGAGCAGTGAGCGACCACGTACGGCGCTCGGGGAGTAAGGTGCCTTGCTCAGGGGCACTAGACAGGGTAGGGAGACTCTTGGATTTTGGACAGATCAATCCAGGTTCGTCTTTTTGTTGTCCCTCCGTGGAGTTGAACCAGAGACGAACCACAGACCTTCTCTGCCCATAGTCCAAGTTTCTACCACTAGACCACCACCTCTCCATGATGATACTGATTGTAGATATTTGATATTATTATTAATTAAACTACACAAAGCTACATCTTCATAAGATAGGACAAGATAAGATAATCCTATAATAGTCCCACAGTAAGTAAATGTGAAATGTTACAGCATTAAATCAAAAACCAGTAATGTAATAATAAGCAGCAAGCAATACTTGTAAATGATGGGGGAATTTCCCAGAGAGAGATTAATATTGAACAGTTAATCAGAATCAGAATCAGAATTATTTTTATTCCCATGAATATTTGCACATACAGGAAATTGCCTTGGTGTGGTTGGTGCACTGTACATAAAACAACAATATAGAACAACAATATTAACAGTAAGAGAGTTATGGGCACGTACGGCTCTAAGGTGCAGAGATTGGTGATAGTGCCAATAATATATAGTTATAAATTATGTGCAAGGGGGGTGTCAGCAGAGTCAGTGTGATGCAGGGGGCTTGTTTGTGAGCCCCGCTGCCATAGGGAAAAAACTGTTCAGGTGGCGCGAGGTTTTAGTCCTGATGGCCCGGAACCTTTGTCCGGATGGGCCTGCTCTCTTACTGGTCCTGGAATGGAACAGGTCTATGACCTTCTCGGCTGACCGAATGATCCGCTGCAGTCTGCCCTTGTCCTTGGCAGTGGAGGCAGCGAACCAGACGGTGATAGATGCGGTGAGGATGGACTCAATGATGGCTGTATAAAACTCAACCATCACTTTCTGCGGCATGTTGAATTTCCTCAGTTGCCGCAGGAAGAACCTCCTCTGCTGGGCCTTCTTGATGATGGAGGTGATGTTCTCCGTCCACCTCAGGTCCTGTGCGATGATCGTCCCCAGGAATCTGAAAGACTGGTGAGGGGGGCGGTTTGAGCTGGGCTCCTCCTGAAGTCTGCTACCATCTCTACAGTTATTTAAAGCATTCAGCTCCAGGTAGTTCTGGCTGCACCAGGAAGCCAGGCTGTCAACTTCCTCTCTGTAGGCGGCCTCGTCCCCATTAGAGATTAATCCAATAAGGGTTGTGTCGTTGTGACCCTTGTCATTTAGATTAGATTAGATTCAACTTTATTGTCATTGCACAGTACAAGTACTTATACAACGAAATGCAGTTAAGCATCTAACCAGAAAACGTGCAGAGTATTGTGCATATTTAAAGTGGAAATGTAAATAATTAAGATATGTACAGTAAGAAATATATATGGAATAGTAGTGTATTAAGCGGAATTGTATGATATAAGAACGAACGATGAGCAAGATAAATAAATAAATATGTATAATTACGAATATATAGGCGGGATAATACAGTAGTAAAAAAATAACAGTATATCATATAAGATGGAGAGAATAGAACAAACAAACTGATAATCAAGTGGAGGAGTGAGCCTGGATCACAGTGTTCTCCTGCTCCATGTGTACCCTGCCTCAGTCAGCATAGTGTGTGTGTGTGTGTGTGTCAGGGCCTGAGCAGCAGCAACACGTTTTGTCGAGAGGAGGAGCCACGCTTGCTCTCTACCATTTAAACTGAGGCGCATGCGCACTGGTGTAAATTTCAGACTTACTCTTACACAACCGGGTCTTTTCTTCATTCTGCCTGCTTCACTCACCGGTGTGTGCTGTGGCTCCACGTTTCTCTTTTTTAATTTCTCCACCCGACAACTCGTTGGAAATGAGTGGGGATCATTACCACAACGAGGACCAGGTAACGTGGAGTGGGTTTTGCGGTGTCATCGCTGCTGCTTCTCGCACTCGGTCCCTCGCCACCGTTGAATTTGTTTGGTTTTGACAGGGTAACTTGCTAACTGTGAATAGTATCTGATAGCGCATATTTATTTGTCAACAGCGACTTGACAAGTGTCCCCATTTTTTTCTTTGTGATGTCGCGGATAGCTAACGTCTAGTTAGCCCCCAGTTTAGTGTCGTTGGCGAAGGGAAAGTGGGTTAACGCTGCATGTGAACTGGTGCTAGCTGCAGCTAATGCTAGCCATAGCGGCTCCGGTGTTAGCCGCTACGCCATATTCCCATCCAGAGTAGCACGTTAGCCGAGCTAGCGGGCTACATAGCAAACTGTCGCTTTGCTGCCCCGCAAGTTCAAAGTTAGTTAGCCGGCTAGTTAGCTACTACGGAATGTAACATTCATCTGTGTTTCTGTTTTTCAGATTGACTGTGGCTCTCGAGTCAATGGTAAGTTAATCAGTGTCAGATACCATATTAAAATTACTGTTTTCCTGTCGGTCCGACTTGTTTTCACTGTTCTAATGCAACGTTACGATAGTTCTCAGCAGAGGACAGAAATGGCGTCCAGAGACTAAGTCCTCTGTCTCACTCACAAGCGCCTATTGTTCAAAAGGGAGGTGTTGTTTGAGCTTTTCCGCAAACAATGTTCTCGATCGGAGTCCATAATGCCACACACGTTGAGGTGTTTTATCAGTTTATCGCCTCGGATGGGCTTGTTGGTCCGCTTTTAGCACCGCATTTCCCACCTGAAAGTGAAGGTTTGGGGGTTGAGGACTTAGTCTCTGCGCCATTTTCTTTTTCGGTGTAGCGGCCTGACTGTGCTGCAAGCTGAACCCAGGCTGGGAAGTGCAGATGGCTGAGTGTGGAGGAGCAATGCGAAGGCACAGGGCTACATAGCCTTCCCATGTGGCGGCCCATGAGAGAATAGATTTTTGTAAAGGCGATCTAATGTTATTTTTGTTTTATTTTGTCTACTGAAACCTACCACTCCCACGGTAGGGGAAAATATAGCGTTTTAAAGTTGAACCCACGTTTCTGTAGCAATCATCTCTTTGCATTAAATTGTGTATTGGATGATCTTGACAACCTTTTAAGGTTAAAAGTGACTTTTCGGTTTTTTTTATTCATCACAATTATAACCTGCCTGACCTGAATCTAGACCTAATAAACACCACTGGTAGACATACAAGGAGAAGTTTTTTTTGTTTGAAAATCAGCTTCAGGACCATTTTTCAAACAAACTGAAAAAATGGAACAAACTCTTCAGTGCTTTGAGACAAGATATTTGCATCAGTATAAGATTATCCAACGACCAAGCATGGTGGATTTATTGATATAAGCTTGTTTTTTCTCTGCACCCTTAATGCAGAAATCCTCCAGACAACCGGAACAGGCTATTTTTTGGGGTTTTATCCCAAAGCCATGTGACACTTGTCTGAGGATCATAGAGCCTCTCCACCACCTCTACATGTCATGAGTTTTGTTTCCTTTAGACTAGAGTAAAACAGCTTGCGCTTAACCAAATTGTGGGTCTATCGTTTTCTTTGTCACCACTATTATGATGACCCTGCTATAATTCAATATGCTCATCCATTTTAAAGGTACATGTTGTACTTGTGCATACATTAACTAACAATTGTTTGCTAATCAGTGGCAGAGCTATATTCGGAATTTGTATAACCCCCGAAAGCTGATAGTAGGGTGGAGCTTTAGTCAAACGTCTGTCAGATATGTTTTACAGTTTATCAGTTATGAGACAGAGTTCAACAGCGTCTCGACTTATCACGTCACAATTTGGTGTAGCGATCTTAGGGGACAACATAAGTCCAATCTTCTTGTAATAATTGGTCAGCAAAGACGTCTAGTGCTCCACTGCTGGGCCATAGACATGTGGGCATCTTGTTTTTAAGGACCTGTTATTTTATCACTGTTTCCTTGTAAAGATTTGCTGTTGATGCTTTATTTTTGCAATTGCTTTTTTATTTTCCATAAACAGTTTGCTGTGACTCACAAATTAAAGGGAAAAAAACCTTGTTGAAGTGCATGTTACAACCTGTCAGTTGTTTCATATTGTCTCAAACAATGAGGCTCATACGGGCAGTAGGAGGTGCTGTGCTACCCTAAATACTTTTTCTGTTTACATGCTGTATGACATTCAAAGTGTGGTGCACTTTGTTCGCCCCAGACACTTGCATATTGATTCATACTGCTCATACTTGGGCTATTAGGTACTTCTTGGTCCTAATGTTAACACATTTATTGTAATCCCAGCACCATTCAGTCCTGTGTTGGATAAATTCATGTAATGCTTTGTGTGCTTTTGAAGAATGTAACCCTGTTCTCTTCTCAGACTCTCACAAGCATAAAGACAAGTACAAAGAGAAGGAACACAAACATAAGGACCACAAGAAGGATAAGGAACGGGAGAAAGCAAAGCATGGCAACGGGTATGACGGGTGTCCTTCCAAACTGTTGTGTTGGTGTCTGCTTGGTGTGGACAAGACGTACCACTTGATTATTGTAGGATTTTTGGTTGTAGATGGTGTAAGCTAAAACATCCTGTGTCATGTGTTTCTTTAAATTATAGCGACTACAAGGACCCCTCTGACAAGAAACACAGAGACAAGGAAAAGATGAAGCACAAAGATGGCAGCACAGACAAATACAAGGACAAGCACAAGGAGAAGAGGAAGGATGATAAGGTGAATAACTATGCAAAATTATTTGTGGGTGAATATCAATTGTGACTTTTTTGGGCTCACAATTATGAAATCTGTAAAATTGTTCTGTTATGATTGTGATTATATTTGGCCAATATGTGCCATGAATCCTGACATTAAAGGTTCACAGGAACTTAGTTTTGGTTTCTCCATAAAGTCAGGAGGCTTCCAGCAGCTAGACAGAGGAACTTGTACTTTAGTATTGTTTTGGCATTGCTCTTCCTAAAGTTAAGGAAATTGTCTTATAAGGTGAATCTTTAGGGCAGGGATGGGAGTAACCAAGATGCTCTCATTCTTTCCATTCAAACCAAGTATGTTTAGGCCTGCATGCAAAATTTAAGCACATGGCTTTTAGAACTAGCATTGATGATTTACCATTTTGCAACGATTGAACTGTCAATCTTGTCGGTTGGCAAGTTTTTATGATCTTTTTTCCCTTTTCAGATGAAATCCCTTGATGGTAAAATCAAAAAAGAAAAAGAGAATGGCTTTGCCAGGTAAGTCTTTACTCACTTTACTTAGGCTATCAGCAGGTATGTTTCATATGATACCATTTCTAATTTTGAGTGCTTTTTCTTTTGCAGCCCTCCTCCACATGTGAAGTCTGAGCCCGAAGATAACTTTTACCACTCTCCTAAGTCCCTAAAAAGAGAACGGGATGATGATAACGAGTGAGTAGCCAATGCCATTCGACTCCTTACTTGTCTTTAATGTCTACTTCATATAGTTAGGGAATCAATGTAGTTTTCTGTGACCTAAGTTTGAGATATGGTATGTTATTTTTCAGCTCTGAATTCAAGCCCAAGAAAATAAAGACTGAAAATGACAAGAAGGCCAAGAAAAGGAAACCAGTTGAGGTAAGCAAAGGCTACAACATTGCACAAACCTGCTGTTGGATGTAGAGTGACTGTAAACAAAGAAAGAAAAAACAACTCTTTGGCAGTTTTCTGCAGTATATTTTGAAAGGCACAATTAACCTGAAGAACTGGAGAGACTTGAGTCTGTGTTGATAAGGATATTTTCCCTGAGAGAACTCACTTGGTTTCTATTCCCTTCTTAGGACATCAAGTCTAAAAAGATAAAAAACAAAAAAGGAGAAGTGGCCGATGGGAAAAAGAAAGCAAAGAAAGAGCCAGAGGAGAAGTGGAAATGGTGAGTTGGCCAGCTGAACAATGCTAACATGATAGTAATAGGTGGTGGTGGGTCCTCTGTGGATATATTGCATGTTATTGTTGGCCTGTGACATATTACATTTTTGTATTAAATTCAAACTCCTTTTATTGATTGAATCCAGGTGGGAAGAGGAGAGATACACAGACGGTTCCAAGTGGAAGTTTCTGGAACACAAAGGGCCGGTCTTTGCTCCACCATATGAACCTCTTCCTAGCCATGTCAAGTTTTACTATGATGGTAAGAGTGGGTTACTCACTAGAACTCTACTTTTAAATCCTTTTTAAAGAGTGTTCAGTATATCAACATGATGGCAGTTGTAAAACTTTGTTTTTGTATATTTTAGGTAAAGTCATGAAGCTCAGTCCAGAAGCAGAAGAGGTGGCCACATTCTTTGCAAAAATGCTCGACCATGAATACACAACAAAGGATATTTTCCGCAAAAACTTCTTCAAAGATTGGAGGAAGGTAGGAAAAATTGACTTTTCTTGATAAACCTCTAGATGCCTTGCGAAATATTTTCCAAAGATTCTTGTGACTGAGTGTAGTGTGATTACAGGAAATGAACTCGGAGGAAAAGAGTAAGATCACAGACCTGAAAAAGTGCGGCTTCAGTGAGATGAGCGAATACTTCAAGGCACAGTCTGAAGCCAGAAAGGCCAAGACGAAGGACGAGAAACTGGTCAGTTACTGAAATGTTTGTTGTAGCGTTAATGGACTTGATCTAGAGTAAATGGTTAAATATTGTAATGTACATTTCGTAGAAAAAGGCTGTGTACATATTTTTGTCTCGGCTATCCCCTCGTCTGTTACATGAAAACTTGCGAGAAAAGTTGATGCTCTAAAGAAGTGGGACAGTTTCTACACACCGTGGTATATGGGGCATACCAAGAGCAAGGGAGTCCTTTAAGCTAATAACACAACTTGCATAGGGTCTCAAAAAACATCTACAAGAAATGTGTGTTCTGAGGAAAATTATAAGTTTATAATTAATTTTTTAGGGCACTTCTTGTAAATGCCCAAATACAAATTATGAACCTATATTGCCAAAATATAGGCACTTTAATTACTGTACATGTGAACTTTCCATATCCCCCCCGATTCATTAGGTTTTTCTTTCTCCTCATAATGTTGATCCCATAAAGGAAAGATTCTGATGCTTTGTTTTTCTCCCCCTGTAGCAAACAAAGTTGGAGAACGAACGCCTCCTTCAGGAGTACGGCTTCTGCATCATGGACAACCACAGAGAACGTATTGCTAACTTTCGCATTGAGCCCCCGGGCCTGTTCCGTGGTCGTGGAGATCATCCAAAGATGGGCATGCTCAAACGTCGCATCAGGCCTCAAGACATCATTGTCAATTGCAGCAGGTTAGCGAAAGGTTTGCTTGGTGAGTGCAGATGAATGATGTTAAGGGAGCATAATGATCTAAATATTAAATGTGCTCCTCACAGGGACTCCAAGCACCCTGAGCCACCCTCGGGCAAAAAGTGGAAAGAGGTTCGTCATGACAACAAGGTGACATGGCTGGTGTCGTGGACGGAAAACATTCAAGGCTCGATCAAGTACATCATGCTCAACCCCAGCTCTAGGATCAAGGTAGACTGAATTGTGTTACAAGAAGGTTTGGACCTGGTTTAACCCATTAAGACCTAAGGGAATGAAAGTGGTTATTTTGAAATAACTGAGGATAACTTTTGATCGCCTAAATATTTGACTTTCCTTGTCAATAGTTGCTGTTGCCCTAAACTAGGTATAACATAAAAAAAAAGACTCACCAACTCTGTCAAACTATCTATGATTCTACTTTCCTCCTCCTTATCGAACACATTCCTTGCAGACTGAGCCCTTGTCAGCAGGAACATCATCTTAGGATCTGAATCTCCATTAATACTTTTATTGTCGTATTAATCAAATTTTTCAATCTAAGAGCGCTCTAAAGCCTGAAACATGCTTCTGCGACTGCGTCTGCGTCTTTTCACGCCGCTGTGGCGCAAGACTCGTTTTCATTCATGCTTCCCCAACCGTTGCGCGTCTTAAAAGCAATTCCGCGCCAGAACACTAGGCGGAGTAATGCTTTTTGTCGAGACGACCTTAGAGACGCCTTCTTTCTTCTTCGTCGATTGTTTATTTACATAGCCACTGCGGCTCCTCGTAGCCTTTTTCTGGCGGACAAATCCGCCAGTCAATGACAGGTTATACAAGCTATCATACTATTGGATATATTCTGCCAAGTGCTCTTCTATTTTGTCCATATTCGTTCTTCTAAATCTTCCGTGATTTCTGCCGGTATTATGGGGCATGAAACCGGAAATGCAGCTCCAGAAGGGATGTAGAGCAGACCAATCACAGCCTTGCGGGCTGAGTGAGCTTGCGGAGCTTTGCCGTAAATTTTAGAAAAGGGGGTCGACACCCGTCAGCACGTAAGGAGGGATACATAAGCACGTAAGGGACCCGGAAGGGCTCTTGCGCTTACGGGCCCGTGAAAACGCAGAAGCCTGTTTCAGGCTTAAGACTTGTTGCATTCCCCTTAATGCATTTCGCCATCGCAACAAGTATTTCAGCAAATCACCATGAATTTCATCATCACTTCTCTAAAACAATGAAATGGTCGAATCTGTTCTTATAGTTTGTGTATATATTTAAACGTGTGTTGCATCAGGTCTTAATGGGTTTAAGTGAGTCCTGGCTAAGTTCTTCAGTTTGGGTCAAACATTGATAGAACTGCATATTTTTCTATCAGCATCCTCCGTTTAGAGTTTGTCTCATAGGGTAATGTTGGATCTTTTCAAGACATTAATATTCTGAAAGTTTTTTTTTTTCCCCATCTGGATTGTAAAATCTGAGCACATGTAATTTCCTTTCACAGTGTTAAAGTGAAACTGGCTACTTGCAGTAGTTTACTGAGCAGGGAACACTCTGTCCTGGGTCACAACCTACTAATTCCATTGGCGTTCCCTCTGACACACATGGCACAACATGGCCCCAATGTAATTATTAGTTTCTTATTGTCTTTTCCATTGTGCCGTCTGCCTGCAGGGAGAGAAGGATTGGCAGAAGTATGAAACAGCCCGTGGGCTGAAGAAAATTGTGGACCGCATCAGGAACCAGTACCGCGAAGACTGGAAGTCCAAGGAGATGAGGATCCGACAAAGGGCTGTGGCTCTCTACTTCATCGACAAGGTGAGGGGGATTGCTACTGACATTGTCCTGAGAGTGTGTGTAGCTGGAGGTAGTTAATGTAGTGTAATTGCTTTTCAACAATGACTGTTACCAGCAAGTTGGGTTTAGAGTGCTTAAACACTGGCTGCAGTGAAAGTAATGTCTTTATAAGCCGACTTTAATCCATCTGTCCTGATGTGCTCTAGCTGGCCCTGAGAGCGGGAAATGAGAAGGAGGAAGGAGAGACCGCCGACACTGTGGGCTGCTGTTCCCTCAGAGTCGAACACATCAAACTCTACCCAGATAATGATGGTCAGGAGTTTGTGGTGGAGTTTGATTTCCTGGGTAAAGACTCCATCCGCTACTACAACAAAGTCCCTGTGGAGAAAAGGGTAAGGACCCTAAAGCAGTGCTCTCAATTTAAGTGTGCAAACTTTGCTTGTATTCACGTTTGTTCTGCCTCTTAAAGGTATTTAAGAACCTTCAGTTGTTTATGGAGAACAAGGAGCCTGATGATGACGTGTTTGATCGCCTGAACGTAAGCAAAACATCAACTTCACTGTCAAACATTCAAAATACAGGATTGACCTATACCAGCTGTAAAACCCGTTTTTATTGTACAATGATTGCTCTCATGGTTTGTCTTCAGACTTCTATTCTGAACAAGCACCTCCAGGAGCTGATGGATGGTCTGACTGCCAAAGTTTTCCGTACCTTCAACGCTTCAATCACCCTGCAGCAGCAGTTGAAGCAGCTCACAAATGGTATGTGTCTACCTACAGATCTACAACCACTTTTTCTCATCAGCCGAGACAGTACTAAGCTGAAACCCCTTTTTCAGTCATTTTGCACACATCATTAACTGAAACCCGATTCTATTCTGACTCTAGCGGATGAGAACATTTCAGCCAAGATCCTGTCCTACAACAGGGCCAACAGGGCTGTGGCCATTCTGTGTAACCATCAAAGAGCTGCACCGAAGACCTTTGAGAAGTCGATGCAGAACCTGCAGACTAAGGTGAGGAAGTGGTGTTTGAATCCTGCAGTCCAGCATTTTGCAAACAATTATTTTCCCTTTAACCGTTATAGACAGGATTGCAAATACAATGCATTTCATGTACAGTTCACGTAATCGTGACAATTATTGGAAATCAGATGGTTTACTTGCAAGAGCTTGGTGGATATTTACATTGATGTTTTAATGAGTCCTCCAATTTTCACGCAAATATTTCACAAAGAATGGTCAAAATAGATTATTATAGTTATCAACTATCAATTTTGGTTTCTTCGTAGATTGACGCTAAAAGGGACCAGCTTGCTGACGCTAGGAGAGACCTGAAAAGTTCCAAGGCTGATGCCAAAGTACGGAGAGACGAAAAATCCAAAAAGTGAGTATGGAAGGCTTTGTTTAGATTGATGGTTTACCTCTGTTCAGCCATGTGTTTAAACGCGTGTGCGTCTTGTCCATCTGTAGGTCTGTGGAGTCAAAGAAGAAGGCAGTTGAGAGGATAGAGGAGCAGCTGATGAAGCTGGAGGTGCAGGCGACAGATCGTGAAGAGAACAAGCAGATCGCCCTCGGCACATCCAAGCTCAACTATCTCGACCCTCGCATCTCTGTGGCTTGGTAAGATATTTATTTATGTCTTTACATAATTTTTCACAAATTATTTGGTTATCAAAACATCACTCTCTGCTTCCAATGATTTTGGTTGTTGGGGACAGCAATGCACATGTAATTATTTCTGTCTGCTTTTGTTTCCTAGGTGTAAGAAATGGAGCATTCCCATCGAGAAAATCTACAACAAAACCCAGCGGGAGAAGTTTGCCTGGGCCATCGACATGGCAGAAGATGACTTTGAATTTTAAATCCCAGTTTGTGGTTTTAACTGAAACACTTTTTATTTTGTTTTTAATCGGATACTTGTTTTTTTTTAGCTTAACTGAATTTTGCTCACTGGCCAGACCTGGCAAAGAATTTCAGAAAGTCTGAGCAGAAAAAACAACAGCGACATGTTAAGACGAAAAGATGAGGCCATAATGAAATCGGCAGGAGGGTGTTGTGGACACTCTAAACATCTGATCTGAGATCAGGCTACAAGGCTGAACCATAACCACAGCTGAGCAAAGGCACAGGCATAGTCTCAGTAATCTGAAGACCCTTTTACCTTTGTCAATGCTTGAACTTTGAACGGTGTGGTCCTATAGCTACTGTATTAAGCAAAAAGAAAAAATGCTTTTTATCATTTGTTTCTTTGTTCACTTGCTCTGTATTTTAGCCCTTCCATGTATTATTAATGAATTCTATATTTTGATAGACAAAGTTAAATCAAATGAATTCCTTAAATACACCCCACGCGCCTTCGAAGAGATGTGAGATTGACTTTTCAGGTGTGTGCGTGCATGTGTGTATGAGGGACTCGACCATGGAAGCTGTCTGTTTCGGTGAATATTTTAAACTGGACTATGTTGAATTGTTCAGCATGAAAGAGGATGTATGGGCAGGCGAAGGGGGAATACTGCAACCATGTCAATATTTACTTAAGCAAACAGAATGTGAATATTTTGTTTTACATCCTCTATCAGGGACTTCTTTTTCAGTGTAAATGTGAACCAATCATTTGTATTCTTTTGAGTTGCAAGCATCCTCTGAATCTCTGCCTAGCCCTGTCTACATCTGGTTTTAACTTAATTTAACAATTGTTCCAAGGAAAAAAAACATGCATTTGTTACTTGAAGATGATGTATTTAAAGTTGGTAAATCAAGTGTTTTTCTTCAGGAAGGGTAATTGAGGGACAAACTTTGCCAAAAAAAAAAAATTCTCCATCTGTTACAATTTTAGACATCTTTTTTAATTATGTAAAGGTCGAGGATAAGATAATGTAACATTTAATGTGAATTATCAGTTCATTTTATTCCACTCTGCTCCACTTATGATAGGAAAGTTGATGTAAGTAGCTGTAAAGTCAACAGCCTTTTCCTGTTATACTTTTATCGTCATACCCTTTGATCATGTTTGAGTTTTATTCTCATTGTAGGTTTAAAAATGAATAAAATCCTACAGGTTAACATACTGTGTCTCTATAAGTATTTTTCTCAATCATACCAGTAGGTGTGTTTCTGCCTTTATTCTAGTGTTTTGCTCTGTGTTAATTCTGTGGCCCCTCAGAGGCCCCATGTGGCACAACAGCGTGTTGGTTTTGGACCAGCGGCCGAGGTGGATGGTCCTGCCAGAGTTGCAGCGTCCTCATATGTTTCATCAAACAAATTTGATCACAAATCTCAAGAAGAGCTTAAGCTTTCTCTGGAAGTACTCAGCCTTTTGGCACATCACATTTAGGCTTTAACAGAATTAAAAACAAAATTTTAAGCTTTAAATCTTTAAAATTAAACAAAACTCAAAATAAATCTTTCTGTTCTATTGGAAAATAATCTGGTGCGATTGGAGGTGTCCATAATGTACTTTTTTTTTTTTTTTTTCATGGAATGCTGAAGTTAGCCACCATCTGTATTCATGCACCAGACCAAATAACTCGCCATAGACTATGAAGACAAATAAATTCTGGAAGGATTGCCTGCCATGGAAACTGACTGAAAAATGTTCCTCCCGGGGGTCAGTGCTCAATGCTACTTGTACTGCCTGCTTCTCACCAGCAGGTGAGGCTGTAAGCATTTCTCCAGTGCATGTTACTCCCTCATTCGTCACATTGAGTAGTTTGAATTGCAATCATGGAACAATGCAAGTTCTCTCCTCGTGCAAGGGGCTGATCAAATAATGAGGCGTCAGTGCTTGGTGAGTATTCAGTTTATTCTGTAAAGATTCAGAAGTGTAGAAAGGATGATACAACAGTGCTTTATGATCAGACTATTTCATAAAAGTTTCTTTTTAAGCGATCATAACACCGTAAGTCCAGATTCCATTTATCTCAAACCAAAATAAATTTGTAACATTCGACACAAGTGCATACACTGCTGGTAGGAGATCAACCTCCAATTTCACTTTGGATGGTATAGCACCGTTCATTAGCTATTAGCAGCTTGACAAAGATGCAGCTTAATAGGATTCATGTAGTGACTGTATGTTTATATAAACACAAGAAAATTCAGAGGAGAGCAAAGATCTCCTCATTTGGCTCTCTAGCTAGCACAATATTTCACTCTGTCATTGTCTAGGGATCAAATTGATAATTTTGCATTAAACAACATTTTTGCCAGTAACAATATTTGATACAATTACATCTTAAAGTTAAACATCTCCAAGTGTACAGAAAGCAGCACAAGATTTTTTTTTTCACAGATATAGACCAACAGTGACCATTGATGCACTGGCATGTTTTTTTTATTTTCTTTCTTTTTTTGTTGTTTTCAGGACAGCACAGTAGCTGGAAAGCAAGGTGATGGACAGACAGGTCATATAAACACATGGACAGAGCTGAGTAAGGCAACGTTAGCGTGACAGGCTTCTCTCTGTTCAGTTTGCAGGGCAGTGTAGTGTATTGATCTCGACAAAGCCGTCAATACCTTTAATGTGGGGCAGTGTGATTTTTCTAGCATTGCTGTCTTCATTAGTGCATTGTACAGTATATAGTCTCTTGCGTGTAGCTGAACTGCAACGTGACACCGACATTAATACAGATCTAAATAAAACATGTTTGATTGCATCTGGACTTACAGTGACTATAGAAGAGTAATAGAATTGAAAAAAAAACATAACGGAAAAAGTAAAATTCAAGGCAGTGCTGAAGTACTTACTGGTTGCTAAAAAAGTAAAAAATATCACAAAGCCAACAATAACATTTCCTCGACACATCTTTAGTTTGTCCACTCAGTACAAACCCTCTCGTATAGTGCAGTTTCAATCATATATATATATTTCCCCCCTCTGACCCAAAACAATATCATTCGGCCCTATCCTATCCTATCTTTGCTCATTCAAGTCAGTTTTCCAGTCAGTGTGCGTCTTCTCTCGCTCGTTTTCTTTGATCCCTCGTACTGACCTCATTGTGCACCCTCCCCACACAACCACAAAGAAGCATGAAAGGCTTAAACATCACAGAACTCAAAAGGTGAGAAGTTCTTTCTTTTTGACGATAGCAGGAAGTGATGGCAGATGGAAGAGAAGGAGGAGGAGGGGGGGGGGGTATTCACAGTTACAGTCAGAGTCCAACGGTCCAGCTACAATCACATCTGCTGTCATTATGAACACTCTATTTTTCTTTTCTTTTTTTTACACCACGGCCAGGGGAGCGAGCCAACCTTTAAAACATCGTGTTCCTCCGGCGAACTCTGGGCCCCGGCATCATCACACCTCCAGCAGCTCCATCCTCAGGCGATCCCTGATCAGCAAACACACACACAAGAGAGAGGCAGCACTGTAAAAAGACGCCTGCGTATGGGTTGACTTGCCTCTCGGAAATCTATCTCACCAAAGACAATTGTCATGATTTATTCACATATATTAGCATGCGCTCTCAATCTATAATTCAACGCTTCAGACTTAACTTATTCTAAAAATAGCATCTTAAACACGGACCTTTGATTGCCCAAAAAGCTACTCAGCGTTAGTACCTGTACGCACTTCTCCTGCCTCCTGTTCACTGTGCATCACGCAGCAGCCACTACAAACAAGCTGTCACGCTTCCATCACGCCACCTTGCTTTCGCAGCTTCTTTGATTGATTAACAGCCCTAAGCTTGTACAATATCATAAGACACTTGGATTTGAAGTGAATCTTACTTCAAAGGCTTTTATCTCACTTTGTAATTCAAGCACAGTGAGTGTTGTACCTGGCCTGATTGCCATCGGTCTGTTGTTCGATGAGCGACTGACTGGCCACTGGCTGCTGGTGGTCGGCTGCTCTCTCTGACCAGGGATCCTGCAGGACTTCTGGTGCCGACTCCTCAGCTTGGCCTTGCTCTCCACCCCCCTCCGACCCCATCAGCCCGAGCAGCGGTGAGTATGAATCCTGCCACACAACCTGCTGCCCTGAGATCAGTCCTGCTTCTCCTTCAAGGTGCTTGTTCGTGTCTTTCTCAATACATTTCTTGTTGGCTGCTTGAGGGTCCTTCGGTGATTCAGCTTTGCCGTCTCCGTGGGCCCTTGCCCCCTCCTCCGACTCCCCTGGAAGTCGCTGATAGGTCTCCAGCCACTTCAGCTGCCCATTCTTGTGGCTGTACCTACAGTCGCTGAACCAGCGCACCACCTCGGATTTGGGAAGGCCCGTCTGGACGCTTAAGTCCTCATACTGCTGACTGCCGGGCCAGCGGGTGTTGGAGAAAACACCTCGGAGGATATTTAGCTGCTGGGGCGTCTTGTTGCCCCAGGGCGGGGAGAAGGACGGCTGAGAGGCGGTCACTTCGGCTGCCTCGGAATTGTGTTCCAGATGTACAATCTCAGATGTGGTCTCGGACTCGTTCATCTTCAGCCTCTTGAAGTTGATCTTGATGGGGTCGACTTTCAGCCCTGGGCCGCCTCGTTCCACAGCAAACGGATCCTCATCCTTAATGAGCTGCTTTAAGATGGACATGCCTTTTATTGGGAAGTCTGTTTTATTGCCCTCATCAAAAATGGATGACATGCTTTTTGTAATGACAGTGGTGCTGGTGCTTTCAGTTGGGGATTTGCTGGCATGGTTTAGGTTCGGTACACTGTCATTACTGGTAGTACTGGGATATTCACTGCTAATACTGTTGTTAGACCTGTGGATGTTGTTGTTGTTGGGCTTGTCGCCGTGCTTTGCGGCGTGAGCCACTTCCTGTGGACTGATGACGCAGCTGCTATGAATGTTATTGGTGACACTGGATTTGCTGGTGTTAGTGATGATTGTGTGACTCTCGGTGCCGTTTGAAGCTTCCGATCGAATTGGTAAACAGTTGCTTTTGGGATTTGGTTTGCCGTTAGTGTCAGCAACACGGCGCTCATCATTATTGCTAATGTTGGCAGAGCAAGTGGCAATGCTGTTGATGCTGTTTGTGGGGCTGCTGTTATGCACCGTTTTCCTGGTGACAGTCTCACCACCGTTACTACTGCTAGAATAGCTGCTGATGCTGCTGCTACTACTGCAACTACTGCTGCTACTGCTGCTTCGACTGCTGCTGGTGCTACTCACAAAACCACCGTTTCCAGCCATGTCCAGGCTGACGCCATTGCTCTTGACTGTCTCCACCGTGGGTTGGATATTCTTTGTCAGTACCTGTGTTGTTCTGACTATGGGCGGACATTTTGGGGGGACGATTGGAGTAGAATACGAGACCCTGGTGACATTGGGGTTGGTTGACATGCTGGCCTGTGTGGCCAGGACTCCCAGAGGCCTTGTTTTTATGCTGCCATAGGGAACTTTGGGCATCTGATAGTTTGGTCCTTTTGAGCCTGGCTGGGCGTGGACAGTGTGATGAGTCACAATGTGATTGACGTGCCGTTGCACAGTTGGCTGCTTCTGAGGCGCTCCACCTTGGAACACAGTGTTGAACATCTTCCTCCTGGCCTCCTCGATCTCTTCGGGAGACCAGCTTATGCCTTGCTTAAGCCTCTGGGCAGTAAACCACAGTTTGATCTGCTCCTCTGGGAACTCCGAGACCACTGTCAGGTAGCAGAGCTCAGCTTTGGTCGGGTAAGGGAACTTGCCAAAGGATGTCTTGAGAAAGCTGCTGGTGTCCATAGCAGCATCGTAGGTGGGGATGCTGCTGAGTGGGATCATCACCTTTGGAAGGTCTTTATTAGAACTGGAGAAAGGGGGGGAGTAAAGGGAGGGAGTGTGCTGGTGAAAGACTTGGTTGGGCACTGTCTTCGTAATAACGTGAGCGACAGATGTCCTCGGCATAGCTGGGGCGCTAGAAACACTTAGAGCCCCGTTTTGGAGTTCAGGCACATTTGTCAGCATGCTGGGGTCTACATCCTTTCCAGGGTCAATCTTCCGTACCTCCACGGTGTGAGAAACCACAATCCTTTTGTGCTCCCCCTTGGCTTTCATCATCTTTGCGATAGGTGTTTTGGTGAGGGAGATGCCAGATTCTCTGTAGTCTTCTCCACTCTCCGTGAACAGACTTTGTTCCACAGTTGTAACTCCGTCCCTCTTGTTGACATTTAGGGAGGCAGTGACCAAGCCCTCCATTATCTTAGGGTGAGTGTTGGCGTTATGCAGAGCCAGACCCTCGAAGCGGACGACTGACACCCCACAGTTCAGGCAGTAGAAGGTGGGCTGTGCCCTAAAGTCTGAGTGGCAGTTATGCATGTGATCCAAAAAGTAGTTAAGATCTCTGGATTCAAAACGACAAGTCGAGCAGCTGTACGTGCCTCCTTTTTGCATCTCGCTGCCACTCTCAGATTTGGAGGAGCTGTGAGAAAAATGGCCAGACTCTTCTCCAGAGATGCTGAGTATGCTGTCCTCTGGGATTGTTGGTAGGAGTTCTGGTAGCGAACCCAGTATGATTTCCTCACGCACATGTTTGGATTTGGATGGTATCATGCAGGGTACAGTGGATTTCCTCTTGCTGGCCATCGTGCAACGTTGTGTCGATGGAAGAGTGAGTGGTGATTGGTTGTCCGGTATGATGAGAGCAGAGGGTGGGTGGATAGTGGAGAGGGTTGAATGGAGTTTAGTGTCATGGACCAGCCACTATGAGATCACAGTGTTGCTTCATGCCTTCTGCCACTTCAGGACTCCTGTCACATGGACGAGTTTAACAGCTTCCAGGGAACCTGTGAGGAAAGAGTACAAAAAAAGAGATTTGACTCTCTCAGCCCATATTCAATTTAATCAAAAAGAAAAGAGAGTACAGCACTGTAAGAACATGGAAAACATAGGGATACAAATTGTAAAAAAAAGATCTTGAACACCTTGCAAATGTAAATTCAAAACCTGTTTTCTATTTTAAACCTTGAAATATTTATAGATAATCCAGCAGCAGGATGCAGAGGAGGCAAATAGCCCCACACAGAGTAATAAGTGTAGGTGGGAATTCAGTGTAATCAGTGTAGGTGGTATTTATCAGTAATAACAGCCCTGAAGTAGGAGTCCAGGGTTTTCTTTTCAAAGAGCCGTACGATCTATGCTTTCATTCAAAATGAAGGTTACATAAAATTACTGCATAGAAAGAGGTGGCAAATTTCAGGCTTGACATATTTTAATAAATAAAGAGTTCATCAACAAGGATATTATCAATATTTTAAAATTACATTGGGCTGATACCGAAACCCCCCCGCCGCCATGAAATATATAAAAAGGAGAGCAAAGAAAAAGGCTTTTAATTGGCTTCCGCTTTCTTTCGCACACACACACACACACACACACACACACACACACACACACACACACACACACACACACACACACACACACACACACACACACACACACACACACACACACACACACACACACACACACACACACACACACACACACACACACCTTCAAATCAATGCAGGCTGTCTGTGTTCTTGTTATTTACTAGGATTTACAGACTGGTGTCTAGCTGTCACTTCTTATGAATTCAGAGAAAAAGGAGCACAATAATCAACAGAGCCAGAAACGACCATCTAATCTCGACAATATTTGTTCTTTTCCTTCCCTGCTGCCATAGGTTTGGCTCCTCTAATTACTGATGGCATGCATCCACTGAATTATTTTTAGCAAAGCCTCAGGATGCCTAAAAAAATGAAACGTGTAAGAAGCACTTATATATAAGCTAATGTGACAGAGTGTACAGTGAATGTGATGTGCCGAATATGAATCAGGGATAGGATCTTTTTGGCAGATACCACTTGCCTCCCTACAGGAATAACCACTAAATAAATATTATTCACAGACTACTATAGCTTTTTTGAGAGATTTTGAGTGGGACGCACTTCACCTCTCCACACTGATAGTGGGCTGGATAACCTTAGCAGCTGTTTCACATTGTAATACCGACCACAAATATGCAAAAATGTCCATGCAGGTTTGGGTTTGTTCGCAAAAATGTTGTAAGTGTAGATATTGTAATTTGAAATGCTGTGTGTTTTTTAACAGGGGGAAAAGGTAAATAGAAAAATCAACTTGACATGTTTTTTGTCATTTTGGCCAGTGAATAACTACTTGGTTGTGAGCCATATGTTTTACATTGAACATTACAGTGTGTCTTCATGTACTTTTAAGGACCTGAAACATCCCCACGAGGCCAGGGAGGGTAACTACAAACACATCTGAAGCCACTTACAAGCTGCCGACTCAAACCGCCTCGTTCTACATTTGCTCAGCATGCAGCTTGATGTCACATGCGTGCAAATAATCACAGCACACAGATCACTGGGCTCTCAAATCCATTAGCAAACCACATCCAAAGGCTTCTCCCCTCCTATAACACTGCCTTCATAAGGATGGATTGTATTTGCCGACTTCAACATGTCTCCTCGTTCCTCTCTGCGTTATGTAAAGAGAAAGGAAACATGGCTCTGCTCCGTCACAAACCACAAATATTTAACAGAGTGTGAGAAAAGACAAAGGATACACTCCCATCAGAGTTACATTAGCGATGCAGCTGCTTTTAATCGCTATCTTAACACTATAAAGGACAGAACATGTAAAACAAATGATGAGGTCAAATCTCTAAGTGGACTGGACCCTCTGCCCTCTGCATGAACTTGTGTGACAACCCCCCACAACCACCTTTCTTTCGCGCACACACACACGCACGCGCTCACGCACACACACACACACACACACACACACAGTTTCTGTATATCACATCTGAGACTAGAGAAACATGGATGTGTGACACGCTGCTGAAAACTAGTCTAGTCATGCTCTGTCCAAATCACTCTTTACCTTCTCTTGCAAATATATGCTCTTGGGAAAAATAAAACACACCATATCATCCAGTCCTAGCCCTCTGTTGAAATCCAGCATACCTTGACATCACCTTCTGCCGTTTGTCGATACAAAGAAAACGGTTTCAAATACTTTCAATATGTTTCTTTTTGTTGTGCAACGTTTACACATACCGAAAAGCACTCTGACAGACTTTCGTTTTACTGCTTCCGCGTGTGTGTTCACCACGGCCGGCTGGACGGTAAATAAAAGATGAACCTGTTCCAGAATTAAAACCTTCAAACTACTGCCCCAACAGCACTGATCCCAGACTGTGACTTCCTCCTCTTACCCATACCTGTTTTTTCATTCCTCCTGCTTTTCCGACAGAAAGAACTCAAACAAAACAAAACAAACAGCAAAAGAACTAGGTCACCAGCATCTTATGCAGTAATCCCGGTTCACTGCATCCAGACGTGGGCATGTGCTGTATGTTCTGCCGCCAGAGAGGTCATGATATCCTCTGACGGCACACTAAATTAACCCCTGGTGAGGACACTGTGTTCATTGAGTCTGTTCCACTGAACCAGGGATTTAGACAGTCAGCTTTCATGCAACAGAGGGATGTAGTCATGCACATCTCAAACATCTGTGTGAGAGAAGTCACAATGTTATAGAACTTTGTGGAAAACAAAAATCTGGGCAGGCTTTGTTTCACTGCGGTGAAGTGGTTAATTTTGTTTGTCCCACAAACAGCACACTGGATGCCAAGACGTTTTAGAAAATTAAGTGATGGAGAAGGTAATTTGACTGTGACTGGTGTAGCAGCACCCAGAGGGGACGGCGGTCTGCGACCAGACAGACGCTGGCCTAGTACAGAAGCTCCCCCCCTCCCGAAAGAACACACATTCCACTTCCTGCATGAGAAAACCCAAGACAAGCCAAAAGTTGAGAAAGGTTACGTAAAGAATCAGGTCACCTATCAAAAGAATGGGCTGCTTTATCTGGCCAGTGAGACGTGCGATCAGACACGAGACAAGGGCTTCCCAGACAGGGAGCCAGTGAATGGTTCCCTCTGAAAAGCCCGGCCTTGTGTTTCAATGGCGAGTTAGACAACACTCAGACGATCACTGTCCCCTGTGCGTCGTATGTTCTCGCACTAGCACTGGGGGGGGGGGAGTCTTTTCATCTCGGCGGACCAGGGGAGTTGTATCTGAAGTGAGGGAAAGTGGCAGAGCTCTCAGAAGTGCTTTCCGAACACCCACGCTCAGCGTATGCGGAGGGGCCCTGCTCTGCCGACTAAGACCCGCATTCGAACCATTCAACTTCCCGAAAACAAGCGTTTCAAAACAAATGGGATTAGGCTAGGTGTCAATTCTGATGGCGCTTTATACGTTCTGCCTGATTTAATAGCAGCTTTAAGATATACAGGAGGGCCTCCCTCATGCGCTCTCACACTGTCATTTCCATGACAATATTATATTTACATCTCATTAATATGTATTTAATTGAATTCTCTATACTTTAAAATGGCCAACAGCTGAGTGGGCTGCTCCCATCTCCAGAAACCAATTGAAAAAAAGCAGCATGTATCCTCTTTCATCACCTCATAAACTGCTGCAGTAATTACAATATTACAACAGGAAAAACATGCCCAATCTACAACGAGCCGCTACAGCAGGAAGAGAAGCGAGGCTGCAAAAAAGGTCGCTCGACATTAAAATGTTATTCAAAACAGTCCAGTGATTCAGACACTCCCAGATCTTTGGGTCACCTACAGTTGACATCAACAAACAGAGATTGGTGCTTCTTGTTGTGCCGCCTGTCACATGAATGAAAATGGGAAGGCTAGAGGAGGAAGGACAAAGGAAGACAAAACTCAGACATCTGGGACTGAAGTGAGAGGATGACTGATGATGATGACAGGCTGTGCTGTTTCAATATTCCTCCCCGCTGACATCTCATAGGCACACTTCTCCTAACACACGTCTCCACACACACGTCTCCACACACACACGGCGTCCTCACACACTCCCTCCTCACCTCCGCAACACTTACCACCTGCACCGCTCGGAAAAAATCTTTCTTTGAACTGAATAACTGACGAGGAGTCTCTTGATGCGACAGTCGCAGAAGAGCTAAAAAAGAAAAAAGAAAAAAAGAGGCACGAATTCTTTCACTTATAACAATATTTGTTTTGCGTGTAATTTGCTTTGACAGTGATCCGCGGCTGTCTTGCTTCAAAAGTCAGCCCCCAGCCCTGCTAAAAAATTGGTGTCCACTGGGAGTTGGTGCTGAGACAGGGGAGGGGGGGGAGGGGGGGTCTCCTGACAGATACATTTGAATGACCCAAAAAAAAAAAAAATTCTGAAAATCTGTTCCGAGGGAACATTTTCTGCCAAATGTCCATTAAATAGATTAACGTCATGTGAGTGGATCAGCTGGACACCCAAATATAAGCCAGAGATAGAGAGCAATTACTGTCTTGCACAGAAAAGAGATGGAGAACAATGGCGCCTCATTTATAAGAGAAACGTGATCCAGTGCTGGGAGCCTTCAGACGGCTGACTGTCTAATTGCGATTGTTCTCTTTCCTGCATGTCTCCTGTGTCCATCATGCTGCCAGGGTGGACTAATGAGAGACGTGTTCGTTTGACAGTAGGCTGGACATCTTTGTGTGTGAACGGCACTGTACATTAATAAGCTTCATGCTCCAATGTTACGTGTGCAGAAAAACAATTCAGAGTCATAAGGGTCATAATCACGAAGCACTGTACCAGTCTACACTGTGTTCTCCGCCCGTCCAGCGTGCAGAGACTTCAGTGTGGACGCTGTGCCTCTGTGCCGGTTTGTGTTTTTTTTTTTACTACATGGGTGTGTTTGTGTGTGTATTAGTGTCTGAATGTCTGAGATGCAGGTGTTGTCAGCCCTCTTATCCTCCTCCTCCTCACACACGCAAATGCACACGCACACACACGCACGCACACGCACACACACCCCTTACCTCCGTGACTGCAGTCTTGTCCACTGGGAGACTGGTCTGTGGTGCCACTCATGTGTTAACATTGCCATGGCAACCCCTTCTTCCCCTTGCCCACCTCACCACACACACACACACAGCAGAGTCACTCGCCCACACCCACTAACCTCTAGACACACACGCGCATATACACACACTGAATTCCTTGGACTGCATCCGGTGCAGGACAAACTTAATCCACATGCCCTGCCAGCCATCTTTGAAAAGTCCATTCATGGTTCAAGTCTCTTTCAGCTAACTTTGGGTGAGGTCCGCGACAATAACTTGGCCGTTTTGTCTCGTGAGCAGTTTGTAGCGACGCTATAATCCCTGCTCCGCTGTTCTCATGTGTTTTATAGCA
Organism: Platichthys flesus; assembly: GCF_949316205.1. Taxonomy (NCBI): domain Eukaryota; kingdom Metazoa; phylum Chordata; class Actinopteri; order Pleuronectiformes; family Pleuronectidae; genus Platichthys; species Platichthys flesus. The sequence continues at coordinate 7,815,731 of NC_084946.1, read as the reverse complement.
GTTGATCAAAGAAGTATCGCAGCTGCACACGCTACAAATGACCTCCCGTTTTCGTTATTGTCTTGTTAAATCAGTCCCGAGGCCTGAAGACCGATGCTGTGCAGTGCATTACCACTGCACTATACTGTCTGTCTGAGCATCTTTGTTGCACGGTCCTGTTTTGTGTTTCCGGGTAACGCGTACTGTTGAAATCTTACATTGTTCTCCGAACGCTTCTATCTGTGCCACAGATGAATGACAGACAAATAAACCATGGTGCGCAGAGAAAAAAACTCTGAGTCATGCATCCTTTTACATCACTTTTGATGAATAACTTCTTCAGTTCTGTAGCCAAGACTACAGGCGTTCATTTGGCAACTTAATGCGAAAAGAAAGAAAGATGGCGGCTTACTGCACATTGTAGTGTCCATCCTAAAATGGCTGACATCACAGCCTCCTGTAACTGCCAAAGCCTGGCAAATGCCAGCTCCTGCTGACCAAATCTTTCTTGCATGGGACAGAGAAAGTGGCAGGGGCTCTTTCCCCACTAGCCTCAAGGTTTCCCCCCCCTCCATCAGTGCACAGGCGTTTCTTTTGGTTGGAACTGTGCAAACATGCTGCTTTAGTGGGTCTTTTGAGCGGTCTGGGCTTCGATACGGCATTGGTCAAATGACAAAAGCAATACCAAAAGGGATAAATAAAAGTGAACCTCGATAGCCCGCCGTCCTTTTGCTGGAAAAAATGGGGCTCGGCATTGTGTTCCGGGGAATTTTCTGTGAGGAGGCATGCTGCAATCATGAATGCTTGTTTTTACAAAAAAAAGACTGTAAAATAGATCTTGTTGGCATGATCGTCAATTTTTGTTCTTTGAACTCAAGATATGTTGTACACTCCATGTCAGCTAAATCTTGCAAATCATGCCCATATGACCTTCCTCGCTATTCTCTGGCAGGGGATTCATTTTGAGCCGAGGGAGGCACACGCAAACATAACATCCACAATGGCTGCAGTTAGAAACCGGAGCACCAAATCCTGAAAAGTACAGTACAGCAGGTTTGTCAGGGGCGGCATTAGCAGAGACTCTGCTCTGCAGAGGGGAGTGGGCACTCTTGGCCCACTACATTGTGCCTGTGTATACAAACACTCCGCTGTGGCCATAACGAAAACTGTGAGCTGTGCCTAATTGCAGGGAGTGAGGGATGAAAGGCAATATGCCTGGCCTCATTAGAGCAGTTCCGAGAAGGGAGATGGAAGAGCGTTCCCAGGGATCCACAAAGAGAATTGACATTCCCCAAGTGTAAGCGTCCTGCTGGAGTGAAAACCTCCACACACGCTGAACTCGCTGGGCCAAGCTGAACTCAGTCTGCCGGAGCTGCACAGCCAGAGCTCATTTACCTTTGTTTTGCCGGTCATCACACACGCCTGCAAATTAACTATGGGAGAGAAGAAATTGCCCACTGGAGAGTGCACTGCACTCCACACTTGGAGACACTGTCCACCTACTCCTGCAAGAAAAAGCTAAATTTCAGGAGGGCTGCACGTGACCTACATTATACGTAACAAGCTTATGTTGTTCAATAATTAAAATACCTTTCCTTAAATTGCCAGTGATTCATCCTCGTCCTACCGCCTGCTTGAATAATTTGGGGGTGTTGTGGATACTGGAGCCACACATGATCCACTGAGGCAACATTAGTCAGCACAGAGGACCCTCCCCTATAAAGGCAGAGGAGGCACTTGGCATTCAAAGCTTGGCCAATATTTTATGCAAAGATATCAAATCTGACTGCGGAGGAATTGATATTTTCTAATGCAACACTGACTGATAATCCAAAGTTTTCAAAAATAACTGCGTTCGTGTGATATGAACAGCTCTGCTGACTGTACTGTATATGCCTCGGTGTGTGTGCATGTGTATGTTTGTGTTTGTTTAAGAGTAGGGCAGCGGCACATGTTGGTAGGAGGAAGAGGAGGAAATGAAAGAAAAAGTCCAGTGCACAGAGACACGGGCCTACCTTTTTTTCTGCTCTGGCAAAGGGGAAGAAATGTGTAGAGGGAGAGAGAGAGCGAGCGATCGATAGGGGCAAACTGGTAGTTCTCTGTGCAGTTTGAACATCTGTGGACTTTCCTTCACATCTGTCGACGAGGCTGCTGTATAAGCTCTGCGTTCACAAGTCTTACACAACTAAAAAAAAGCGCTCAGACTCGCGGCGAAACAACCGCGGTGCGTTGTGCAATAAAATAAAGCAGATACGCCACATTGTATAGGGCGAGCGAGGAGCGCAGGACGCAGCCAGACGGAGGATCCGCTGTTAACTGTGACAAACTGACGAGTTAACCCGTCTCCCTCCATTCACACGGCTGTGGGGCAACACGCCGCCTCGGAGCCGACGTGCCAAAGGCGATCTGGCACTCTATATAACCTTATGAATATTCCCAAAAAAATCCTCCACCCCCCTCCTCCACCTACTGTCGCCATTTTATACATTGGCGACTTCATGTAAACTGCCTGGACTACAGCAGCAGCACATGAAAATCCAATATTCAATAGCGACGCGTAATTTCAAGCAACTTTACAGAGATCGCACCAACGCGAATAACGAGGCGTGTGTGCGCGTCAATTTTTTTTTTTTGGGTGAAGAGTAAATGTGTCCTTACCTCAGCAGTCGGCGGGGGAAAATGGAATCCGACATTAATATATAAATGAATAATATTGGATTAAGCTCCGATCGTTGCGCTTTGAGAAGAAGAGGAGTCGAGCAGGGGGTGGGAGCTCTCCTCAAGTGAACCCGGTGAACTGGCGTGAACCCGTCAGTGACCACGGCAAGGTACATTACATTACATTACCTTTCCAACCCCTCTGCCACACTGTATGGAGACGGCAAAAACAACTATGGTCGGCGGCGCAGGACGAGGCAGCTCCAAAAAAAAAAAAAAAAAAAATTAAAGCGAGTGTATTTCCTATGAACACGTGATTCGGAGCGTCATCCAAAATCCAAAAGCCCTTTCATCTCAAATTTTGGAGAGGGGCGGGGATGAGATGAATGTGTGTGTATGTGCGTGTGTGTAAAGGGGAGGAGGAGGAGGGAACGTATACCGAGCCCAGTGCACATTTGGGTATGTCGTTATAGGGGTTTAAGGCACATCGGGTTATACATAGTTACAATGGCGCCGGGAGCAGCCTGATGCGCGCATGGACTGTATTGTGTGTAGATTTGACAGTTCAGTGATCTGCTCTTTCACTGAGCTGCATCACCCAAAAGGTCCTCTTAATTAGGTCACATGTCTTTCTCAATATAGATGGTTGCTGTCTTCTGACCAAAAAAAAGAAAAGAAATTTGATGGGCTACTATGAATATTAATCGTTGTGGGAATTGTCGTTTAAAGCACAGGCCTCTCAGCCCACCGGTTTAAAATAGACTTTTACGCACACGCAACAGTGTATGACCAATTTATGCAGATGTGGTGTAAATGTAGCCTATATGTTCATGTTCATTTTTAATGTTTGACCATAAAATACTCATTCCTTTGATCACATAACAATGTTTTATTTCGGTTTTAATTATATAGGTGTAAAGTGTGTTTTAGGGCTGTGACCCACATGACCTTGTTGGCCTTCTGTGCGCAAAAGCTTACAGGGAAAAGGCGCAAATGAGACATCAATAGAAAGAGGGAATAATATAAAAAGGGTAATATAATAATAATAAAGGATTAACTATTACAATATATGTTTTTCAAAGATATTAAGCAAATATAAAGACAGCAAATATTGTATTAGAGTAACAGGAAGTGGGACAATATCCTGTATATTACATCGATATAACATTCTGATAGTTGTAATGCGTATATAACTACTACAGACCCTCCAGTATTAGAGATATATGGATTTTCACTTCTTTGTCCTGACTGGATTCAGAGGTTGCAAGTATCTGAGGTCGTGTACAGTCAGGAAAAACAAAGATTATCAATCAGGAAGATGATTCACTCAAACATGTAAAAAAAATTCTGCAGAGGTGAGTCATGTAGTAGGGCAGGTTTAGGGTTTGGTACATTTGATTTAAATACCTGTTTGTCTGGTTGCAGCAATACATGCTGATCTCATTGGCCTATTGTTTGAATGTATAACTATAAAGTGTTTGTTTGTGAGACAATGGTGTTGGTGGTGGTTTGAACTTTTGTCAGATTCAGGCAGACACTGCTCTTCAGTGGATTGTTCCATTATAAATGCATTATAAGGCCAACAGGACATCATCCGAGTGGAGTGGCAGATCAGAGGCTCCCAAAATAATGGAGAAAACATTTCTATTTGGATTTGTTTATAGTAGGGTTGAAGGTTTACAGTTTCTTTAGCATATGGAATAGTACGACGTAAATTTAGGCTAAACAGGTGATGTTTCTACACAGTATCAGGATGTATCCTCCGTGAGGTGTTACTAAAGCTACTAAACAGATTGTCATTACCTTGGTATTTGTGAATGAGCCTGCCCACTAAATGTAAAGTGCTACGTCACCGTGTTTCATTCCACAGATTAATTCTTTCTAAATAGTGTTTCCTTGAGAGTTAAAATCTGGTGCCTAGAATGTGCAGGAGCCAACAGAGGTACTGTTGCTATGGTTACTTTACGCACCTTGTTCACTGATTTAAGGTGATAAACTGTTGATCAGATCTTTTCTGGTAACAATCTGTGACTGTGGCGTGACAGAGCATCTTGTTGACGGTTAAATAGGCATTTTTTTATTACAATAACACGTCTATAAAATAAGATTTTATATATATATGATAAATGTAGACGTTTAAATCCACCATGCCTTGGTGTAAGCTGGCACAAGTTTCTTTACTGCAAAATCAGAAAATACAACCATTATTTATAATTGTTTTTCAGTCCTGTAAACAGATGAGCTACCAGCTTCATGCATTACAACGCTGTGGGCCTTAGATAGTGGGAAATGTGCTGCATGTGACTGCTTCACACCATAAAACAGAAAATGCTGCTGCTCCTCGTGATTGCAAACAGCTTCATGAGCTCTCATCAGAGTGACAGATGAGAGGCAAGTGGGCAGATGGCTGAATTATTTTCCTGCATGTTTATCTTATATTAAAGAGAACGAGAAACCCTCACTGCAAGCAGAAAGAGGGTGTGTGGACCAGGAATAAGTGTTAGAGTGAGAGCTCTGCTCTCTGTGGTGTAACCGGATCAGGGCAGAGCAGAGGGACGTACAGGAGGCTTGTTTGCTTCCAAACGAGCCAATGAGAGCAGCTTTACATTAGACTGACAGGCTGCCTCGACGAGCCGGGAGACGCTTTTCAGGTTCAACCCCTGCACCTCAGCCAATACGGAGCCACGACGCACGGGAGCGGAGGGAAACAAGGAATACGAATTTGACTTCCTGTAGGTCAAAGCCGTTACCTGGCACCTGCAGCGGAGCCTGTGCGGACAGGTGAGAACACAGCAGCCACAGAAATGGCCCTGTCGCAGTGTTTGGACGATTGTCCTCTGAGCCTGACTCCAAAACGCACCGGGACCGGAGACCGGAACCCGCAGGAGGTCTACAACGAGAGGCACAGGCTGGCCCTGGAGGAGCTGCTGTCAGGAGGAGTCGACTACTTCCTGGGATTCCTCGCCAAGGAGCGGATCCCCAACTTTCTGTCGGACGATGAGATCCAGCGGATCCGGAGCACTGCCGTGCTGTCCCGGTGCGCGTCCGTGCACGGGGAGGAGCACTCGCTGGAGCAGTCGCTCAGCAGCTCCCTGGACTGCTCCTCCGTCACCTACTTCCCCGAGGTGTCGGACGTGGAGCCGCCGCTGCTGGAGATCGGCTGGCCCGCCTTCACCGCGGGCTCCTACCGGGGAGTCACACGGGCTGTGGCGCACTTCCAGCCCAGCTACGGGGAGTGCATCTACAGCTGCAAGGAGGCTGCGAGGCGCATGATTAAAAGTGCCACAGAGGTATGCACGATGGAATAATGTGCTTCAATGTAATTATTACCTGACAGCTCCATATCAGCTGCCAAATGATTATGTTATTTCACTCACAAAATCACCTCCCTGCAGGGACTGGTACCATGCTTGTCAATATTTTCTTCCTACAAGGTCAAACATATTATAACTAGCTTTAATTTTGATTAGTTTTTTCTAATCATCAGTCATTTGTTTTGAAATGTTGCTTAAAATCCTTTAATTTCCGGGTTACTTTTTGTTAAGATGTCCTATAATTAAATAGTTTGATTTGGTTGTGCTCCATTTAAAATCGATATCTTATCAAATAAGCCTCCAACTACAGAATAAGTGCTTGTTTTTGTGTGTATTTATACATATAAAACTAATTATTTAAATATTTTTGAAGGCGCACTCAAGTTCGAAATCTTTTTATCCTTAAAATACATGCCAGATTGTCCCAATGGAATGTCCTTGATCAGCCAGAATATTAGAAGTTGAGTTTTAGTTTTTTGAAATCTTGATTAAAAAGGAAGCAGTGACAGAAGGATACGACAAACAAAAAAACTCCCCACAGCATTCAAATTCACCGTGCTGTTCCTGGCGGGAGCTGTCATTCCCATCTCGATTTTTTGTAAAGAAACATTCCAGCGCGAGGAGCGTAAGGAGAGTCTGGAGCTTCAGAAGCACCTCAGGCCTGCGTGAGCTCTGTGCTCCAGATGTGCCTCGACATGCTTTGTGAAACTTTGCATTCTCCCTTTCATTGGAAATCTGGAAACCCTAGATTTTAAAACTGGTTCACATCTAGACGATGGCGCTATACCAGTAGTTTCAGTCTCTACCAGTTGGAATGTAGCATGGTCATTCAGAGATCGCCTATTGAACATAGTCTTCTTTGTACACAGGGGCCTCTGACTGTAACAACCCACTGCGCGTGTACATTGTCACTGGGCAGCTCATTGAAACGGCGTGGGCCTGTACATCTCTCAAATTTAACTCTGTTGTTGCACATTTTCCCTTAAAAATAAGCACCAAGAAATATCATCCAAATAAGGTGGAACTCCAGACAAGGCTGCATGTGGGTAACATCAGTTAAAAGCAATAAATCCAAAATATGTAAACATTCATGTCTAATCCTCCCCACACAACCTTTACCCCAGCACGTGAAATTCCAGTCCTTCTCGTGAAAAAGAGAAACCTCAACGCAGGAAAATGGAGGCAAAATTGACGGTGCACCTGTGTCCTGTACAGAAGTCATTTGTTTGCTGACCAAGTGTTACTGCCGATTGCCATGGAAACAGACCACAGTCAATAGAGAGCTCATCAGCATACACGTTACAGGGATGGTGTCGGACAGAGATTCGCTGCTCTGTTTGAATAAGGCCTTGCATTTGATAATAATGAAAACACAATCATTTGGTACATCTTGGAAAGCACGGTTGCAGCCCTAGAAAGAATTCTATTATATTACCTCTGTATTTTTCCACTACAGGTGATTGCCATAGTTACAGACTCCCTGACAGACCTGGATATCTTCAGAGATCTTCAGGAGGCGTGTTCCCAACGCAGAGTCCCCGTCTACATCCTCTTGGACCAATTATGTGCTCCTGCTTTCCTCAAGATGCTCAGAAATGTCGGTGTTCACCTGGACGACCTTCGGGTATGTGTTTGGTTCAGTACAACTGGGTGTGGCTCTGTGTGCACAACAGGATCATCAGTTGGCATCACATTAACACATATCTTTTTTCTTTGCCATGACTACACTTTGCCAATATTTGCATTCAAAGTTTGTTTATAGTTGGTAAATAAAAAACTTTGTGACACTTCCTGATACAGCATCAGTTTCCCTTTCTGCCCCGAAATAGTGCTTCTCATGAGGTGTAGTATAACATTTTGTCACGTAAATGCAATGATGGCTGAAGCTGTTAGCAAGCGACCATCCCCGCCTGCTCCCCTGTCCCCACAAGGAGCCATTTTCAGCTTCAGAGAAAACTTGCACATAGCACCTTTTTAAGATTTGAAGACTGGTTAGGTCTTTACCTGACTCTCATTCCTGTTCTTTCTTTTTTTAATCCTTACAGCAAATGAGAGTTCGAACCATAACCGGTACGACTTATTACATGAGATCAGGAGCGAGGATAACTGGGGAAGTTCACGAGAGGTTCATGCTGATTGATGGAAACAGAGCCGCTACAGGTTCTTACAGGTAACAGCCTGCTAACCATTTTATCTAAAGTCTGCTATTATGGAAAATGGAAATGCCTAAAGCCATAGGTGTAAAATAATATACATTTTTTCTTTGTAGTTTAGCAAATGTAGCTGTTTACTTTCGGTCTTTCATGTCAAAGTAAACTTATTGTCAATTATGCCACATGTACAGGACATAGACAGGATTGCAATGCTGTCTATGTCCTGTCTCTGATCTCCTGTGCAAACATATAAGTAGACCGGACATATAAGTACGCAACATATTCAGGACTCAACACATAGTACAAAATACAACATAGTATGCAGTCATAAGGTACACGGTGGATAGGATGAGAGTAGTGCAATCCAGAATAGTGTAAAAAAAAAAATGGAAAATGCAAAAATCCTAAATGGGATGTAATGTACATGTTGTTTAATGTTACTCCTGTGCAGGTTCAACTGGACTGATGGCAAACTAAACAGCAGCAATCTGATAGAACTTTCTGGCCAGATAACAGAGAAGTTTGATGAGGAGTTCCGCATCCTCTATGCCCAGTCTCTACCTATAAACACTCGAGGACCTCCAAGTGTCCGAAACAGCGGCATCTATGAGAAGCTCCTCATCAAGCACTTGGTCACCTCCTCCCCTCACTTGGCCAGAAAGAGGCTTGTGGATCCAGTGTGCCTGACCAGCACGCCCAGCCGCGAGCCCCAAACCTTAGTGGTGCAGCAGCCCACACTTGATCCTTCAACTCCTGATCGCCGTAAATCCAGCCCAGCATCTGACTCCTCCACTATAGGTGAGGACTGGATGGGGCAGCGTCACATGGAGGAAGAGGAGATCCTGGCTGGTAGCACGACTCAGCCTTTCCCAGCAGAGCAGCTGCCAGGGAAAGAACCAGCGATACCCAGCACCGTCTCCTGCCATGCCTCCACTCAGACCAGCAGGTCAGTGACGGAGAGTGACACCCAGACGGACCTCCAGCTCACACGACACCCCGGCATCATCACACAGGCAAGCACAGGACAGAACCAGGCCGCCTCTCTAACCTTTTCGCAGTCCAGACAGATCTCGCCCACCCAGGCAGCTCCAGACGACACCTTGAAGGACTCTTTCCACAAGCTGACCAAGGAGCGCCAGCACCACTACTCCACCATCCGCTCCAGGCTGGAACACATGATGACCACACTGTCCCAGAGGCGAGAGCTAGCAGACGTCACAAACTTGACTCAGGGGCTTGGTGCTCACAACAGGCAGAGGGCACACAAAGACTGGGAGGAGCCACCAAACCCTAGACTGCTTGTTGAAAGTGCGGGCAAGGGCACGTGGCCAAGAGCCAGATGTGTACACTAGTTTTCCTGCAGGGTTTTTGATGATGGGGGGGGGGGGGACAAAGAGCTCTTGCAAGGTTTCTAGTGGATCTTCTGTTTCATATAAATGCTTTTGGCTCACACTGCTCTTTTTCCATTTGCCTTTATGCTTTGCCCACTTTAGACGTTTTCATGCTGTGTCCTGTCCATGTCTAATAATTTTTTTTGGTGAAATGCTAATGCATGGCTGAAACTGATTTCCCAAATATTAAGTTTGACCAAAGACACTGTGCAATAATATTTTTTGACCATGTCAGTTTAATGAATATCATTTGCTGAAGAGGTTAAGACTGGACCATTTTTACTGTAGTATGAATGAAAATGCATGTTTTGGTTATTTCAATCACATTTGACTGCTGTAGCCACATCTGATCCTCATTCCAGAGAGCAGCTGGCTCTCACTGTGCCTTGCTAATAAATGAAAAAAGTATTTTTTTTTTTCTAAATGAGGGGCTCATTTCTTTTGTCTTTGTGTCTCCTTGTTCTTGTGCACTCTTTGTGTTCAACTCAGCCTCATCGTAGTTAAACTGCCATCAGCTCCTCCAGTTGAATGTTGGAGACAGAATTGCTTCCTTGTTCAGGGTGTATGTATATAAAGAAGAAACTGGCAGATTACAAGTATAGATTAGGATGAATGCTAAATCACTTCTTTAGGCACACAAGGATTTTACAATTGCCAATTCCTTGTATGTTTATTTTCTGCACAGATAATTTGAAAGGATTCCAAGAGAGGATTGGCATTTATGAGAAGCTCTACATTAACAACAATCTAGTTATTCCGGATCTCCACACATAGTCAATCATGGGCACCATGTGCTACGGGGCCTGGCATGAATGTGAGTTATGAAGCCTTTCAATCTTCATGACTCAGAGCGAAGCACAAAGGTCCCGCTGTGAATATCAAAAGTTTCTCAGATCTGGTTTGAAGAGTGCCCAGAATGCCCTCTTATAAATGAATTACTGGTGCTGAGTTTTTATGTGAATAAGGTTTAACTATATGGAGGAGATGAAGTGTTGCCACTGCATATCAAGATTTAGATAGCTTTATTGACAAAGGAAGGAGGCCCGTATGTTGTTAGATTACACGATGGAGAGCAGGAATCAGATCACAAGATTATAGTTAAAGATGAAGAACCACTTAATACTCTCATTAACTGATAAGCTCAAGTTTTGTTTTGCTCACAGCTTGGTATAATCAAATATAAGAAACTTAGGGATTCAGGTTATAAAGAAAACAGTCTATTATACTATTCTAAACATTTATTTAAATATTTTACATAGAAACACTGAAATTAACACAAAAATGTGCTTTAAAATATTTTAGTTTTCCAACAGGCTGTTTTTGGGAACTGCTTCAACAACTGAGCTCATATTTCAAGATACTGTAGACGAACTGATTGATAATTTCTTTGAAAGAAAAACATCGTACAGAATAATACAATATTTCTACTCAGTTATATTTATTGGCTAACATTAAAATGTAGAAACAGTTAACGGGTGTTGTACATCATGTCAGAGAATATGTTTATAAGTATATATGTAAATACGAAGACTTTCACTTTTTAAGAACATTTATCTGTGTGTACATACTGATGACCTCTTCCATAATTTACTTGCTTGTTCCTATGGTCACAGAAATGACTCACCCAATATCAATTATTTAATACATTGATTAAATGCAGTTTGAACCATATTGGCATTACTTGATATTATTTGATAAGACTTGTTTGACAGATTAATGTAGTAAAAGACCAGAATAAAAGTTTATCATGGAAAAACAGAAAAAATTATAATTAATTAAAAAAAAAGTGGTGCTGTTATGAATGTTTTCCATTTACAGCAGGCCACATCATTATCATTCAGATGTAACACAGCCAAGACTTGAAACTATTACATGGCAATAAGGAAAAAACAGCAGGCCGTTCAGTGGCTCCTCCTGCTGCGTGTGTATCTCCTACCAGGCAAACACATCAAAAGCCTCTGCATTCATTATGTAAAATGGCGTCGCTGAAGGGAATCGATGTACAAGTAAATACAATGGTGGTGATATGTGAGAGAATGGTATTTGATTGTAATTGGCTGCTGCAAAGCAACCACTGGCTGCAATCAAGGAAGCAGCAGGGGATCCACAACACACCAGTCTGCACCTATTAGGCTCGGCTCACTGGTAAATAGAGAACATCACATATTCCACTTCACATGCAACAATTAAAAAAACATATCTGTGATTTACTTTTTAATTGATTTTTCCCCTCTTAAATAGAAAGTGCCTATTTCGAACACATTTCAGGATCCCAGTTGTGGTGAGCATCAGTGGCAGTCAGTGGCAGCACTCAGCCACCAGAGAGAGCCCTGTCCTTAGCTAAAACATGCTCACTGTCCTTTCCCCCACACTTTGTCCTGCTTTAGTACCCTCACAGAGAACGGCTGCAAATCTAGAAACACCCAGGGCTCGTTTCTTAGAACAAAATAACACCATGTTATTCTTTTTTACCACAAACACTTTGAGGATTTATCACAATTCACGGATACATTTGTTATAAATTCATTCTGGGGCCTCTCACACTGTTTTTAAGCTGTAACACGTTCATGTTTGATTTAAGGTTGACACAGCAGAAACCGCCACCATCAGTTGTCCTCCTCAGGTCAATGGTGATCCCCGGAGAATTGTGGCACAACCTCTCCTGCTGCATGCTGGGTACAGTACAGTCCTTGTGGATGTCAGCATGTGTGACAGAAGGTGTAACATTATATCCAACCAGATATTGTGTGTTTTCTTATCCAGTCAGTCAGCACGTATATAGCTTGATACTCATAAATCACAATTTGAGGAGTCTAAAAAATGGAGTTAGGTAAATGACAGGATTAGAAACTTGGCCAAATTGTTTGATGAGGGATTGAAGAGGAAGCAGAAAACAAATGTCCAGAAATAAAAAGCAAAACAAAATAGCCTACTCTTTACTTTAGGATACTCCCTAAGCCAAACCAAATACAATTATGTATCTAATTATTCTCTGTCTCCTTTTCTCATTTATCTATCACTCTCCTCTCTTTTCTTTATCTCTTCTTGTTTAATTGTGGTTAACTACAGTCAAAATTGTACAATAATGATAATGACTGTAATGTCTCATTAGTAATTAGGGATGTGGGGATAATCAGTGGTAGATACCTTCTTTTCTTTCTTTCACTTTTGGAGAAGTAACTTTCGTCACGGTTGAAACTCAAAGAAATAGAAAAAAAAGATTAAATCACAGCTGCAGAATCAGGAACGACAGTAGTGATCCGATTTTTTTAACGGTTTTACATCATACTGGGTGTAAATGTGACTTTCTTTTAATACATGACTTCATTTGAATATTTTGTACATTTTAGCATATTCCAAAAATGGCCCGGTTGTGTCTGATATGATGGCAGCACCTCCTTCTCGTCCTCACAGCTCTGCAGTGTCCCACAGGACAAAATAGATCAGGATGACACAGACAGACAGCACCGGCCATGTAATTGATTATTGGGTTTATATCCATCACCGTGTACGTGTATGTCGTCTCCCTCTGTGTCTGGCCGTGAATGCACAGATTGGACTTCTAACTCTAGCACGATGTTTCTGTTATTTCATTATCATATAAACTGAATGAACAATTAGAGCAGTGGAACTACTGTCAGATGTTTGGATTTTGGCTCGGGCTCCTGGAAGTAACGAACATCAGGTTTGGCTTCTGACACTAACTGACATAGTTAAATGGCTCTCCTGATGCTGAGCATAAACCTTTTAATTACTGCAAACATGGTTGATGAGTTTGAAGCTTGATTACTTGGCCTTCATTAGTCAGATTGTGAGCTATAGTGACTCCCAGAGGTGCAATTTGGCACCTCTAAATACTGCCAGACTCTGTGTTTAGCAGATACATTCACCCTACAGTAGCCTACACCCGAACAGGTGCGTGCACCCAAATACACACTGTGTACTCTTATGTATGTGCACACATACTTTTTTATCATCATCCTGAACAAGCAGCGCTGTACGCAGGCGTTTCAGTCTGTTCTTTAATTTGGAGAAAGAACCTGACTTGAGGAAAACACTGATAAAATGTGCTTAGTGTGCTGAGTCCTAGTTTGTCTAACTGTGCCTGTCATAATGATTTGGTGTTTGCTGTGCCATCTTGGCCTTGTTTTCCATCAGGGCGGCCGGTGGTTGTCACTACACTGAGGAGGGAGCGTTCTGCCTCAGGCCACGACACACTGATAATGAATGTTCAGCTCATTGGAAAATAAAGTGTTTCTGAATTATGTGGTCAGGATCTGTCCGTTGTTTGGTCGTGTGAGTCACAGACGCAGTGACGACGTGCAGACGTTAGGTTTGCACAACAGTCCGTCACTTCCTGCGCTGCGATGCTGATGTCAGGCCAGTACAGGCCACAGCCAGACTAATGCAGGTGGAAGGTATTGTTGATAGGCTCTTTGTATTAAGCTGCATGTTGGGCTTTAAAAACACGCAGTCCGGCAGCAGCCTTGTCGCTATTTTTAGACCGGTACAGCTGCTCCTTAGCACCCAGCCTTAAACCAGCCATTCACTAGAGATTTATGGCACGAGCCCACGAGAAACAGCTGTAGTGTCTTGCCACTTGCTTGTCCAAGGAGTGCAAGCTGAGGTCTATGAAACATTGCATTTATTGTGTTTACTGTGATGCCTCTTCACAACAGCTGACACCAGTATAAAGTGTAGTTATCAGTGAGTGGGCTGCCTCACGTGGTTGGATGTTTTAACCACAAGTCTGGAGCGTCCGGTGCTGCAGCGATGAGTCAGACCACGGTCACCACGCCACCTGAGTCCAACATACGTTCCAACACTTGTGGCGAGCTGCTCCCCCACAACACCATGTGTCCCAACACGTTAGCCCAGCATACTGGTATAAAGACGCAATAATAACACTACAGATTGTTTATCAGCAGAAAAACACTTCCTTTTTCTAATGAAAGAAGCCCACAGTGTTTGCCCATATGTTCCCGGGTGAGGACAGAAGACAGCGAGGATTCCAGGGACGTTTGTTTGGTGCAAATTGTTACATTTCTGCAATTGTGTTTCATTGACACTGTGATCACAGTCCAGTTCACCACGGCCTCAGTCTGACTGTCACTGTCACATGATTATAGCTGTGTAATTTGGCAGGAAAGTGCTGTGGAGATACAGTCTGCAGTTGAATTGTCCTGCTGGTGGCTGCCTTTACGAGTGTGTGTGTGTGTGTGTGTGTGTGTGTGTGTGTGTGTGTGTGTGTGTGTGTGTCTCTGTGTGTGTGTGTGTGTGTGTGTGTGTATGTTTCGGGGGTGGGCACTAAACACGCAGCTTTCTTCCAGCCACTCTGTAGCAGCTAAGCTTAAGTTTAGCTTATCACTGTCAGTTTGTTGTCTGCATTATTCAGAAGGACACCTTATCAGCCGGGGCGACTCGTATTAGCCGTCTCCACCATGAGCTCTGCACAATGATGTTCTACACTGTTCCACATTAACTCTGGTGTCTATTTCACCAGCTCTCTATCCATTTATTGATGCATGTCTTCCATTGATCCGGCAATTGATTTGCCATGCAATCCATTACCCATCTGTCTGTTTCAGCGGGCTTTTAAATGATCCGTCAGATTGAGCTATTAAGGGGAGTCGTGGTGAAGTCCAAAGGTTGGTGATACATTCAGTGTATGTTTGTGTGTGTGTGTGTGTGTGAGAGAGAGGGGGGGATGGGATCAGATGTTGTAGGCATTTAGAATTGGGTTAGACAGTGTTATGAAATTTACAGATTGCAGAAGTCATCAACATAATTGATTAGAGTAGCATCGTATATATTTAAACAAGAACCGAAAATGTGTAGGAAATATTCATTAAAAACTGAGAAGTATTAATGTGTCTAATTTAACATTTTATTAATGCAATAATACTATTGATGAGTTAGTTGAATTGCATACCTTGCTTCTTTTATATTTAAATACATTTAAATACACTAAAAACAACAGTTACAGCCAAGATACAGCCTAGAAATCTGCATTTATTTTTTTAAATATCAAAGTAAGGATTTTACTTGCTCAACCAAATATTCATAGGAAGCGTATGACATTTGTTAATCCTAGTTGTTTTTTTGCTGAGGGATAGCTGAGAAGATAGATATATCTGTCCGTTAAGTAACCAGTGTAAGCCATTAGGCAATTTGCGTGAGTTAACATAAGTTGCTTTCAATCATGCACTGAAATCCGGACATTTAGAGGATGTGTGTGAGAATGCAAATGTCCATGCGCTTTTTCCTTCAAGCCCCTCGGTAAAATGTGCAGAAAATGTCGGAGTGACCCAATGTAAGAACAGCAGAATAATGTCTGGATAACTAAAAGCGAGCGTGTTGAGGACGATTCTTACACACAACAAAAATAATGAAAGAAAGGAGCCATACAATTAGACTCCACCAAAAAATATCTCAGCTTGGAAAGACAACAACAAGTCCTGACGCCGGTTTCAATGTGCTGAAACAAAAGAACATGCTTTCTGCAGCAGAACTTGTACATGATGTCCTTCCCCTGCATGCTCTCCACAGATACCACCCCTTCACTGAATGTTCCAGACATTTTCTTGTTGTGAAAGACATTATTATTAATTTTCTGAAAAACTATGAAAAAAAAAGGGGAAGCTTGGTTAAAAAGCAAGTCTGACTATAACCTACATCTCACAACATCTCTAAATGCCCCATCTTGTTTCATCTATTCACAAACTGATGTTTGAGAACAACATATTTTTCATTTTTACAGGAAGTCCCATGCTGAAGCAGTCTCTTGGCCAGGCACAGTGACTTAGCTACAGCTAAGCTAATTGTCTCCTGGCTCTGGCTT
Source organism: Platichthys flesus (assembly GCF_949316205.1). Classification (NCBI taxonomy): domain Eukaryota; kingdom Metazoa; phylum Chordata; class Actinopteri; order Pleuronectiformes; family Pleuronectidae; genus Platichthys; species Platichthys flesus. The sequence goes on along the minus strand of NC_084946.1, from coordinate 7,799,395 downwards.
CATACCTCACAGACAGAGAGGAGAGTGGTCTCAATGTTCTCATCTAAGTCTTGGCAAGAGACTGTCTAACTATTCCTTCAATTTTAATGGTCCTTTATGGCCTGAAGCTCATGAAAATGTTTCAGAATTTAACTGGGTAAACTTAAAAAATGCTCAGTCATCAGGCTAAAAAAACAGGTTGTGTTTTATCTGACATTTCGGAGGCTTTCACCTGACACCAGCAGTATTAAAGAAAAACACATCCTCCACATGGCACACTTCTTTAAAGTTCTGGAAGTATATTTTTTTTTTAACAAAGATAAAAGTGTGCTGGTAATTTTGATGTTTCATGCTTTTTTGAATTATGGTGTGGGTTTTCCAGGGCAACACTTTAATCTTCCTGTAAGAACACACTTTGAGGAAACAAAGAAAGTGCCACAAGCCAAACATAGATGTGGGGCGCTCAGTTGTGCGGGAGGGGCTTCAGATTGAGATGCAAGATGGATTCATATATATTCATGAATTCAGTCAGAAAAGTCAAACGGAAGCAGTATGATAATCTTGCAGTAATTGCATTTTTCCCTCCAACTGTTTTTGGCAGAGCTGAGAGCAACATCCTGCGACGTGCGACGGGGAAATCAGCGACGAGGGAGTGTCACAGCGGTGAACAGTAGATACACTCTGACCCTGTACCTGAGGCCAGCAAATCCAAGGCGAGGTCAAGTGGTGGTTATGCCAAATCCATTGGATTCATGGGTAATGGGATGGCCATCATTAGTCCTGGGATGGTCAATTATATGTTTAATTAAGCAAGACAGACGTCAGATAATTGAACTATTGACTGGCCTCTCTGAGTCACATTTGTCTTCTGATACACAGGAGGGCGCAGCTGAAGTCATATCTGATCCTAAGAGTGGATATAAAAAATCCAGGCCTTTTAATTGCTCCACAGATTCATTTGATGTCCTGACCTCTGCCTGGAGAACTTTTATGTTTAAATGCTCTGACGGTGCGCTATTTCTCTCCCAAGCCTCAGGAAACACCATTATAAGCCGACAGAAAAAAGGAACATCCAAAAGGACCATATTTCAAGCTATCAGGCTTTTTTCATACATGTCAGTCTACTGGGTACATGTCAGCTGCCGTCTGAAAAGTGCTGACATCGCTGGCCTCCTGTCCGGCAGCCCGCTCCCTCTGTGTGAACTTGGATTTAGCTCAAGGGTATAGCCACCGTGCTAATGTGATGTAGCTCCAAGAAGGAAACAAATTGGCCTGACATCTCATACACTGCCTTGTCTTGATTGTGTGATGGCTTCTACTGCTAATGTGTTACGATGGGTGGACCTGCACGGGGAGGGAGACGGGCCTGTGTGTGTGTGTGTGTGTTCGTGTGTGTGTGTGTGTGCTAGAAAGAGAAAGAGAGAGAGAGAGGGAGGATGGGGGAAGGGCCTCAGTCTGCAAGATCAGCACAAGTGGAATTGCATTGATTCAGTTAACTGCAGAGTTGGAGCGTGATGTGGAATTCTGTTTATCAAGGGTGGAGTTTACACGATAGGCTCCATTTTGATCTTATTTTCTACATCGTAGTCATAATCAGCCCCTGCTCTAAACTATAACATCGGCCTTACACATTTTAGCTTCGCTCCACCTGGAGTTACATGTTACGTTCTACAAAGTGAGCAGATACGTATTCCTCTCTAATTCATCATCTTAAATGTAACAGTCCTATATTATATTTACAAGCAACACAAATAGAAACGCTCGCAGCTGCTTAGCTGCTACGGTGGCAGACACACACATCATCATTATCTGTATTAATCTACGAGATCAGATGCAAACCACTGACATGATGTTGTGTACATCACCAGAGAATGTCCAGCATATTCAGGGTAAACAAAGACTCGTGTTTTATATTCAAACCGAAGCAGTGGGCTCAGAGACATCTGTCTAATCTTAAGAAAATGCTAAATAAATCTCATACATTGTTTTAATTAAAGGGAATAAAGCACATACATCGTAGCTCAGCATTTGACTGTTTTACTATAAGGAGGGGTTGTATATGGCTTAAAATATATTTTGATAAAAGCTGTGATGTATATGCTGAGCGTACGGAATGTAAAATAGATTCTTAAAATGAGGGATTCTCCTCTATAATAAATCCATAGTAGATCAGATCATATTGGTAGATTTTCTTAAAAACAAAGAAGGGTTAGGAAAGAGAGAGAAGAGAAATCTAATGCAGGTGTTTAAAAGCCCTGTGTCTGTGTTTTTGGTAGAGGACGCACGCATTGTAAATTAATGAGGCTCTCTCTTAAACATACATTTAAATGGGGATGTTGCAGACGTATATTTTCTCTCTTCTCTTCCCTCTCTAGCTTCTCATTCCTCTGTCTGGCATAGGGAATTTGTCTCTGAGGGTTTATCATAACTGCCTCATATTTCCCCCCCTAGTTTGTCATTTTGCTGATCCAGACGCTTTTTCACATTTCTGTATTCTTATCATCCACCGGCAGTAAGATGATCCATTTCACTTATTTCTTAGAAGTGTGACTGTAGCCTAAGTCAATATCTACAGAATGAATTCAGGGAAAGGAGGGCTTGCTGAGGAGGGGCAGCTAGTTAGCGGTGGTGGTGGTACTGGTGGCGCAGGACACTTTTTTTATCCAGAGTCAGCAAGGGTAAAATGTCAAGCATTTCTTAGGGAAGCGGCTCCATAGGATTCCATTCTAAGCTTTAATCTTAATTGAGAGCATCGCACATTGATATTCCATAGGCCTCTTTGCCCTTCGCCTCTCAGCTACTTTCATTTAGAGGACAGCCGTGTACTGCACTAGAGCATGGGGATTGCTTTGTCAGACAGCCAAGAGGCCAAAGGCAAGGTCAACCTCTCTTTGTAATGTGGCTCACTATGGAGTGAAGGCATCACCTCTTTGATGCTGTCAGTGTTTCTGTGAAACATTTCTGAGTCTTCTTCAAGTAAAAGTGAATGAAATGTTTTACGTTCTGACCTCATATTGGCACTAAATATTGGCGGAGGACTCGTGTTTTACTTAAAATAGTTTCACAGTTTCCCCGACTTGTGGATCTGAACGCATCACTCCTTTCCTCCCTCCCACAGCTCGAGGCTAAATGGAATGATGATTTAATCCAGAGTGGAGTACAAGAGGATATTTACATATTTTGCAGTCAGAGAGAGTTCATTGAGACAGTCAAAGAGATGATTTAATTATGCTTAAGTTTATCTGAAATAATCGTTTAGCTATAAACGGGGCCTCTTCACAGAGGAGGAGATCTGCATGTCGTCCGTGTTGGAGAGCTCATACTTTAGTGTCAGGGACTGACTAGCTTGGCAGATGCAGTGATAAGGCCCATATCATCGAGTAAGGTGAGGAGACTTGGAAGGTGTGGGACAGCAATGCTCCCGCCACTCCTGTGGGAAGACTCGTCATGCCACCTTTACAAAGGTGTTGAAAACAGATGAAATGAGGTCTAATCAAACAAACACACGCAAACACATATACACACACACACACACGGACAGACAGAAACTGTTTACAGCTGGGCGCACCGCCCGTATCTGCGGGACTGAGGACCGAGCTCGCCTCTATTTCTCATGCCCCTGCTGCTGACACAGTTATTCTGTTAAGAGATAGCATCACAGATAGGTATGCATGTGCATGTCAAAGTAGCCCTGGGGGTAAGGCTGTCTGAAAACACAGAGTGACGGGATAACAAACAGCCCATGTGCCACACTTCCCTCATTAATCTCAAACATTTATGTGACACTGACTTGGGAAGCTCGAGATAACAAGTGTAAGTCTTAGCTGCAAACACAAGTGTTTCTTCTGCTGATGAAACACTGAATCAGGATTAAAGGATTAGTTCTTCAAAGATTTGTTTTACCAGGACATACTATGAATAACAGGTTCCTATGGAGGGGCTGCAGCTTCTGACAGATTTATCAGTTGATCAGGGTTTGATAAAGCTTTAGAGAAGCTGCTCCTATTTCAAAGTCCTCTGGTTGTGTGGGAAAGCCCAACTCTCCTGCTTTCCACTCCTTCTCCCAATCAACCAGAGCAGCCTTCACCAAACAACACCTCAGCTGCAAACAACAAATCAACACAGTTAGCCTCCACATCTTTCCACACAACAAAGCAGCTCAACCTCTCAGCTGGACATTGAGAAATAATCTTTAAAGACAGGGTTCACTTTATCACATGGATCAATGAAATCTATTCTAACCAGGCAGTGGTACTTTTCTCTTGCCAATAATTCGTAACCTACTTTGTAACTCATCGGGGGACATGAGAACGTTGTCCAGGCTTTTTTTCTGTTTCTTCTTTTCAAACCTTTGGTACTGCCCTTTATTCCAAAAGTTGCTGTTTGACACTATCAGCAGAGCGAAGATTACTCAATGGGTCCCAAAATAATTATTGTCATCATATTGATGCTGGCAATTTTATTAAGGGCAACTCAACAAAAAGTCACAATTTTGAATCTGTGGAAAAAGAATGAGTGAGGTCCGCACATGAGTCAAGGCTGTTCCTCTCCTTCGGGATATAAATATAGCCCCACTCACCATTACTGCTGTCACTCACAGACTTATAGTGACCTTTTGACCTGGCCTGTCCAAAGGAGACTTGAAGCTGACATACTCACTCCAAATGTTTTTCACCAGTGCAGACAACTGGAGACACATCTAGGATTTCTTCTTCTTCTTGGCTTTTATTGCTGTTAGTGTGATGGTTTGTCAAGGTATCATTTTAACTAATTCGTCTGATTTCATCTGTTCTCTAGTAGACACTGTAAAGGTACGGGAGGCAGCCGAATAGGAGGTTCTCACAGAAAGTGGACAGTTGAATGTCTTTCAACACCTGATGTGCAGGCTGAGGTCAGAGTTGGTTGAGACCACCAACTTGCGTCGTTGGACAGCTTGAAGATGTTACTTCAGCAAGCCACAGCTTGGCCATGAGTGGGCAGTGTTTTCCTTTACACACTTCACTTTCTCTTCTCCGTCACTGCACTGCTGCTTTATCTTTACAACTGTATAACCCATCTGAATGTTCTTTTGTGATCCGTTGCCTTATGACAAACTACAGCAAGCACCATCAGGTCAATCATTTCATGTATCCATTGAAATGCTTCAACATCTACCTGAGGGATTGGCACAAAATTTGGTTTTGACATTCATGGTCCCCAGAAGAAGCACTTTGGGGACTTTGGTGATCTCCTTACTTCACCTCTAGCAACACCATGAGGTTGAATGTTATGTTTTTCATTATTCATGTCAAAATTCTCATCTGTCTTATCATTTCATTATCGAATACCTGCAAAACTTACAGTTTCAGCTGTACTTTGTGCTTAGTGCTACTCAGGAGATGCTAGTAATGCTGACCTCAAATAGTGATCATGGTAAAGAGCTCAGCTTTAGACATAGTAATTCTTGTTATAATAACACTGTATCACATGAATATTTATAATGTGAAAAAGATGCATCCTCACCATACTGCAGTTCCCATAACTTAAGAGAGGATTTTAGCACTTGGAGATTGATGTTTTGGATTCATGGCCAACAAAATGTATATATTTTCTTCACTCTCATCAACAGCATTGGTTTAAACGATCAACTGTAAAAATGGTAGAGAAAACTGCACCACTCGAGTAAGTCAAAGTATCTCAATTCCCACTGGCTGGCTGGCTGCAGTATAGGTCACAAACCACACCTCATCCATGTTAGCAGATGGGATATGGACTAAAGTAAAAAGTATGAGTCCAAGTCAACATTTACTTTTTACAAAACTTAAATGTTGATGATTTTTTCCCCAAATTTGTTTATATTGTAAAATAAATGAGTTCCTTATTTTCCAGTAGGCATGACAATTACATTTCTGTTTGCAATGATCAGTCTTAAGAAGCAGTCTAATGTGACTGTGGGTAGTCTGCAACAACATTTGTCTTAAAATGAACCGTGGTTTAAATTCAGTGGGAACTCTTATCACACCCTCAGTTAACTCGGTTGTTTCCTTGTAACCTCTCATTTTATATTTTTGAGAAGTTAGGGTTTCTCTTTTTTCTGCCGTTAGATCCCAGAACAAAGTACTTCCTGTATCTTGACCACAAAAAGAGCAAACAAGTACATGGGTTCACTCTAGTATAAAAGCTTGCATCCCCTTAAATAGATCCCTTATAAGCACCGTGTCGCCCAATGACTAGCTTCTCTCCCTGACAATCCAACCGCAGCACACAGTTGGTTGTGTCTCAGTTGTTTTAGTGGAGGTTTAACATGGAGCATGAAGACAAAGATGGCCAGAGAATCAAAGAAAGGGCGTGAGAACACTGCTCTGCCAAGTCCTCAAACTGCGTCGATGGCACAGACGGTTACGGCTCCACTGAACTCGTCCGAAAAAAGAAAAAAAAAGATGGCTTTAGATTTAGCGCAGTGCTTCTGAGAAACATGAGGGAAGAGTTATGACATACGGGAGATGTTCACATGACACATTAGTGGGAGAGTGACACACCCAATTCCAAGGAGGCCTGTTAGACTTCACCAGAGCATATGACACTGCTGCCATATTCTCATGTCAGTGACACCCACAGAAACCTATGAAGAAGGGTGTTGAACAGTACACGCTCAGTGACAACAGGAGTTTCGATTTCAAAAACGGTCAACTGCCTCGTTCTACTTTTCTTACTTTTTGGGGTAATCTATATATTTACCAACAATGTAAAGAAAATGTATTTTAGTTTTGGGGCCTTAAAAAATCCACAACTTCACAAAATCTTAAAATTTAAAAACCAGCATTAAGAACATGCTTTCACCTCTTTTGTTAATCAACAGCAGCAGTAGTTGTTTATTTTCTCATTTGCAGTGTTTGTCCCATAAAACCAAAATCCTGCCAACTTTTTCTGGTTGTGAGTATATACAGGAGACACATCGTTTGGCCCCTGAAGGGTGGACCTGCTTTCCAGGTTGTTTTAAACTCACCAGGGTGCACGTGCTGTTGTCGGAGCACGAATTGACCCTTAATCAGCGAAGCTTTGTCAACAGCAACTGAGAGCAACAATCATCTGCCCTATAGATAGGCTGGTTGTGTACTGGGGTCTGGGGGCTGGGGAAAGGGAAAAGGCTGTCAAGAGGGGAAGAGCCTGAGCTAACCTCTGTGTCTCGTGTTTCTACTGTGCACTAATAGACGCCTGTCATCATTATGGACAGAAACAGAAGGGCGCCTGCCAGCTGCATGACCCCCATAAAACAGGACAGGAAATCCTAGCAGGGAATGAAAGGGAACGAGATCTCTTTTCTTCTCTTTCCTTATCCAATAATCCTTCGTCCACTCTTTGACCTGTCCCTTGTGCTGTAAAACTGCAGTATCTATTCTAGGAAGAAAAATCAAACTGTTTGCTTGTTTGGTTGCTGAAACACATGACATGATTGGCCACTTTTACATCAGCTGAACAGCTCATTTACCTTGTCGTGTATGCCTGTAAAACCCTTCTTTTCACCTCTGTCAACAGGCTCAGGCAGTTTTATATTTCTGTCACGCTGGGAAGAACCTGTATAATTATTACAAACGCTGTTTCACCCTTTGCTCTGCAACCAAAGTCCAGGGTCTGTAATGTAACAGGACTTTGTCACACTTCTCTCAGTAGTGTCCACTGAAACGTGACAAGCGCTTTATCAGAGTGCCTGCCTATCAGATCCCTGAGAGTCCATGCTGAACACAACGTCCCCAGGAAGCCAGATCCGTTATTACAGCCAATAAGATAGCAGGACAAGCTTTATTGTCTTTCTGAGGCTACACATTAATCCACGCTGTTAAATGATGTACAGGCCATCATGTGATAACTTCAGTCATTACCACTAGTACGATCATATTTATCATGGAACGTTGCAACAGGCCCCCCTGCCAGAGCTACGGAAAGAAAAAGAAATATATCAATGACCAATCACGTGATTTGTAAAAAATATCGTAAGTGCCTGTGAGTGAAAACAGCTAGAAAGTGCACATTCGCATGATTATCTGTATTTGGATACACATGTCCGCGTGGGTGTATGTGTGCAATGCCATGGAGACGTGTGTGTGCGTGTGTGTTCACTGCGTGATTCACAGTGTCACAACTGCGTGCAGAAACGACTGGACATCCTGAGCGGAAACCACAGCCGTCGAAGCTGTGTTTTTCCTGCGACATACAACCTAACGCTCTCACAAAGAGTCACTTGACTGGACCCTCATATAGGAAGTGAAAGAGGAAGCCCCTCGTCCATCCTGTCCACCATCCCAATCTCTGCTCTTCTCTTCACGTGAAGCCACTCTTATAGACGACCACATATGAGACACTTAGCTGTTGCAACACAACAGTGAAAGAACTGGTTGCGGCTGGAAACGGCTCGGTACTGAAGGTCAAATGTCTGGTCAGATGACATCTGGCTACAGAAGATGAGTGACAATCATTACAGGGAATGTGGGATTCACTGATTGATCAGCAGGGTTTGTTTGAAACAAAAGAATATTTGCTTAGCTGATCAACTGGTTCTCATTTGGCAGGCCTTTATTCTATCTAATCTCAAACAGTTTTTCTGACAGTCTGTCTGAAGCATTTCAACAAGGTACTCAGTGTTTAGTCAGCCCAGCTGGACCAAACCAATACAGTGCAGGGCAGATGGGTATGATATCACAGATGGAAGTGGTGAGTGTTTGACTGGGGCCCGCGGCTCGAGGCCTCTGCTTGTGTTCATTGGTGTCAGTGTGTGTAGACTGGCAGCCTACATTCCTCTGCCTGTCCCCACACAATGGTCACTATCTGCAGCATTCCTCTGTCTGTGTCCGCTGTCTGAGATGCAGCCAGGCCTTGGCAAGAGCCAGGACTCAGCCAAGAGATTGGCACTGTGTTCCACTGATTCATAAAGACAGGTTGGAGTGTTTAGCCGACAACCAGAAAGGGTTAGTCGCTTATTTTACTGTAAACCTTTGCTATAATTAAATCTAGGTTGAACATTTATTTTCTGTTATAAGGTGCCATTAATTAAAAAGGTATCTGCAGGAGAGATTTTAAAATAATGTCGGCGATAATGATGCTTCCTCTTTAACCTGCTTAATCATCTCATTCTGACCTTTTTTTCTGCAATCATTCCCCTTTCTCCATCTGCTAAAAAAAAATGCAAGCATGTCTTTTCTAAACCATTTTCATCGCTCTTTATCCTTCTCCAGCGATTTTGCTGTCTCTCTTGTTCTGATGCCACAGCCGTGCAGACACCTTTCCCTCCTGCTGACTCAGTAGTCAGCCTCAGGCGCTGTGGGCTTGGGGTGTTGGTAGCGGGGGAGAGGAGGAGGAGGTTGGGAGGAAGGGGAGGAGGGGGGGTGGGTGGGGGTGCGAGGCTCCCACATCAGGCCCACCAGCCTATCACATGCGAGGGAAAAGAGCTGGCTAATCGTTTCTACAATGGCACCCTGCACACTGTCACACCACAAACCGCTCGCCTCGCCAATACTCCTACTGTATTATTCTGCTGCTGCTTGGAAATCCTTATATGAATCCTGCTAGTGCGCACACGTATGAAACTGAACAAATAAATACATGCTACTAAATATACAATGTAAAATATAAATACATATAGATGCATACCTTGAACTCAGCCTAGGATCTGCAAATGTTAACTGAATGCAGTTCAGTGTAAAATTATATATAATTCTGGAGAATGCACTATGTTAATGTTTAAATTAATTATGCCATTCACAAATCGTGACATGTAAAATGATATTAACAAATGTATTCTATATCAACCTCCTTCACGGGTGAATTGCAGTTTTAAGACCACAGTTATTTCAGTAGGTTACTGATAGTTTATTTCTGAGAACATTTTTTAAATAGAGGAAACTTCAAATAAGATTGAAGCTGTGCCTTTAAATGTAGTGTTACACCACAGCCACTGATTGATGACTACTTCCCAGTAACATTAAAATAATTATTCATTGCTATAACCATCTGGTTATTTTCTGCTACATCGTAGATGCTCACGAACGCAGTCAGATCCGCCGTACACTCCAAGCGCAGCCGGCTGACCTTCAGGGATTGGGCCTGTTTTCAGAAGTAAAATGCTTTTGCACCTGTGATGACATTTTAGAGCTGCTTTCTCTCAACACAGGGGTGAGGTCAAAACGGTCATGGGTCACACTTGAAAGAGAACCTGGTTTCCAGACATAAGCGTGGTGCCTTTTACAGAGCCACCTGCCCAGCTGAAGTCTTTCAGAGAGGGGAAAGTGAAAATGTCTCCTACGACAGCAAGGAACTTGTCACAGAGGTTATAAACTCTTTTTACAACGTGGCCCCTTATCACACATTATCACAGTGGACTTGGAACTATTACGGTCATCCAAATATTATTGTAGTCCTGAACTGAGAATGATCTATGTTCAGGAAATTTGCTTGAGGATTTGAGACAAACATATCAAGTGAAAGGAGTCGTGTGGAGCTGGCAGAAGGAACGGCGAGCGGCGAGCTGTGGTTGTTGTTGCTCTCTTCCTCTGTTAATGAATGCAGAGGTGATCTGTTTGTCTGAGGAAGAGAGCAGAGAGGAAGCCTGATTTCCACTCCGTTTTATCTGTGCCCCACAGCCCCTGCCAGTCAGCCCCATGTGCTTTCACATGCCGGGGTCCCACAGGAAGCAGCACTCCATGAAGGGCAAAGGTCAGAGAAGGGGAGAAAGCCGATCGTCCTTTCTTTCACCACCAAACTGACAAATACACAGCGCTGTGATTGTTGGTGTCCTTGTGATTTTTAGCTGGCCAGTAAAAATAAACACGGAACGTGACTTTTTTAAACTAACACTCTGGATTTATTGTCATATTTCATAATATGATTTTAGAATAGATGTATAGCACAAGCAGTTTTTTGTGGGTGTAGTCCGCAGCGGCACAAATAAGTCAGTTTACCTCCTGATTTATGTTCAATATGCGCTCTATCTTTCAATGCCTCGATTCTACATGGTGTGCACAAATATAATAATGGACGGAGCTGCGTTTATAGATTTTGTCATTTCAAAACTCCTCTTCTTTACAATTTTTGGAAATAAATATTACAAATGTTGGAGTAGGTCTCATAAGTATAACAAATTACACTACCATGGTGGAAACTGCAAATAAAATGGTGCATGTGAGTCCGATGTTTTACTGTAAAGAACATTATTTTGTGGGATAGTAATTTGTCAGCAGATGAGACACAGTTTTAAAAAGTCACAATAGGTTTATTGATCCATAGTAAATGAAAAAACAGTGAATGAAAAACAATTTACATAATTGTATATCATATTTAAAAGAAAAGTCAACAAGGAACACAGTCTCTGTCCAGCAGAATCAGTTTCATAAAAATGATATGAACGTCATTTCTAGCATCAGTCGTTTTTTTGAGATGTTTTCTATTTTAGAGGAAGCTGAACACAAAATATAATTGGAGCTTCGAAAAACCAAGCAAAGCAACAAAAAGAAAAATCACCAAAACAAAATTTGAGCTGTAACCGAAGCTTAATGATTAAATTCATATATTCATAAAAGGGAATATTCTCTGATTTCAAGTATCTCCTTTCAGACAAACTGCAGACATGTCTGTGTAAAATAAAAACATCTCATACATGTCCTGCATGCATGCTTCATACTAATGTACTATTCAGACCTGGTTGCCTGGTTGTATCTATGAGGCTACAATTATTTCAGTGACAGCCTTTTTGTCCAATATGAGTTAAAACTCGATGTATCCACGGGGCTGTTTGTCAAGAAGCAGGGCAGCTGTCACCCTAAATGCCTCCCTGTGGAAAACTCTCAGTTCTGCAGGAAAGGAACCAACTCACATTAAATACTCGGGTGAGGAAGGGTTGTCACTGGTGGACCCTGTTTCGTGGTAGCAGTTGGCACCGGACAGTTTCTCACATTTCATTTTGTATGCGTCCCTCTCCCGGATCAGTCTGTTGAGTTCGTGTTTGAGCTGCTCGACCTGTGACACCAGGCTGGTCTTTTCATGCTCCAGGACGTGTTTCTGCTGGACGCGCTTGTAGCGGCAGGACTGTGCGTAACCTCTGTTTTTCAGGGTCCGGCGCTTCTGCTTCAGACGCATCACCTCGTCCTTGCCGAGGCCTCTGAGGAGCCGGTTCAGCTCCCTGACGGACATGGACACCAGCTGGTCGTCTGAGAAGTGGGAGTCGGCGTTGGATCGCCTGTCGTGGCGGCTGTGCGGCTGCTGGAGGTGATGGTGGGCACCGTAGATCTCCTGTTCGTCGGCCGAGTCGAGGTCGTCGCCCTCCAGCTCGTCTTTGAGATATGGGTCTTGGCAGAGGCTGCTGGGTATACCTTGCATGTCGGGGTGACCTGACAGTCCCGGATAGTGCTGGACAGACTCGTTCAGGTGGCCGTACCCTTCGTATTCGGCTTGGAAAGGTGGCTGATGGTGGCCGTGGGGCGCTGCCGGGTGTCCCTGCTGCGCCGTTGCGCCGATGAGGGCCTCCACTGCGTCCTCGGGTGTAAGCCCAAACGCTTGTGGGTACATTTGCTGGGGGTACCCCCCGTTGTTGGGTATCCAGAACTGCTCAGCCCCGGGGTTATTTCTCTGCTCGTTTGGATTGAGGTTTGGTGATGAGGGCACCGAGTTGCAAGGGGTGCTGCCCGGGGTAGAGGAGACAGAGTCCGGTCGCTGGAGCTGGTTGCACGGCCCGATGAAGGAGCGGTCCACCCCCTGCATCGCCTCTTTCTTGACACCGAACTTCATGAGGTCGAAATCGCTGACGAAATCCATGGGAGGTTTCTGCAGTCCCAAATGTGAATGCGCCTCGGCGGTCATATTTTTAAACGGCAGAACGGTCTCTTCACAGAGCTCCAGAAGTCCACTGCCTTTTCATGCAGTCAGCGAGGGTGCACTCACTTTGAAAAAAAAAAATGCAGTAATTCCGAACTTTGATTTCAGCTCAGAAGGAATAAAACGACATGCGAGCGTAAAAGGGCTCCACAGCCTGTCAAACTGTGCCGAGGGGAGACTCTGCAGCGCAGCCCGCTTCGCGTCAGGAGCCACAAAGTAAAAAGTCCACTGATGCTCTGGCTGCTCAGGAGGAGCGCACTTATTTCATAAAGCTGCATTTGCATGATGTCACGCCTTCCAGACTACACCTCCACGCTGCTCTCCAATGAAAACACAGCAAAGATGATGATTTGCATAAAAGCTGCTGCAAGTCGGTCTCCACGAGCTGCTCGCGAGGATCATTTGACCAAAACCTATAAATGCACAGAGGCTCACATTCTCTTCCCTGAAGTGTTTTCTCTTATATCACCGCTCCTCCGTCTTTTACATGTTAGTGTATTTATCCAGAAGTGTTTTTTCAATTTTCACAGGTCCAGTCAAATACGTGAATTGGTTATTCAAGTTATTTCAGGTTAATTCACTATAAATGTCTGGGATTTATTTGTTTGCCCCAAATCTATATGTTATTATCATTATTATTATCATCATTATTATTTGTAATATTATCATTAACTTACCTTCCACTGTAATTGTTGTTTAAACTGTCATTTGTTTTAGATGTATTCTTAAATCTGTGGTGATAAACAGGCTGCCACGACTGCGAAATTTCACGTAAACAACAAAAACCAGGCTGCAAGACAAATGATTTCACAGATACTGTATTTTAGTGCGTTCCTTCCCCAGTTCATAGGCAAATACTGACACCTTTTGGTCACCAGTCCACACTACAGCAGTCTCTGAAGCCCACACCATAGCAGAAGAAAAAAGAGGGAGAAAATTTCTTTAGCCAAGCTTATCTTTGATAAATGAACAAATTGAGCCTTCAACAGAGGTCACCAGAGGTCACCATCAGAACGTCACAGGGCCCTCTTGCTCCTTCCATGTTCCATTTTCCTTCTTTTAAATGTATCATTATTATTTTGAATGTATTTTTCTTGTAGCGCTCTGTCTTCCCTCTTTCCACAGTTCTAATGTGATGAACTCTGTAGGTCTGTAAGACAGCATACTGTGTCAAACCTATGTGGGAGAGACTTTAGACACTTGTTGCTACAATAGTTGCCCTGAGCCCCGACAGCCACAGAAGCGGCTGAAGGTTTGATCAAAGCAGCTCATCAGCACAGATCTGACAACATTAACATTTCTCACATGTTTCAGCCCCCCGATATCAGGGTCTCCTGTGTGGTTCAGGGTTGTCACCACCAGTGGTGTGTAGAGGTGACACAATTGCACCGGATCTCAAAGGGTTAAGCAGCCTTCCTGCCCTGAGGTGACCCTCTCGGGCAGTGCTTACTCCAAACATAGTGAAAGCCTCACTGACAAGAGAGAGGACTCCAGCCAAAACCAATAGACATTGCTGCCTGAGAATGGCAAGGAATTGTTTTGTGCAGCTCTCATTGCTGGGAAGAGCGGAAAAGAGGAGACAGTGTGACTGAGTGAGGATGGCTCAGGGACATACACTAGGATGTTTGCCAGCAGGGCAAGGTCACAGTATGTGGTGTAACTTATGTTAATGATAGGATGCTAACAGCCTAAGTGCACATCACCAGCAGAGAGAAGATCATATTTCACCACAACCCTTGTGTACAGTAACTGTCACACCTCCTACACAAAGCTTTATTTCCATACATTAGCCTATAATCACACACCTATGTCCATACAACCAGTGTTGGTATGGAACAAAGTACTTTTATTTTGTCACTGTACTTGCATTCATTTCTCAAGTAACTCTTCTTAAGGGCAGCACTTTTTCTATGTCAGTGTTCAGTATCTTGCCCAAGGTCTTCAGCATGCAGAATGGGGAAGACTGGGATAGAACCACCGACCCCACGCTTAGAAGATAACCCACTCTACCCCCTGAGCCACAGCCACCCCACAACACACATAAAGTATTACATATAATATATGTACCTGGTATTTCAAGGATAACCCAGCAAGGATGGAAATACTGTTATATATGTTATTTATATTTTTCGGTCTATAAATATGTATAATAAGTAGATGGAAAATTGACTATGTCCTACTATGTATACCAAGGTTCCAAATACGTTCATACTTCCTCTGTCTTCTTGTAGCGTTGAGCCTAAAAGCTTATTTGTTCCTAAAAAAAAGTTGTCACAGATATACGCTTCCATTTTCAAAACAGCGAGGCACTGTGGGTTTCAGAGAATGTTACTCAATCATGAATAAAGGGTGTAATTGTTTGGAAGTATTTTCAACAGTAAGACAGTGTATGCAGGACTGACTGAAAATAAACTACAGTGTGTGTGTGATGCGGACACATACATGGACCCTTTATAAAAGGTATGTCTCATTCATGTGTCCCTAAAAGCTGAACTACAGTATATTTGGCTACATAGACAAAAACCTTGATAGTAGGATTCATTTATTTCCTGTTTCTAGTCTGTTAATAGGATTGATTGACAATAACAAAAATACAGAATATCACTCAAAGTGTTCCTTAAGGTTAGAGCTGTAGTTGGGTTGTAGTTCTTACAGTTCTATTGAACCAAGACTTACACACAGCCTGGGCGGAGGTACTGCTTGAGAGGTTGACCTTAGGACTGAAGCCTTTTTATGTATTCACGAGGCCCACTTACATAACCTATGCTGTCACTGGTTACAACACTGACTCCGAGAATAAACAACACACAACGAGGACTGTCACTGACATGACATCCCTCTTTATTTTCCACTTTAAATGTGACCATATTCAGATTTTGTCTGGCACTGACAAGCTGACGCACAACAGTGTCTTTTACAAAGCCTTGAGTCCCAGTAAAACAACCTGGATAATCCCAGGATCTGTTTTTCGAAATTTTCTGAAATAATTGCCCAACCTTCTGAGGTAATTTCTGTGCAGTGTTACACTAAAACAAACAAACAACTCCTTTAAAACCAGTGTCAACTGGCTGTCACTGGCTAATTAGCACCATAGAGGCAATTATCAAAGGGCTATCATGTGGATTTCAACAGTCATTCATTTGATGCTCTGAAGATGATAACACAAGAGAGTACTGGACAACAGGGCGACGGGTCTAAGACGTCATGGCACGTACTATCACAAAAGCCAAGAAGCAAATGTGAGCGACAGCTTCAGATAAGAGAAAATGGAAAAAGATTAATTCCAACACTAAAGTTACTGGACAGTGTTCAACAAGGCTAACTACATTCTGTGCTATCTCAGCAGAGAGGCAACACGTATGTTGGTCTCTCTTTTTGTATACATAACATCTATCCCACATGGCAACGGGGCTCTGTGTGTTTCAGAGGCTATTTTGTAAACACAAAGGGGCATAACTAAAAGATTTTCACTTACTTTCTCATCCAGAGATAACAAACATGGAGCGAACAAGTAGCATTAGGAGAAAAGCCATGGGTAGGCGACACAAGGCCGAAGTCATGATTGCTGGAGAACAACTCAGGTATGAGCAGATGGGGCAGATGAACTGAAAAAATAAACATTTAAAATTTGTAAAATTCTAATATTAGGATTTGAGATATAAATTCACAGGTGTGGCTGTTGCTAACTTAAGACAATAGTGAAATTGAACTTAATTTCAAGGTTGAGACTTCACGATGGAAAACAGATTAAGGAGCGACGCTACCACCTGCGTACGTATCCCAACTGTTTTGTCGCACAGGAGCTAATAGACTGGCTGGTGAGCCATAAGGAAGCTCCAGATAGAGCAACAGCTGTCTGTCTCATGCAGCACCTCATGGACCATGACATTGTTCATCACGGTAAGAAGGAGGCAAACAAATATCTATATCAGATTCTATACATTTTAGACACTGTACAACTTTCAGGTCCTATTTGAAACGTTGCGTTTTCTTTTTTTAGCCTGTGATAAGAGGTCAGTATTCAAGGATGCCAAACTGCTTTACCGCTTTCGGAAGGATGATGGCACAATTCCCTTTAATTTAGAAGTGAAGATCTTCATGAGAGGACAACGGCTGTATGAACAGTGAGATCTGCTATGTTTGTGCTGGAACGCTGTTCAAAGTGTTGTGTCAGTCGTACTAATGATCACATGCACACTAGAACCAGAACAATATAAACTTTGGGGGGCTGCTACACAGAATAATATTAGGGAGTAAGCTATTTTTTGATACTAATGACCCTTATGACAGAGAAATGTAATTGAGGCTCGATACTTTTCAGTTTTACCATAAACTCTAGTATAAAATTTTGCATAAAATGTATACATATACCCATAAACTTTGATTTGATTTGATTTGATCTCTTTGGGATAGTTTATGCTGTAAAATAACAGTTTTCATTTTGGGGCACATCTGCAAAGCTGTGTCTGTGAATGACTCATGTCCCACCTTGCAAGATTTTCAAAGTTTGTTCAATGTTATGAGAAACCTGACCTGCGTTTTTGTGTCTATTTGATTCAGCCTCATAGGGGAGAAGAACTCCTTACTGCAGCTGAGAGAGGAGCATGGTGTTGCATATCAGCGTGCCTTTCCTGGCTGTCAGTTGATTGACTGGCTCCTTCAGAACGGAGAAGCAGAGAACCGGCGCCAGGGCGTGGAGTTGTGCCGTGCATTGCAGGAGCATGGCATCATTCGGCATGGTGAGCAGAGCAATAATTTACCGTGATGTAGGATGGCAGATTATGAGCAGGCCAATAGTGGCCACAAGCAGTGGGAAGCTAACTTGGAGTTCAACAATCTAAAGCAAAAACGGTGACTGAAACTTTGAGAAAAATTATTTAACTCTTGTTAAATGTTTCACTGCATCTTTCTGCTCTCTCTGTCTCTCTCTCACTCCAACCAGTGGCAAACAAACACGACTTCTTCGACAGTGGCGTGCTCTATCAGTTCTGCATCAATTTTCGCCGCAGACGCCGACTATCGGAACTTTTAAATGAAGGCGAAGAAGACAACAGCACTGAAGGTGTGGCGGTGTCGACACAAGAAGACAACCACTCGGACAGTCCATTTGTTGTGCCCAAAAACCCATACCACGAGGGCAACAGTGCTTTCAACACTGGTAAAAAATAAAACTCTACCCTCATTGTGAACAATAATTACAGCATAATAACTGATTCAATTACAGTGGGATCGAGTACAGCCCTGAAACTAGCTACAAGTGGGCACAGGGGCAGCTTGAATTCCCTTCAGCTTCACTCTGCTGGATTTCCACCTTTTGCCCAGTCATCCTCCGCCTCAGTGGTGAGATGCAACCCTAAATCAGGCGAGTGCATAGTTCATATTCATCTGACTACAGTCTTAGTTTTGAGTATATTCACACTTGCTTGTGAAAGCGTGCAAAATAAATCTTTTCATGATTTTACAGTGCTTACACGACATGTTACATGTGAAGAATTATCTGCGCCTGGTGCACCCTTCATCAAGAAAGTGTTGACTGTGAGTTGCTGACCTACTTATGATCTTAAAATTATGTTATTCTTTTTAATTTGATTGCATTATTCCCTCAATGGTTAAAAGTGGATATAGCATTAAGTACTACATACCCTCTGTTTGCAGTACTTAACAATATACCATGTCTTTGGTATTTATCTATTATCAGTACCTGCAATTTCATCAAATATGCGCAATAATCCTTGTGCCTGTTTACATCGTATTTAACAATTTATTCAACATGTAATTATATTCAGCTGCCTGCAATATCCTAAGTCTGTTTGTACCTCAGTTATCTACTCACTCTATAACTTATATTACAACTACATCTTTACTTTTAAAACAGCTTTAATACATACTCAGCAAACCCTAGCAATTGCATTTGTGAGCTGGATGCAAAGTCATTTTTAGTGTGTGGTGTGAATGGCAATAAAGTGACCCTTGAACCTTAAAGCCTCTATCTTTAAGGTTCATCCATCTGAACAAATGAAGTTGTATCTGATTAAGTCCAAACTATACAGATTCCACTTCTCCTGAATGTGTGACGTCTCTCTCACCATGATCACAGGTGATAGGAGACCCCCTGGGCTGGGGTTTTGTCGTCAGAGGCCGGGCTCCCTGTTATGTGCAGGCCGTTGACCCTGGAAGTCCAGCAGCAGCTGCTGGAGTTAAGGTTAGATACTTGTTATAGTTACACACGACACCAAGAGAGAAATTGACATTTACAGAAACATCGCCTATGTACCTGATGTAATCGTGTGTAGGTGCAGCAGTTTGTGTGCCAGGTGAACGGTCAGTGTGTTCTCGACCTGGACTACAGGACCATGACCAGGCTGGTGATGACTGGACCTCGCACTGTTGTACTGGAAGTGATGGAACCACTGGAATGACAACAATTTGTCAGCTTCTTTGGACATCTTCTGGATTTTAAATATAATGTTGTTGAACATATTTTGTGAAGGGGGCAGAGGTCATGTGCTCATTGGCAGGAAACAAACAAATCAGAGAATGTTTATCTTGGTTTGAGCAAGAGTAAACAATGCAAATGGTTGTTTTTTTACGAACCTGAATGCCCGAACAATACTGTATGTTTTTTGTAACTGAAAATAAAGCATCGTAGTAACAGAACGGCAATGAATACAAACTTTTGGCCATTGATCCTGTGCTCACGGCTCCCTGCTACGACTTCCGTCTTTTTGTCGTCGCCATTTTGGATTGAGAGTTGGCTCACTAGTGATAGATAGTGTTAGCTAGCATCCTGGCCTGACCAAGCATCAGGCGTAGTCAGAGGACATCGAGTGTCGGGTGGTGCTGCGGCTGTCTCCTCTATTGGAATCACTGTTTCTCGTGGCATGAGCACCGCTCTGCGCCGCCCTCTGCCCCTTCAGCTAGCTAGCAGCAAAGCAGATGTGTCAGCTAAGTAGCTAGCGTGGTTAGCTAGCTAGCCGTGGCGCTGCAGAGAGCATCAGCACCGGCTCCGAGGAGAGCGAACACCCCCATCTGTCTGCACGTCCACGACCAGCCTCTCAACATCTCTGTCAACCATTTATGTAGCGAGGCGACCCGTGTGAGGCTAGTCTTCATACGTACAGAGAGGTGAGTCAAACCCGTCCATTGATCTACTGAAGATGGAGAAATGAATGCTAAGCATCGCTAGCTTTGGTGATAAGTAGGTGGCCAAGTGCGTTCAGCGGGGCTAAGTTAGGCTAGCCCAGCCAGGCTAGCACACAAAGCAAAACACAGCATGGTCTGTAAAAGTCTCATTCCGGTGATCACTAGACGCGATGGAGCAGCACAGGCCAGAGATCTGCTCTGTGGTTCACTATCATTGGTGAAACGCAGTATTGACATCAGTGTAGAACGATAATGTGAAGCATGTTTACTGAGACAGCACCGGGCCCCTGAACCAACCAGAGCTGTGATCAGAGATGGCCATGTTTATCGTAATGAGTCTATGTGCTGACACATTTGATGAATGGAGAAACGTGTTCAGAGCCCGTTTCACGCTATTTTGATGATGAGTGAATTATGTCTCATCTTCTGATGATTTGTATTTTAAGCATCATTTGAGCCTAACTAAGAAGTGTCATTGGTTGTCAGGAGAGATGTATCAACTCCCAGTAAATAACCTCACCCGAATCCGGAGAGCAAGAAAACAAGTGAAGAAAGCACTTGGCGACATTGGACTGGAGTTCTGCAAGGAGGCAGCAGAGGTGAGTGTGTTGTAAAAGATAATTCATGTTGGAAAAGCTCTAAACGTTAATTGAGAATTAGGCTTATAAATGATTACCAATAAGAACAGTTTTAAAGGTTTATCGCTGGAGTCTCTATGGCAACTCAGGAGAATTTGTAAAAACCCGGCATAAGATAAGTGTTGTTTGATGTCAATGGGTACACTTTGTAAATATTGACTATACTTTGAATAACAATTGTGTGTTTTTCTTTACAATTTAATTACACAGGACTTCAAAGAGTTTTGCCCTAATGAGCAGTTTGTGAAGGGCAGTTTCTGTCTTGATATCTGCGGATGGGATCCATCATATTCTAAAACCCAGGTAAATCACATTTCTGTTCTCCAAACGTTTTTTAAAATTCTTATACACAAAATCAATGTATTCATGTTAATGAAATAATTTTTTTCCCCTGATGTCTTGCTAGGAATACAGGTCAAAGCCATTTTGCTGCACAGAGTGCCCATTTTCTTCCAAGTACTACTCAGGCTACAAGAATCACTTCCGCAATGTACACAGGAAGAGCTTTGACCATACAATTCTGCTCAACTGTCCATACTGCTCATTCACCGCAAGCAAGAGAACTTTGGAGACGCATGTTAAAATATTCCATATACCCAGTTCAGCACGGCAGAGCCCTGGGACCGCACAGAGAACGGCACTGCAGAAGACGAACAAACCCCATCTTGATAGGATCAGACAGGGAGATGGTGTCGAGAGAGCAATGTACTTTTGCAAAAAATGCTCGTTCCGGGACAGTCTTTACAATGTTGTGAGAAGGCATATCTATAGGGAACATTTTCAGCATATTGTCTCACCATATCTTGGTATAGTTTCAGAATCGTCTGTCAAAAATGGTGCAAGTTCTGTCAATGGTAACAACATCCTTTGTAAACGCTGCCAATTTTCCACTCGTAACTACGAGGCTCTAGTACAGCATGTTATAGAGTACCACGAGCGCATCGGTGCTCAGGTAACCACTATGATTGGACATGCTAACATTGTAGTCTCCAGGTCTCAGACCCTACCAGCTCCGTCTATGATCATCAACAGGGGCCAGCCAATTAGAGCTGAACCAACAGCACAACCAGTGATAGGATATTTGAAGCCAGTGGCCCCTGTTGTAAAAAATCAGTCCCCCATTGCAGCCAAACAGATGCGGGTCACAGTTCCTGGCAAAAACACTGTGACTGAAACTAATGCCGGTGGTGTGTGCACAGCCCAGACACAGAAGTGGAAGATATGCACAGTTTGCAATGAGCTTTTCCCCGAAAACCTCTACAGTGCTCATTTCGAAAGTGCCCACAAGGCAAAGAGAGTGTGGGCGCTGGCCAAGTACATCATGAAAATCCACAACTTCACTAGCAAATGTTTGCTTTGCAACCGCTACCTGCCCAGTGACACACTGCTCAACCACATGCTAATTCACGGACTCACTTGTCCCCAGTGCCACTCAGCTTTTCACAGTGTTGAGAAAATCATGGAACACAAGGCTCAGAATCACCCCGATGACTTTGTGGGACCCCCAGGTGCATCACCGCTAACGTTCGATCTCACCGTTAAACAAGACAAGTCGTGTAATATCCAGCTTGTTGTTCTTACATTTAACATGAAGGAGTCTACTAATGGTCAAGATCAGCCGGCCCCAGCTCAGAATAGTGTTCCACCTCAGGTCAAGGTAACCACTCAAAGAATGGTTGAGAACAAAAGTGAACAGCTAAGTCGGGGTTTATCCTCCACAAAAAGTGAAGTACGCAAGACACTATGTCCGCTGTGTTTCACCATCCTCAAAGGCCCCATCTCTGATGCTTTGGCCATGCATTTGAGGGAGAGGCACCAAGTGCTCCAAACAATGCATCCTGTTGAGAAAAAGATGACATACAAATGCATTCATTGCTTAGGAGTTTACACAAGTAACATGGTGGCCTCCACAATAACACTGCATCTGGTGCAGTGCAGGGCAGTTGGAAGGAACCAGGCAAGCCAAGGCTTTAAGTCGGCCTTGACACTCAACTCGTCTGGGGCTGGCTTCCTCAAGAGGCAGCCACCAGTGCAGGCCACAACCAATCCTAAGAGGTTAAAGCTAAGTAAGGATTCAAGAGTATCCACCACTGCCATTGGAAATCAGGCTGAATCTGATGGTCTTGCTCTGGATCCAAGAAGCTATGAGCACAAGACATACGAAGCCAGAAAAGATTTCCTTACCGCCTACTTCAACCGTCAACCCTACCTTTCTACTCAGGAAGAGGAAAAGCTGTCTGCAAGTCTGTGGCTGTGGAAATCTGACATTTCTAGTCACTTTGTATCCAAGCAAAAGACATGTGAGAAACACTGTGAGACCAAGAAGGTGTCTGTGCTGCTTGGTTTCGACATGCAGGCTCTCAAGAAAGTTAAGCATGAGATGATCTTTGAGGAGAGCAAGATCGTGGGCACCTCCAGGGCCAGATCTGGAGGCCTGAAGTCTGGCACTCCAAGCATTGACCAAAACAAGCAGTGTGAGACACTAAACTGTACCTTAAAACTCAGCACAAACACAGAGACCATTTCTATTGACTCTGACAGTGAACCAGAAACAGAAGAGAGACCAGCTGAGAATGGAAATGTTGACGTGAACCGAGAGGAGAATGTAAAATCCCTGGAGCCTATAAGTCTGACAGAAGAGACAGAGCCTGTAAACACAAACGAGCTTTCCAGCGAGAAGGACGGTCAATTGCAAGATGGGAAAGCAGCTGCTTGGATGACTTTCTGTTAGTTTTGCTGCTTTGTGGTGTGCCTTGGTGGAGCAACAGTTCATGTTTAAAGGAGTGTATTAACTAAGATGAGAGGACAAACTACAGACACTTAAATATCAAATGACATGTGTCACTTAAACTCTATTTCCACACATTAGCCACGTTACCAGTGGTGGAAACATGGAAAGGACTGCATTATAGTGCATAAATATACAGCTTATGTAAGTGACATTGTATATATTTGAGTCATTCTTTTGTTAGTCTCCATGAAATGTGTTTTTCACTGGTTATTCACAAGACTTAGGATATCAACTTTACCTACTTCTATAGGTTTTTTTCTTTTCTCGACTGTGACAAAGAACTGTAACATGTCGTCATTTCACATGTAGAAAGTGTAGAATATTCGAATTGCTTATGTACACATTTTAATAAATGGTTGTTTAATAAAAAAATATTTTATTTTGTTTTCTACACCAAACACTGTCTGACAATCATCTTTTGGGCCAGGTCTTGTCGAGCTGATTTGTTCAAGGCATAATGTAGTGGAGCCTCAATTGTCAAGTAGAGAAGCAAAATAGTTATTTATGATGAATTAATGTAATATGAGTATTGTAGGATTACTCTTTATGTTCACATTTTTTTCAAATGTTTACAAAGCACTGCTGGAGGTAGATTACATTATTATTATTATTATTATTAGAAAATTACACTTGTCAATTGGATTGTTGGAACCAGAAGTCAGGTACTGTTTGTAATTCATCAATGGTCATATACAAAAAGGGGGGGAAAGCTTTATTAACAAACAGTGCAACAACAGTAGCAAAGACGAGCCACACCGTTTAGTTTCAAAAGCTAAAATGATGACAGCAGGTTTGCAGTCACTCCATTCTCATTGGTCAGTGTTACACAAATAAAGCAGTGTCCCTGCTTCTTCACCGTTCTGATGTCACTCCACGGGCCCCCTGTCTTCCTGTTTGCCTCGGACGCCGATTGGTGCAGCAGCAGCGGGAGGGCGGAACTTCTGGCTGGTACACTAGCAGAATTGGCCAACCGCCAGCGTGCATCAGCGCTCAGTCTGCAGCTGCAATAATGTCCATATTGTGTCTGCAGGCTCCCATCCAGCGTTTACTGACTCCATAGCTGCAGCCACCCCGAGAACCAGCCCTGAGCAGCAGTAAGTACAAATGTCAGCCATCGAGCACAGTCATGGAAGCAGCTAGCGGGTTTTCGGTGCGATCCCTGTGGACTGTTTGTAAACAGCTAGTTAGCAGCGGAAGCTAAACCTGGCTGTATGTACGCGACCTGCAGCTGTCAGCGAGGAGAGGTTGCCATGTAAACGCACATATTTGGTTTGACGCAGATCGGAGCGATCTAATGATCAGCTATTTGATTTCACTATGCCAACCCTGCAAGTCAGCTGTTGGTTGTGAGCTCACGTTTGTTGTGAAATATTTGTCCCAGGGTTTGGATCCGATTTTCTGATCAAACCGAGTCATCCTGTAGTTTCCATCCATGTCTGTAGATCAGTCTATGGACAGATACCTGAATCACACTGGGGACACCAAGAGTGCATTACTTTTATTTTCAGATTTACTCCTTATCATTGTGTGCTAATGCAGAACATGTGTTTGCACTAAAATACAATCCCATCAATTATAATGTTTACAATATGCAGATCAGATGACTAGCACATCACTAGCAACTGTCCGGGTAGAATTTCATATCAGATAGAAATGAATGGGAACCAGAGGATGTTTACTGCAGCACAATTTGCATCACGTCTCCTGACATGAACTAAAGTAACCTTCTCTCCCCCCTGGCTGCTCCCAGACGGCTGCTGCGAGGTGAAGAAGCTCTGATGTGGCAGGCGACAGAGGTGAGAGGAATGGCAGGAGAAAGCATGGGGTCTGACTAGGCTGGCTGTGTGTGGGAGCTTCACACTGTGGACATAATGTCGTACAGCAACAGGGAGCTGGTGGAGTTCTTTATCAGCTACAGGCTGTCTCAGAGGAACTACCCGACCTCTCTACTGAGGCCAGAGGATGCTGGCGGGAGGACTGAGGGAGACAGGGCCACCTCAGCCGCCAGTAACGGCTTGCTGGTCAACTGCAGGGACAGGTGTGGTGAGCAGGGGACGCCATCCGTCAGCCCGGGTGGTGGAGTGGAGGCCGTGAAGGCAGCTCTCCGGGACTCTGCTGACGAGTTTGAGCTGCTCTTCAGGCAAGCGTTCAGTGAGGTTTCCTTGCAGCTCGACATCACCCCTGACACAGCCTACCACAGCTTCAAGAGTGTGATGGATGAGGTGTTCAAGGACGGAGTCAACTGGGGACGTGTAGTGGGCCTGTTTTCTTTTGGGGGTGTGCTGTGTGTGGAATGCGTGGAGAAGAATATGAGCGAGCTGGTCTCCCGCATCGCAGACTGGATGACCATGTACCTGGATGAGCACATCAGTCCGTGGATCCAGAGCCAAGGAGGCTGGGTGAGTCTCCAGGGGACAGACCCAACATGCAGCCTCATTAATGACTGTGGTGATCCAGTACCAATAAGAAGCAGATTGGGGTCAGGCCATAATGTGACTCACACTATACAATCGTTGTCCATATCATTCTGAAACTCAGCGTTTTAGTTATTAATTACAATCATTCAGTTACAGTGAGGATTAGTTATTAGTGCGACAGCAAAGTCTGGCTTCCTTATACTTTACATAAACATGATCCCACATGAGTTTCACACACAATCAGCAGAGGATAGGCTTTCAGGGTTAGTATTTTGCCGTAGCCACCCACTGTAGTTCCTGTGCTTTGGTGCCACCAAACTGCTTAAACTCCTTTTTTGAGAATTCATTCAATTTTATTAATATTTCTATCAGAACCAGGCTCGGTGTGGACGGCCATCTGCCTCGAACGGTTGGGGTGTATCAAATTCTCTCTACGTAGATTTTTAAAGGTTGCTCTGACAATTTGTAGCTTGGCTCTAATAGAAGACAGCAGCTGCAGTCGGTTTGGATTCACAGCAGTCACATGTTATTCAAAGTGATTTTTATTTGAAAAATGTTCTGCCTTTGATTTGTATTCTCATGCTTTGTAAAACATTGTCTTACAACTTCTAAGCGTTGTATCCAGAATTTTTAAGAATAAAAAAAATGCAAAGTTTAGTTTTTGTATTGTCACTTTCTAATTTGGTTCCGTAACAAAAAAATAAAAAATATTGTTGGTTTTAATTTTAAACTTGTTTAAATTTTCAATTTGTAACAATGTAATATGTTCAGCTTATCATTATTTACGAGAAAAAAGGGAAATATTCCACAATTTTTTTTGCAAAATAGTTTGACCTCAACTTTATAATTTTGGTGACGTATTCCTTTAATGTGGATAGATAGAAACCTATATATTACCTTATAACAAAATTCCTCTCCCACCTGTGGTTTTTCTGCCTAAATCAAATTTCCTTTTCATTGCAGGACTGCTTTGCTGAGATTTTCGGACAAGACGCGGGTGCAGGAGCGAGGCGATATCATGACACGGTGAAGAGATGGCTGCTAGTTGGAGTGGGGGTGTTAACAGGAGTTCTGATTGCGATGCTCATCGCTAAGAGACAATGAAATGGCTGCATCTCGTTTACCACACCCTGTGTTACGCTACGCCAACGGAAATACAACTAAATAGTAAATGTTTACAAAAAGCCCAGTCTGCTCGTGCACTGACAGAATGTGGATTGGCTGAAGCAGTTTGTGGGAGTATCTATAACATGTAGCTTGGTGAGCTGCTCCGCTTCCCACCCGCTTTGTCCTGTGTCTTTTATTGTTTTGAAATCAGAGCAGAGATGTTTGCCTGTGACAGGCCGAAAACTCCAGACTGGAAGTGCTTTAAATGAACCCGATAAGCTAAGAATCAGTGGGAAACCGTAGAGCTGGACTGATGAGACTGCTTCTTTTTTATGTTTTTCTTTGTGTGTTATCCAAGGACCAATTTTTAATACCCTTAAACTGACAGAATATGTAGGTTATATTTCCTTTTCACTGTGTAATGCTCAGCTCCTTTTGTTGGCCGTACTGGAGTTAAAGGCATGCTTAGAAAAAATAAATAAATATATTTATGTTTTTCTTGTGTATTTCTTCTGTTTTTTTTCTTTTATCGACTGGAAGCAATGAGAAAACACCCATGCATCAACAATAAGTTGCTTGAAACCACCAAACTTTAGTTGTGTATGCTATTTGTCTTAGGACTTATAGCAATGTCATATGTTTGTGTTAGAATTTAGTATTTATTATATAGAGTAAATGTTATATGTTCCGGCTCCAAAACTGAACCATCGTGGAATCATCTGATTTATTTAAGTTGTTAAAGCACAATAGTTCAGCTTCATCATCAGTCTGGAGTAAAAGTACATTATGAGCCCAAATTGTTAGTATTTTTCAAGCTCAGAGGAAACTGATTTACAGTAAATGAATACAGGCATGTTGTGAATCCTGGAGATTTACTGCATTATCATAACTGTTGGAAACAGAATCTTTTCTTGGTCAAAATGTTAAAAAGATACTCACCACACCCATAAATGAATCAATAAAACATGAGTATATCTAGAATAGTTGAAAATACACAGACTGTACTTTAAATACATTATGCTTCAACACATTGTTATTGCATGGAATGCAGAAAAACTCATAAACATTATGACTTACATATATGTATGCTATTGTGGAAACTGTCAAAGTCTGAAAAGTAAAGGTGCAACATTCTATCAGTAATGTTCTGTGTAGATGTTGTAGTGCAAACTGTAAACAGTAAACACACAGTGTGTTTACTGTTTACGGAAGAGCCCAGGCTTTTACATCCTTAACAGTCATGTCAGTTGAGGAAAAACAGGAGCTGCAGTGTTGTGTTGTGGCCATCTGAGGGCGCTTGTGAACCAGAAAATTCCATATTACATTCCTCATGCTATGGTCTATGCACATAGCTCTATTGTTTCTCACCGTTGATGTAACAGTGTGATGTAGATGTACGTCTGTCAGTGAGAAATTCATCTGGTTCTGGTTGTTTAAAATGTCTCCCAATCCAAACAGGAGTAAGTGACAACGATTAAAAAGAGCTAGCTTCTCTGTTGTAAATTATTCTGCTACAACTAAGCCCAGAACAGGCTAAATGTGAGCAGAGGCAAGCAGGGAGTTAGAGACAGAAGGCCACTAACGGACGGCCGTGTTAGAGAACAGGAGCGGGCCTGTGGTCTCTAATCTATCCTTGTCATTTGTTGCCATTTCCCCAGAGCAGAGCTGGCAGCTGCACCAGATAAACAGCAGATAGAGACAGTTAAGGAAGAGGATAAATTATGGACTCACTTGCCAACTAATATTGAATTGAGACCTTTCATGACCTTTCTTAACTGTTCTAACTATGTTAGTTCACACAGGTCACACATCACATGTCAGCATCAGGAAGGTCCTGAGGAAATCAGGAGGTATTTGAATAGTTGACTGGTAATAAAATTAAAGAAGAGAAACTAAAAGGAAATTAGAGTTGTTTAACACCAATACACTCAGGTGTGTGTGTGTGTGTGTGTGTGTGTGTGTGTGTGCGTGTGTGTGTGTGTGTGTGTGTGTGTTTTTCTCACTCAGTGTTGAGTGGGTGTTGTGCCCCGGTGTTCACAGGGTGGTGCTCGTAAAGCTGAAACCAAAATGCATAAACGTGTGATTTCTCCCTGACACCTGCACTGAAGCGTGTACAAATAAGCTATACAATCACACACACACACACACACACACACACACACACACACACACACACACACACACACACACACACACACTGATAATTAACAGATTTGTCTCAAGTGAAGTGTTCTGTGTGCCCACAGATTATGAAACCATAGTGGATTCATTCAGACCGATTTTTGAAACTATGAGTAAACACTTTTCTTTTTCCCACAAACAAATGTAGAGCCACACTGGTCCACCTAAATTGCACAGTAACCATTTGTTGGCCTTCATCATAGCTCCTGTCTGAATACCTACAGTGCACACTGCGCCCCTCTTTGACTAACTGACAGGGAGTGTGAGAGCAGCGGTGCCAGCAGCAGGTGGATGGTTGGGCGTCTGTGGCCTCAGTGATAACTTATCAGTCCCTCCACAGTCCTGAGTGAGTTACCCATGCCCTTCTGCTGCTGCTGCTCAACATAAAACGTACACTGCACACACTGTACTGTACACATCTCAGGGCTGGGTTTACTGCATGGCTTTTAAATAAAAGGCTGAAAAAACAGCTACTTGCGGATGATTTGTGTGATCTGATTCTTCGTTAAGATTTCAGTTGTCTGTTGCTGCAATTTCTGTCAAAGGAGTTTTCCCCAAAAGGTCAAATCTAACCTGAGATGAAGATCGCTCAATAAGAAACAGTTATATCAAGTTCACGGATTGTGATACTGTGGATGTAGCACGATAACAGAAGCTCAACATCACTAAAATCTACTTGATAAAGCATTTTCTCCTTCTTTATATGTCTAATATTTTTTATTTAAATTTATTCTATATGGGATTATTGGACTAAATGAAAAAAAAATTGCTATTTTACTTTCCAGCTGAAATTATCTTTTTACCAGCAGACAAAAATGATGCATCCTTACTGATTAAACTACCTAAGATCATGTTAAGTGTTTAAAATTACCCACAATTTGTCACGTTACAACAATAAATAGTGCCTAATATGTTTTATGCATTATAAACACTTTAGTGAGACTTTAAATGCAGGACTTTTACCCTAATTGGCATGTATTTTTTTTTTGACATTGTGGCATTTCTGCACGAGTAAAGAGTCAGAATACTTTCAATCAGAACAAGGATATAAACTCTGTTCAACTCAGTATGAATCTAAACTCTCCTAGAATGTTGTTGCACAAGACAATGTCCACTTGGCCTCAGACGTTTCAAGCGTGAAACCACTGCTTTCCCCTCGTGATCATGCATACACTGATGAGTAATAACAAATTCAAACATGACCTTGTGTGTGCAGTGGAACTTTGAGCCCACTCGTTCACCCACTGGCGGCTCTTATCTAAAAATACAACCAGGTTTAAGTGTTACGCTTAAGTTAAGTATTTCTCTATTCAGTGGAAAGGAAGATTTGCATACCCGCTACGTACAATCTCACTTTCAAAGTGGAGCTCTGACCTGCACAAAGAGACTATTATACCTGAGCAGCGGAGGACAATAACACCACACATTAGACTTTAACTGTGGTCTTTACCAATGAAGTGAAAATTCAAATGACTATCAAAACAAAAGCCTTCATAACCCAAGCAGAGTGAGTCACATGTTTTATTATTTTCTCCGCAAAGAGCTCAATATGGTAATATCAATCATAAAAAAAGACCAAACAGACCCATCAAATCCCGAAACTAAAGAACTAATTTCACATTATGAATAATAAAAGAGACACAAACGTGGCTGTCGGATCCGATTTGTAAATGTATTTACAGCTGAGAGAATGTGACTGATCATAACTACAAAATGTTGTCGTCTAATAAAATACAGTGAAAATATACATAAAACTCCATTTACAAGGCAAATCCAGCCTAGAAACACAAATGAACAATACCACACTAAAAAGTACCAGGCGAGTGTACTGATTCCTGAATGTACGACGGTGCCGGTTTTGTTGTTTCACACCAGTGTGGGCATCATGCCAGTGTTGAGGTGGTGTGTGTAGGGTAGGGAGGCAGATGGGTGCAGAGGAGAGGGTGCTTGAATGAGATGCTGTGCGTGGCTGTAGGTCAGCATAGTCCCGGGGCCGAGGGAATAGTGCCCGCCGTTGTCGTCCAGAGAAGACGGCTGGGTCATCTCAGAGTACTGATCCAACATGGCCATCTTCTTGCTCTTCTTGTTCTTGTTGGAGACTTTTCTGTTCCGTGTTTGAATGCCGTCTTTCTTCATGGTGAGGGGCCGATTGATCTGGGGGAAAAAATTCAAATGTATATTTTCATGTACAAAATATGGTCTCTGGATTTCTTTGTAAAAGACTATGGGTGTGAATATTAAATGACCGGCTGACTCACATTGTGCAGTTTGAAGTAGAGTCCACAGGCGTTACACACAGGCTCTCCATTGGCGTTGCGTCTCCACAGAGTTGTTGTGCTTGTGTGGCAGTTTGCACACATTGTGCCTGCGCGCTTACTGACAATCTGAAACAAAAAGAGGAAATAATCTGAATATGTACATTGATCTGACAATAACAAATTGCGGATTTAATTGTTATTAGGGAGCCAATCAGTAACCCTCAATGATCATACCAGTCTTTTCTTGGGCCGGATCAGAGGTCTGTTTTGTCCATTCATCTTATGATACAATCCACAGGCATTGCACAGGTAGTGGCCTGTACCATCCCGACGCCACAGCGGGGTAGCTGTGGCTCCACAGTTCACACACTCTCTGGCCTCTGTTCAGAAACAAGCATGCATAATAATTACATTTGATAAAAATCCTCATGGTGGATACTCATTCATATATATGAAAATATTTAAAAATGTATAAAAATATTAAATTTAGAAACATTTTCAGGTCAAGATGTAACTGAAGGTTCCAAAACCTTGTGGTGAGATGTCATGTCCCAGTGCGTCCTCACCTGGAGTGGATATCCTCATCTTGTTGCGGAGTTTTGGGGAGAACGAGGGGTTGATCCAGGCCCCGGGGCTGGAGTACAGAGCCGCAGAACTGTACTCCTGCGGCCCAGTCATGTACGAGCTGTAGGGGCTCAGCATGTGTGGGTGGGAGTGGGATGACGGTGTGTATACACTCCCATTGGCAGAGGTCAGGTTCAGAAAGCTGCTGCTGGAACCTGACCCCCCCAGCGGGCTCAAGCGCTCGATCTTTAGGGCCTCCTGAAGCCTGGGGCTCTCCCTGTTCTCTCTGCCCGGAGAGGAGTATCCATCTCTGGAGGGGATGAAGGAGGGGTTGAGTCCGGGGGTGTAGAGGGAGGTCGGGGTGTGTGAGTGCAGCGGGGTCTTGGTGAGAGGGCCGCCGCTCCAGGTGGAGGCTGGAGGGTTGTAGGGTGAGCTCAGGGAGTGGGTGGCAGGCACGTCCAGGAGCTGGAAGTTGCTGAGGAGGCTCGGAGAGCTGAACACCGGTCGAACTTTGAAAAGATCAACAGGGTCATGAATTACAGGGTGAATTTGGGGGGGGGGGGGATTCGTAGGGTGACGTCGAGTGGGGCACTGACCTGAGCTGTGTTTGTAGGTGGATGCTGCCCGGCTGTGGCTTGGATTGGAGAAGAAAGAGGAAAGGCCACTGTAGTCCGAGTCGTGGCTTGAGAAAAAGGACTCATTCTCTTCCACTGGAGGCAGGAGTCCGGGCTCGGAGGAGAAACCAACGAGAGCCTCCGAGCTCAGCAGAGCTGGAGACACCCAGTGGGACTGCTCTGAAGAATCCTCCATACTGACAGGGAGAGAACATGGGGCGGATGTGAGAAACCAACTGCACCTGTTTCTGTCAAATGCATTTTTTAATCATTTATCATTTAGATGTTTATGTCACGTTGCAAAAGAGTCGTGTCAGCAAAAGGCCACAGTAAGACATAACCTTGTGATTTACAGTAACTTTGATTGAAGCAGACTCTGTTCACTTCAAAACAACCTGTGCAACTTGAGGTTATCAAGGAGGAGATCTCTTGACTGCAGGTTTCTTCAAACTTCCTTTTCTAGGATCCTCATTTGACTGTGGCCGAAAGTAAAAAAAACTAAAAATAAACAGAGCTATAAATGCTGCTTTGATGCAACCAATGACCAGACCGTAACTGAGGGGCCTTTCTGCGATAGATGTGTCAAGATGCAACAGATAGATATATTCATAAGCCCTCGGGGGCCGGGTGGACAAACAGCAACACTCTACAAAATTAAAAAAAATAAAGGTCCTGGCAAATAAAGTGAAAGTGTTACCAGAACCTCTGTCACACATAATTGTCACACCAGTTTTCATTATTCAGTGTAATGTATTTGATCTGACAGGGCAAAAGAAGAAAACATAATAAGCACATTTGCCTTTATAAAATACCTAATAGGTGTAATAGAGATTATATTATCTCATTGTGGTTGAAGAGTTTAATGGGAACTTCAATAGCCAACAAGGCCACTATCATTCCATATCTTTGGAGGAAAGAGAAGCGACTCATTGTGTCTGATAACGTGTGAGAAAATCTGATAGACAGCATTATAGTAATTCTAAATATATCCAGATACAACGTGAAACTAATCTCATCTGATTAATAGAAATCTGTTAAATAGGAAATAAGAGCGATGTAAAACACAGCAGCAAAGCAGTGCAGCATGTTGTGCTGATGTGTACAAAGAATACGGTGCTGAGAAACTGAGAAATTAAAACAAGAACTTTAATTCCCCATGTGTTTATAAGTGATATATTGTAAGGTGTCCTTGGGTTTCCGGAAAAGCACTGTGAAATTAAATGGATTCTTATCATTATTAATATTTATCATATTAAGATTGAGATGGAATCATTTTCAAACTAATTCTCAGACACAAGCATCGCAAAGAAACATTTGTTATTCATTTAAAGTTAATTGCCGTCCAAGCTGCAAATAATACATTTATTTATATTAATACATAGACATACATACAGTTATGATTTCACTTATAAGAGGATAGTATATTTAATTTGAATAAAATCCAAGACATCCCAAACCATAATAGTCCTCTGTCCAAATTTAATTAATCACTCTTTGACAAAGACAGATGGAATTATTTTCAAGAAAAAAAGATTATCAAATAATAGAAAATAATAAAATTGTCAATGCTCTATCGAAGTTTAAGTGAGGTGTCCTATTCATCGTGAATGAAACAGAATTTCCATCACCCCAAAATCCAATTCATTTCTCCTCATCTCCCTACACGTCAGTTAATCAAACAATAAATGGCCTAAGGTGATATTAAAGCCTCCTGTATATGGCTCAAATGCACAACTGTGTTTGCATAAACCAGATATTGTTTTGCCAGATGCGTGTTGTCCACTGTTTAATGCTGAGACCAGCAGGAGCCAAATGGCGTAAGGGGTCACCTACCTTGGTTGGTGTCCAGGTGATCGAGGTGGTTAGCAGAATTTAATGAACGCAGCCTGCAGGTGGATGGCGGCACAGCGTTTCTATCTCTACCTCAGTGTAGGCGGACGCCAGAAGAACAACTTCTCCAGCCTCCAGCAAAGTTTAGGGCTAAGAGACAGTTGGTGGGAGGGGTTGGGGACAACTTTTTTCTGACAGACACACCTCTTCGGTCCAGAGAGAGAGAAAAGTTGAAAAATATTTACATCCCCGTCTTCAAAACGATGCCTAACCGTGTGATCCATTTGTAAATACCACAAATAAAGGTCTCAGTGAAGGTTTTTTCAAGGTGAAGGAGTCGGATTTAAATCTTGATTTCACTTGCTCCTCCTTTATAGCAGTGTGTACTGCAGTGTGGTGTTGATAACATGTTGGTATCTCTGATGATTTCGTCAAAGAGAGGTCCGCCACATAGAAAAAGCTCATTAGCACCAAACCAAGGCTATTATCAGACAGTTAGGTGGAGCTGGTGGACAGAAATGAACAGAATGAGCTTATTTCATGTATATCTATATATTTACAGGTTTATTATTTACAATATAATGGATGTCACACAGCAAATCTAGGCAGCATGGCAGGATGACAGATGCTTTTTGCCTGTTGATGAAATGTGCATACTGCCCCTGATAAGGCCGAGCCCTCATGGAAAAGAGTTTGACGGACATTTGAACAAAGCAAATATAAAATACAAAGACTCAATTTCTTTGTGGTCCAGCCAAGTTATACTGGAGCACAGTAATGCAAATTGAGAGAAGGGCTGCAATCATGTGGTAGAGATATGGTCCGGATACGGCCTGGCTGCGCACAAGCCCAACACTGTCCCCGTCATTTGCTATTCAAAGCAGTTCCCCAACTTTCCTCTGTCTTTCTCCATTAACAGTTTTCAGGGAAATCAGGGGGAAAAAGTTGGGACTCTTTTTGCAGAGTAAGCAGCAGTTAAATTGAAATGGTATCCCAACTAGGTGGGGATGGGGGCCGATAAACGGCATCAGTTAGGCCAGATGCAAATCAACGAATACGTTATTCAGTTATCCGCACTATATTAGAGTGCGCCGTTTATCTAAACCTGTCCCTCTGTTTACAGTCGGTATAAAATTCCTGTTTTCTGCCAACAGAAACAAACTGTTTAATGCTGTATACAGTTAAGGTCAGAAAGGTCACAGACAGTTCAGACAATTCTGCATTTCCGACAATTCTGCATTTCCGCCTTAATAAGACTTAAGATTTAAAGAGGTGACACAAGAAAGCGATTGGTAAATTACACCTGTGCAGGATGAAGCCTGCCTGTCACCAAGTGAATGCTGGGTATGTTCCAGCTTGCCATGACAAGATCAGGAAAAATTTGTGGAACTAGACTGTCACCAAGCAGAGTGCATACCTCCATCAAGGCCCAATATTCCCCTTCCGAAACCTCATATAAATTTACTAGATCTTTAAGTTTTGTGTTTTTTTTGGGGGGGGGGGGGGGGGGGGGGGGGGGGGCTCTATTTTTTTTCTTCACCGGAATTTATTGAGTTCTTCCTTGGGCCATGTCTCACCCCTCCACCAAGTTTTATGGAAATTGAGTATTTTGAAAGCAGTGGAGCTAATTTACCTATTACGCACAAGGGTTTATTCCGTTTTCTCTCAGTTGTATGTAAGTGTCTCCATGCACAGTTTTGCAGTGGAGACAAAAATATTAAAAATGAAAAAGCATGATACTGATGTGCACATGCCGTGCAGCAATGTGAGTGAAACTAATATTATGAGTGCCGGAGTGATATGAGTTCTCTGTAGCGGTGCGGACAGCTGGGCAGGGATGTGGCTGCTGCCGCTCTGCTCTGCTCTGATAAGAGCATATCAAGATGAAAGAAAGAAGTCAGGAATTGCCGGCCCCGCCGTTCGCTGTCATGCAGCAGCACAAACGTACACACAGACCCAGAGGACATTGCAGCACATCCGTGGTCGTGCCATATTCACTCACATAAGCCTATGTACGCACATGCATTGACAGACACACACACAACATGCCTATTCCGTTGACAGTATCTCGACAGAAGCAGTTTGATCTGACACTGGAGTGTGTTGTTGGACAGTTTGGAGGTTGTGTGGGACAGACAGTATTGTGTGTCACCAGTTGACTTTGGGGACAATTTTCTGGTTCCCAAGAAACAGGCTTCTTGGTAGGCGTTGGTCTTATCTCTGCCATGCAGTGCTACAGGACATACCCAGGAGGGCTCTCTCTTTTTTTCTCTCACAAACACACACCCCCCCACACAAACACACACACTCTCTCTCTCACACACACGCACACACACACACACACACACACACACACACACACACACACACACACTCTCTCTCTCTCACCCCCCCCCCACACACACACACACTCTCTCTCTCTCACACACACACACACACACACACACACAAACACTAATGCATGTCTCTCTATAGTTGTGAGGACATTCATTGACATAATGCATTCTTCTGCCCCTAACCCCTAACCATCCAAACTAATTCCCAAACCCTTGATCTTGACCTTAAATAGACCCTAACCTTAACCTAATTCTAACCTTAAAACCAAGTCATATACCCTCAAACAGCCCAATTAAAAGAGTGGACCAGTCAAAATGTCCTCACCTTCCAAAAATGTCCTTACGCTGTAGGGTCTATAATTAAAATGGTTCTCACAAAGGTATGAGTACAGGACACAAACATAAAAAACACACACATACACA
The DNA here is from genome assembly GCF_949316205.1 of Platichthys flesus. Taxonomy (NCBI): domain Eukaryota; kingdom Metazoa; phylum Chordata; class Actinopteri; order Pleuronectiformes; family Pleuronectidae; genus Platichthys; species Platichthys flesus. The sequence goes on along the minus strand of NC_084946.1, from coordinate 7,762,274 downwards.
CACACACACACACTCACATACACACACACACACACACACCCACACACACACACACACACACACACACACTGCTTCCCCCATTATCATCAGGAGTTACTTACATTTTTTGCCAGCAAATGTTTATATATATATATATATATATATACATACAGATCTAGTACATATAAGTTCCTCCATTTTATTAAAGCAACGCATTTGGTGATTGTGTGGGGTAAAATAATATACAAGTTATTAAGAGTTTGTTTTTGCTGCGTCATTCCATCAGATGGAAATATTCAAAGTTTCTAGGGTACAAATCTTTATCAAATAGTCCAACATTCAGTGTTCTTTGTAAACAACCCTGAAACAAATTTTTAAATAAGTTGAAACAAAGTTATAAATAAGTTGAGTTTGATCAGAGTTGGGCTAAGTTAGGTTTAGGATGCTATGTTTTGTTGCTGTATGTGTTTTTCCGTGTGTTTTGTATTTTAAGTGTAATGCTATACAATGTTACCTAATTCAAATATCAAACATTTTAATATTTAAATATCAGCAGACATATGGTAGATAACAAACACCACCTGCCAGCTCCAACAGAGAGTGGAGGAAAGGTGAATCACCTGAGGCTTATACTGTCCTCTAGTGGTAACTTTGAATTTCCAATTGACTATTAGAATCAGAATCAGAAATACTTTATTGATCCCAGGGATAAAATTGTGTATGTTACAGAAGCTCCATGCAAGAGTAGAAATATAAGCGTATCAAGAGTTAAAAGAACATATAAAATCAAATAAAAATTAAATAGAATATGAAATATATACATTGTGTGCGTTCTGTACTTTGAGTATTTATTGTAAGCATGGATAGCACATATTGCTGGGATGAGTCTAGTCTATTGACTCAGAGTGTCTGATACCCAGAGGGAGAGTTGTATAGTTGGATGGCCACATGCAGGAATTACTTCCTGTGGCGCTCTGTGGTGCATTTTGATATTATTTATTATTATATTAAATTAGAATGAGACTTTTGATTTAAACCTTCTAATATGCAGTGACATACAAACTTAATCAAGAAAAAATTACCAAATATAAATATAGAAATAAAACAGTACAAATATTACACAAACACAATATTAATAAAAACAAATATAGTTTTAGCCCACAAGTCTTAGATCGATCTAATTTGCTTCTCCAGATTTGAATATGGAATCATCTTTTATGTCCAGTCAGTCGTGTCTGTGTTTTAGTTGTGAGGGGGAAAGAGTCCAGAGGTCAGTTATCACGTGATGCCTTCACTTTGGGTGTTATGAGAAACATGGGCTTTCACAGAGAGGGCTTTCTTTCTTTCTTTCTTTCTTTCTGTCTTTCTTTCTTAGTTTTACTCGTGTCTTTACGTAACAATTAGAGTTTATGGTCATAAAACATATTTCAAAATAAGACTTGTTTTTTAGATTTTCCTCTAAGGAGAGGAAATAGGTGGTTGTGGATTTATGCCCTCTCTAGTTTTTAACATTAGCCCTAATTAAAAACGACTTGGCCTCACAGCCTACGCTCCCAGTGTGCGTCAAACAATCGAAAGTGAAAATCCCGAGCAGCACTTGAAGGACTCGCCAGCAGCTGGAGCTCCGTGGGAAACGAACGTGAACATGAGCGGAGGGAAAGCGGGTGTATCTCTAAAAGTGGTCCTCATAGGAAATTCTGGGTAAAGACTCTCAGCTTGTGTCTCAACATATCACTTCATGAAATGAATTGTTTGCTTTATCGCTTCATCGACGGTAACTTTCAGTTTCTGAGACTGGACAGGAGGTTTAATTCATATGGATCCTCTATAGGAACGGGTTATAATCTGTGTTTAAAGGTGTGGAACAGGAAGAAGAATTTATGTTGGAGGAGATAGATTTGAGTGTGCTACACTGTTACCTGCTATGTGTGTGTGTGTGTGTGTTTGTGTGTGTGTGTGTGTGTGTGTGTGTGTGTGTGTGTAGTCCAGGTACTCATGTTCTGGGGAACTACATTTGAAATCAAATCCCAAAAACATAAATCTTTAAATTGAGGACATGTTTTAAAGTTGGGTTAAGATCAAGGTTAGTAGTTACAATGTGGTTAAATTTAGCTTAAGTTTCCTGGAAATCAAGCCTATGTAATGTCATGGAAACTTGACTGTGTGTGTGTGTGTGTGTGTGTGTGTGTGTTTACTCAGGGTGGGTAAATCCTCCTTCATGAACAGATATGTGAATCACCGCTTCACCAACATGTACCGGGCCACAATAGGAACTGACTTCCTCTCTAAGGCGGTGAACATAGAGGGAGCCACAGTCACTCTGCAGGTACCTTGACTGTCTGACCTAATGTTCAGGAGCAGGACACTGATGCATGTTAATTTCTCTGTGTCATGTTGAGAGTTTCAGCTTTGACATCCTCCATTGTTACTAAAAGCCATCAGGTTCCATCCCTCTCCTCCCCTCTCTGTTGAACCGAGGCCGCCACGGACTCGTCAAGCCACATGCCTCAAAGTGCTTGGGGGGCTCCTTTGTGCCATCGGCCATCAGAGGGCCCAACGCCACAGCACCAACAGTCTAAAATCTATGAGAAGAAAGACTGCTGCACATATTCTATATTGTATATCGTGTATTACATTTCCTGATGGCTGTTTCTCCATTGTGCTGCTTTGTCAATTGTGAATTTCCTCTACAGAGGATTAATAAAGGTACATCTCATCTCATCTTATTTTATCTTTTCCCTCTCCCTCGCCCTCTCCCTGTGTCAGCTGTGGGACACAGCTGGAACAGAGAGGTTCCAGTCTCTGGGTACACCTCTGTACAGAGGAGCTCACTGCTGCATGCTGGTCTTCGATGTCACATCCAAAGCCAGTTTCTCTGCCCTGGAGCTTTGGAGGAAGGAGTTCCTGTTCCAGGCCGAGCCCCAGGACCCAGCTGACTTCCCTTTTATTGTTATTGGCAACAAGAGTGACCTGGGTGACCGGGAGGTCAGTCACATCAGTTGATAACAAGTAACACTCAGTGAAGGAGGTTATGTTTTCATGCTTACAATTCCAACACCACTTTTTCTGATGCATGAAGATTGATGCATTTCAGGAAAAAGACTATAAAACACCCTTTAGTTAGTGTGTTTCTTCACTGATATCCAGAATGATGAGAGTATACTATATTTATAATATAAAATATAAAAATATAAAAACTAAAATGGAAACTCATTAGAGTGTATACCTCCACCAAGGCCAAAAAATCCTTAGTATGATTGTCTGGTTCTCATTGCAGAAATATAGAAGGAAAAAAGAAATGGTGATCTGACTTACGCACTGTGGATGAATAAAAACACGACAGCCTCTTAATACTTTTTAAAAATAAGTTATATTGTGTGTTAGCTGGAGTTTATTAATGGAGCAATCTACATCTATTTCTAATAATTGATGAATAACATAACAGTTTTTAGAGCAATACTTTGTTAACGTTGTTGTTGCAGAGGATTTGATGCATTTCTGTTTCATATCGTGGTAAACTGGCCAAGTTGAACTAGACAACTGATTTACTCATTTAACATATTTAAAAACATGCTTTAAAAAGCTTTTGGGTGCAGAGAGTGGAAGTCTTTACTTTCCAGATTAGAGCTCACTGACGTGTTGTTTTGGTCTATATTGTAGAAACAGATTTGTGACACCAGACTCTGTTGTAATCATATTTCTCATGGTGCGCCCTCTTTCTCCTCCTGCAGGTGTCTTGCAGGACGGCTAAGCAGTGGTGTGAGGAAATAGGAGGAGACTACTTTGAAGGGAGCGCCAAAGAAGATGTGGGCGTAGAGAAGCCGTTTTGGAGAGCGGCTCAGAGCGGACTACAACAGGTCATTTACTATAATTTAATAATTTTATTTTATTTATTTATTATTTTCTGTTTTGTATTTGAGAGAAGAAAGACATCAAACCTCTCTCTGTTTAACATGTTTATTTTTTGATGATAAAAGATACATTACTCCCTACAGTACAAAAAACACACATTTGAAAATACAGGACATTTCCAGATAACCTGCAAACAGCCGACAGAAACTCGCAACACCTGTGAGTGCTGAGAGCAGCACTCGTCCCCGCGTGGCAGGGAAAGTTCAGAGAGACCTCGGCACTGCTGATGATGACCTATCTAACGAGGGCGCAAAAATAGTGACCCAGCAAAGGTACTGTGGAAGGAAAGGACACAATTGTATACCACATGGAGAGAGGAACAAACTCATTAAATGTTTTTTCTTTTTTTGAGAACCTTCAGCTTATGGTCTAACTTAAGGCATCACTACTAAAATACACTGCTTTTGCATGCATGTCTAGTTTTGCTCAACAGACACACTGACACGCACAAAATCATGAATGCATATGAAGAGAAACGTTTTGTCGCTAGAAAGAAAAATCAGGGAGAAAACCACAAACGGGAGCCGAGGCGCGAGCCGGAGAAAAGGCGGCAAGCGGAAAACCTCGGCTCTGATCATCCTCTCTGGCCGTTACCATCAACAACTGAATTCACCCTTTAAAAAGTAGATTTACACTCATGTCCGCTCAGAAACCTCCTCCCTGTACAAGTTTGGACTGTAATGAACCGAGCAGTGATTCAGACTCCTAAAGTGAATCAGCTTGACAGAAGCAAATTATAACAATCAGGGAGACTATATATATTTATATATATATATAATTTGTTTCTTTTATAAGTAAAGACACAGAAGGCAATCAAGAGATGACCAACATGTAAAAACAGTTTGTTACAGGTAATTATATAAAAGGCCAAGATGTTTTTTTTTCTTTGTTTTATTCTTGCTCTATGAAGGAACTAATTTACAAGTGAGTACACTCCGGCTGTGTAAGCTTTCTTCCCAAGACATCCCCAAAGACATACGGGTTTACACGTCACAGTTAGCTTGCACACCATCTGTAGTCTGAAATACAGAGCCGTGGAAGGAAAAAAATTAAAATTTATTAAATGGATTCACATACATCAATAGGATAGGGAAAATAGGTCTACTAATATAATTTGCCATTCTAAAAATTAAAGAAGAGGTGAGACACCACATTCATGAGCATAAAAAGCGTAGGACAACTGATTTGGGGTATCCAGGGGGAAAGGTATGAAAACATCTGGTGTTATTCTGTCCACCTACCTACCCCCCGGCAGAAATTCCATGTTTGGCAAACAGAGCAACACAAGCATTGAGTAGTAAACAAAAGTAAAAACTCTCCTCTCCCTGGGTCCACTTCAAAGTTCCCTTCAGTCCTGTAACCTCTTCGGTTCTACTTGGAACAAATACAAAAGTCTTTCTCTCTCTTTCGCCTTAATCTGTTAACAACAGGAACATACGACCAACTGAATGAAGATGTTTTTTTCTTTAAAAATATAGTGGCAACCTCAACACAGCCACCAATCTTCCCACAAACACAAACTATGGGGATGAACAACAGTTAAAAAAAGTGATGCTTTTAAAAATGCACACAACATACACATACACACAGGAGAAAAAAAGCTTAAAAAATACAAAAATAAACTACACAAAAGATCTGCGTCATTGCTTGCTAATTTTTTGGGAAGAATTTTGCAAGTTTTTTTTCTGTGTGTGCTGCAAGTCTCAATTCTAGCAAAGTCTGTCATGTCGTTCATTCTCCACAAATTTCTTCCTTTGATGTTCTTTTCTTTGTCCACTTCAAAGTGTCGGCCACCAGTCCTCATATCGGGGGAAAAAGCGCACATTGATGACAATACCAGGAGACTGGAGTCCAGTACTATGACTATACAGACTTGGCTCTTGATGATGCAAATTTGTTTGGAGCAAAAAAGAAAGGAAAAAAATGATGTCCTCTGTCATCGAGGACAAGTGCTTTATTTGTTTCCATACCGATTTTTCCTCTCATCTAATCTAATGCCTCCAAAACCTTTTTCCAACACTGTACACCATTTCATGTAGTCTCTCTCTACATCCTGCCAGGATTCACAAACAAAGACAAAAAAATAAAAAGGTAACATTGCGCTCAGGCTGACTCCCAGTTTGTGAAAGATGTAAATGCTTCTCTATACTGCTCAACTACTGAAACAAGCCAAAAATAGATGTTAAAGGATGGAAGAGGATGTGGCTGAAAAAAAGATAATGTGCTTCTAAGTTTTTGTTGCTCTAAAAATAGTACGACCAACAGAACGAGGAGGAAGGAGGGTTTTTATCTACAGAAAACATCTCAGATTGACTTTCATCTCGGCTTCATACGGTTGTTCTGCCTCCACTGCTGTCTTGATCTGAGACTTGAGGGTGGAAGATGAGATTAGGAGATGAGGAGGATGAGGAGGTGGAGGAAGGGTGAAGGTCAGTCTTCCTGATAAAAGGACAGCGAGTGGAAAAAGGACAAAAGACTGGGAGGGGTCTCTGGGCAACCTCACTGGTCCGTCCTTGCTTTCTTTGGACCAGTAGCCTTACTGTGAAGCACACATAAATCCAGAGTAAGCATTGCATGTTTTTCTTTCATCAGGGTCATGTCAAGGTGGAGCCTGTATGCACAGTTTGAAATGTCAACACTGTACTTACGTATCAGGAGAGGTTCCTGGTCTTTTGGGGGCCGGTTTTGCTGAGGCAGCATCTTTGCCAGATTCTACGAAGCACCACATTTGTTAAAAATCTGTTCCTTTATTAAAAAATGTACATTCTAGTGTTAGCTTTTGAAATGCTGTGCTCACCTTGCAGCCATCGAACTTGCGTGGCAGGACCATAGCCCTTCTCGTTGCGGGCAGCGATGCGGAAGATGATTGCAGGCTTGGTGGTGTAGTCGATGTGGGCGTTGGATAGGCTGGACGACTGCACCAAGCATGACGGGTTGGGTCCACAGTACACCCGCATGAAGGCTAGCTGGGCTGGGGTGGAGGCCTTTGCTTCCGCTGTCTGGTTGCTCTGGATGGCAAGGTACACAGAGTATTCGATGATCTTCCCTGATGTCACTGAGGGTGGCTCCCAGGTCAGGTGGGCACCATCTGGGCTCTGAGGAGGAAAAGTGAATAGATACTAATCAGTCCCTGAAAGCATTACTTGTGAGATTATCCGGTGTTATAGTAGAATTCCCAACAAAAACAAGACAACGAGGGGGGGTGATATGGTTCACTGGAGTGTTACCTTGCTGATTTTGATGGCGCAAGGGGCGCCTGGGAAGCCTGGTAAGCAAGTCTTGAAAGCTGAAATCTCTGAGAACGCTCCGCGACCGCAAGCGTTGATTCCAGCAACACGGAATTTATAAGCTGTTCCAGGCTGCAACTCCATTTTCTTCATCTGGCTGTAGTCTGGCATGATGCCAGAGTCATCCTTAGAAAAAAATCTAATATTAGATTTGCACTTGAAACTTTACATGCAGTTATCTGACCATGAAGGAAGCCTCCTGTGACACTTACATCTCCATGAGAATCATCCGCTGGCACATAGAAGTGGGTGACAACCATATTTGTCACTTTTACGATTCCAACATCAAACCACTGATTCTCTTTCTTTACAATTGGTTTCACTGGGGTTGGCTGAGGAGCTTGCTTCTGCATTGAACAAAAAAAGAAAATTAATTAAAAAAATATATAAAACTGTCGTTGTGTGGATCAAGTTCAATAATTGTACAAGGACTCACCTCTCCCTCTATGCCATTGGCGACTTCTGCTAGAGCAGCTGCTGCTTGCAGCTTGGCTGGACTTGCCACCGACACAGAGGGTGCAAACGTGCTTGATGGAGCAAGTGCTGTAGAGAGGAGGGCGGAATACAAAAAAAGTCAGCCTATTCTACTAAGCAAAATCCAAACTACAAAAACTAACAAGAAGTCTTACTCTCAGCAGTAGTACGTGGCAGCAGGGACGCTACAGCACTGGTCACTGCGGCAGCCATTTCGTTGTGTCCGTTGCTCTCTACAGAGGGGTCGTTGAGGCTGTCGGCAGGGGCGAGTCCTTCCGTAGGTAAGCTTGCATCAACGCTGGCCTGCTGGGCTGCAGCCTGAGCCTCCTGCAGCTGCTGCTGCTGTTGTACTAGAGCTGCGAGCCCCTGCTGGGTCAGCATGATGGGGATAGTTGTGGGCTGCTGGCTCTCTGCAGCCGAATCGCCTTCATCTGTAGACATGGAGAGTATTTAAGAATTCATTCATACCACAACCATGGCGTCTTTATGAGAAGCAAGATCTTTGAATTTGCAGAGCTTGTTCTCCTGAGGACCATCCAGTTGTTAGCTACAAGGTAGAAAGAAAAGTGCACTCCCTGTCTTTTCTCCAATTGACTATGGCCAGACTTTGTCCCTTGAGGCCACTCTTTAAAAATTATAATTGAGTTAGCAGAAAAATACTTGCTGTACAAGCTTATGGTTAAACGTACTCATTACAGCTTGCTGAGCTGCCTGGAGGACAGCCTGGATAGCGAGGGCCTGGGCTTCTTCAGTGGCTGCTGCCTGAGCAGCGGCCTCTGCTGCTGCGGTCACAGCCAGCTCCTCGTCCGACAGCCCTGTCACCATAAGTGTAGCTCCCTGACCCTCAGACATCAGCTCTGAGGGCAGGTTCAGATCTGTCGCCGCTGCTTCTCCCTGATACAACACAGAAGTTCCATCAAATTATGAAAAACGCATTCATAATTTGGAATTTCATAATGTGGAGCACACACTGGCTTTGTGTGACATAGTACTGCATTTACTTCTGCTTGTGTCTCCATAGCAGTAGCTCCCTCCTCTGCGGGTGCAGCTTCGGCCTCATTAGTTTGCATTGGTTCCTCTGTAGAGCTGGCGGCAGTAGTCACACCCTCTGTGATTGATGAAATTGACTGGAAAGAATATTTATATATTTTTTAATTACATCACATCATCAGATGCACACATGCAGCACTGCGCTATGGTAAGGGTTAGTAGTATGCACTGTTCTTACTGGTACAGAGGGCCCTGGGGCTGGTGTAGACTGAGTGACAGTAGTGATGGCCCTGCCCTGGGGGGTTGTGGTGGTGGTGGTGGTAGCGGCGGCGGCGGCTATGCATGTTGCTGCAGTGGTAGAGGCCACTTCTGTGCTGCTGGTACCTTCAGTTCCTTCCTCTGTCTGCTGGGCTGCTGGTAGGATACAAATACATAATTAAACTGTGACCCTCATTAATGACTTTTCATTTCCTGAAAATAAGGCAAGTTTTTACCATGGCAAGTCAGCATTTGTGAAACTACTTTTGCTGTGTGTGCGTTAGTAGAAGTTTAAGAAAATAAAAAACTTTTGAATAACATCAGCGATATTTCAAACCTGTGCCTTCCCCTGTCTCCATGCTGCAGGTTGCAGTGGTGGCTGTGTTGGTGGTCCCAGTCTCGTGAGTTTCACATGGTGGGTTGGAGCACACCCTCTGGACCGTCCCTGTTGCTGTGTTGGTCTGGTCGCCTCCCATATTGGAGGTTGCTGTAGACGGGGTGTTGGTGGTCCCTGTCTCATGGGTTTCGCAGGGTGGGTTGGAGCACACCCTCTGCACGGTGCCTGTTGCTGTGTTGGTCTGGTCGCTTCCCATACTGGAGTTGGCTGTAGACGGGGTGTTGGTGGTCCCTGTCTCATGAGTTTCACATGGTGGGTTGGAGCACACCTGCTGGGACCCACCCATGTTAGCGGATGCTGTGGTAGCTGTGTTAGTTGTCCCAGTTTCGTGGGTCTCGCACGGTGGGTTGGAGCACATACGGAGCGCAGACATGTTTGAGGATGCAGTTGTGGCTGTGTTGGTGGTTCCCGTTTCATGGGTCTCGCATGGTGGGTTAGAACAGACCTGCTTGGCTCCCATCGTGGCTGAGGAGGTGGTGGCTGTGTTGGTAGTTCCGGTTTCATGGGTCTCACAAGGTGGGTTGGAGCAGACCTGTCCAGCACCCATTGTTGCAGAGGAGGTGGTTGCTGTGTTGGTGGTTCCTGTCTCGTGGGTTTCACAGGGTGGGTTGGAGCAGACCAGTGTGACGGTCCCAGATCCCTCTCCAGCTGCTCCAGCCTCAGTGGAACTGGGCTGCTCGGAGGTTGGTGAAGCCAGGATGGAAACCGGTAGATCCTGCACTGGTTGAGCTTCTACTCCACTCGGAGTTGTGATTAAAGTCACCTGGGTGGGCTGGTTCTGAGAAGAGGACAGCAATTTCAGTCTAGTTGTAGTTTCACACATAAATAAATAAATGTATTCTCTGTATCACAGGGAACTTTGCTTTTAGGTTGTAATCTAAATTCTTATGTTACAAACTGTTGCCACGAACTTCCACATGATAGATATGCTACATTCAGCCTGATGACAAGATAACAGAGCCTACCTGCACTGTGATGGTAGAAGAGGCCAGAGTGGTGGCAGAGGTCAGGCTGGTCTGAGCAGCTGACACAGTTATGGCAGCTGGGCTGATGACCTGGCTGGACAGGGTCGAGATGGTTCCTAGCGTGTTGATGGGGGTGACTAGAGAGGCTTTGGAACTGTCCACCGTGCCTCCTGCCAGGCTGCTGGAGACGGTGCCAGTGACTGTTCCAAGAGTGGTGACACCTAGAAGAAAGAGAAGTGGCCTTTATGAATATGTATATAGGTATAGAAGAGAGGGAGGGAAAAGAATATTTGATCATGTTTTTAAGCACTTTTAAACATGATTATTCTTACCAGTAGTCCCCTTCACAACCATTGTGACAGTGGGCTTCACACCAGACACGGTCACAGGTGTAACAAGTCGAACACCACCCATTGAGCCCATGGGCACAGTACGCAAAATGGTTCCTGGTTGTCCGGGGGCCCCCTTCAAAACCACCTTCAGATAGAAAATTCAGAGTTTGTTTTCTCAGTTGTTTCATTAATGGACAGAACAAGTCCTCTACCAAAACGATGACATCTACAAAACCTAGTTCACATATGACGTCAGTTTACCTGGGTCAGTCCCTGCTGGCCGGCTGCAGTACCAAGCTTGGGCATGGCAGTGATGATTTTACCGGGAGTTCCAGACGTCATGACCTTCGTGGTCAGAATTGTGATAGGCGTTTTCATGCCTCCACTGCTAGTCACGCCTGTGTGGACAAAAGAATGACAAACATGAAAAATAAATGTTTATCTGAATATGTCTTGATCAGTTTTTTTTTCAGTTTAATATTAATTGGTGAGAAGCACTTTGTTACCTGTTATGAAAAGATTAGCACAAATTAAGATTAAGATTAACTCTCTAAAAGGCGTTTTCAGATATGACCTGCAGATTAGGTCCAGAGAATTGTGTACAGACTTTACTTTTCACACATGCACAATGGCAGAGGCAGAAAGTAACTTATTAATTCCTGCGGAAATCAAGTGATTTTCTTGACAACACACAGTCACTGGTGTTGGATCTTATTGCGAAAAACTCTATGGCATCTTCGTCTGTGGCTTGTATGTGTACACTTTTTCACCCCTTTTTCTCTTTGCCTAAACCTGCATAGCCTTTAGCTCGGACATTTGTGTTCACACATACACCTCCTCTGAAGAAAGAGCAGAGAATCTCTGGAGTTCAGTGCATGTCTGAAAGCAGCGTATGATGTACTGCCCTGCTCTCAAATATGAATTTGCTTTGAGAAATAAGAATTAAAAAATATATATAATAACATTATTATTGTATCATATCTTCTCCACATGCCTGGAAAATCCACTTGATAATTAAAGCAGAAAATATTTTTTCTCAAATATACATCTTTTTGAGGAGTTGTTACTACCCACCTTTTATGCAAACAACTTAATTTATTTCAGTTATAATGTGCAGGGTTGAGGTTTGTCATTGTATCACAGTAAATGAGTGTGTTTGGACCTGTGGCTCCGGACTGGCCCATGATGGCAGACATAGGGATAGTCTTAATGATGGTGGTGCCCTGCTTCGTGGTGGTGGGAGAGACGCCGCTAATGTTGAGGATAGTGGGCTTGTTTCCTGTGACTCCAGCCTGGGAAGTGGTGATGATGGTTGTGGGCTTGCCGTCGGCAGAGGTCACAAGCTTCAGGATGGTGCCTGCTGGGAGGGGACCCTTTGTCTGGGGAGAGAGGCACACGTCATCAAAACTGTCTGAAGAAAGTCATCTGGTACCTGTCTCAGGAGTTTTATGCTAGGTCCTGTTTTTTTGTGCACTCATGCAGATAGCTGACCTGTATGAGCTGTGTGAGAGGGTTAGTTGAAGCATGGCCAGTGACAGCTGATGTCTGCACTGGCTTGGTTTGTACCACAGACATCATCTTGCCAAGGTTGGAGATCTGCCGACATAGGAGAGAGACTCAAGTTCATGAGTCACCAGGAAACACCAGACAGTACAGGGGGTTCAGTGGGTGGGTGGACAACTAAACTAGTGGCTCTAAGATTCATTCCAGTTCTTATTGATCGACAGTCATGCAGAACCCTAACATCATGCTCCCTGTTTTCTTTGAGTTCTACAACAGTCACTGCAGAACAACCTTTACTTCCTCCCTACTGGTTCTAACTCAGTGCATGTTGTCACTGTCTTGTGACATGACATAAGAAAACAAAACACCCCCACACACACAAAGACTATGTGTGAAAAGGGATTTACAGAACCCATGATTTACAGCATGCGTGTGGAAGCACCAAAGAGTGTTCTCAGAGTGATGTTTCAGTATAACATTGTGCTTAAGAGTCCTGTTTCCTTACCAGAGTGCCACCGCTGCCCATGCTGAGGGGACTCTTGACCAGGGTGATGGTCTTAGTGACTCCTCCCACAACAGTGGTTACCACCTGAGCCTGCTGGGCTACTGTGACTGCACCAGACTTGTGCACAGTGATGATTGGTCGGGTGGTGGTGGGAGAGGATGCAGTTGCTGTGCCCACCTGAGCTGCAGCAGTCTTCAGCATCCGGGTGGCCGGGTTACTGACCTACAAAGCACAACATTGATTTAAAAATTGATCTGTGAAGGTCAAAATGCACACAGTGTTAGAAGAGAGAACGATAAGTGAGCTCTGTACCATGAGGGGAGAGGCCATTTTCATTGTGGTTGTGCCAGGGGAAACGGCTACTGTTTTGAGAATGGTGGCACCTGCAGGAACATTGAGTATGGTGCCTGCAGAGGAGGGAGGGATCTTCTGTGTTGCTGCGGCTGCTGCAGCTAAAGCTGCCATGCCACTCATCTGAGGACTACTGCCAATTGGCTGGAAACAGAAAAATTACACAGCCATTGAAGACAATTGACTATTTGATAAAAAAACTCACAGTAGCGTTTTACTCACAACAAGATGCGTTGAAAATTGTTTGCGTACCGATCCTTGGGTGGTCTGGGCTGGCACTACCATTCGGACACCCGGAGGAAGAGATGTCAAAGTGATAGGGGATTTCCCAGGCTGGCTGGGGCGGACTGTGACAACAGATGTGCCTGTTGCAGATTGCTGGGCTGCAACTTTCAAAATAGCTGTAAAATAAGGAAATCAATGGTGAGACTTGTGCTAAGTATTTGCAATTGTTTAACTTCCTGGTTTCGTGTCAAGAACGAACAGAGAAGAATCAGATATAAAATGCATCAGTAGATGTTATACCTGTCTGTGGCAGGCTCTGAGCAGAGGGTGCTGCTACAGCCAGGGCAGGGCTCCTTGGAGAGTTCAGAGGCTGAGAAGGGGTTGCACTCATGGCCGGTGAGGCTGCAGCTGGAGTTGCTGGGATGTCATACTTCTGTAGCTGCAATAAGTAGGTGTCAGCAGTGGAGACTGCACCCCAGCTAACCTCCAGCGAGTTTGTGTTGGCACGGACTAACTGCACCCTGGCAGGGGCATGTGGCCGCTCTGAGGAGGGAAAAGATTGAACAAGAATATTGTTAGACAATCTGAGCCACTGAAATGATTCTGAATGGCAAAAATCTGTAATGATAAAGCACACATACCAGTTTCCAGGTACCAGAGGTCTTTACAGCAGACTTGGTTGTTCCAAGCTTTACGATAACCATCACGGCCACTCCAAACATAAAGTCTGGAATTGATGGCCACAGCACAGTGGCCAGCACGGGCTCTGGGGATATTGTCTTCAAGAGTATCCATCAACACTGTCTCCCAACACATGGAATCTGCAGACAAACATATGATAAAACATTAACATCAGTGAAGGCCATTTACTCAATTGTTACTAAAAGTTAATTCTGAGATCATTAATATGGCGTTAGACAAACCTAGATTTAGGCAGGCTAGAGTGTTTGTGCACTTCCACTCTTTCTCATGTGTGGCCACTTTGACATCATCCATCACCAGAGGAACCCATCCTCCAAAAACATACATCCTGCAGAAGGAATTGGGGAAAAAATTTATTTTGGTACAGAGCACAGCCCATTCTAAAGGGAATTCAAACATGATTAAAAGCAGCCATTAATATGGGGCTGGAAACATGAAGCAGTTGTCTCACTTGTTTGTGATGGTGGTGGCAGAGTGAAGACTTCTGGGAAGTGGCGCTGTGCCGTTTACTGATGGTTTGTTCCATGTCAGGGTATCTGGGGACAATGACACAAAGTTGGATGTTAGACAATCGCACCAATTCAATCTTTAATCCAAGAAAATAAATTAAAGCATTACAGTTCAGGCAATTTCACACATATTATTGCACCTATTAACCTTGTATTACCTCATGAAAGTTTGGGATTGGCAGGGTGATGATGTTTATTTGCATTTGGGATGACTGGGTGTAAATGACAACATTCTCTCTATGGGTTGCTAGAGGGGCATTTTCAAATCACATCTTAGTGACCTACCAATATCGAGTGTCCACAGATCTCCAAGACGACATCCACTCATCCCTCCATAGATTATGAGGCGAGATTTCCTGCTCGTCTTTTCTGTGTAAACCACAGCAGTGTGGCTCTCACGGGGAGGAGGCAAAACTCCGTAGGTGATTGGAATATCCCATCCAACCACACTGGAACCAGCACGAAGCTCCAGTGTGTACAGATCGTTTAGGTATCTGAGAATGAAAAACGTGGATATGTCACAACCAAGTTCTTGGTGTAAGTACTGTTTAATCTCAGCCAGTCAAACAGAAAATATCTTGGTGTACCTGGGAATGTTGTTTTTAGGGTCCTCGCTGTCATTTGCCAATCCACCAAACAGGTAGCACTTGTTGCCAACCAGGGAAAAACTGTGGCCAAGACGAGGACAAGGAGGGGGACCATTCTTCGGGTTTTTTGCTTTCAATTTCTTCCATTCCCATCTGCTGGCCTGTGTCAGCATGGTCAAAATAACATATCAGTCCATTAGGGGTTAGCAGAAAATGTTAAACAAGTCCCAAGTTGACCTCATTCCTCATTCTGTCAATTTGACTATAATGAAATCACTTTTCCTTTGTTTAATTTGAGTCACAGACTTTAAAAAAACAGTAGTTCATTCAGTTATTTCCCAGTGCCATCTTGACCCTAAGGTAAAAATAACAGTATATGTAACTTCAAATGCATTTACAGGACACAGCTTTTACAAGTAGGTCAAATGCATCACACCTGTCACATATAATTAGGGAACAGAAAGTGAAAGTACCTGTTGAGTATTTACTGTTTAGTCAGCAGTATATTACTTCAGACAACAATTTCATTCTAATAAAATATATGTGAGCCCCTCAGGAAGAATAATATACATCTAAAAATCATAACTTTTTCCTGACCCCTTATAATAAATGACTTAAATCTGCCATTAAATGTAGTTCTATGGAGTACACTGTCATTATAAACAGCCTACTATAATGACACACCTCCCGCTTTGCATTTTACAAATCAGGGTTGATGGTTTCCTTCAACAACTGTGTCCGTAAAGTTACTGTCTGAAGCTAAACCCCACCGAGTACACTCACATTAACATGTACAGTGCTGAAACTTATGAGATGACATGATACATTTGTATAATGTTTTCCATTTTCCTTTTATCGTGTTTCTGAAATGACACCCTGAAATGTAAACGTGCAAATGTGAACAGATAACGTCCAGTTGGCTTTGATCCCTCAGTGAGCACAGGCCCCTGCTACATATGAGCAATGTTTGTGTTGTAAACAAGTCTATCTACACATTTGTTTACATGTAATACACAACAGCTACCGAAAGTAAAACTAACATATATGTATAGGCTGAACAATATTAAAGTTTGTACGAATGTATGCCCATCTAATAAATTTGATTCAGAAACATGTAATTATCATGATGTGGATATCAAAAGAGAGATATTTTTCTTTCCCAGACAGATTACCTGTAGTTCATAGAGATCGTTGCTGTACTTTCCATACTCCACCATTCCACCAAACACCAGCAATCGTGTGCCATCACAGACAAAACCATACGCAGCACAACCAGGGGGGATATCACCGCGGACGGCTGGGATAAACCACTGGTTTGTTGCTAAAATATTTAAAACATAATAAGGACATAAAGTTAGTACTGGAGGTGCAATGAAAGCAGGTCACTCATATAGTGAAAGAAGTCTGTTGAGATGTAAACAAGGCTGTAAATTCCTGGCTGGTACAACCTGTAAACAACAGTCTTATCAAAATGGAATACATAACATAACAATCTGTATTTGAGGATTGGATACACGGACCAGATTTGGTGAATTTGCATGATCTTATTGGTTTGTGTGCAGGAAATTGGGGAAGAAGTTTTGTTTAAACCAACCAGAACCATCCATTTTATTTTAGCCCGCCTTTTTTTACATGTAGTAAGCGCCCTTCTCCAGCAGAGGGAGCCAAATTGAGTCAGGCTGGATCCGCTTGGCCTACTGAGGCCTGTACAGTCAAGTTGTGCACATCACTGATGGATCTTTAAAAGCTGAATTACACTGTCTCTCGGTGAAGACTCAAGCTCTATACACGATGTATATCATTTCACATTAATGTACGAGCTAATGGAAACAAAGAGCTTCGAGAAGGAAACAATAGTTATACACAGAGAGTTACACTTACCGGTGTTGTATACATGCAATTCATCCACGATCCCTTCGTTCCCACCACCAAAGACAACCATAAGCTCCTTTATAGCCACAGCTCTGTGTCCATGTCTGGGCCGTGGAACTGGACCGGACCATCCGAGGACCCGCTTCCACCGCGGCTGCAGAACCGACACCGTGGTCCCAGACACCGCGGAGCCAGGGGCAGACATGACTTCTGTCACAGGGAACAATAAAGCAGCATTGGTCTCAACTGTTCATGTAACTGTGTTGTTCCCACGTTAATGGTCGAAGCCGCTGAATAGTAGCATCTGGTGTATCGCTGTGGCCAACTTCTGAAACAGTTATTGGGGCCACAGCTAAACAGCTAGCTCCGGTAAACCGAGCTCATCCCGGCACTGATATAACAATGAGCGGGGGGGCTTTCGAGCAACTACCCATTTGTGTCTGTAAATATTGGTCTGGTGCTGCAGGGGTGCTGAGAGGGTTATGGAATACCCCCCACAAAACAAGCTTTGCCTTAGTTGTTTCTGACCATTGAATTCAATTCATGGAAGCAGCCATCTTGCAGCCAAACAAACCCCCGCTAACACCGCTGCCAGTCTGAAAAATGGCGGAAGCCGTCGAAAAAGATAAATGCAACATAGCTAGCTAACCATACCGGCAAATAAATATGCTACAGTAGAAACACATTTAACAAGTTAGCTGCGGGCAAACGAGGTTGAACAAAGCAAAGCTGCAATACACAGTTAATCCACAGTTAAATCCGCTAGCGAGCGTCGGCTATTTTCATGCTTCTGTGGGAGTCGCCATATTGTAGCTAGCAAGCTTAGCATGTTCTGTTTCCACTTTGGCGCGGTTAATGACATCGGAAAATGCTCAAAACTCCCTGTAATCGCTATGGGTATAATGAAAACCAAATATCAGAATCCACATCCATCAACTCACAGAGGAAAACAAAGATAAATACAATCGCGCTGTTCAAACAGATTCAAATGTTAGCTGGGGTCCGTTAGCACTAGCGGCTAGTTGCTCAACCGAATTTGCCCAAGCTAGCGGCGTTAGCTATGCGGCTCGCATCTGTCAAAGCGTCCCCAAATTTCACAATTAAATGCAAAGTAATTTCACGCCCATTTGATATGCATTCTTCACCTGGTACAGACGCAGTTACAACAACACTGTTGGGATGCAGCTAGACTGATTTAAAGCGCATAAACAGAGTGTTATTATGTTTCATGCCGTCTCTGGAAGCAGCCATCTTTCGACAATCGGCCTACTTCTACAGCTCCCACAAGAAAAATGGCCGGGCGGTTTGCCACAACAAAACATAACAAACCGAAAAAGGCGAGCGCATTTCAATCCCCCACTTACCTACTTCGATGCAGTAAATGCAAAAGCACGGGTATGTGGTCTTCTCTTGCGGTAATAATCCAAATTCATTCGATTTGTGAAGAAGTATTTCCTCTCATGCCTGCCTGGAAGCTGCCATCTTCTTGACAACCAGAGGCGGAGGAAAATGGCAGAGAGCTGGCGTCACCCAAAGTAAACATGGCGACTGAGCCCCGCTCTCTGACCATTTCTCACTGTAACGCATTCACAGCTTTTGTTTTTCGCCATCGTGACCCGGTGCAAGAGGCTCTGTGTGGCGAGGCGTTTCAATTTGCACCCGGGATCATTATAAAGTCAAGATATCACGAGTTTCATCATTTATAACAAGTTGTGTTATAGCGCCGGACTTATTGTCCCTTAGTAAAGATGGCGACATCCGGGCAGGGACCCCGTTTATTTTGATTTTGTAGGTGATGCTGTTTTTATTCGGTGGTAATCGTTATAATATCATCCCATGCATGAACAATAATAGTGTTCAAGCATTAATTTACAGATTTAGCGCTCACACATATTAAAGTTACCACGCCCACATCCACCATAATGGCGCCCTCCACTGTCAACAGCACTGCGTTACTACCATCAACAATAAAGTCCTCTGTGGGTGTGTATATGTTATTATAATGAATATTCAAGAAGTTAAGGAGAGATTTTATGAAACCTTCTACGAAACATGCAGTTTCATATTTTTGTGCATGCTTTGTAATCCTGCAGCTATTTTTTTTTCGATCTCTAGATAATACATTACAATGGATTTTGAATACAGGTAAGAGGCTGAAGGTATAACCTAATATAACTACAGGAAAATTAAGAACATGATCAAAATATGTAAAAATATTTGTTAAATTATGTTACTTTCCAAACAATACATATACAATACATAGCTATTCCGCCTGGGAATGTGTGTCAATATTTGGGTGCATGAGGATCTTATATCCTGAGGATTTTTGTACCGATGCACTTGACGCTGACAGAAACCAGACGCAAATAAAGTTTCTACTAATACCAACATAGTCTGTGATGCTAGTGTATTGAAACCATAGACTGTATATAAAAATACCTTACGATACTCCTGTACTGCTGATACAGAATTATTCTCTTGGATGAAAAGGTGTGGGGTGGATCCAATCAATTAATTTGATTTAATCAAAACAGAGATCATGGGTTCGTTTTTAAATATATATTAAATTTCATTTAGCTGATGCTTTTATCCAAAGCGACTTACAATAAGTGCTTTCAACCCCGAGGGTACAAACCCAGAGCAACAAGAATCAAGAAAGTACAATTTCTTCAAAAATAAGGCAAAACTACAAAGCGCTATAAGTAAGTGCCATTTAAGTGCCACTAAATTGTTAGTTTCAAAATTTTATTCAAGGTATAGACGAAAGAGGTTTGTTTTGAGTTTGCAAAATGCTTTAAAGTTTTTACAGTATTAACGTCTGTTGTAATTGATTTGTTTTGACTAGAATTATGAAATGTTGACATTTGTGTGTGTTATTTAGAGTAACTTTACTTGAAATTTGACTTATAGGAGGGCAAAAAGAGACTTACGTGTTAGTTATTGAAAAATACCTTGGTAATCATTTGTTTGGCCAATGTTTTATATGAGCCACATACTTAAAGCAGATACAATGACGGTGAATACAGTGCAACATAATCTAAATCTGGAAAACGCTTACTTTTGTTTGGAAAAGGAAGTTGTGCTTTGTGGCAATTCCTTGTTAGTCCATAGGGCAGCAGCCTTGTGTTGTTTTGAATAGAATTTTCTCTGCAACTCACATGGAGCAAGTTCTGAACAAATACAACAAAGAGCAGGTGGTTATGGTTGAATCATGTATATATGTCACTAATGATCTAGGGTGCAATTTACAGAGTAAAGGAATCACAGTTGAACGTGTAGTCCCTGCACTCCCACACAGGTGTTGTATGTAAGACCACTGCATGCACCAGTAAGATAACCGTGGAATCTATGCTACTTATATATGTGCAATAAAGCTGACAGAAACGTAAACTTTATTGATGTTCATTTGTGGTTGATATAGTATAGTATAGTAATATTGTTGTAAAAAAAGATTGTCATGTCCTTTCCTAACCACTTCTCCTTGATCTCACCACTGTGATGAGAGAATCATACAGCACTCTCACATAGGATGTATAATTATGTGGGCTTTTTTGATCTGGGTCAAGATATGTTGCTTCTGCGACGGCATAGTTATAGTACTACTTCTACTATCACGACCATTACTACTACTACTACTCTAAGTCAAGGCCAAAGTCAAAGTGAACTTTATGTCATTCGGACCATATAACAAGAAGTGCACAGAAGAAACCAAATTGCCCCTTTTCCTGCTCCATGTGCAGATATAAAGGCAAGTAACTTAACACAACATAAATTTAACTAATTGACAAGACCTAAAAACAAACTATACCATACAAAATGAAAAATTGCATGTCTGAAAAATTGAACGTCATCTCACAATGGTTGGATTATTGCACAATAATAACTCCAATTTACTGTTGGAGTAACAGTAAAACTGTAATGTAAACTTGTAACAGTAGATTTAACTTGTAACAGTAATGTGAACTTCTAACAGTAATGTCAACTTGTAACAGTAATGTCAACTTGTAACAGTAATGTCAACTTGTAACAACATTTTTTAAACTTGGAACAGTAGATTTAAACTCGTAACAGTGATGTCAACTTGTAACAAAAAATGTAACTGGTGAATATCAATTGCTTGAGTGGTGAAACATTGAATTATTTAAAAAAATATAGCTGCATTTTAGAAGATATGAGTTTATGGGAGCTGAATATATATGTGTCTGCCTGTGTGTGTGTGTGTGTTCAGCAGTTCAACAGTGATCAGGCCAGTATATTTGTATTGTTAATGGGAATTGCGTAATCTGATGGCCTGTGGGAAAAAGCTCTTGGTGAGTCTGGCAGTCTTGCACTGCATGCTGTGCTAGCATTAGCCAGAGAGGAGGTTTAACAGTCCATGAGTCGGGTGGGTTCAGTCTCTATGTCTCTATGGCTCTGCCAAAGCAGCGTGTCCGGTGTGGATCTTGTATAGATGGGAGGTGGGCTTCTGATTATTTTCTCAGCTGCCACACCCGAATGAGAGGCTGCTGGTCAGGCTCCTCGATATAGTTCTTCTGTAGAAAGCTGGGATGACAGGAGGAAGGTTTGCTCTTCTGGGTTGTTGCAGGAAGTGAAGATGCTGCTGTGCCCTCTTGACAAGGGAAGTGGTGTTTTGTAGTCTATGTCAGGTCATCCGTGATGTGCACCCCCAGGAACTCGGTGGATTGCACTGATTCCTCAGTGTTGCCATGAATTTTAAGTTTGTACCCTTTGTTCCTCTCGAAGTCAACAGTGATCTCCTTCGTCGTGTTGACATTCAGTGACAGGTTGTTGTTGTCAAATCAGACAACAAGTTGGTTTATACTACTACTACCACTTAACCACGATCACTTAATTTATGTGTTGATTGAACTTAAAACCAGTCAGTGCTTACATTTCATACATTTTATAAAGTCTCCACAACGCCCTAACTCCTCACATCAGCATAAATTGTATGTTCATACATTTTTCTTTTTTAATATATTCATTTCAAATTACAAACTATTTTATCTGTACTTTTCTTATGGTCATTTCTAAAATATTTAATTGTCACTGGTCACTGTGAATATAATTATTCTTTATTATTTTTTAAGCAGGCTGGTCAATTGTAACAGTGTCCTCACAAGTCTCAGTAAAAAAATCACATACATGGACCAAATCTATGATTAATTGTTATGTTATGAAGCATCCAGTCCACTGAGGTCATCTGAGACAGACTATAGCTACATTTATATCTATATCCATATCCATATCCATATCCATATCCGTATCCGTATCCGTATCCATATCTGTATCTGTATCTGTATCTGTATCTGTATCTGTATCTATATCTACATCTATATCTATATCTATATCTATATCGATATCAATCTATGGTATAGAATATACAAAACATGTGGAAGAAAGCAAAAAGAAGGGAAAACACGAGCGTGTGTAAAGCACTAATGCCCTCACCCAGTTAAGGGCCTAACTAAATGATTCTGTCATGCTACTGAGTTTTTCGCAAATAATTTCAAAGTTTGAGATTGTTTTGCTGGTATAAACTTTCCTATAGATTGGTACAAACATTGTGTAATATGGTTCCATGCAATGTAGTCCTTTTTAGACATTTCTTTTTTTATTAAACTTCTTTCCTCTGATCCTGCAGTGAGTTAATGCTTTGGTCTCTCATTTCACCCAACTGGTCGAATGTGTTCCAGCATCTTGATGATCAACTTGAGCAGTAATTAGAAGACAGGTAATTAAAGGATCAAGAGAGAAGACAAAAACAATATTTAGTATGTTTGGTCAGTCTTTAATTACTCCATCACTTCAATAAAATATGCATTTGCTACATAAATTACAACGCAATTAATTATTTTTCAAGCTCTCCTTTAGTTTCCGTGTTTTTACTTATTTTTAGTTCTGGCAGGTGGGAGATTGGAGCCAAACTTTGTACCGATCCAGTTATTAAGTCTGTATGTAAATAGTCATCACTCAGTCCCAGTGACATGGACAAAATAGGTAGTGCCACATTGGTTGATTTGTCAACAAATCAGTCAATCAATCTAAAATTTTTTTATAAAATTGCTCAAAGTTTAGAGAAGAAGCAAGAGAAGCATGAACAGAAGTAAGTTGTCTGTGTGGTTGTCTTGCAATTCCAGAAATTGTGGAAAAGAAACCAGAGACTGATCCGTCACATCATTAAGCTAATTAGAAAAACTAGTAAAGCGCAGTCAATAGGTTATTTGTGTCATTGTGACTGACAATGTTTGACAAATCCCCCCACTTTTCTACAATTTTCTACCATTTCCACATGACTCCTGATAAGTGATTTGAATTAGCCCAAAAAAGGAAAATATCTACAATCATGTGTTTTGATTTACCTTAAAGCAGCTCATCAGCCCCATACTTATACAGCCACTAGAATTTGTCTTTACAGACATACAGTCATTCCTTTTCCTTATCACAGTGTAACATGTTCATGCGTGTGTGTGCGTGAGCAAAGCAGCAGGTGAAACAGGTCAGTGGAGATCAAACAAACAACTTGCACTCCATACTTTTCTGAGCTGCCGGTAATTGTCTACATACGATAAGAGTCTTACGAAGCTGCTGGAGAACTTAACTCTGAGATACTAAAGAGATCATGATGCAAAGCCCCACAAGTGACATGGATCAAGGATTATGGCAGCGGGAGGTTGAGGCTTTTTGGGAGGTGATGCGGATTTCTACCCACCATAGGTCTCAGAGCATATTAGTTTGTAAGCCCTTCTCTCAAAGACTGTTTATATGTTAGATAAAACGTCATATCTTTAGATTATTTAGATTAACGAACTGCTCTTCAGCCCGTCTGCAGTGGCTCCCTGTGCAGTGTTGTGTATGTCGAGCATATTTTCCGCGAACAGTGAACTTTACGAATCAGTTTTCATCTGTTGAACGTGCACGTGAGGGAACGTCACGTTAAATTGTTAAATCATCATTGTCAGGTCAGCATGAAATTAGCAATAATTTAAATATTTTTTTTTACAAATTGATACATATGAAGTACAGTTTAGGCAAGGGGTAGTGTTGGATACAGTTTTCTTTAAAAAACAAGTTAGATCTTTCACTCTCACGTTCCACCTTTAAACTATGAAATTAACTGACCTATGAATTATTTCAGAATTAATATGCTGAACTATGAACGTGAAATATTCATGTTTGCTTCTATGAACTGAACTTTGAACTAGTTCACGAGAGGTGTGAACTTGCACAACATTGTCAATAACAGTGGTTATGATGAAGGAAAGAAAGTCTCATCCTAATGCCCCTGTGAGACCACTGTTTTCATTGCGTCTTATTCTTAAAGCCAATTATCCTATTTGCTTGTGTCCCTTGAATCCTCAAGCTAGTTCAAATGGCGTCACATGTAAAGCCTCTTTAATCTGCTGAGAGTTTCCTCTTACATTCAACAGGAGCAGGCAGTAATACAACGATCATACAGGCTAGTAAAAGATTTTACCCAGGCCCATTCATCAGCAACAACTTACTTCATTTATTGTTTCATAAACTTTTTCACAGT
This sequence comes from Platichthys flesus, assembly GCF_949316205.1. NCBI lineage: Eukaryota > Metazoa > Chordata > Actinopteri > Pleuronectiformes > Pleuronectidae > Platichthys > Platichthys flesus. The sequence goes on along the minus strand of NC_084946.1, from coordinate 7,737,889 downwards.
CTTTTCAATCCACTTGAAACCTTTAATTCTCAAAGTTTTTAAAAATGTCCTTTTAATCATCATGTCTGAGCTCTTTGCACTAAAAAGAAAACTGTTGTCCCAACAGTTTTCCAGTACCACAGTTGATAATTTAGTTTGTAAAACACTTTATTTTTGGTTTATATTTGGTTTGGTATGAGATCTTTTGCCGCAGTACAGGATTGAAGCATACATGGTAAAATGTAAATAGTCTGTATTTATATGGCACTTTTCTACTATTGATGAGCACTCAAAGCCCTTTTACAGAAGCTTTTCCAATTCACACACATACATAGTGTGCATCCATGGGCAGCACTCTTTTTTTCTATGAGGTGCAATTCTTGGTTCAGTATCTTGCCCAAAGAGACACTTTAGCATGCAGATGTGATCGAACATGGTTAGAAGATGACCGCGCTATCCCCAAGGCCAAATACCATCAGTCTAACATTCCCCTTTCTATGCTAGTGCAGCAACTTTTAACTAATATGACCCTGCACAGAAGTCAGGGCATCTACTGTACCTGCAAATCCTTCAATACACTGCAAAAACTGGAGAAATTCCCAGCCAAATGCAGAAGCCTGAATTTGCAGGAGTCAAGCCCACATTATATAGAGAGGTTGTGACCCAAGGCAAAACAACGTCCCAAATCCTGTGGTTTAGCAGGACATGACTGCATGTGTTTAGGTATGTAATGTAAATGAAATGGTGTATTCATATAGACATGCCTTGTCTTTAATGGTGAGGTCCCATGTTCTATACTCATCCATTAATAGGTCAGAGATCATTCCCTAGGGGAATGACTAACGAGAAATACATGGAGTAATTTCTGAGAATCTAAAAACGAGGACCACATGCTTAAAAATGTGATTCTTGTTTATACCTATGTTCAAGGGATCTATTTAGCTAAATATAGCACAACACTTTCCCCCAGAAATTATTATTTTGATGGGGTTGCTTTTTACGGCCCACTTTTCTAGTCTTATCAATCATCAACCACCATGAACTGACATGTGGACCGGAGGAGCCAGGTTAACAACCACTGCCCTTCTCCACCTGCTGAACAAAAACCGCCCACTATATTTGATCCTGAAAATATAAATAAGAAAAGGATTCATTATATTTAATGCTAAAGCTACATGAAATTGTTGCCTTACAGCTTTTCTGAAGAGTTAGCCAGTCTTTAACAAATTACAAACCAAGACACTCACCTCAAGGAGATTTCATTATGGATGAAAGTCTACCTGTTAACATTCGTCTTTATCTTTATCTTTTAACAGAGCAGAATTACAGTATTTTTAATTAGAGTGCAAATCTCCTGTACGTCTGTTGCATTGTTCAGCAGCAGGTTAGAGGTCCATCTGATTTAGATATTTGGGACAGACAGACTGGCTGTTGGGTCGCACAGCAGAGGCCAACAATCAAACAAGCGTTATTAGCACATTTTATAGGAGAAACTGCCACCCCTCACATCCTTTCAAACAGGTGGCACCGACTTATGAGGCCATACGTACATCTAAGTATTTAACTTTTATTGTTTTAGCAGATGTAGGCTAATAAAATAATCTTCACATACATTTGTCACTAACTGTCTTTCTCGAGATCTTTTGATTTTGAAAATGAAATGTTCTGCTCTGTGCTGAGATCCACGCTGCACATGGGATAATCCTTCCTGATCCTTTCTTGATCCTGATACATTGACGGAGGTACAGATCATCCATTCTAATACCAAAGTAGATTACCCAGTGACAGGCTGGATGTGATTAGCAGTTATAATAGCTCTGATGACTGGATTAGCTGATTCCAAAACAACATCCTTCTTTACAGACTGGATCCAATTGAACCAGGGCATTAAGACTCCAAACTCAACCGAAATGGGTACTTTCAGTTAAAAACACTATTAAAATACGGCTGAGGGGTAAAGATGGTCCTCATGGCTGATCAATGTATATCCAAGCTCATGTTGATGGCTGATCTGTGTTGACTTATTCAAGTCATGTGTCATTCAAGTTGACCGACCTATGGAATAACATTTATAAGAATAAAACCCCAAAAATAAGTGTAACATCCCATTACTGATGGTCAATTATGGTCAATAAGTAAAGGGATGTTACACTTATTTTTTGGTTTTTATTCTTATTAATGATTTTCCTTAGGTCGGTCAACTTGAATGACAAATTACTTGAATTAGTCAACACAGATCAGTCATCATTAAAACCAGTTACGACTAATGGTTTAATGTCTTCATTTTGTTAAATCTATTATTCTTAATTCAATTAATCAAAGGTTCAGTGGGAGAGTACCATATATTTACCCCCTTTTTTCTGTTATGGACTGCCACATCCAAGTGCACCAGCAAGAGTCACTGAAGTCCACCATCACATGAAAGGCAAATTTTGATTTTTCTTGTTTGCTCCTGGGGGAAAAATGAAGCACGGTCGACCCATGGAGCTTCCAGAGGATTTCTGGATCCCCGTCCCTTTGGATACGAACAACATCACGACTCTCAGCCCCTTCCTCGTCCCCCAGGACCATCTAGCAGGCTCATCCACCTTCTACGCCATGGCCGTATTCATGTTTTTTGTATTTGTTATGGGCACTAGCATCAATACACTCACCATCCTGTGCACGGTGAAATACAAGAAGCTCCGGTCCCACCTCAACTACATCCTGCTGAACTTGGCTCTGGGGAACCTTCTCGTGTCCTGTGTGGGCTCCTTTGTTGGCTTCTGCGCATTTTCAGCCAGATACTTCATTTTTGGAGCGCTTGCATGCAAGATTGAAGGTTTCATGGTGACACTTGGTGGTAAGATGAACTTTAATGTACACATACAGTAAGATTATGAAATTTAAGTTTTTAAAGAGCTAAAATGTTTTTTTCATATTTTCTTTATATAATTGCAGGTATGGTCAGCTTGTGGTCTCTGGCTGTGATAGCTTTTGAAAGATGGCTTGTCATCTGCAAGCCATTAGGTAACTTTATTTTCAAGCCTGACCATGCTATAGCTTGCTGCGTATTCACCTGGGTGTTTGGACTTATTGCCTCAACTCCACCTCTGTTCGGATGGAGCAGGTCAGTTTTTCACACACACCCTCCCACTAACATGAAGTGTACAGTAAAGCCAGAACATAGGCCTCATTCGGTTCACTGTGCTAATCTTTCCAGATACATCCCGGAGGGTCTGCAGTGCTCCTGTGGACCGGACTGGTACACCACAAACAACAAATACAACAATGAATCCTACGTGATGTTCCTTTTCTGCTTCTGCTTTGCTGTTCCCCTCACCACCATCATCTTCTGCTACTCACAGCTTCTCATCACAATGAAAATGGTGATGCAAAAAAAAAACTGAGCAGATAATGACTTTAATTTGACTGATGCTCTGATGAGACTAAACACACTTCTCTCCATCAAAAGGCCGCAAAGGCTCAAGCGGAGTCTGCCTCCACCCAGAAGGCAGAGAAGGAGGTGACCAGGATGGTGGTGGTCATGGTGATGGGCTTCTTGGTGTGCTGGTTGCCCTACACCACTTTTGCTCTGTGGGTCGTGAACCATCGTGGGCAAACATTCGACCTGAGGTTTGCTACAATGCCAGCTGTCTTCTCCAAATCCTCTGCGGTCTACAACCCTATCATCTATGTTTTACTCAACAAACAGGTCTGTTGCATGTACGATCAGACTGAAAACCAATAACAGTTATGGCTCACAAAAAGACTATACACAATATAAATCAACTTTGGTGTAAACAGCTCATGTAAACCGGGGGCTAAGTAATCTATCTTGTTTTGAAAATGTGTCCCTAAATCAGGTATACTTTCATGTCTTCCAGTTCCGTTCATGCATGATGAAGATGGTGGGAATGGGTGGAGGTGATGATGACGAATCTTCAACATCATCGACCTCAGTCACTGAAGTCTCCAAAGTTGGGCCTGCTTAGACTGAACCTCCACAACGTTTTCCACAGTGTTTTCTTTTTATTTTCAAAATACCTCTGCACTGGCGACTGACAATTTGTGTAATGTAAATATGTAAACATGATGATGTTTTGTGCGATAAATTGCATTAAGTGCAATAGAGGGCTGTAGTGAATAATTAACATATCTTTTACACAGCAAATATAAAAAAAATAAAAATGTTTGGATCAAGAATTAGCAATACCGCGGTAATACTGACTCTTTATTTGATTGTTTTGTTTATATTAACTTTGGTCAATTCAAAACAAAGAAATGTATTTGTCCTTGAGAGTAGGGAAGAGCAGATGGACATACCTAACAAACCCAATGCACAATAAGTGTGAAATGGGTTCCTCTTGAGGAGGCCTCTGTCTGTGAGGTCTTCAACTCCCTTTTCTTGTGATGAAGACGAGGAGGTGGAAAGCCTTGCTGGGGATAGGGAGGTCAGAGAGACCCCTCTTAGGCGGTTGCCACTGTGAGATAAGAGCAATAATATGGATGGATGGATGGAAATTCCTCCTACTGTCTCTGAAATAACCTGCCTCATCTAATATACTAATGATGTAGTTATTGTCAACATTGTTATTCTTTTTGGATAACGTGTTCAATAGATCAGCCTGTGCTTTTACACTTCATTTCCAACATCTTGCACACCTTGTTAGCTCAGGAAAAGGGACAAAAAGGTAACACAAAGTTTGAGTTAATCCGGCAGAGTGGATTACAGAAGGCTACAGCAAAAGAGATTATCAGACAAAAGGTCAATAGATACCAGATGAGCAGGCAAAGAACTGCAGTGATCTTCTTAAAGTAAGTGGGATTGACCTGTTTAACAAGGTTTTGATGAGGAGGTACAAGTGTTCATGCATTTACACAGGTGCATGGGGTACACATTTTGGCAAGTACATTCATGTTTGTTTGTGTGCTACGTAATTCAGATACGTATAGGTAATGTTTCTGACAAGAACTTAACCCTGAACTTCTTACTATCAGTCAAGTATGTAGATGTTCTCAACCGCAGGAGGTGTGTAACTTTCCACACACATATTCATAATGTATATAATTGTATTTGCATTGTCTCGTTTATCTATTTTAAATGGCTCAAACAATAGTTAGATAAGCCTGAACAAATTCTTTCAAACCTTTAGCACAAACCTCCTAACTGTTTTCTCGGTTCTCCAATGAGAGTGACACTTACTGTGACATTACAACATACAGCACCTGACATGTAAGAGGGGCAGACTCTGTCCTCAACCGTCCAAACACAAGCTGTGAAACCAAAGCTGCGTGTGGTACAATTAGGACGGGAAACCACTAAATGACTTACGCAAATGAATGCAAACCCCTCTTAATGAATCAACCAATCAATCAATTAGAGAGTTAAGTTGCTCTTTAATTGGGATAAGGGGCTACTCAGTGACCATTATAAAAGTGCTCCACTAGAGTTAGACCCTAGAGATGTTCCAGACGGACACATTGTAGCATTCCTGTCTCCTCCTTCAAACGTTCCTTTATCCGTCTTTACACATATATGCGAAAGCACAGAATTTTAAAAGTGCTTTGATCTGTAATCACACAAAAAGAGCAAAATGAAGTCAAATCGTGGTGAGGAGCTGCCAGAGGACTTCTGGATACCAATCCCTCTGGACACCAACAACATCACAACACTCAGCCCTTTCCTTGTTCCCCAGGATCACTTGGGGAGCCCGGGCATCTTCTACGCAATGGCAGGATTTATGTTTTTCGTATTTGTGGTGGGCACCAGCATCAACACCCTGACCATTGCATGCACCGTCAAATACAAAAAGCTGCGGTCCCACCTTAACTACATCCTGGTGAATTTGGCTGTGGCGAACCTTCTTGTATCCTGTGTGGGCTCCTTCACTGCCTGCTGCTCCTTTTCAACCAGATATTTCATTTTTGGAGCGCTAGCATGCAAGATTGAAGGTTTTATGGCAACACTCGGAGGTAAGACTTACAAAAAATGCTCAATTTCAATTTCAGCCTGGCTTGTCATCACTGGACTAACTTGAGGTGATTTGAAAAAGGGGCTTAAATTGCTTGTCTTTGTCATTGCAGGTATGGTCAGCTTGTGGTCTCTGGCTGTGATAGCTTTTGAAAGATGGCTGGTTATCTGCAAGCCACTTGGTAACTTTATTTTCAAGCCTGACCATGCTATAGCTTGCTGCGTATTCACCTGGGTGTTTGCACTTATTGCCTCACTCCCTCCTCTGTTTGGATGGAGCAGGTAACCAATGTCAATGATTCATCTTGCAACATGTAAACTGTGATGTTTGCTCAACGGCCTTGTGCTAATCTCTCCAGGTACATCCCAGAAGGTCTGCAGTGCTCCTGTGGACCAGACTGGTACACCACAAACAACAAATACAACAATGAATCCTACGTGATGTTCCTTTTCGGCTTCTGCTTTGCTGTTCCCTTTACCACCATCATCTTCTGCTACTCACAGCTGCTCATCACACTGAAAATGGTGATGCAAAAAGAAATTGCACACACACAAACACACACACACACACACACACACACACACACACACACACACACACAACAAGTTAAAATACAGTAACTTTAGTTTACAATTTTTTTTTCTAAATAGTATTCTCATGACAGAGCAAGGTGAATACCTGAATGCATCTTATATCCTATCAAAGCCAATAGCTTACGAATGTTCTCCTGTACAACTTCTTCCTCACCAGGCAGCAAAGGCTCAAGCGGAGTCTGTCTCCACCCAGAAGGCAGAGAGGGAGGTGACCAGGATGGTGGTTCTCATGGTGATGGGCTTCCTGGTGTGCTGGTTGCCCTACACTAGCTTTGCCCTTTGGGTGGTGAACAACCGAGGGCAATCGTTCGACCTGAGACTGGCCACCATACCCTCCTGCTTCTCAAAGGCCTCTGCAGTCTATAACCCTGTCATCTACGTCCTGTTCAATAAACAGGTCAGTAAAAATGTTGCGAAGGACACCTCTTTTGAAAAAGGGATGCATTTTTACATGCAGGGAAATGTTGGGTGCAGCATTTTATTATATATTTCCTTAAATTGCTCCTTTTCTATCAGACATACATCCAGAAAATATTATTTAGCCCTAGAAGTTAGCTGGGGCAACATTTACAAGTATTTCCCTATTACCATTTAACAAACTATAATTCGTCAAACTACTTGATAAGCAGACTTGCAGCTTGATGAAATGAATGAATGAAAACACTTTACTCCACATGAAAGCATGTTATAGCAGTCATGTATCTGCCCAACCTTTAACGTTTGATGGAAGTCAAAACTGTTATCTGTAAAATAAGGATTCTGATGTTACAGTTGGATTATCTGATTTTAAATTGTAAAAGTAAATACTCCCAAGTTGGAAGATGCAAAGATTGTAACATTCTTTTTGAGTTGATTAATTTGAGCTTTCTCCTCTGCGTTAGGTTCCTGTACGATGATAAGGATAAATATTTCTGACTTTCCAGGGGCTTTATGTTGTTAGGATTGACAGCTCCACAAAAGCACTGTACCTCAGTGATGTGTTTTTCCTTTCAGTTTCGTTCATGCATGATGACGATGCTGGGGATGGGAGGAGATGAGGAGGAGTCATCAACAACGCAGTCAGTTACTGAAGTCTCCAAAGTTGGGCCTGCTTAAAAACTTCTCACCGAGAAGACTTATTTGCCTGCCAGTGATCATTTGTCAATTGTAAATAACAACGGATATGTATAAGTATGTTTTGTCATGAAAAATGTGTGAGCAATGTTATGATTTATGTAAGAAATTGTAACTAATCTGCAAAGTAAAATATACAAAGAATGGTAACATATTGATGGCATTTGTGTATTCTTTTTTAGTAGGAAACTTTGACTTTCGGGTGACAAAATGTTTCAAAGCATATACTAATTAAAACACAAAAGGCTCATTGATTTTTTGTGAAAGTAAATCATTATTGAGACATTACTAGTGCAACAATGTCCCCGTAAGGAATTATTTTGATCGCTTAAAAGGGTTATTTCAATTATTCAAATAATATTGAATGTAACATCCTTCCACCTCCATAGAATTAAAGGGATAGTACACCCAAATATGAAAATTCACTCACTATCTTCTCACCACTATTGGTGGGTGAAGTGTTTTAGTCCACAAAAGGAGTCTCAGGGGTAAACAGTGCTGCAGCCAAATCCAGTACAATTGAAGTAAATGGTGACAGATACTTTAAATTAGGGCTGAACGATTAATTGCATTTGCGATAAAATCGCGATTTGATAAAACGCGATTTTCTAATCGCAGCGTTCGCGATTAAAACGTGCAAAAGAAAGTAGGGCACTGGGCTGCTGTCCTCACCCGCAGCAAGAGTGCCGCGGGACCACAAAACTCCTCTGATCCAGAAGATAGCGAAGCAAGCCTGCATCACCTACAGGGTTCTAAAGTCTTCGGCCGACGTGGCGGACTCACAGAGCAAGCTCATGCAGCTGCTGACCGCGGTGCGGGCGGCGGACCTGAAAATCACTCCGCGGAAAAGCAAGCCGTGCTCCGGGGCGGCGGGGCTCCAGAGCCCCCCGGTCACATACATGCACATCTGCGAGACGGAGGTGTTCAGCATGGTGGTGTTCCTGCTGAGGCCCGGCGCCTCTGTACCGCTGCACGACCACCCGGACATGAACGGGAATCTACGGAGCTGCTGATCCGCAGGCTGCCCTTCCAGCGCATCCAGCTGGCCCGCCGCATCCGCGGACACAGAGCTTAAACTGCTTCTGCTCCACTGACTATAACAACGCCGCTTTCCAACACTTATAAAAATAAATTCAATGTGGAAGTAATCCAAGTATTCAGAATACGTTACTCAAATTGGTTGGGCATGTATTCTGTAACTGAATACGTTTTCAAAGTATCCTTCCCAACACTGGAAATGTTACTGACTTGGGAGCAGTAAGACACGTACAATAAAAAAAAAATGCAATCCTTGTGTTTATACTTACAATGACTTTGATTAAATTGCTTAAATGCACACTGATTTGTTTTTCTTGTTGCTGTAATGAGCAGTTAAATAAAAATGTGGGAAAGAATATTGTACAGTAAATGTATCTAATATTGTGTTAGTCATATTTAAATCATTCATTATGTTTTTTTTGGGAGAAAAAAATCACATATTAAATCGCAATCGCAATTTTGGGGAAAAAAAATCACAATTAGATTATTTCTCCAAATCGTTCAGCCCTACTTTAAATGTAACTTAAATAACACAAAAAAATATTAATATATATATATATATATATATTTATATAGCTATACACATGTGGACAAAATTGTTGGTACCCTTCCATTAAAGAACAAACAAACACAATGGTCACTGAAATAACTTGAAACTGACAAAAGCAATAATAAATACAAATTTGCTGAAAATTATCTAATGAAAATCAGACATTGCTTTTGAATTGTGGTACAAGAGACTTATTTAAAACAACTAACTAATGAAAATTGCCTGGAAAAAAATGATGGTAGCCTTAACTTAATATTTAGTTGCACAACCTTTGGAGGCAATCACTGCAATCAAGCGATTTCTGTAACTCTCAATGAGACTTCTCCACCTGTCAGGTATTCTGGCCCACTCCTCTTGAGCAAACCGCTCCAGCTGTCTCAGGTTTAAAGGGTGTCTTCTCCAAACTGCATGTTTCAGCTCCTTCCAAAGATGTTCATTAGGATTTAGATCAGGGCTCATAGAAGGACACTTCAGAAAAGTCGATTGTTTTGCTGTTAGCCGTTCTTGGGTGATTTTAGATGTGTGTTTAGGGTCATTATCCTGTTGGAGGACCCATTATCCTGTTGGAGGACCCATGAGCTGCGACTGAGCCCAAGCTTTATGACACTGGGCAGCACATTTCGCTCCAGAATGACTTGATAGTCTTGAGATTTCATTGTACCCTGCACATATTCAAGACACCCTGTGCCAGATGCAGCACAGCATCCCGAGAACATGACAGAGCCTCCTCCATGTTTCACAGTAGGTACAGTGTTCTTTTCTTTGTGTGCTTCATTTTTTTGTCTGTGAACATAGTGCTGATGTGACTGAGCCAAAAAGCTCCAGTTTAGTCTCATCTGTCCAAAGGATAGCTTTGAGGCTTGTCAATATGCATTTTGGCTAATTCCAGTCTCGTTTTTTTATGATTTGCTTTCAACAGTGGTGTCCTCCTCGGTCGTCTTCCATCAAGTCTACTTTGGCTCAACGAGCGGCGGATGGTGCGGTCTGACACTGATGGACCTTGACCTTGGAGTTAACCTCTAATCACTTTGGAAGTTTTGTCTGGGCTCTTTGGTTACCATTCGTATTATCACTTACTTTGTCATCAATTATCCTCATGCGGCCACGTCCAGGGTGGTTTGCTACAGTCCCGTGGACCTTTAACTTCTGAATAACATGTGCAACTATAGTCACATGAACATCAAGCTGCTTGGAGATGGTCTTATAGCCTTGACCTTAAACATGCTTGTCTATAAAAAAATATATAATCTCCTGATTCAACTCTCTCCTTAGCTTTCTGTGGTCCGTGTTCAGTGTGTTACACACCATGATTCCAAACAGCACAGAGACTACTTTTCACCCTTTGAAAAGGCAGACTAACTGATAACAAGTTTGAAGACACCTGCGATGCTAATTAGAGGACACAACTTAGTTTAACATGTCCCTATGGTCAAATCATTTTCAATCTTTCCTAGGGGTACCATCATCTTTGTCCAGGCCATTTTCATCAGTTTTTTTTTTTTTAAATGATTCTGTTGAAGCACAATTCAAAAGCAATGTCTGATTTCATTAGTTAATTTTCAGTGAGTAACATTTATTTGTTATTACTTTAGTCAGTTTCAAGTTATTACAGTGACCATTGTGTTTTTTTCTTTTTTAATGGAAGGGTACCAACAATTTTGTCCATGTGTGAATATATATTATATGAATAAAATGCTTCAATACTGCTCAGGGCTTACAGACACCAGGACACCACAGGAGAAGTATGAAGGCATTTAACGTTTTCTCCTGCATTTTTTTTTTTCATGTTTGAAGAATCAGTCACCATTTTCTACAATTGTATTGTATTTGGCTTCAACACTGTTCACACCTGAGACTCCTTTTGTGGACTAAAACACTACACCCATCCCTCCATCGACACAGTGAATAGATAATGAGTTTATTTCCATTTTGGCTGAAATATCCCTCTAAGGTGTTTGTTTATCACGTTATTGTGTCTATGTCTTCGTTGTGTTTCTCTGCTGTGCAACCTTGTTGTTTTTCCCCATACTATCTTTAGTCGTGTGTGTGTGGCTATGTGTGCATCATGTGTCCGTCTGTTGTGTGTGCGTATCAATGTCCGGATGGGCTCCTGATTTCCGGCCCCAGCTCACCTGTATACCTGCAGTTCATCACCCAATCTGCTCATTTGACAGCGGCTATTTCTTTCTTGGGATGTAATCTGATGATTACTGCAACCTCTGGTTTCGGGATACTTACCTGTACGTTAGCCGATAGGCATTGTTACGTGAGTGCGTAATCTGTGTGTACATGATCAGAATCGGAGGTTTATGTGTGAGCTGTTCACCAAAGCTTTAAATCCCGCCTTGAGCCAATTTAGTTGAGCCTGAGTAATATTTAAAGGACCTATAAATGTAGCCATCAGAGGCAAACTCCTGCAGAGAGACAAACCTCCATTACAAGAAACTAAAAACATTAAATCTCTTACTACTACTTGCATTATAAGGAATGTATTAGTCATATTTTAGCAGCATTATAATTTTTTTACATCTTTTTGAACAAAGCTTGAATTTTCATTTGACAAACATCCAGAGGAAAAATGAGGGGAAATCGCGTTGTGGAGTTCCCAGATGACTTCTGGATCCCGGTCCCTCTGGACACCGACAACATCACGTCCCTCAGCCCCTACCTGGTTCCCCAGGATCACCTAGGAAGCAAAGGACTCTTTTATTTCATGTCAGCTTTTATGTTTCTCCTGTTTGTGGCTGGCACAGCCATCAACACGCTGACCATTGCGTGCACCATCCAATACAAGAAGCTCCGGTCTCATCTGAACTACATCCTGGTGAACCTGTCGGTTGCAAACCTCCTCGTCTCCTCCGTGGGCTCTTTCACCTGCTTCTACTGCTTTGCCTTCAGATACATGATTCTTGGTCCACTTGGGTGCAAGATTGAAGGATTTACAGCGACTGTTGGTGGTAAGGAGCATAAGAACTTTTGTTATATACAGCCCTATCAGAGATGTAACAATAATCTGGCATTATATTGCCTTAATTACTGTCTGTTTATTTGTGCTAACGATTAGTATCATGGTTTCATGCTGCCAATTTTCTATTTTAAACTTTAAAAGGGTAGGAGAGAACATATCTTAATGCACTTAATTTCAATTTGCTATTGTCTCGTAAACAAAGTTAATGGACAATCATGTGGTAAAAAGCCAAATGCGATGTGAGATCTGCAGGCAGTGGTCTAAAAACATTGATGCTCGTTACACAATAGATCATTCACTATAGTTTCAATACCTAAAAGCACATCATCAGTTGCATGTGTCTTTTCAGCATTTTGCATATTCAAATGTATTGGCCATGGGGGTCAATACAAAAAATGTATGTTTCATATACATTTTATAGTTGTTGACCTTTTTTGTATGCTGCTGTCTTGGCCAGGCTTCCCTTGTAAAAGAGGTCATTGTATCTGTACGGGACCAACCTGGTTAAATAAAGAAAAATAAAATAAAATAAATAGTTAGGCTAGATCTGATATTTAAACCACAGCTTTATCATGTCATAATCTCTATTAAAAATAGACAGTGTTGTAAGTCATCAATAAGTAAGGAAAATGCAAAGAGTGTCAGTCTTTTATTTGTCTGGTTCCAGGTATGGTCAGCCTGTGGTCTCTGGCTGTGATAGCCTTTGAAAGATGGATTGTTGTCTGCAAGCCAGTAGGAAACTTTGCCTTCAAATCCAGCCATGCCATAGCTTGCTGTGCTCTAACGTGGGTCTTTGCTTTGATGGCTGCGATTCCTCCTCTGGTTGGATGGAGTAGGTCAGTATTCGAGACCAGTGTGCAACAGTTGTATTCACTTTTAACTCCGCCAAGGATTTTTTTTTTCTAACTTTCTTTAAATATGTTTTATGACATAGAAATAATTAGGCTTATCAGACGTATTGTTTTTTCTATCTTTTTATTTCTACAATAAGAACTGGACCCTCTGGAGGTATTTGCTATATTGCGTTGCCCGTGTGTGATAGGAAGTCCTGACCCGATTCCCCTGACATCCTCTGGAAGTCCTGTCTGAAATGTATTATAGCTTTATTGTCCTACAGTCCAGACACAGACATAGTGACTAATGATCTTTGTCTCCAGGTACATCCCTGAGGGTATGCAGTGCTCCTGTGGACCAGACTGGTACACAACTGACAACAAGTTCAACAACGAGTCCTATGTGATGTTCCTCTTCTGCTTCTGCTTCTCTGTCCCCTTCTTCACCATCGTTTTCTGCTACTCACAGCTGCTCTTCACGCTGAAATCGGTGGGGAACATGTCTCCACCAGTCTATTGCTGTCTATCTCTTTAAAAAAGAATTTCCCCTTAGGTTAGGTTTTTCTATAGAATATATTTGGAATAAAAATATCAGTATTTGCAAGTAAGAAAAGGACACAGCAAACAAGTGAACGTCAATGACAATGTTAATAAATTATGTCCGAAAAGACGTAAAAAGGTGACTAATGATAGTTCCTGTCTTACTGTACTACTTCACTGCCATAATCGCCCATTTTATATGTTTTCATCATACTTTTTAGATATAATATTTGTTTACATTATTTAATGTTGTTAATTTGGTCTTCACACCTTTGATTGTAATGACTTACAATGACCTGAATTTATAGATCTGAATGTGGATGTGCATCCCCACACTGAGCAGTGTATTCTATTCTTCTTCCTCTACAGGCAGCAAAGGCTCAAGCGGAGTCTTCCTCCACCCAAAAGGCGGAGAGGGAGGTGACCAGGATGGTGGTTCTCATGGTGATTGGCTTCCTGGTGTGCTGGATGCCCTACGCTTCCTTTGCTCTCTGGATTATAAACAACCGAGGGCAACCGTTCGACCTGAGACTGGCCACCATACCCTCCTGTCTCTCTAAAGCCTCCACAGTCTACAACCCTGTTATTTACATCTTCCTCAATAAACAGGTGAGTGCATTGTCAAGTATTCACTCTAATTTCAAAGCTGCCAAGGACGTCCTCACAGACCGTGATGTTATTTAAAAAAAATACATGGAGCCGAGAGCACATTTCACAAACAATACTCTTGCAAAGGATTAGATCGAACTATTTGGACTGAATGAAAAATCTGGCGAATCCCTCAGAAATGACATGAATAGCCACAAAGAATAAACATCAGTAATTTGGGGCAGGCAAGATAACTTAATGTCATATAATATCAAATCAAAAATCCCCCTTACCACAACAATAGGGTAAACATGCATTTATTAATTGTAGAATAGCGGAAGATGGCCACACTATCCGAAGTAGGCTTAATTTATGGTCACACCTTTGAGTCCATCATGACAAAACATTTGAGGGATTACAAAAATAACCCACAAATAAAAATGTCTACCTTGAAGAAACAAATACCACCCACAAATTGCAGTATCTGATCCCTATTACTTACAATTAACACGGAAATTATAGTTTCGAACACCCATATAATAAATACTTTCATTCATGTAAAAAGTAGCAATTACAAATCTTGAACCCTAATCAGTATTAACTACATGACCAAATTAATATGACATTTGTCATGTTTTCTTGGAATCTGCATGTTATCAAATCCTTTATCTCACACAACTTGTGTATTTATTATAATTGTTATTATTATTATTATTATTTCATATGTTTTGTTTGTGTCTGTGTCTTTGTTGGTCATTTAAGTAAATCAGAAGTAGTTATGGCAGATTTGAATAATCACGTAGAAGGCCTATGGCGCCCTCTAAAGGTGGCTGTGAAAACATACAGAAAGCTTGCTCCATCCTCAGAGAAAATACATATCATACTGTATTTAAACTACACACAGTAAAGCACAGACATTTACCTTAGTAACACACGTTGTTTAATATTTTTGTTTTCCAGTTCCGCTCATGCATAAGGAAGATGTTGGGGATGAGTGGAGGTGATGACGAGGAGTCATCGACAAGTCAATCGGTTACTGAAGTCTCTAAAGTTGGACCTGCTTAGATGCTATATCATATATTTACAGTGTAAGAGTGTAAACAGCACTTAAAGTACAAATACTATATGACAAATGGAATTATGTTATTCCTTTAGATAAAGAGTTGTTTGCAAAGAAAATATATATGTAAATTAAAACCGAAAAAAACAAAACATTACCCCAGTGATGAAGTGATGTCTTTTCTACGATATTCACAGCAGGTGCACAGAAGACAAATTTTGCATTCTGTCTCAGGTCACGGGAAACCCATTGTAGTTATTACACAAGTAACATTTGATTGCTTGTGCGAATGTTTGTAAAGGAGTGTTAAATCATGTGCTGTATAATTGCTATGTCAGATTTCACATGTGCATGTAAAAGTCCAAGATTGACCTAATTAACAGTGGGGGTACAGCCTGAGGGCTATAATCTCTGCTTGGATCAGATCGCCAGATATTCAGATAATTGTGAGATGAGTACAATGTAGAAAAGATGGAGTGCACAAATGCAATAAATATACCAGTAAATTGAATGTTTATATCATCTCCCATGCTTCTCTTTGCTGATGTGCCCATTAGCTGAAGAACGTACAGAAACACAATGTATGTTATATAGATCAGAATCATTACATAACACAAACATACCAATTCCATACTCTCCATGCATGATTTTACTGATTGAAAGAAAATGATGGCTAACATTTCGAAATGATGTGCATACCAATGAGGAAAATGAGAGGTAAAGAGTCAGTGACAACCTGATAATTAATCAAATCATAAATGAGTAGTTCCTGATCAAACTCTGAATTTAGGAGCACATGTCACATGCGATAATATACTGGAGGACAGACTTGGAGGTACCACATTAATGAATCATCATTAATCATAGTTAATGATTACCTGTGAAAACGCAGGGATGGCCCCTTTCTTCATAAGTTGTTACTGATTATCTCTGAATGCAGTCCATCCATTATCTATCATGCTTATCTCTTTGAGGATCGAAGGGAGAGCTGGAGCCCATTCCAGCTACAGTGGGCAAGAGGCGGAGTAAACCCTGGTCCCCAGTCCTTCACAGGGCCAACATACAGAGGCAAACAACCAATCAAATTCACACCTACAGTCAATTTACAGTGTGTAATTAATATAACCCAAATCTCCATGTGGAAGGAAGCCGGTGTACCTGGAGTGAACCCATACAGAAATATGGAGAAGACATAGAAAACCCTGGCTAGAGTGGGATAGAGATGGTGCACTTCTAAACCTGCATCATCGAGTCCATCCTCACCTCCGCCATCACCATCTGGTTCGCTGCTGCCACTGCAAACGACAAAAGGAGGCTGCAGCGTATCATCCGTTTTGTTGAGAAGGTGATTGCCTGCAATCTGCCATCTCTAGAGGACCTGTTTGCCTCGAGGACCCTGAGGCGTGCAGGCAAGATTGTGGCTGATCCTTCCCACCCGGGTCACAAACACTTTGAGGTTCTTCTTCTTGTTACATTAACACCGTTTTATTACATTACATTACATTACATTACATTACATTACATTACATTACATTACATTACATTTCATTTAGCTGACGCTTTTATCCAAAGCGACTTGCAATAAGTGCATCAACCCCGAGGGTACAGACCCAGAACAACAAGAATCAAGAAAGTATATTGCACATTGCACATCCTCATTCTCTCCTGTTTTGCATTTATATCTTGTATTTATTTTGTTTTGTTTGTTTTGTGAGTTATTTCTTTCTTATGTGAAGTACTTATTGTGTGTTTGTAGTACTTATTGTGTTTTTATGTTCTATGTTCAATGTATGCACCTTCTTTACCCCAAAAAAATCTGATTCTGATTCTGATTCTGATTAGAACAGGTAACCATCACGTGATCACGTGACTGGTTTGCATTGAGCCATGTTTAAGTGTTGCTTCGAGAACATCACAGCTCATTCTGTCTCTGATAAGAGTGAGTTACTGTGCTGAAGAAAATACTGAAAGTTTGAAATATGCTTTTAAGTCATGTCCATCACCTTTGCACAAGAAATTATATATAGTGAAAATATAATATAACATAATATAATATAATATAATATAATATCATTTAATATAATATAATATAATATAATATAATATAATATAATATAATATAATATAATATAATATAATATAATATAATATGTGCAGTGGGAATATTATGATTAAAATGTTTGTTTGGAGACCTGCTGAGTTATTATTAAGCTACTTACTGTGATATATTGATAGTGAAAGTAATGAGGGACTTGTCTGTGCTATGTATCATTTTACTATTTGGGCTACAACCAAAACAACTGTGGTAGGCAAATAATCAGGAAGTAAAGATGAAGCTCGTGTCGGTCTAGGGTCTCATTCCTGTTCTCCTCTGTTTCCCATGGATTCACTGGTTTAATTCCTCTGCTCCTTCTCCACTGGTTCCTGTTTCATTTTGAAACCATCTTTGACCCTTAGTTATAGATATTCAATAATATATATATTAAATAATCTATTTATAATTGGTCCTATATAATGTTTAAAAAAAAGGCAAGGAGGCATTAGTACGGTGGCATACAAAATAATCTGAGTATATACAAAAACTATGATTGTAAAAACATGGCAACATGTTATCTGTCCACTACAGTGCAGAGAAGAGAAGGATACAACAATTAAGCAATCAATCAATACTTGGAAATACCATTGTGACTACTGCATCAGGGTTTTTGTCCATCATGGAACAGCTGTCCTGCAAAGAGGCAAAAGAAGGCTATGGACATCACAACATCCCTCAACATTGTACACATAAAAGGATTATTACCTGATCTGAAGTGAACACAAGATCATATGATTATTAACAGGTGACCTTGGCTCACTTCACACCAGTGTAATTGTTTATGGCCAATAATAATTCGTGTAGATCACCATTTTCACAGTGGCCACAGATATTTTCACAGTGGCCACAGATATTTCCGTCGGTAGTCGGGAGCAGATCCGAGTTCTGCTAGGAGTGAACTTTTACCAAACCTGCATAGTTCAGAACTAGCGGAATTCCAGACCTACCCTCGAAATATCAGCACCACATAGAAATGAAAGTGAACAGGAGTTAAACAATATCTACCATTATTCCAAGTCTCGGATTATATTCAATTTTCTCAACATACTGTTAACCAAATTTTTTTAAGTCACATTTGAAAAATCTGTTTAAACAAAACCAACATTATTTTACAGTAGTGGACATTCAGTATATGTAAGTAAAATCACTAATGAAGATCTATAAACAGCAGAAAACAGAAAGGTTTACAGATTTCTTTGGTTTCAGGATCGATCCTCTCCTTGTCGTGCAGCCCTGGTCCTCCATGGAGTTCTTATCAGAGCTACGAGCTGGCTACTTGCACAAGGTGTGGACTTGAGAAAAACACACAATCAAAGGATTAAAAAAACATGACAGCAGCCCTGGGAAATCTCTGCCTTTGCCTGAAGTGAACTGTCGCTCCGGAGAGATTAAAGGGTTACGGAGTGAGCATGCCAGAAGTAATTACTCTGTGTTAATGAGTTATGTGGAAGCACCTCAGTTGTCCGTGTAATCGGCTTTGGTCTGCAAGGACATACGAAATCTTGACCTGCATTTCCCTAAGTTTACCCGGTCCTGACTAGAGGTTAAACCCATGGAAGTGAGACACTGCAGATCCTAACTCAAACAGCTAGCAATGTTATATATATATATATATGTATATACATTTTTTCAACCAGGCAATCAGGTATAATGGATGATTCAGCAAATGGAAACAGATGAAATAATCCACAGTAAAGTTTCCTCTAAAATGATTCCTTCTACATCGCATTGTAGAGGAGGAGTTTCTTTCAAAATAAGATATTTTTGCATGAGAATAATGATATGTTGCTAGCCGTTGATGCTGTCTAGGCAAGTGATTTAATTGCATATTATTATAGAGCAGAAATGTTTGAATTAAATTAGTTAAATTTTCTAACAAACTATAATTTTCTTATAAAATATGGTTCATCTGACTTACATTAAATTAGTCTTTTTCTTTATTTTACTTTTTCCATTTGCCTTTATTACACAGTTAAATTGTATGAGACCAGAGAGATCGCGAGGGATGTAACACACAGCAAATATCAACTTTCAACATCCATTCTAGCTGTATCCAAAAACAGTTGAACAAATGCTAAATAGTAGAAAAGTACAATTGAGTGCCTAAATTAAAACGATTCCAAATTATTAAAAAAACTAAATTTTAGGTATAACAACATCTTAAAGAACTCCGTCTCTTTTAAGTTTTAATGGCTTTCTCTTTTTTCAAAATTTTTCTAGATGTAAGGCAAAGTTTTCTAATTAGCCTCAGTCATAATTTGTAGAATACTGTAATCTACTAGTTCAAGAAAAATCAACAGCTTTAACTGAATGAATAATGGGTTTGATAGATCTCTACATTGACTTCTGCCGATGATTCTTATGGCTCTATTTTCTTTTCTGTTGAAATGGATGAAAGACAGTGTTCCTTCAATCTTTTCTTTATCATTAAATTGCTCCTCAGTATAATTCACAATAAATGTTGAGAGGGATGTATACGTTTTTTGTATATTTCCTTTTCTAAACAGTGAGATATTAATACCTTTCCCCACACCGTAAGTATCTTCAGAGGTTTTAGATCTAGGCTGCTCGGGAAAATTACATCTACAATCCAGGCGTACTCTGTACCTTTTTTAATTTAGGTTACATTTAATGACATTTTCTATGACAATGTCTAAAAATCAAGCTGGAAAATTAAGGAGTCAGAAATCAGTTAAGCCTTTAATCAAGGTTGTCCTTAGATTCCCTAATCACTGGCTGCTCTGATCCCCAAAAAGCACATTATCCTTTTAGGAGTAGCCAGAGTTGGCTTTGGACAGAATCCACCATTACACAGTGTCTTGGCGCAAAACATAGCTTCACAGCATATACATGGGAAATTCATGCTTAAGAAAAAAAATGAACATACTGAAAAACAAAAAAGAACTATGTATTAATGGTCACATTTTGACAATCACATACTAATAATACCACAAATGTCTCTCTGTGTATGTGAAACACATATCTTGCTAATTGTTCATCTTATCAGCTTCACACTTGGAAGGTGTATTGTGAGTTGCCCCCGAAAAAGTGTAGTGTTTAATTTGGTGAAATTTGAAAAACACAATATGTTAAATATTAATACACGAATAAAGACACAACCAGCACTCTGAAGCAGTTGGTTGGGGCGGGGCAGTGTGCCTTCAGTCTGTGAACTGAGTTTATCATTATTTTGTTTAATGTTCTCGGATAAACCACAGCAGTGGTCAGTAACTGGCAACCGCTGGCCGGTAGTATCTGTCCAACCAGATCATTTAGATAACCTGATTAATTTAATTCACCAGATTGGACCGATACACTGATACAATCACAGACGTGCTGACGTTGCCAATGCAGGTCTTCGTTAAGGCAACAACATTCATAGATTCACCTCCTCTTTAACAAGTTATGTTAATTTTGTTTCTGTAATGCTTTATATTGAGTGGAATTACAGACCTGCTATCTTGAAAAGTTTTGAATCTGGGTCTAAATTAGCCGACATGTAATTCATGAACAAACAGCAGCAGTTCACTTAATTAATCAAATGTATATATATACAAATTCAGTATTATTTTATTAAAAACAAATTGAATATGAAATCTTAACTCTGACCGTTTTAATAAGTTCTAGACACAATGTCCAGCACTTATCTTTGATGATTTTTATTCTTGTTTTTATTTGTTCTCTTTGTGAAACACTTTGTGACAGCTGTTTTAAAAGATACCACATAAATAAGTTATTTTTATCTTTATTAATTATTATATATTTATTGAGTCAAAGCAAAGAACCTGTCCAGGCCAATCACGCTGTTAAATTGTGCCATTCTTCACTTGTTTTTCTTTTCAGACCTTCCTCGAGAATCAGGATATTCCCCCCCCCCACACACACACACACTTTGCTCCCAGCATGAGGGCAATGACGTTAGTTGCAGGATCAACAGATTTTTGAAAATCCAATGTTCTCAAGTGCCCTCTCTTTCCGGAGGGCTTAAAGTTGTCTTACTTTCCTCGGATGTCACAGCTCCAACTGTCAACCATTATACTTCCGTACAGCTCCACTTGTCCACATAAGCTGCTTTAAGACTTGGCTGTCCTCTCATGCCCACTGGGATCCAAATGTCCGGTATACCCATTAATGTCATACACAACATGATGTTAGGTGAATGTAGACAATTCTCTGGAACATGACATGTTCATTTCCCAGATCAACTTCTTACCATAAATCCGTGTCATGACATGTCATTATTCCCCTGCATCTAAAAAATAGGAAGATAAACATTTGCTCCAAATCTTGAATATAATTTTTGACAAAAATTCAGTGCTGCGTTAATATCTCTTTAATTCATCATTGCTCTAGTTGTAAGTAACATACAATTTTGTATGACTCATTGAAGAAAAACAGCTCAAACTTTACAGTCAAAAGTTATGGCCACTAATCTTAATTTTAACTGAGTGGAGGGAAATCCGCTTCCAAACCAGATTATTCTGGCATTTTGTGTCTTAATCCAATTAATTGAATTGGCTGAGTTTTAACTACAGTTCAAAATACATTTACTTCATTGCCACCAAGTATCACTGCTAAGCAGCACGTCACAGCTGTAATTTGATTGACCAAATCCTATCAGAGGTCTCTGAATCACAAATATAAAAAGCTTCAGTCAGATGTGTGAAACCAGTCACCTGAGGAGGCTGCCAGTGACAAGAAAGGCAGACTGTTGAGGGCTCTCCTTCAAAGAGCACAATGGCAGAAGAGTGGGGAAAACAGGCGTTTGCTGCCAGGCGGTACAATGAAGATACGACGAGGGGATCTGTTTTTGTATATACAAACAGCAATCATACCAGAGGTACAGTATCATCAGTATATTTTCTGAATAATTTGATGGGAATGTTAATTGTGAGAGGGACGGTTTACAACAAAGAACAACAGCAACAACTGGTATAGAATAGCTTATTGATTACATTTCCAAAGTCAGTATAGCTGAAATTATACATTTGGAAATTATTTTAAATATGCATTCATAGACTGATGTTGGAGGTATGATTTAAATTGTATCTTGCCAAATATCTAAATTGGTGATGTTTGACATTGTTATGAATATGATTGTTACTGTATAGTATCAGACATTAATGTAATTGTATTCATTAAAAAGCTCTGCTGCCTCGAAGCAATTAAACAAGGCCAGTGAGAAGAAATGTAGCGCTTTAGTATGACTCAAATGTAAGGCATCTATTGTTGTTGTATATTTTAACAGTTGGCTAATGAGAAATATTTGTCTTATTTTATTTCTGTTACCAGATAAATTGTGTTTTAAATTAAAATGTTTACTTTGTGAGAACACAAGAGATTCTTAATGATGACTTTCCATTATTTCCCCCAGATCCCTTTGAGGGGCCCAATTACCACATTGCTCCTCGATGGGTTTACAACTTGGCAACCCTCTGGATGTTTTTTGTGGTCGTTGCATCAGTCTTCACAAATGGTCTCGTCATTGTGGCCACAGCTAAGTTCAAGAAACTCCGTCACCCATTGAACTGGATATTGGTCAATCTTGCAGTCGCTGATCTTGGAGAAACAGTTTTTGCCAGCACCATTAGTGTATGCAACCAGTTTTTTGGTTACTTCATTCTGGGACACCCGATGTGCATCTTTGAGGGCTATGTTGTCTCAGTGTGTGGTGAGCATTTACAGGTTTTCTCTGTGTGACATTAAAATGTTTGGAAACAGATTCTTAAGGATAGATTTTTTGTCATATATTGTCACACTTCAAGTGAAATACTTTTTCTGATTGACCTTCTTCTTTACTCAGGAATTGCTGGTCTCTGGTCCCTGTCCATCATCTCCTGGGAGAGATGGATAGTTGTGTGCAAACCTTTTGGAAATGTCAAGTTTGATGCCAAATGGGCCACAGGTGGAATTCTGTTCTCCTGGATCTGGCCAGCAGTGTGGTGTGCTCCCCCAATCTTTGGCTGGAGCAGGTAGCGTGCCGTTATTTTTTTTACAATGTTTGTAATTCATCAACGTAAACATTAAACAATTATTTTGTGTCAGGTACTGGCCTCATGGACTGAAGACCTCCTGTGGACCTGACGTATTTAGTGGAAGTGAAGACCCTGGAGTTCAGTCCTTCATGATTGTTCTTATGCTGACATGTTGCATACTTCCCCTGAGTGTTATCATCTTGTGCTACCTGGCTGTCTGGTGGGCCATCCATTCTGTAAGTTACCTGCAGTTTGATAAATATATTAAAGTAGCTCACAGCCTGGCCGACTCTCACACTGCATTGATGTGTTGATTACAGGTTGCGATGCAGCAGAAGGAATCGGAGTCAACCCAGAAAGCTGAGAGAGATGTGTCCAGAATGGTCGTTGTCATGATCTTGGCATATTGTGTCTGCTGGGGACCTTATACAGGCTTTGCCTGCTTCGCAGCGGCCAACCCTGGATATTCCTTCCACCCTCTGGCTGCTGCCATGCCTGCATACTTTGCTAAGAGCGCCACCATTTACAACCCTATCATCTATGTATTCATGAACCGACAGGTGGGCACAACAATTAAGATGCCACATTGACCAGCTTTCCATTCTTCTGATCAAATGTGTTTGATTTACCTTTCTGACACAAACGATTTTTGTTCTCTTCCCATCAGTTCCGCACATGCATCATGCAACTCTTTGGCAAAGAAGTGGAAGATGCTTCTGAAGTATCCTCATCAAAGACAGAGGTCTCATCTGTGGCTCCTGCATAAACCTCCATGTTCTCTTATTTGGTGAAAAAAAACTAAGAACCATTGTGATATGTACAGTAAATATGTTATGTTTCATTTATTTTTATTTTTTAGTAAATAGCTCTCTGGCAAATGAAAAAATACAACAAAAATATTAATGAAGTAATTTTATCATTATGTCACTGTTTATTTTTTTCAGTTGACCATAAAAGATATCAAGCACATTGAAAGTTTCCATCTGGTGATTCTTATGACTAGTTGTCCAAAGGCTGTTTAACATTTTCCTCATAAGGTTGTTTCTACTGTTTAGTAATACAAAAATGTGGGTTTTGGACCAGTGGTGTATGTCGGCAAAACATCTAGAAGTCTACAATAGAACTGACAAAGGTTTCGAACATGTTTGGTGGCATAAAGCCATACATTGTCTGAATGAGGGATAGTTAATTGACAGCATTTCTCTCAAGATGTACTGTCTACGTACCTCTCAAACACAGAGTCAGTTGGTCAAAGGTTTTCTACAACAGTGACTGTATAATTGTCACGACCCGGCTCATGGTCGGACAAATAAAAGGAACTGCGCAGGTAAAAGTAACAAAAGGATAATTTATTTCCCTAACACAAGGGACCAAAATGACGGCAAAGCAAACCAAGAGAACACAATAGAAAACGAGGGGCTGCGGCGGAGCGGCACACCGCTCTCCCTCCGGAGCCAGGCGATGTCAGGAAGAGACCGAGGCAGGAGGAAGGACCAGCTTAACACAGGTTTGGGAATTGGCCACGCCCACCAGCTCATCACCTGCAGGTTGACAAAGCAGAGGCCACCATACACGCATACACACATCCACAGGCAGGAGGCCGTCACAAATCACTGACAATAGATCTTGTGAATTACCTTCCAGTTGATCAGACTGCACAGGTCTATCAGCTGAAACAGGCTGCACTTTCAGATAAAGCAATTTAAACATGCTCAAAAGGTAACCCAGCTACTCCACTCACAGCACCTATCAGAGGAGATAAATTCGGAGTATGTGAAATTGTACACCTCTGCTGTCTCTTGACAGGAAGTAGGCTGCATTACAAAGATAGTTATATATGCCAATAGAAGCAGGTGCACAACGTGAGTACACTTAACTTTACACACACACACAAATGGCCTGCTCGCACCCAAAGTGAAACTGTTTCCTCTGCAGAGACCTGTTCTTTCTCACTACTGTATCTGTCAAACCTTCCCTTATAATAACAGTCTGCCAAGGTGCAAGCGCATCTGAACTCACAAATAGAATGAGAGATGGCAAACTTGTCCCAAAACAATAACTTATAGACAAAGTATTACACTTTTGAGCTATGCACCAGGGGCATCAACCTTTTTTCCTGCCATTTACCGAGGTGGACTTTGACACGCCCATGCACCATGAACTTTACACCATGCATTTGGAACATAAAAATACAGCCTCAAACTATGGTTCAGCTAAAATGTATCAATTACACTAAAGTACTAACATGCATTCAGACACAAACCAAATACATAGAATTGTCACCAAATTTCTCTAGTTCCAGAATCCATTCTTGTTCCACATGGAACTCACAGCAATTCTTTGAGGGGTAATTGAGGGAACTGGACTTAAGAAGAACGTTGAAATACTGGAATAAACCATTATAGCAGCATTGATTAAGAGTTATGGGGCCAACTGCTCATGGTAATTGAGGACTTGAGTGGTCTTACACAGTCTATGGTCTTACCCTGTGTTATCTGCGGGTGCTCAAACTACTCTAACCATTGCTACCCTTCAAAGTACCCGCTGATACTATAAGCAAGTGTTAATCAAAAGTCAAGCAATACAGCTACACTCTAGGAAATTCAATGCATTCAAGCATTCACTTTAACTTGTTTGTGACCCTAGATCGAAATTCAGGTCATCCCCATAGCAATCTCAATTTTCACCTGCTGGGGACAATTAATATTACAACACTGTTTAGACTACAATGCAATGGACCAAAAGATGGAGATAGCAATCAATGGTCAAGTTCCACTACTGGGGCTTAAAATTAATTATTCTGAATGTGAATGTTAATGATAAATGATGATGAAAGATAGGTGTCTACCAGTTTTGTGTTTTGTTACCACCCCCCGTCACTCTCTTGAATCGTCAGTTAGCAGTTATACACAAAAACTACCAGAAACATTATCATGAAACTTGGTGGAAAGAAGCAAACCGGTTTAAAAAAGAACATATTAATTTTGGTTTGGATCCAGATCATGGGGCAGATCTAGGATTCTCTTTAAATTTCTTTAACAATTTCGCGCAGATCCAAATAAAACTCTGAATCAGGTACAAATTTTGATCAGTTTTAATTCCTGCTTGATTCATCAAGCATTTGCGCAGCTAAATTTTCATACTGCAGTTTTACCAGTGCGGGCCTCAGCACCTGCGAACTCTGGACCTGATGCGGTTTTGGGGCAGGGCGGATAGGGAGCGGGAAAAACTATTCCGTGTTGCCTGCGTTTTGTGAACCGCGGGTAGGATAAACACTTTACTTCCCGTGTACATGGTGCGATGCCGAACCACGCCCACTTATTACGCATTATGATACGCCATATTTTCACTGATACGGTCCATGCTATCAAGTGCAGACCACAATGTGAAAAATGTAAATTAATCAAATACAAGTTGTAAAACGAGGCTTACTTACTGTTGCCAGTAGGTGGCGTTATTACTACATACAGACTAATGGATTTGTTCAGAATGGGGCTCTGATGAAGCGTGACCAATTTAGGGCCAGTTGGACAATGGTTCCACCGATTGAGGAAAAGTCACAGCTCTGACCACGGCCGTGTGACTGAGCTCATTTGAGCTGTGTATTTTAATTCTTCACAGCTTCACAGGCACTTCAGACCCAGCTGTCAAACATTTCCATGCCAAATTATGTTATTTACACAATTACCTGTTCACCATAATGGTACGCCATATTTTCACTGATATTGAAGTTTTTTATATATATATACCAGCTGTATATACCAGTGACATACCATATACCAGGAACATAACCAAGAAAAATGCCTTAATTTAAATTATGTTATGTGAATTTCTAACCTGAAGGGTGTTTTTTCCTGGGGTTTGGTTTGTGGAGGAGGAGCTTCCTCCAGATAGGCCTTCACCCAAAGGTTACACTGTTCTGACTAAAGCCATCTATTCGGCTGTTGTTAGTTGTTGTGGAAGAACTCCACAGTTTTTTCTTGCTCAGCCGCAGTGTTTCCCCTACCGTTCTACTAGGGGGGCGCCCCGCCCCGCCAACGGCACCTCCCGCCCCCCCCTGGAAGATCAACTTAATTATTAATTTTATTTTTTATTTTGTAATAAAGCGCCAGATCGCCAGAGGAATGTTATGTCTGTCTCTACATGGTCGCGCGTTTAGATCTCTGCTCACTGTATCGTGCACGGCGGAGTTCCATCCAGATGCGTGCACACACTGACACGTGCGCGCCCACACAGGTGAGCAACCTCCCACAAGCGGACAGAGAGCATGTCTCATGAACCACCTGAGAAGCAGCAAAAAATATCCGCGTTTTTTAGACGCTCCCAGGTTTATGATGGTAACAGCCACTCTCCTGCGAGTAGCAGCCGGAGGAGCTCTCCTGCTCCGGGTCCAAGTGCAGAGAAGAGCCCAAGCGCTGTACGCCCTGCCCCAGACAAGCATCTGTCCGGTCACCACCGGATGACAGGATTTGACCCACTTTGGCTGTTAGAGGGGAAATACTCCCCCTGGCTGTACAAGACGGATCTCGGTAAGACGGTAAAGCACAGCATCGCGAAATTCTCAAGCGCGCAGGCGCCTGGCTGTTAAAACGGGACGCGCATTTCTCAGCGCCGTTCAGCCCGCGATTCTGCTTTCTCCGCTTGTTGTATTTAACCGTTAACGCACCACGCCTCCCCTCCGTTGTTGCCAACTCCTCAGTAAGGAAAGTAGCTATTGGCTCTCCTAAAAGTCGCTGAGTGCCTAGTTTGCATAATGTAATGGTCGCTGTAGGCCAAACAAAAAGTGAGAAAAAAATCACCTTAAATATGTTAAGAACTACAAATAAGCTTTATTCTACAGAAGAGTATTACACAGATAAATTCCCAATGAATAAAAAAATAAAAAATGAATGCAATACGCTTCCGTATTCTTCTGTTGATTCTTTTTTTTTTAATCTTGCCATTGAAATATGCCATCACTTCTCAAAATAACTTCATGGCTTTAATGCTGTATCTAGACCCACATATATAAATACATTTTTTCCTGTATTATTAAATGTTAGAATATCAAATTGAATCAAAAGGCTGTTATGTGGGGTGGAACTGCTAGCTCTACGTCCAGCCCTCCTCCTTTATCCGGGCTTGGGACCAGCAAAATGATTCAAAAGAGACACTCTGGCAGAGCTAGTCTCCATAACACCAGAAAAAGTCGCTAGATTTGTCGCTAGTAGCTTTCGCCATGAGGATTTAAAAAGTCGCCAGATTTAGCAACAAAGTTGCTAAGTTGGCAACAATGCTCCCCTCGCAACCTCAGCCTGAACCCTTATTAACCCCACTGCGTCTATTCATAATAGCAACAACATAAACCATATCGATGTTTTTAAGAATCTGGTTAGGAAAGGGATGACATTACCAAGCAACACTTTAATCTATCACTGCTTAATCTATTTTCATCTGACCATTGTTCAAAACCGGCAAATCTTACGTGAAAAGATTTGTAATATAGATGGAAGTTTCAAAACAGTAACTTAACACAAACTAGGGTTATGGCGAAGTGCTCGATTCTAATTAGTCCTGTTTGATTGCTGTGGTAACAGTTTAGGTGCTGTGGTAACATTTTAGGTGGTAGAGAAGTCGTTCAGCTAGTAGGATCTCGACTTTCATCTTCTCTCACTTCATGCGCATGCTCCATGACGCTTTACATCGATTTGAACCACTCTGCTCCAGTGTTTCTGTGTTTTCTTGACAGGGCTTTGTGATAATTCTAGTTTAGTTCAATGTACAGTTCAGAAATTCAATGTACAGTTAAAAATCATTAAAAGAAACACATTAACATCATGATTCCTTTAAGTTTTTGAGTCTGTGACTACTAACCCCCCCGCCAAAGCTGTAAACCTAGGGGAAACACCGAGCAGTCTATGAGAAATGCCTTGCATAACCCCAGTTCACCAGCGAATCGTGCTGGTGGGGCTAGCTTGCATCCTGCTCCAACGGCCGGCCCAGTCAGGACGGGTACCACGGGTGTAGCAGCCGCTGCTACCGGAGGCTATGTGGCTGTGGTCGTCTGCACTAGATGATCGTGCAGGCCCTGACATTGTGTCAAGAGATGCCCCATCTGGGATGCCATGGCAGTCTGGAATTCCTCCTGACGGGAGAGCCGGGCTTCTTGGGCTTGCAGGGCTGCCGTGAGTTGTTCCATCCCTGCTGAGTCCATACTGGCCGAAGTGTAATGTCAGGCCTGGACTAGAATGAGGACTCAGATGCAGAGAAGTTCACATACAGCACACTTTATTGCGTTCAGATCCTCTATGATGAGTGACAACTTACTTGGCTATGAAACACTTACTAAATCTTTCTAGGACCTGGCAAAATAAGCACTAGGAAAAGAACAAGGTTTATAAACATACGTCGCTCCCGAAGGATGATAAACAAAGGCTCGAGTAATAAAACAAAAGCGCTCCCGAAGGAGGAAAAACCAAGCTATGAAAAAAGGACAAAAGAAAAGGCTCACCTAAACAGGAGGCTCATCAAACTAACTAGAACTCACTAAACATAAATCGCTCCAAAAGGGAGGAAGAAGAACAGATTTCCAAAGTACATAAAACGAAGCTAAACTAGAAAAACTTTAACAAACAAAAAATCACTCTCAAAGAGGATACCGACAACAACTTACGTGGTGTAGCAAAGATCAAGGCAAAACACGACTATGGCTGTGGACAAGGGCTTAGGTGCACGAACAAGAACAAAACACTTCGGCACAAGACAAAGGGGAGACGCAGACCCAAAGCACATGAGGGTGAAGGGAACAGGTGGAAACAATCCGGAATCAGTGACACATGAGGAAGGGTGAGTGACCTGAAACGAGAGGAGAGTTAGGATTTCAAAATAAAACAGGAAGTTACGAGACAGAAACCCCAAGACAAGACAACCCTCACCGCAGTGTGACAGTCGAAGGTCATAAAACATCTTCTGTCACTTTAACATTGTGTAAACAACATCACGATCAAACATATTACTTTTCATTTCTTTAAAGAGAGGGACAGAGTTTCATGTGATGTCAGAGCTGTCATCGTTCATTTCTACCAAGTGAAGCTTTTTGCTCACATGGTTGTTTACGCCTGACACAGGTCAAAACATGTCACTAACAAACACCTCAGGAGATTGGAAGTTTCAGTGTGTGGCAGCGTCTCCTTTTCCTTTTCATCCCTCTCACCACTTTTTGTTGATGCCGAGGTATTGTAAATCATTTGACTGGTGAAATGGGGAAAGAGCAGCAGGCTGTAATTTCAGAAGGCAGGTGACTGTTGAAATTGATTAGACGTTCTTTGTGATAGTCAGTGGGCTTAAGAGACGGTGATGTCGGTTTATTCTTTACACCCACATGAGCAATCTGACTGTCGAGACATCAAACGCACCATTGGCACAAGAATGAGCAACTTTAAATATTATAGAATTGATTACAGGGTTTGTGTCAGTCTTTTATTTGAACCTTTTCAAATGAGGGACAAGTTAAAGCATTCGGTCAACAATAGCTTGTTTCCAAGGGTAAATCATTAAACTAGTGCTGTCAAAAGATTAAAATATTTAATCGCGATTAATCGCATTTATGTCATAGTTAACTCAAAATTAATCGCGATTAATCGCAAATTTGGCAAGTGTCGGCCTACTTTGAGACAAATTAAACAAAGAACTGTGTAGGGCTATTTGAGTCCTCCCCATATTTGTGGAAAGAGTATGAAATAAGAAGTACCCTGTTTTTAAATAAATAAAAAACTTATAGCTGCAGCCTAGTAGCTTAAAAATATATATTTTAGTTGGCGAAATATTAAAAGAAAAAGCGAGAGCAGGTCAGACTGGAGGCGAGCACAGATACTGAAGCTCGGTAGAAACCAACTGCAGCTTCTGCTCTGATCAAGAAGCTGAGGCGCTGATCTCTGATCAGCTGAGACCAGAGAAACTCTGTGTTTTCACTGTTTCCATAGTTAAGAAGCAGTCAGTCACTGAGCTCTGATCTCACTGTGTCTCTCTGAGCGAGTGCGCGGGGGCAGGGGGCGGGGCTATGGTGCGCTATCTGGAACCACACACACACAGACGCACACACACACTCGCCCGCTCTTTGTACTTCATGACGGCCTGATACGATGATGTTTTTAAAAATTATTGTGACTTAGTCAACCACCAACATGCAAAAGCGTGTTTCACACGGCGAAAGCGTGAGAGATGGCAGCTCTGCGTTAATCTCGCGATAAAAAAATTAACGGCGTTAAAATGGGTTTGCGTTGACGCTGTTAATAACACGTTAAACTGACACTACAGCACTACATTAAACTAAATATTCTTTCTTAGCTCCCCCCTCTTCCCACCATCACGCACATACACACACTGAACATAGCACATTCCCATGGACTCAAACATGTATGGTCTTGGTCTCTTTTGAAAGGTAATATTCTTAACTTTCCCCCCCAAAAAAAGTCAAAATCACTTGAAGTGCTACTGGCATTGAGTAAAAGCAGTTGGCACACAGTGAAGTAGAAGGTTTTTATTTCCGCTTGAATATTTTTTAATAAACAGATGCCTGCAGATGACTCTAGCTTGGACTTATGAGCTGGAAAACACAATGGGACCCTAGCATGAATCCTTGAATAGCCCAAGTTCAAATTTGATAACAGTACCACAGAAAATTAATATTTGACAGATCTTTTCGTAGGGGCATGTCTAGATGTTTTCCACAAAGGCCATTTGGAGACTCCAAAGGACCCTTTGTAACCATGGTAACCAACCAGGCTGAATAGGCTAATTTTACACTCATACGTTTATATAAAAGAAACAAAACCGCCACACAGTCAAACACCTCCTTTGAGTTCCTTTGGTGACCAGAGAGATCATAGAAATTAGCGCCATCTTTAATCAGCAACCTACTGCCTTTGAGTTCCTTTGGTGACCAGAGAGATCAGAGACTTTGGCGCCATCTTTAATCCGCAGGCTACTTAACTGACCACTGAAGAGACACTTCTCAGTTTAATCAAACAGTTCAACATGACAACAAGTCAAGACAGCTCTACAAGTCAGACATCAGGAACACAACAACAACTCCATCTGTCAACAGCTGAGCGAATCATGATTCTAGACAACCGCTCCAACAGCAACGTGGAGCCAAACTCAGTGAATGCAATGGAGGAGCTTCTGCAACAATTTAAAGGCTCAAAGTCAAAGAATTTGAAGCTGTCGCTGGAGAACCAAGCTCTCAAGCAGCTACAGGCACGACTAAAGTCCAAGCTGAAGAAAAAGGACAGCATGTTGATAATGAAGGAGGATGTCGGCAGGGAAAGAGATAAAGTAATCGCTACTTTCCAAACTGAAAAGGTTGCGCTGGTCAATAAGAATGAGGAGCTCATGGCCAAACTGAAGACCGCACAGAATCAGATCCATGATTGCAAGACTGCCTGTAACCTCAGAGTCGACTACCTTGAGGGTCTGATATGGAAGCAGCTGTTGGAGAATCACGCCTGCTCTAAAAGAACCAAGGAGCTGGAGAGCCTGGTTGAAGCCAAAGAGAAGAAGTGGCTCAACGTGCAGGAGAAATTGCAAAATAATGTTGAGCTCACGGAAAAACTGAGGGCCATGCAGACTCAGATTCATCAGCTTGAGTCTGACACAGTCCTTAAAGTCAACACTCTGGAGGATCAGCTCAGGAGTGAGCAGGTGGAGAAAGAGACCTGCCTTCAAAAGATCAAAGAGCTGAACAGTCTGGTGGAAACCACAGAGAAAAAGTGGCTCAACGTGCAGGAGGACTTGCAAAAGAATGTTGAGCTCAGGGCAAAAATGTGCACTGCACAGACTCAGATCGGCGATTGCAAGGCTGCTTTTAACCTCAACACCGACTTCGTCGAAGGTCTGGTATTGCGGTTTTCCGTCTGCTCTGAAAGAGTCAAGGAGCTTGAGAGTCTGGTTGAAACCTCAGACCTTAAAGTCAACACTCTGGAGGCTCAGCTCAGGAGTGAGCAGGTGGAGAAAGAGACCTGCCTTCAAAGAACCAAGGAGCTGGAGAGTCTGGTTGAAACCACAGTGAAACCACCCAATGTTCAGAAGATGGAGGAGGATATTAAGTTCCTCATCGTGAAGTCTATTAAGCTTCAGGTAAGTGACATCAGCTCAGTTTTATTTGAACAATAACTTGTTGGCTTGTGAGTTTGTTTCAGATTTAGAGGTTTGGAGTGAAAATAATGAAACACGTGTCATCTCTGTCTTTTCAGGAGCTGGCTCTCATGTCAGACAGGGACAAAGCCAGAAGAAGGGAGGAAGAAAGAAAAGTTCAGAAGAAGCAAGAGAAGATAGAGAAAGATAAAAGAGAGAAGGAGCTGAAAGAGAAGAAGAATCAGGAGAGGAAGAAGCAGCAGAAGATAGCAAAAGAATTAATAGAGAAGCTGAGAGTGAAAAGATAAAAGCTGAGCATCCCTGCTAAATTTCTATTGTATCTGCTTGTAGGTTAAAGAAAAAAAGGAACTGCACACATATACCAAGCTTTATTAATAATTGACTGATCTAAACCTATGATTCAATTTTAGGACTTCAGAAACGTCATAAAGATATCGTCATTGTCTTAATATAGAAAATATATTGTTTTATGTGATTTTAAACCCTATAAGTTACCGTACAGCGGTAAAAATACCTGAAACTCCATGTAAACTAGATCCAGACTTTTATTTGGATCTGCATGTAGTTTGCACACATTCATCGATAGTTGATAATATGTCTGAATTTCTAAATCAATATTCATACACAATTAACTGAGGAATCAATGGAAGTGTTGAAAAGTGTTCAATCTCACAATGTGAAAGACACGGAATTCGTTATTTTTAAATGTTTTTTTCTCTGACTCATAACATCTTTCCACTAAAAGTCATTGAAATCTGTCCAATATATTTTTTGCTGTGAACAAATAAACAAATGCAGAAGAAAACAAAACCTCGTCGATGTCAGGCCTGGACTAGAATGAGGACTCAGATGCAGAGAAGTTCACATACAGCACACTTTATTGCGTTCAGATCCTCTATGATGAGTGACAACTAGCTTGGCTATGAAACACTTACTAAATCTTTCTAGGACCTGGCAAAATAAGCACTAGGAAAAGAAAAAGGTTTATAAACATACGTAGCTCCCGAAGGATGATAAACAAAAGGCTTGAGTAATAAAAGAAAAGCGCTCCCGAGGGAGGAAAAACCAAGCTATGAAAAAAGGACAAAAGAAAAGGCTCACCTAAACAGGAGGCTCATCAAACTAACTAGAACTCACTAAACATAAATCGCTCCAAAAGGGAGGAAGAAGAACAGATTACCAAAGAACACAAAACGAAGCTAAACTAGAAAAACTTTAACAAACAAAAAAACACTCTCAAAGAGGATACCGAAAACAACTTACGTTGTGTAGCAAAGATCAAGGCAAAACACGACTATGGCTGTGGACAAGGGCTTAGGTGCACAAACAAGAACGAAACACCTCGGCACAAGACAAAGGGGAGACGCAGACTATAAGCACATGAGGGTGAAGGGAACAGGTGGAAACAATCCGGAATCAGTGACACATGAGGAAGGGCAAGTGACCTGAAACGAGAGGAGAGTTAGGATTTCAAAATAAAAACAGGAAGTTACGAGACAGAAACCCCAAGACAAGACAACCCTCACCGCGGTGTGACATACCCCCCCCCTCTAGAGGCCGGTGTCCAGTTGCTGGTTTAGGCGTTTGGTCTGGTCGTTGGCCTCCGGGTGGTAACCCGAGGTCAGGCTGGCCTTAGCTCCGATGAGCCGGAAGAACTCCCTCCAGAACCGGGAGACAAACTGGGGACCCCGGTCTGAGACAATGTCTTTGGGAAATCTGTGAACCTTAAAAACATTGTTCATCATGATCTCCGCTGTTTCCTTGGCAGAGGGCAGTTTTGGCAGAGCAATGAATCTAGCCATCTTGGAAAATCTGTCCATCACTGTGAGGACAGTGGTGTTACCTTGAGAGACCGGAAGCCCCGTGACGAAGTCCACTGAGATGTCGGACCACGGTCTGGAGGGGATGGGAAGTGGCTGCAAGAAACACATGCGTGACCCGGAGGACGTCTTGTTCCGGGCGCAGACCGAACAAGCCTCTACGTACTCCCGGACCTCCGGTTCCATGGAGGGCCACCAGAACCTCCGGGAGATAGCGAACATCGTTCTTCGAACCCCCGGATGGCAGGAAAGCAGCAAGGTGTGGCCCAATGGATCACATGTGGGCGTAATTCAACCGGGACAAACAAACGATTCTCTGGGCACCCACTAGGTGATAAGGCCTCACCATTAGCCTGCTTAACCTAATTTTCTATCTGCCAAGTCAGTGCTCCAACCACACAGGTAAGTGGGAGGATCGTTTCTGGGTCCTTGGCAACAGGTTCGGGGTCGAAGAGACGAGACAGGGCGTCTGGCTTGACGTTTTTGGACCCCGGCCTGTATGACAGAGAAAAGGATAATCGGTTAAAAAATAGCGCCCACCTGGCCTGGCGAGAATTGAGTCTTTTGGCTTTCTTGATGTATTCTTGATTTCTATGATCAGTCCAGACATTGCCGGATGTTCAGCCCCCTCGAGCCAGTGTCTCCACTCCTCCAGCGTGAGTTTGACCGCCAGCAACTCCCGGTTACCAACGCCGTAGTTCCGCTCCGGACAGCCGCCGTGACAGGAAGGCACAAGGATGCACCTTACCATCCTGCTCTGACCACTGGGAGAGGATGGCCCCGACCCCTTCGTTGGAAGCGTCCACCTCTACCACGGACTGTCGTTGAGGGTCTGGCAGGGTGAGGATGGGAGCCAAGGTAAAGCGGTGCTTGAGGATCCGAAAAGCAGCATCAGCTTCAGGAGACCAGTGGAACTGCACCTGTGTGGAGGTAAGAGCATGGAGAGGAGCAGCTATTGCGCTGAAGCCTCTGATGAACCGCCTGTAAAAGTTAGAAAACCCAAGGAACTGCTGAACCTTTTGCAGCTATCAGGTGTAGGCCACTCGACCACAGCGCTAATTTTAGCAGGGTCCATCTGCACTCTTCCAGGGGCTACGATGAAGCCCAGGAAGGAGACAGTGTCGGCATGGAATTCACTCTTTTCTGCTTTGACATATAATTTATTTTCTAGCAATCTTTTCAGTACTTGAGTTACATGGTCTTGGTGTTCTTTCAGGTCAGACGAGTAGATAAGTATATCATCCAAATACACATACACGAAAAGGTCAAGAAAGTCTCTTGACACGTCATTTATCATCGCCTGGAAAACGGCAGGAGCATTTGTGAGACCAAAAGGCATGACCTTATACTCATAGTGTCCACTGGGTGTATTAAAACCAGTCTTCCATTCGTCACCTTCTCTAATCCGCACCAAGTGATAGGCGTTGCGAAGATCCAACTTGGTGAAGATCTTGGCCTGTTGGAGCTGGTCAAACACGGAAGACATAAGAGGAATTGGATATCGATTCTTTATCGTGATGTCATTGAGTGGGCTATAGTCAATGCAAGGTCTTAGGGAGCCATCCTTCTTCTTCACAAAGAAGAACCCGGCTCCGGCCGATGATGATGAGAGGCGAATCAGCCCTGCTTTCAGGGAGGTCTCGATGTACTCCCGCATGGCTCCCCTATCTGGCCCAGAAACTGCGTAAAGGCGACTCTTGGGAATGGTTGAGCCCGGAATCAGCTCAATGGCACAATCATAGGGTCGGTGAGGAGGAAGTGAGAGGGCCTTAGTTTTGTTAAAAACCTCTTTGAGGTGGTGGTCTCCAGTTTATATGGGGATTGTGCTGAAATAACCATGGCTGTCCTAAAATTAGAGTCTGTGACGGTGACTTGAATACATAGAAACGAATGTTCTCCTGGTGATGGTTAATGCACAGTTTGAGAGGTGCTTGATATGTGTGATAATAAAAAGTTCCTGTCCATTAAGTGCTTTAGCTCTGATGGGCTTAGCTAAAAGTTCTGTGTGAACGCCCAGTTGTTCTACTAGTTCCCAGTCCATCAAACTTTCATCAGCCCCTGAGTCGATGAGCGCCTTAAGTTCAGTGGTGCTGTGGTGCATTACCTGGACGGTCGTGAGAGTGCGTGAGGTGGTGCCAGAACCCTTGTATTCACTCACCACCATGGTCCTTCTGGCAGTGCAGGTGGCGACGAGATGACTGGATTCACCGCAGTAGAAGCATCGGCCTTCCTGCAGACGTCTCTGTCGTTCCCCGGGTGTTAGTCGAGCTCTTCCTAGCTGCATGGGCTCTCCCTATTCTTCCGGAGGGGAATGATGATGTTGCTCTAGCGGTGATCGACGGGTGGTAGAGCATCCTGGTGCTTAAGTGCGTAGGGGTCTCTCCATCGTTGTGGGTCTCGGGAGACGTTGCTGCCTAAGTTAGCGGGTTCTGTTGTCTGTCCGGATTGCGAGTGCGATGAGTGAGTCGAGATCTGTAGGTAGGTCCAAGGGAACCCAAAGGTCTTGGATAGGAGCTGCCAGCCCCTTCAAAAACACGTCGTATAAGGCCGTTGCATTCCAGCCACTCTCCGCCGACAAGGTGCGGAAACGGATAGCGTAATCACACACGGATTCGCTGCCCTGTCTCAGCCCGCTCAGCTCCCCAGCCCTCTCCCGGTCGGTCGTTACCGGGTCGAAAGTCTTCCACATTGCCGCTTCAAACTCCGTGAGGGAGTGGCAAACTGGCAAATCCCGGGCCCACTCTGCTGATGCCCATGCCTTGGCTCTTCCGGTAAGGTGGGAAATCATAAAGGCGATCTTGAATCGGTTAGACGGAAAAGCATGGGGGTTTAGTACATAGTGTATGGAGCAGCAGTGTTTCCCCTACCGTTCTACTAGGGGGGCGCCCCGCCCCGCCAACGGCACCTCCGGCCCCCCCTGGAAGATCAACTTAATTATTCATTTTATTTTTTATTTTGTAATAAAGCGCCAGATCTGTCTCTACATGGTCGCGCGTTTAGATCTCTGATCACTGTATCGTGCACGGCGGAGTTCCATCCAGATCCACGCACACACTAACACGTGCGCGCCCAGACAGGTGAGCAACGTCCCACCAGCGGACAGAGAGCATCTGAGAACATGTCTCATGAACCACCTGAGAAGCAGCTAAAAATATCCGCGTTTTTTAGACGCTCCCAGGTTTATGATGGTAACAGCCACTCTCCTGCGAGTAGCAGCTGGAGGAGCTCTCCTGCTCCGGGTCCAAGTGCAGAGAAGAGCCCAAGTGCTGCACGCCCTGCCCCAGACAAGCATCTGTCAGGATTTGACCCACTTTGGCTGTTAGAGGGGAAATACTCCCCCTGGCTGTACAAGACTGATCTCGGTAAGACGGCGAAGCACAGCATCGCGAAATTCTCAAGCGCGCAGGCACCTGGCTGTTAAAACGGGACGCGCATTTCTCAGCGCCGTTCAGTCCGCGATTCTGCTTTCTCCGCTTGTTGTATTTAACCGTGAACGCACCACGCCTTCCCCCCATTGTTGCCAACTCCTCAGTAAGGAAAGTAGCTATTGGCTCTCCTAAAAGTCGCTGAGTGCCTAATTTGCATAATGTAATGGTCGCTGTAGGCCAAACAAAAAGTGAGAAATAAATCACCTTAAATATGTTTAGAACTACAAATAAGCTTATTCTACAGAAGAGTATTACACAGATAAATTCCCAATGAATAAAAAAATAAAAAATGAATGCAATACGCTTCCGTATTCTTCTGTTGATTCTTTTTTTTTATCTTGCCATTGAAATATGCCATCACTTCTCAAAATAACTTCATGACTTTAATGCTGTATCTAGACCCACATATATAAATCATTTTTTTTCCTGTATTATTAAATATTAGAATATCAAATTGAATCAAAAGGCTGTTATGTGGGGTGGAACTGCTAGCTCTACGTCCAGCCCTCCTCCTTTATCCGGGCTTGGGACCAGCAAAATGATTCAAAAGAGACACTCTGGCAGAGCTAGTCTCCATAACACCAGAAAAAGTCGCTAGATTTGTCGCTAGTAGCTTTCGCCATGAGGATTTAAAAAGTCGCCAGATTTAGCGACAAAGTTGCTAAGTTGGCAACAATGCTCCCCTCGCAACCTCAGCCTGAACCCTTATTAACCCCACTGCGTCTATTCATAATATCAATGTTTTTAAGAATCTGGTAAGGATAGGGATGACATTACCAAGCAACACTTTAATCTATCACTGCTTATTCTATTCTCACCTGACCATTGTTCAAAACCGGCAATTCTTAAGTGAAAAGATTTGTAATATAGATGGAGGTTTCAAAACAGTAACTTAACACAAACTAGGGTTATGGCGAAGTGCTCGATTCTAACTAGTCCTGTTTGATTGCTGTGGTAACAGTGATTTTATGTGGTAGAGAAGTCGTTCAGCTAGTAGGATCTCGACTTACGTCTTCTTTCACTTCATGCGCATGCTCCATGACGCTTTACATCGATTTGAACCACTCTGCTCCAGTGTTTCTGTGTTTTCTTGACAGGGCTTTGTGATAATTCTAGTTTAGTTCAATGTACAGTTCAGAAATTCAATGTACAGTTCAAAATCATTAAAAGAAACACATTAACATCATGATTCCTTTAAGTTTTTGAGTCCGTGACTACTATCTAAGAAGCCTTGCTTGCCCTTGTTAAATTAAGTAGGTCTTGCAGATGTTTGTGTCTCCCTGTTCTTCAGCCTCATCTTTGCTTCACTTTTATTTTGACATTCAGCCGGATGTAATAGGGAAGTTGTTGCGCACGCACGTCCACGCTCTGCTGTGGCCACACACGTGAAGTTGGAGAAGAAGAGGCTGGTGGCGTCATGTCCAAAGCGAGTATGTGTTGAATAAGTTGTGACTAAACGTGTCCGCTCTGTAATGAACTGCATGTGAGTGTTTACGCATTTTGTCGTTTGTTGTCTTTCACAGAACAGAAACGGGCCAAACGTCTCGGCCTCTTGGGGAAGGTGAGCTAATGTGCTAATGTGTCAGATGCTAACTGGGCTGCAGCTACCAGGATACTTCTCTGTCGCAGGACAACACAAACAGACAGCCCTGAGCTCCATGCTACTGTGAACACACACACACACACGCACACTGTCAATGTCATGACGCTTAAAGTATATCCGTGTGCCGTGGCCCTGAAGTGCACATCACAACGACACAAAACCCAACAGCACACCTCAAATCAAATATTTTTGGGAAAGATTTGAGCCTTGTGTTTTGCTGTTATGATTTGTTATGGGTTTGTGTTGTTGTGTGTGTCATGATTTGTAGTGGTTTCATGATTTGTTAAGGGTTTGTGTTGTTGTGTGTCATGATTTGTTGTTGTTGTCGTTGTGTTTCATTAACTATTGTTTAGTTTCATGATTTGTTGTCGTGTTGTGTTTCTCCAGTTGCTGTTGTGTGCTTTGTTGTAGTGTTGTGGGATAGTTTTTTTGTGTTTTCCCAGTTGTCGTTATGATTTGTCCTTCAAGGCAAGATTATCCTTGGCACTGATACAGGTACATAACAGTTCAGTACCTAATAGGTAGTCAGCATAATCTCTTAATAATACATTTGCCTTTAGTGACTTTCAGTGCTTGGTACTACACAACTTAAACAACTGCAGAGTATCTCATGTAAAGACATTACAGCCTGCATCATTGGGACAGATGCCAATACTTATTTCCGGGCCTAACCAGATTCCAATATTCATACAAAATGGCTGATATTATATATACAGTTGTCTTTGAGTGTGTAAGTTATATTGAAATAGGAAAAGCACAGGATTACTTTCCAGCAATGTATTTCACTACCAGAACGTGAAATCACCTCCTGCCTCCACACCACTGTCTGCTCAGCTGTGATCTGTAAGGTGCTGTAGAAATCGTGTTGTACACAGTGCAGTCAAGACCTCACTCTGCTGGACAAGCTATGTGATGGCACCACCTCTAAATCAGAATGGCATTCAGTAGATTCAAGATTCAATACTTTATTGTCATTTGCACTACAATTACATTCAGCAGTCGCCGGCAATAAAATGCTTGGGTCACAGGCTGCCTTCTATCCATGCTCAAGGTATTCCACATGCAAAAAATAAGTAACAGTATATATACTCAAACTGAACCAAATTAAAATCAGTTCTGAAGAGGTGGGTTTGGAGCAATTATTTATATTGTCAGTTAATGAGCTTTGCAACTTGCTGTAAGATGATTTTTTTTGTCAACCAAAATATAATGGATTATCATACAACATACTGTATCTGGGCTCTTTTTGTCTACAGGCCATTGAAGGACAAAAGGGTGTAGCTCAAGATAAGCCCAAGAGTAAAGAGCAGTCGTCTGTGCAGCACATCACCAACCACAGAAAACCAGAAGAAATCAGAAAGCAACGGGTAAAATATTCAAGCGTCATGTGTGTACTTATATTTGAGGTGACATTGTTGGTGTTTTGTTGAAGTAAACCAATCTTTTAATCGATCCTCCCTTATTAGCTCCAAGAACTACAAGAAAAGCAGAAAGTCTCCAGAGAGCGAGAGCTGATGAAGAGGAGGAATCTGCAAAGCTTTCAGAATGACATCCTACAGCGACAGAGAGATTTCGAGCACAAGGTTAGTGTCGGTCTGTTTGGTGCAAAAGACACCAATGAAAATCGCTGCATATAATGCATTTGCTGCTTGAGTGATTTGTGTTTTCTATTTTGTGTTCACAGGAGACGGAGATGCAGCTTTTGGAAAAGCATGTTAATTTTGAGAATGAGAATTCAAGAAAGGCATATTACAGAGAATTTAAAAAGGTATGCAGCTAGTCCATGCATGATGCCTCTGGTCCATATCTGAAGAATAGTACTGTGGTTTTACAAACGTATTCATGGAACCTTTTTTTTTTGTAAGGTTGTCGAGGCTGCAGATGTGATTTTGGAGGTTTTGGATGCACGTGACCCTCTTGGCTGCAGGTGTCCTCAGGTGGAACAGGCAGTCATTCAAAGTGGAACAAACAAGAAAATAGTTTTAGTCCTTAATAAAATTGGTAAGTTACAGACAGAGTTAATCGTCTAAATTTCTAGACAATAAATTCGATGACCTGCTAGCAATGTTCCCCATTAATTATCTAGACCGTTACGGCCTGCCATATGGTCAGTTTCGTAATTATTGAAAAAATTATGTTTTACACTTAGTAACATCTTAAAATCAGAGGTTGCTAAGCCATTAGCATCATGCTCGCTTGCGTTGTCACACAACTGAAAGCTACTGTGCTCGCGTTGGAGTCGATAATTTTACCATCCACCTATTGTGAAATCCAATGCGGCTCTATCTCACATATGTTTCACTCTAGTTTCTGTACCTGTCACTCTGAATGTGTTGCGCAAATGTATTGTGACCTTTGTGCATGTGCATATGCACCCCCATTACTGCCATAGATCAAATTAATTCTTTGGAAAATGCTCATCCTAGTCGTCCCATTTATCTGGTCAAATATTGAATGCGTGACTTCAAAGTATTTTCTTTAACTGCAGATCTGGTGTCAAAGGAAATAGTGGAGAAGTGGATAAAGTACCTTCGCAACGAGTTTCCAACTGTGGCTTTCAAAGCATCTACTCAGCAACAAAACAAAAACTTGGTATGGAATACAATTTGTATGTTTGGATAGGCAAAAAATACTCAACC
The DNA here is from genome assembly GCF_949316205.1 of Platichthys flesus. Classification (NCBI taxonomy): domain Eukaryota; kingdom Metazoa; phylum Chordata; class Actinopteri; order Pleuronectiformes; family Pleuronectidae; genus Platichthys; species Platichthys flesus. Next base: position 7,694,979 of record NC_084946.1, on the reverse strand, counting down.
TCATCCCAAATTCTTAAAGTAATGGAATCGGATGATTTCACACAAAGACTAAACAAATATTATCCTCCTTACATGGACAGAAACGCAGTAATGTTCCAGTGACAAAAGCCACCACAGAGCTCCTCAGTACCAGTGCTTGTATTGGTGCAGACTGCTTAATGAAGCTACTGGCAAACTACTGCCGCAACCTGGACATAAAGACAGCCATCACTGTAGGAGTTGTAGGTAAGGAACACATCCAGCAATTCACTTGATTTTTTTTCTGGTTAAAGACGTACAGGGCTCCAATTTGAAATCAATCTGTTTAATCTTTTTTTTGTAGGTTTTCCAAATGTGGGAAAGAGTAGTTTGATTAACAGTCTGAAACGGGCACGAGCTTGTAGTGTCGGGGCCACTCCAGGTGTCACCAAGTAAGTTTACAACAAGATGTCCATCCAGCTCTCCTGCTAAACCCAGCAGGCCTCCTCCCTGTTTTACTGATGGTTCTGTTGATTTCAGGTGCCTTCAGGAGGTTCATCTGGACAAACACATAAAGCTTCTGGATTGCCCTGGCATCGTCATGGCAATTTCAACGACTGATGCAGCCATGATTCTTCGTAACTGTGTGAAAATCGAACAGTTGGTGGATCCCCTTCCACCTGTTGAAGCCATCCTGAGACGCTGCAACAAAGCACAGGTGCGTCATTTAGTTACAACCCTTATGAACGTTGCTTGACGGTGTGATTTTCACGCTGCAGTGTTACGGTATTTCTGTTGGATGCACAGATCCTCGAGCACTACCGAGTTCCAGACTTTCACACAGCCCTGGAGTTCTTGGCATTGCTTGCCCGACGACAAGGCAAACTAAGGAAGGGAGGACTGCCCGATACTGATAAGGCAGCAAAGAGTGTATTAATGGACTGGACAGGGTGGGTTCAAAATAAGGATTGTGCAATCTTTCAAAAGACTTGAATAACGTTTCATATCAAATTGCAAATATCCACATGTTGTGTTATCTAGGGGAAGGATCAGCTACTTCACACATCCGCCAGAGACGCACACGCTCCCCACACACGTCAGCGCTGAGATTGTTACGGAGATGGGTAAAGCTTTTGACTTGGATGAGCTGGAAAAAGGAAATCAGGAGGTTCTTGCTGGTAAGAGAAAGAGTCTGTTTGGTCAAGTCACCAGAAAAGCCCTAAATAAAATTCTCTATTATCCATAGTGGTGTACAAGTATCCTGCTTACTCTGGATAATCTGCTGCCATCACCACTCTATTTTGATTTCTATGTTAGAAAGTTGTTTTGGAAAAACTGTTCAGAATCTTAGTTTATCTCAAGCCCACAAAACATTAGGATGAAATAATATTCATTCAATATTCACTTGGATATAAGACAATTGTTGTGAACTGACCATAAACATGGTTTTCATTGTTAATTTCTAGATTGTTACAGAACTGTTAGAATCTTTTTTATTTAACACCCACATCTGTCTGTATGTGGCCTGCATATCTCAAGAGCCATTCATCTTATTAGCTCCACACTTGACATGTGTATGAAGAAGGGTCCAGGAATAAGTAGTGTTGAATTTGGTGGGATTTGAAAATTCAATACTAATAAACATTGTTTAAACACGCAACCAGCTCTCTGAGGCAGGAAGGACTTCGGGGTTGCATGGCTGTGATCACGTTAAACAAGCAGCTTGAACTCATCAACTGAGTTCAAGCTGTCATTGTCGCCATGAAATGAGAATGGCAAAAACAACTGGTTTCTCAGTTCAGGGTTCTGCTTACAGAGTCAAGCTTCACTGTGATTTGAACAAACCGGTAAAAAGTTCTGTGTTGCAGCTTTTGTTATGTCAAACAGCAGGTCTTTTTTTGCCTTGTCTCAATCACTGCAGGCCAGCATACAGTTTCAGAGAGAGGGCTTTAACCATCATCACCAGAGGCCAAACAGGCAGGTTTAGAATGGACACCCCACTAGTGTTTTGAACTTGAAATGCGAAGATAGGAAGTTGGGAGGGTTCCTGAAATCACCTCAATTTGTACAGACTACATGGTTTGTATTTTTTTTTTTAAGCTGCAGTGGCTCAAAAGTTGGATCTTTTTTTGTTGTGTTTCAGAGTCCTCTTGTGCCGACATTCAGATGGGATTCTGCATGGAAACCACTGGGATGACAGAGGGTGGCCCGGGGGAACCTCCTTCTAACCTGGAAATGGAAAGAGTTTCCATAGAGGAGCCAGAATTTAAGGAGGAAGCAGAAGCTATGGAGGATGACCAAGACACAGAGGTGAGAAATAAAGCTGCCTTCACATTTTCAGTGTTTACTGAACAAGCGTAATGTAATTAAATCTATATTATTTCCCTAACTCTTGATAATATTGCTTTTCCAAAAAAGTTTGGACCTATGACAGTGGAGATAAAATCTCAGAAGTTGAGGCCTGATGCATCTGCGGAGGCTGCAGCCAGAGCTCCGAACCTGAAGGATATCTTGTATGTAGATCCTCTGCAGCAGGGCCAGGCTCTCCTGGCTGCCGGCAAGAAGAGGAAAAAGCAGCAGAAAAGAGCTGGTTTGTACAAATATCAGAGTCAGTCACATTCTTTTATTATTGACTAAGTTTACATAGACACAAATATTTGGATTTAAATAGCATTTTTTGATTACCTTAACCCGAATAAAGTCAATCCTCGGAATAAGGAATAATCAAATTAAGACATTGAGGGTTCTGACCTGAGTTACGTAATGTCAACATATACTTGTCTTAATGGTATTATAAGGTCCCATTGGCGTTTTCGCGGCCTTTTGAAGCATCAATAAATAGCAGTTACCAACTACTTGATGACACAAGCTCTGGGTGTAGACTAGATGAAATATTAATAAATAAAAAGGACTTAAAGCATTTGCAAATGGTCAATGTTAGCCTTGTGAATCAAACTTTTTCAGGTGAGTGTTTTAAAACAGGAAGAATAGCATCACGGTCTTAGTTGTAATCCAACTATGCTATGTAACATGTAATCAGGAAAATCAATGGGTTATTTTATTTGTTATTCTTGTAAATACCATAATTGAAATATTACCTATACTGAATAAGGATATAGTTGGTCTATTACTGTCCATGTAAACGTAGTCATGTGTGATTTCTTTCAAGTCAGTATATGGTCATCTCATGTCATTTACTTCACTCGGTTCTAATGCAAGTTCAAAAATACCTAAAAGATCTTTCCTGACTTGGTAGACACATACACACACTTTTCTATGCAAATAATACTGATCTGTTTTTCTTTTCCTCTCCTTTACAGACAAAATTGCTACAAAACTCTCAGACACCTTGACATCTGCAATGGACTTCTCATTTGACTAAAAGATTGATTGAAATAAAAGGTTAAAAGTGTGCATTGTGTTTTTTCTCGTTATTTAATTTTTCAAATGGGTGTTCATCTGGCATATCATAATCCTATTTAGCCACTGGTCCTGAAAGGTCTATGAAAGGGATCTATGGCAGATATTTTATATAAAATAATCCTAGTGATGTTTTCACTAGTATTTCATCTAAATTGTCCAAATTGTTATTTTCTTTACCATAGAATGGGCCCTTTTATATGGAAATACTTCGTAGTTACATAGGGACCAGGTTCTCTCTACGCAGGCAACATTGTTTTTTTACAGTAGCCCCGACTGGACAAACTAAACACGTTTAAGTTTTTATGACAACCAAAGGCTGTCACAGGTTCTGTTTCATGTGTGGAAGGGGTATTCAGCTGCAACATGCAACTCCACCACTAGCTGTCACTAAATGCTACACACCGAACGTTTAAAGTAATCCAGAAAGTTTTGATTGGTTTTGCTTTGGTATCTGCACCTTCACTGCGCATGATCCATCTCCACATGTATGTACCTCTTTTACATGGGATCAGATTTTGTGTATTATTGTAATTAAGAAGTCTAAGTGCTGGTGCAGCAATGACGGAGGCCGCAGTGAAAGTGAAGTGAAGTCACAGCTGTCAGGTTCCGGGTAACGTGGATGACCTCAGCCCGTCGGCCCGAGGTAAACAAGGCTGGAGGAGCTGCGGCTAGCGACTGTTCAAGAGCCCGTATTCACCGACTGACAGACATGGCCAAGAAAGCGAAGGACTTCGGGGTTGCATGGCTGTGATCACGTTAAACAAGTCCACCATCACAGTACGTGTGTTTGTCTTCATTCTCGAGTTATCTCGCTCCGTAGCATTAGCTTCAGGGGAGAACTGACGGCGGCTAGCCACTTAGCTAAACTCCAACTTCCTACTTCGACTTCGCTGTGTCCGTGTCCCGAGGGGCTGTGGTTACTCCTCACGACAGAAATGTTCGCCCTCCCCGTTGGAAGGTGACCGTGAAGCCACTGCAGAGCGTCTATCGTGTCAAAGGCAGCTTCAGTAGTGTTGTGTGCGCCATTAGCAGCACGGAGCTGTCAACTGAACCGCGCTAACTCATGGCGCTAGATTAGAGCTAGCCAAAAATAGAGATTACGAAAACAGCTAAACGCAGACCGGCTGAGCGCTGACTATCCGTGTTTCAAATGGCTCCCAATCCCATTAAAACAGTGAAATGACTCAGACGTGTGCGGGTTTGATGGCAGCGTGTTGGTCAGAAGAGACGAGGACCACTTTTAACTCAACAGATCCATGGGGAAGAAGCCGTTCTGAGAAAGATGCGCCATGTAAACACACGCGTGCACAACTTGTAACAGCATGAATCCATGTACATTTGCAATGAAAAGTCCCAGTGTACGGACTCTGGAATCCGTGTCTACGCAGCCACTAGCGGACCATGTCAAAACCACTATGTAATCCATGTGGTCAGATGTAGTGATGTGGGTCTTTGCTGATAAGCAGGGCCACTGAAGGCAGACAATATGGATGCTGATGTGAGGTGTGTGGTAAGAGCTCGTGGTTAATATCCAGCCGATCTTTCAGAGGAAGAGGTTTGGAGCTGAAATTGGTAAAACTATATTTGGTCTCACATTAGATGAGAGATTGTAACAAAGTGATTGATTTAAAAAAGATAATAGCCTGAAGAAGATATAGTTATGTGACTGTATTGGATTCAGCTTTGTCCATATGTTGTCTAGTGACATTATGTAGTGTCACTGCCAACTATGTGGATGTTTTTGTTATTTTTCTTGGTAGACATGAGCGGTTCCATGCTGTGCTGAAAACGAATTCCACCAACTTGGCTGTGAGATCATACGTTATTCTACTCTATTCTAAGATACAAAATGAAAGTAGAAAAAAAAGGCTGGAATTTCCCACATCAGTTTAGCACAAGTCGTATTTTACAGAGCCAAGACAAATGATTTCATAATAGAGCCATTGCCCCCCCATTACCAGCTTGACCAGTTACCAGGATGATGTCAAGGAAGGTGGATGAACTCATTTGCAGCACAGTATCCATAACATCCAGCAGGAAGGCGGATCAGCAAATGAATACCAGGAAGAAGGGGGGGGGGGGGTGGGGGGGGGCTCCTGGGATCCGATTTAATAAAGTTAAACTACAAATGGTGAAGTTCACTGGATGTCCACCTGTGTTCAGTTATGCTGCTCACCACTAACCCATCTACATACTTTTGACATTGAACTTCAGTTGAGGTTTGAAGGGGACAGTCTTGACCCTGACATACAAGATGAATCTTGGCCATTTTGATTCTATTGGAGTTTCACCACAGGGGAGATGGCGTGGAAAACCATTTTAAAATGCAGGAAGTTGAGACCGTCATGCTTTCAAATGCCTCGAATTCAGATAACAGCTTTAAGAAAGAAGAGCATTTGAGACAGTAATTCTGGAAGTGAGAACTTCCCCATAGTATCTCAGTTTCTACAGAAAATACTACAATGTATTAAGCCGGAAGCCTGGATCATATGTGATTGTGTAATATAAGTGACGCATGATAACTGAATTCAGGAACTATATGGGTGTTATGTTAGATTTCTCAAGTTATTGTGCAAGAAAATTGTCTGTCTTTTTCACTAAATATCAGATTGTAATCACAGTTGTATGAGATGTTTAAAAATGTTTCGTTATAGAAGTTTATTTGTTATATTTCAAAATGCAGTCGTTGAAACCAATGGTGGAAGGGACCTCTCTATAGGTCCCAATAACCTCAGCACTAGAATACTACAGTTGATTACTTTAATGATAGTGTCCTGTAAAAATCAAAGTACATAACATGCTGTGAATTAGTTGTATTATAAACTGTCTATAATTATTCTTTGTTCTGTTTTTGGTCTCCAGCTCCGTTCTTAGATCTGGATCTGTCTCCTCAGCCATGTCTTCACGTGTGTTGCTGCGGCAGCAGCTGATGCGAGAACAAGCCCAGGAGCAGGAAAGACGCGAGGCCCAGCAGCAGGCCTCTGCCTCTCAACTCCGGGCCACCGACTCCACTCCAGCCATCTCTGTCACACTTCCCCCGAATGCTGCCCGTCCCCCTCCGGCACAAGTGCCAGTGGAGGTGCTAAAGGTACGCATGTTTATATGTTCATCACTTGTGTTCTTTATTTTGTAAAGTCTGATTATATCAGAACATCTGTCCCTAACAACTGTTCAAATGATCAGGTGCAGACCCATTTGGAGAATCCCACCAAGTACCACATCCGGCAGGCCCAGAGGCAGCAGGTGAAGCAGTACCTCTCCACCACCCTGGGCAACAATGCAGTTACTCAGACCCTGGGGTTGTCCCCTGTGCAGCAGTCCAGCTCTGCTCCTGAAGTGGCCCCCACTGCCAGCAGTGTCCCCAACAGTCCCATGGCTCTGCTCAACATCGGATCCAACAAGGAGGAAGTAAGGACAAATGCCTGTTCACAGTGATTTTAGTTCTTATGTGTGGCTTTGACTTTCTGCCACCACAGATTACACAACCTTGTCAAAAGTTGCGTTTCTGCAAAATGACAGTGGTGTTTTTTTTAGTCTGCTTGCGGCTCACTTCTTGCTTAATTACTTTCCGTTTGTTTTTGCAGTGATATGCCCAAAGGTCCCACTGTAATGATGCATGCCTTTTTTCATCATACCCCTGTTGACCTGTTGTCACAATAAGATGTTAAATACTGCACCCACTGTTTAACCAAGCAGGTCCTCCTCCTGCACGCTTTTCTGCCTTTGAAACCAGGCCCCCTCAGAGATGTTACATTGGTTTAAATGTGAAGTGTTGGTATTCAAGCTTCAATTAAGACACTATACACATGCATGCTATGTTGATTACTTTTACACATTTAACCCTTAAGGCTTTACTTCCTTTTGACAATCTGTGTTTTCTCTCCACTGCTTTATCTAGATTGACGATGTGATCGACGACATCATTAGTCTTGAATCCAGTTTTAATGACGACATCATTACGTTGATTGACTCAGGTCTTCAGTTACCTAGCACGGTATGCAGAACAATGTATTTGCTGAATACTTCCTCTTTTAAGTTCCCTTCTTCTGTAAGTCTGCAATGACAGACTAGCACTGTCGATTTTGCTGTGGATTTCTGGCGGCACTGTCGCATTAACCTTTGAGACCCAGAGTGTTTTTCTTCTGTGTGGAATTCTGAAGTCGTGGGAGCAAATATACACTTTTGGCACTCAGATACTATTCGTCACAGAAGTGCTGCCTGGGCGGGGTGAAGCCAGAGAACACAAGAGGGGAGAACCAAGACTAAGTGGATTGTGCTCATTAAAAAAGTGCATGGTAAAGCTCCCAGGTTAAAAGCAGACTTTTCTGATAAGAAAGGGCTTGCCGAATTTTTTTGCTGTGAAACATAAAATGAGGATTATGGTCATGCTGCTGGAGGAAAAGAAAAAAAGGCAAATTGAGGTAAATAGGTTATGTGACATTTGACATAGCACAGAGTGTGGATTTTTGGCTGTAATATTTAGGAATTTATGTATTTTTTAAGTTATAATTTCTAGTTTTAAACTGTAAATGTCCTTTCTTTTTGCCTCGGTTTTACTTGCAATCACATAGTAGCATTTGTTTGACGCCACAAACATCAGTTGATTCTGTATTGAGGAACTGGCTGCTGTGAACGATTAAACAGAAATAGGGAAGATGTCCTTTTTTAATATATGTTTCTAGTTTTATGACAGAGAGTGACCATTTAGAGCAAATGTTTAAATGTGTATTTTCTTGAAGCTCCCAGGAAATCTTTTGGATTTGTACCATAGCCCTGGAATGGCAGCAACCACTCTCACAGTCAGCAACTCCTGCCCTGCTGATCTTCCACAAATTAAAAGGGAAATAACAGGTTCGGTGGCTAACTTTCACAATCGCACGTCTGTATTCTTTTATGTGAAACGTTTGATTACATTTCATGGTGTGAAACACTGAATTTTGTCTTTTAGATACAGATTCCAAAGCAATAATGAAAGAAAGGCAGAAGAAAGACAACCATAACCTCAGTAAGTCAAGCTTTGCTAAACACAGTTCAGATCACTTACTGTATCTATTCAACAACAGTAGGAAGTAATATAGTTAGATCATGTGTGACATGCACTGCTGGAAAGTTAAAAACATTCTGATTATCTTTATGCTTTTAAGTTAAACTCCAGGATTATTCATTTGATCTCTTTCTGCGTTCATGTCCATGTTTTACCAAATATCGAAGTCTTACTTGGTAACAACTGATTGTTTGGGGTAAAATTGTGAGTCACTGCTTTTCCTCTCTGTCGGCTCATTCTCCCTTATCTACAGTTGAGCGGAGGCGCAGATTCAACATCAACGACCGTATAAAGGAGCTGGGGCAGCTAATACCCAAGTCAGCTGACTCGTAAGTTGTGTTATTTTTTTTCCAGGACACTTGTTTACTTGATATGAAATAGATGAAGTTGTAGAGTTTGAATTTCAGTTTGGATTCTCTACAACTGTTCTCTACAAAAAGTAATCAGGTTTTATGTCCTGGTCGTTACTGATATGGCAATGACGACAGAGAGATGCGTTGGAACAAAGGGACCATTCTGAAAGCCTCTGTAGACTACATCAGGAAGTTGCAGAAGGAGCAGCAGAGAGCCAAGGACACTGAGATGCGACAGAAAAAGCTGGAGCAAGCAAACCACAGTCTGATGTTACGCATCCAGGTCAGTATTCATTGGTCAGCTGTGTTGGTGTGTTGCATGTGGCAAGAAATACAAAAGCTAGGATTTTGCTTGACTAGGTTTGATAGATAATTTGGCTGGAGTCCTTCAAGTTTTGATGTGGGGGCTTTTGAAAAGAGATGCAAGGATGCGCATGCACACCACTACAGTTAGCCTGCTTCTAAACCTACCTCAGTGCAGACTTCATGTGCCGTGATCCTAAATTATCTTATCAGTTCATGATTTTAGGAATTTTTTTATTAAATTTCCTCTATTTGTAGCTTTACCTGCAGGTCTAATGGTATCAGATGTTAATAAGAAGGTTAACACGGCGAGCACATTCTTCTGCCAAGGCTAACGCCCTATCTCGGCATGTTAAAGGAAGTGAACAAAAAATGCCTGTATTCAACAGACAACCAAACAATTGCCAATGAAAACATAATGAAAGGGGCTGTATGAGAGTCATGTCTGTGCACATACAGTATGGACAGTTGCTTAGCCACTGAAGGAGGCGTAAAGAAAAGATGGTAGATAATGGAAACTATTTGTTTATTCATTAAAATGTAAAATTAAAATTGAAGTACTTTTCTATGTTTTAGTGGAAGGCCTAAACAAAGTCAAGATTCAACTCTCATTGCTTTGTTAAGCTTTAATCTATCTTATTTGCCAACAACTCTGAAATGTAAAATTGTAATATAATGCAGTTTGTTGCAAAAGGGCATTGCGTCTGAATGTTTATGTGCTGCTGTTCCTTTCAGGAACTGGAAATACAGGCAAGTCTCCACGGCCTCTCCAATTCCACCAGCGTCTCCTCTGGTCTGGGCTCCGACCCCTCCCTGCTCCAGCAGCAGTCGATCCTACAGGGTGGCCAGTGTCTGCCTCCCAGCGCAGGAGGACTGTCCTCTCAGAACCTCCTCAGTCTGGGGGCCATTGGACAGCCTCTGCCTGCCTCCTTCCTGTCCCCGCCCTCCTCGGACTCTCCTGCAGGAGTCACCTTGAGCAGCCCCCTGGACATTGGCAGCCTAAGCTTCGCCGAGCTGGACGACCACTCGGCCTCAGCGCTCTACCCTGACGTGAGCTTGGGAGACATTCTTATGGATGACGGCTGCACCCTGTCTCCAGATAGGTTAGGGGACCCACTCTTCTCCCCTTTGTCACCGGGTGCCTCTAAATCCAGCAGTCGCAGGAGCAGCCTTGAAATGGACGAGGACTTGTGATGAGCCCTGTGTGGCGGTCAGAGACTTAGGGAAAGGATGTCAGGAAGTGAATTCTATCGTTAAATAAATGAGTCATTTTATATTACTATAGGGTTAGGGTTAGAAAATCCAGAGTAGCTTACATACAGATCAAAAGTAACATCAACTTTGCAGCAGGAGAAAGTAACTTCTTGTTGAATTTTTTTCTCTGTAATACAGACCGAATTCTTCCTCTTCGTGTTTGGAGCAGATCAGATAATTATTTCTAGATTTGTAAATGCAATCTTATATATTGTATAAATAATAAGGCATGGACTTATAGCATTAAGAAACAATAGATTATTTTTAAAGATTTGAACAGGGATTTAAGGTTTGTTTGAATTTATTACAGCACGTGCTCATTTATAGGGAAAAAAGCTGTGAGGTCAATTGTTTGTGACAAAATGCGTGACAAACTTATTGTTAAAAGATGCCGACACACAATAAATGTTTTTATTTTTATTTTTTAACTGACTGGAATCAGGGTTTGTTAATAGCAGTCTCACACTCATCTATGTTGGGTTGTTTCACCAGCAGCTTCAGAAGGGATCTTTGTAAAATGGATTGGCACATGTGAAATATTTACGGCATATTGTATATAAGAATATTTTATTTTGAGCAATTTTATTGCACCTTATTGTATGGCAGTCTATGCATTTTATGAGAGCTTTTGGTCTGTTTGTATTCCTTTTACATACAGTGGACAACTGATGCCCAGGTCGCATGTATCTGTACTAAACCTTTAGAGCAGTGGAGAATCACTTGCTGCTGCAGCTAGTGAGCCAAAGCAGGACTTCTTCCAGAGTAGCTACGGATTACATTTCAGCGTTTTATTTTTTACATATATCCACTCAGTCAGTGGAAATGCAAGACAGTGCAGGACAATTGTAGCTTTTACAATAGTACTGTAGCTCATTACATGTTTTTTTGATACCTGAATAATAGTTTGATGAGTAGTTTCTCCTGGCTAATATCTGTGTTGTCAGTAATAGTTTGTCTCAATTAACCTCGATGATCACCAAATGATTTTAACTTGTTCGCATGTTCAACCAAGATTGTGGCTTTTTTGTTTTTTTTTTAAGATCAAAATTGATATATCTGTTATTTGATCACTGTAGTATGATTTCAGAGGTGGCGTTAACCTTTTAAACCAACCACTAGTCTCAGTGATGTAACAATAAGGTATAACTGTTTGTTGTGTCAAAACCTGCAATGCAATTATTATTCTATAAAATTGCCACAAACTTAAGAAAGGCATTTAATTTGTCAGATGCTTTAAGAAAACTTTATGTGCAGTTATTCAACGTGTTATGAGAAAGTACCTGCATATGTGTAGTTGTTGGTTTAGTTTTTTAACACTGCTGTACTGTATTTTATTTCCAGCATCAACCTCCAAGTTAATGATGAAGTATCTATCGTCAGATATCTCCACTCATACGTAGTCACTATCCACAATATTATCCTGTCTTACCCTGACGTAAGTTTGAGTGCTAACATGGACTGTTAACCATAAACGTAACATTAGTGTCTTGTCCCTACATGTTGGCTTTCAGATGATTTTAACAAATAAATGATTTCCATTGGTCCACGTCTGGATATGGTCATTTCTTCTCGGACGTTGTCAGTGGTAGAGCATTTGAGAGATTTCCATCGAGAGGTCCAGGCACTCAGTTGCCTGAAGGCAGATGTCAGAGATTGGGCACTCGCAGAGGAAACAGCGAACCCCCAGGCAGCTGCAGAGGTTGCAGTGGTGGGTGATGTCCAGGAGAGGCTGCAGGGTGGCGGGCCCGCAGCCACACAGATATGAGCACAGGGACCAGAAACACTCGCTGCACCCTCGCACCGTGGCCAACAGACAGTCCAGTGGGTGGCAGAAGAGACACGCCAGGAGGATTGCAGCACAGAGGTCTCACATAGGACAGAGAGGGAGAAAGAAAAGAAAAGTTAGAGGAAGTGAAATTTTTCAAGAAGCGGCGAGATGCAACAGTTCAGGGTCCTTACCCTCTTCGTCCGGCTCCGTGTGGACACTTTTGGTCTTCAGACTTTCTTGACTCTTCATCGATTTGAACACCCGATCCACCTCATAAACAGAGCAGGCCTCCATGGAGGGTGGCAGCAGGGCACATAGAGGCTTTGGCTGCTCCTTCTCTACTAAGCTGGGGCTACAGATGGACACCACCCTGGGCTGTCCACCAATTGGGTTATCATGAAAGTTGGATTCAACAGGGTTTTCTGTAGCAGACATAAACAAAATCAATGAATCACTTGAACAATTTATTTTGTATAACCATGTGGTGGAAAGAAATTATCCAAAGTATGAGTTCAGTTCAAAACAAGCAAAAGCTAAATTTCCCTTTGTGTAACTGCCGCCCATAAGTCACAGTATCTCTCACCTGCAGAGTCGCTGTCAGCTTTAATGTGTGCCTGTAAATCTCTGGGTTTGGATTCATGGAGCTGTAGCCTGTCAACACTCTCATCATCCACTTGTTCATTTACATCTGCACAATTCAGTTTGTCATCCATCATGGCATCATCTACTTCAGGACAAAAGGATGCACAATCACTCATATGACATGAATCGTTGAGTCTTATGTTTTAAAGTTACTTTCAAACAGAAAAAATTATCTCATCAGTACTGTGATGTAAAAGTGAAAGAAAAACGTCATTATGCTGTGTACCATTGACCTAGAGTGGGATTTATAGCGGATGCTTTGTTGCCATTTCTGATGAGTGGACATCTTAGAAATGGCAAGGAAGTTAATCTATTATTGATCTCCATTTTGGAAACATTAACAATGATGAAACTTGGCACACAGCTATCCTGACAGTTATGTGAGATTTTGCTCATTAATTATTCATGTCTTGAAGCAATACTTACCTAACAGTGGCAGATTTTTTCATTAGCACATAAAAGAGGGAAAACATAGGTAGTTCATCTATCGGAATTATTTAGTTATATTTTAATATTTGTACTATATACTTTGATTATTATATGTCATAAAGGAATGTAATGAGAGTGAAATTTGTTATTTGTATTTACATTTAATAAACGTTGATTCAGTTAATCTGATCGATGTAATTAATGACTACCACCACTCGATCTTGAACACTGTGTTTCCAAAGACATATAAGTTACATTTTGTGTAACTCATCCCTGTAAAATACAGGAATCCACAAAGTCTGCACTGTCAATATATTGTTATGCAAAGCCGGAGATGGTTAAGAAATATATTGTACTTACTTTAGGTGAAGTAGGTGATGCAGCATGCAGCATTCAGCCTTAATCACAAACACATCGGTTCAGTGAACCGGCAACAGAGGTGCTGCAACAGCCTCTCTCTCTCTCTCTCTCTCTCTCTCTCTCTCTCTCTCTCTCTCTCTCTCTCTCTCCTTTAAGCACAGTGGCTAACAAAACTGTTAAACACACCTAAATGTGTCCTACATATAATGGTAAATAATAGTTGTATTTCATGTATTATTATTATAATTGTTAGAATTATTAGAATTATTAGAATTATTAGAATTATTATGATAATTATAGTTATAAGAATCATTATATGATTATAATGATTGTTGTTGTGTATGTTTCAGTTATATTCTACAGATTTTCTGCCGGGCCAATTGGAAACGTCATTTGTAGGATGATCCAGCAGGGGGCGAAGCTGTAAATCTTGAAGCCAATTATTACAGAGAAGAAGTATATCGACCAATCACCAGGGATATTTGAACGGACAGCAACGAGTTTACCCGATTGTGAACCAAGCCACATCCGGTGTATGCCTCCTTAGCATTCTATTAGCTCTCGAGCTAACAGCTTCTGGGTTTTTTATTTTATTTGTAGTGCGATCGCAAGTGTGAGATTTCAAGCCATGGTGAGTATATGGAAAATACTTATTTTATCTCGATTAAGCTAACTAAGCTAATTCATTTGGACCACCAATAGGTTACACGGCCTAGACTTTGCATCCGACGGGAGCTTGTTTTGATCCAACCCCAGTTTCACCGTTTATATTTAGGTCATCTTGAAGTAGAATTTAAAAATATAAATTTGACAGCTTTGTGTTTTATTTTTTAGAGCAACGCAAGTAAACCCACCAATGTAATCTGTGAATTATAATCTAGCGGATGCTGGTTGACTTCTATTGAAGCTAGTTTAGCACGTTAAGTGACCATAGGTTTGTGTGTAAACAAAGCAACTGTTAAAAGCACATGTTGTTTGCTATTTACCAGTTGCTAATACTTTCAACCGTGTCTGTGTTTCATCACATCAAGTTGTCTTTCCGGACTGTACTAGCTAATGATATAGCAAACAGTAACAAACAGTAACTTCAGTAGGATGGAAAATGCTAATTTAACCACCGTACGAAACCGACACGTTTCAAACGTTAGACAGCCACGCTTTACAGTGTAATAAAGAGTAAACGACTGGCGTTAGCTAAAGGCAGTAAAGATTATGCACTGTGTTGCTAGTGTAGGAACAATCTTCAGTCAATAATAATATGTTAAATTATTGCCTAGTTTGTAATCACACCAGACACAAAATGTCCTGCATTGGCCATTATATCTGTTAACTAAACCTCCATCTGTTTTATTGTGGTATTTCATGTGTCTTCTGCTTTCCAGGACAGTGACATGTCAGACGACGGCCCCAGGCCAGGGCCTGAGACCAGTAGTCTGGAGGGAGAGAATGCACCACTCTACTGTATCTGCCGGAAACCTGACATAAACTGCTTCATGATGTGCGTTCACAATACCTCTGCTCTACTTTCTACCAGTACATTTTTGTATATAGAAACAGTGATGTACAAACCTGATTTATTTTTATTTTTACCTCTTCCCCTGACAGTGGTTGCGATAACTGCAATGAATGGTTCCACGGCCACTGCATTAACATCACGGAGAAGAAGGCCAAGGCAATCCGGGAATGGTACTGCATAAAATGCAGAGGTGAGGAAAATGTCTTCGTTTATCACACACTTGAGAAGTGCTATATATCACAAACAGTGTAAATGACTACGATATTTCTTAACTCTCCCTGTGTGCAGATAAAAACTCTTTGTTGGAAATAAAGTACAGACCGAAGAAAATCAAGGAGAGGGATTCTGAGCCTGAAAGATCTGAAAGGGTTTACAGCAGCCCGAGTACCCCTGATTATAGGAGTGAGAGGAGGCGTGGATCAAAAGTAAGATGTATAGATAACACGATCCAAGATCTGTATTGCGACCTTTTACAGTTTTGAAATGTACTTTTGAGAATTTGCAGACTTGACTCATTCAATGGACTTATGTATTAATACCATTTAAAAGGCAATATGTGATTTAACACACTGGACAGAACCTCTTCGATAGTTTGTTTATGTTGGTCTTGAAGTTACCTAAATAGCTCACACTAGAAAAGAGTAGGTATTTTGTAGTTGGTTTAGTGTATTTATACTCGTACACAATCATTTGTAATGTAGTCTGACTATTCACAGCACCACTCATTTTGCAGCATTGTGTGAATATGTAAATACATTCCCCTAAAAAGCAGTGTCTCTAAATTTTGATTTTTAATTTTGTTTTTTTGTCAGGTGAAGCGTTCAGTCCGAATGTGTGGGGAATGTGAGCCCTGCAAACGGACTGAGGACTGTACCAAGTGTGACTTCTGCAAGGACATGAAAAAGTTCGGAGGCCCGAACAAAATCCGACAGAAGTGCAGGTTCAGGCAATGTGTGGTCCGAGCCAGGGTGAGGGACTTTATCTCCGTCTTGTTCTGCTTCAATGAACGCAATATTTCAGAACGGATTTCTTATAATATGGCCCCAATATTCTCTTAGAAGAGAATTTTAGCGATCAACGGTCAAGGTCATTCAAACCTCACAAAGCACATTTTTATCTGTAATTCAAAACTTAATTTACTATGCTAAACCACTCAATACCCTTTCTGTTAATTTACTCTGTAGTCATTACCATATATTATTGGAGGCTGCACACAAATAGATGTTTAATGCAACGTCCCTGTTTGGCAGAAGCATATAACCATGAGATGATAATTCTATTTATATTAGATTATGCCACATGCTAATAATGCATCATTTACATTTTAAATTATCAGGTAGCAGTTAAGAAGAATATCCATATATATATATATATATATGTCTATAATGTCAATAAATCTGAAAGCAATCCTAGAATCAATTAGTGCTCCCTGATCTCTGATGTATTTATTCACTCCCTTGTGGCCATGTCAGAAAATGTACAACCTGTTGCCTTTATGTTTTTGAACAGAAAATGCTGCGTGTGAAGGATGAGGAATTCTCTTTGCGGGAAAGGAGAGAAAATTCCCACCACAGAAGGAGACGGTACTCTGACGACTACGACAGTGAGGCAGAGCTGTACCAGAAGTACAAGTCAGCGGGACTTGAAGACAGCATGGTAGCTGACATGATATTGTTGCAAATGTAAATCTGCAAAAACCCTGTTTCCAGAACTGTATGTTGAGTGGCTGCTCTCCTCTCACCCAGGCATGGGCCAGTGATGATGACGACGAGCCTCCATTCAGTCCTGTCATGCGAAAGAAAGCAGTGAAGGTGAAACACGTCAAGAGACGAGAAAAGAAGTTAGACAAAAAAGTAAGACTTGAATTCTCTTGTACATTTACTTCTGTAAGTTAGTGAACAACATAAATGGTAGTAACACATCTGGTGGGCTACTTATGTTTTTCCTGAATCCATCCAGAAAGAGTCCCGTCGCCACAAACAGAAGCAGAAGCACAAAGACAGAACCAGGCACAGTGAGAAGGGGGAGTTACGGGATAGCGGAGGGCAACGTCAGTGTCTGGGGCCATCCTGTGTGGAGGCATCACGACCCAGCTCTAAATACTGCTCTGAGGAGTGTGGCATGAAATTAGCTGCCAAGTAAGAACTCTCGCTTTTCGCTTGTTTTGTTAATTTGTGTTTCCATTAGCCTTAACACTGTATTTCAGGTACAGCTTAGAACCAACAGAGACAATATCCTTTTTTGATTTGACATAAAGGAGTTTTTCCCAAATTGACCCAAAAATTGGAACCTGATTCATACCTCTGCTTAGAATGAAACAAAGGTCTAAATCCTTTTGGTTGAACTATTAACAGTTGATTGTTTTCAAATGACAGTACTACTGCTCCACCTAGTGTTAGAAGTTTTAAATGTGATACTGAGTGTAACAGTTTTTTTGTCTCAATTTGAAAAATTTGATATCAATTAATGAACCCCAAAGGCAGATGCTTGTTTGCAAAGTTAAAACTATGAAGTCATTGAGGAGCTGAACATAGTACAAAGCCACATATAAGATGCGGAAAAATATTTCAGTGAATCAGATTTGACTTGATTCAGGAACTAAGCATTGATATCCAGCCCTACTTTAATGCTGTTGAGTGCTGCAGTAGTTGATTAGCTGTATTTTCTTATACGTCAGTTTTACATTAGGTCTTTTGGGGAATTTACAAACCGAAATCAGAACTGTTAATTTTGTATTTTTTACTTTGCACTGAAGTTGATTAATCTGCTTTTTGATCGACAGCCGGATTTATGAGATCCTCCCCCAGCGCATTCAGCAGTGGCAGCAGAGTCCCTGCATTGCCGAGGAGCATGGGAAGAAGCAGCTTGAGCGCATCCGCCGGGATCAGCAGAACGCTCGGCTGCGCCTCACCGATATGGAGCGGCGCTTCCACGAACTGGAGGGTATCATTACCAAGGCCAAGCAGCAGGCGGTTCAGCAGGATGAGGAGGTGAGCTGGCAGCAGCATGCACTTCCACATTTTACTTGAATCCGTTACTTTTTCGTTAGGGGGCCTATACTGATATTTGGGAGTAAAATACTTTTGCCGTTGGGATATTTAAACCAAATGGCGGTGATATCTCACAAATACATTTAATTTCCTCCAAAACCTCATAGCTGAAACTCTAGTCTGTTAAAACCGCTTCTTCCCTCTGGCTCTGGTCAGAGTGAGGTTGTCCTTTTGAAATTGCAATTTCAGACATTTCTGTTTGTTTGATGCTGCAGAAGAAGAACATAGGAGACAGTGTGATGAATGGTTCTCTCTCCTGTTGCAGGTGAATGAAGGTGATAGCGAGGACACAGATCTGCAGATTTTCTGTGTGTCCTGTAGTCATCCCATCAACCCAAAGGTGGCGCTGAAACATATGGAGAAGTGTTACGCAAAGGTAATGAATTGGTGTTTCTGCCTCTATGCATCTAATATGAGCACAAATAAAAGAATATTGACTTATAACGTTCTCTTGAATATGTTTTCAGTATGAGAGTCAGACCTCCTTTGGCTCCATGTACCCTACAAAAATAGAAGGGTAAGAAAAAAAATATACTCAACGCTTTACCAATTTTTCCATGATTCACTTGATTTACTAACTATTCCTTTTTCCACAGAGCAACCAGACTTTTCTGTGATGTGTACAATCCCCAGAGCAAAACGTATTGTAAGAGGCTTCAGGTTTTGTGTCCTGAACATTCCAGAGATCCCAAGGTCAGTGAAGTCCTCTAGGCTTTCAGTATGATTTCTACGACTCAATAAACCTACCAACTAAAACGTGAAAATATTGACAGTAAAAGCTTGTTAAACTTTCAGTTTCTTTGAGTAGAGTTTCCTATTTCACATTCAATGTTTTTCTCTTCTGCGATGCCCAGATCCAAGTAGATGAGGTGTGTGGATGTCCTCTGGTGAAGGACGTGTTTGTGCTGACAGGAGAATATTGTAGAGTCCCAAAAAGGAAATGCAACAGACATTACAACTGGGAAAAGCTGAGGAGAGCTGAGGTGGACCTGGAGCGAGTCAGGGTGGTAAGTCAAACTTAATGAACGATGCTTTGATCTAAAGGGTCAGAACTTTGTTGTTTATTGGAAATTCTGTAGATTTTCAATCGTAAAGGCTTCGACCCACAATGAGTGAAGTGATAAATATCTGACTTGCTGGTGCTTACCGAAGACTGTATATAAAGATGGAAGACTCATCTAATTTCTCTCCTACTGTACTGAATTGAAGCCAAAATATCCTGCACATTACTACTGTCATCTTGCGCCTACGTCTTAGTCTATCGTCACTTAGTGTTAGAGTAATTTACATAATATCTGTATGACAGGAACATCCGCAAAAAAGATTTTGGGATAAAATATTACATTAAAATGTAATTTTGACTTTTTATTTTGGCACCTGTCCTATCCAATAACATGGAGGAGGCAGGATCTATGACCTATACTGCAGCCAGCCACCAAAGGACGATTGAGATGCTTTGGCTTCCCTTTTGGGAGCTGTCATGTCATCCATCTTTGTGGACAGTACATGGTATTAACTAAATTAAAACATCCGTTACAACATCCTCAGCATTAACCTGTGCTTCTGTTCCCCACAGTGGTACAAGTTGGACGAGCTCTTCGAACAGGAGCGTAACGTCAGGACAGCCATGACCAACAGAGCTGGTCTGCTCGCTCTGATGCTGCATCAGACTATTCAGCACGACCCCGTGACAACTGATCTCCGTGGCAACAAGGATAGGTAGTGGACCTAGTCCGCCGCGTCCGTTGATCACTTTACATAATATGAGATTTGTGTTTAAAGGATTAATCTTATCGAACAATGAACATCGTTTTGATGACAACTGGTTTTCTAACTAGATAATTATTTTAAAATCTTTGTATATTAATTAATTTTAAGTGGTAAATGGATATATATTTTCCTGACTTGTACTGCTGATTGAAAACTGCTGTTTATGGTATGAACACCCTGAATAAACAGTGAACTTGCTACCAGGGAGGTTTGTGTTAATGATATAAACATTACTTGTTCTATTATTTTCAGTTGGCCTTTGTACCAACAATATGCACAAAATGTCATACTTTTTAACCATTACTAATTTGCCTGAAACTAAACCAAGATGTAATGTACAAATGTGAAAGGCCATCCTGTAAAAGGCCTGTGTTTGTTTTGACCATTCCTGGCTACTGTTGAAACATGGTGGAACAACTCTGTGGAAAGGGACTTGATCCCCCAAAAGGGTAGGAAGGGTTTATTCTTCGCTTATAAAATCATAATGATTCTTAGGTTCAGTTGATTGTAGACTACACAAACAAAATTTAATTATGAATTTCGTATTGCATTTCTTCCGAAAGATGCCAAAAATCCCACAAACTGGTCCTTTAAATGATAAAAAAGGCTAATTATATTACACTTATAACAACAGAGCGCCATCTTCAGCCACAACTGATGTGTAATTCTGTTGGCCTCCGACTTGGATGTATTAAACTCCAAGTGTACGTGGTGGGACGGTTTTTATGATCTCTCTACCAGCGATCGGAGAATTAAAGTTATCAGCCACATCCGGCCCTCGCTCCACCCATTCTCCACGCTGTGGCTCAAACATGGTCACTTATGGCCTCAAAAAAATCGCAGATATCCTCAAATCCAGAACCGTTTAAAGAGACTGGTTATGTGTGTGAAATCATTGACTGATTCTCTTTTTACAACTGTATAAAGAGTTCCATGTTGCAGACTAGATAGTGAGTTCTACGCATATATATATATATATATATATATATATATATTCTAGGCACATTTTCGCACATTAATAAGATAAATTGTAGGGTCTGCTACAACTTTCACTTTTTGAAATTAAGACTTATTCTGTCTGACACCGCTTATTTTTTTCATTTTTATTATCATTTTAGTCACAGAGGCTTTTAATTAATTAATTTACCATCAAACTGTATCGTTTTTTTCTGTTCATTCCCCGCGAACGCATTGCATGATGGTATATATTGCCCGGGCTAGTGACCATTAATTGCATCCTACATATTTATTCTGCAATGTATCAACATATCTATAATAGAGTCGTATTCCAGTTATTTAAATACTATATGTAGAACTATCAGTATATAAAGGAGTGACAGTCGGGCTCTTTGATTTTTGTTTAAAAACCACAACGTTCTATGAGCAGTTTTCCGAAGTCCGCCGAAGTCAAAACCGAACGGAGACGACTATCAAAGAGGATGGAAGTGGAATGAGATAGGTCACTACACTTTACGTGATGATTGGTCACGGCTAAATTTGACGTTTGTCTACACGTAGATACTGATACATATACGTCTTGAATTAGTGAACAATGCATTTAATTGAAAACCATAGTGGTTGTTTAATGTAAATACTTTATTGCAGGCTAATATAGGCTAGCTCAGCTAAAAGAGCCGCGATAACGTGCAGTAAGTGTGTATAGTTAAATAAGTCCATCATGTCGGATGTTTAGAATAAATTACGGTGGCCACATGAGTTTACTGTTGAATTATAACTCTACCCTCACTCTCATTCAAAGCAGCTGAATTAGTTAAAGCAGAGTCAATGTTTAAGGTGGCTGTGCGATGCTTGGCGCTGGTAGTTCTATCAAGTGGAGGGGCCCCAACCATTATTCACGGTCCTGCCGGATTTCTATCTCTATGTCGCGACTTCCTTTGACAGTCCATGGTTTCCCTCGGTACTGGATGCTAAGTAGCTAGCTTGCTTAGCTGGAGCCCTTAAACGGAGAAGGTGCCGTTTGCGGCTAGAGTTCCAAACCGACGGACTTCCCTGTCGGTGCAACGGCCCACCGAGCCGCCCACATCCGTAAGCGGGTAACGACTCACAGATCTGGAGCACAGCGGCAAAGGAGCGATGGAGGGTAGACTGGCGCTGTAAATAGCGGGGGCTAACACTGCTACTCTCGTCTTGATTTCCAGTGTTTGCTGCCCGGTCAATCTATGTAAGTGTATGGGACTGTGACCGATTGTACTGAGAAGTGTAATACGTGTAGAGACACATCTGGTATGTGTACCCGAGCTTCAGAGCACCCTCAGCAGTGAAAGTACTTGCAGTAGTGGAAGTTAGCAGCTGCTGCTAACAGGGGGTTTACTAGCCAACATTTGCTACACCCTAATGTTAGCTGATATACTCATGGGATCTAGCAAACGACAGAACACCATACTGTCTATGTGGTTAGTTAATTGTTATAACTACAAACATATATATGTGCTGGTTACGTCGTTAACGTCGTTGAAAACCAGCAGCTCTTTATTTTAAGTTAGTACGTGTGCACTAAAACGTTGAGCTAGGCTAATTGATCAAATTGTACTGGAACGTATCGTGTGTCAAAGCTCTGTTTTTAAACATCCTCCTCGCTCGTTTCCAGGTTCTGGCAGCCCGACTCCACAACTCTGTAAATGGGAGATACAGAGATACAGATAAACTGTAGAGGAGATCTCTTTGGTCTTCAAGACAACACTGTGGGGAGATTGTAACCCCGAGCTCTGGTGCATCAATGAACGAGGAACCACCAGAGAGCCCTGTCCCGGGCATAGAGCCTGTGCTGGACAATGTGGGACCGACCACAGCGGAGAAACCAAGCAGCAAAGCAGAGAGACCGTCCAAGGCAACACCCTCACATGAGCCCATTGAGCCCTCGGACTCTCTTCCTACTAAGGAAACCCGCAGCTTCGTTCCTATAGAGAAGTCCCCCGAAGAAGTAAACAAAGAGGAAGGGAGGGCTGCAGGTGGAGAGCCTCCTGCTGACTGGTTAGAGCCCCTTGAGGATGATGAAGAGGAAGACGCCAATTCCTATTTTGGTAGGAATGATGCAGAGGAAGAAAGCCTGGCAGGGGAAAGTGAGAGGAGTGAGAGCGTGGCGGGCAGCGAGAAGGCCTTCAAAAAGAAACATCGGTAGGTTGACTGATATCTTTGGTCGTGTAACAGTATTACAATTTCCTGTCCCTTACATGATTCTCTCAAACATGTAAAATGTCTGAAGAGCCTTTCGATTGAACTGTTGTCTGATAACCAGCAGCATTATCCATGCATTAGATATGCACATTATTTAATGTTATACTGCACTACACCATATATAATGTCATATATAATGTCAATTGCATTTTCACTCCTGTTTATTTCATCTAAATTCTGAGCTTAATTGTTGATAAATGTCTCTATTCGATCTTTTTCTATTTTCTATTCTATCTCTACTTAGTCTCCTGCACCACTCGAATTGTCCCTATGGGGATCAACAAAGGGATATTCTATTCAATTATTACCTAAACCACCATAGATCCTTCAGTACTGCTATAGTGCAGTTTGAATACTCGACGCAACAGGGAGTCTACTAAAATAAAGGTGATAGGTTGAATTACACTACACTAGGAGGTGGTTACAGTTGGTTGGAGTGTGGTAATAGTGTCTTGAACTTGTCAGCATAGATGAAACGCCTAGGCTACTTTTCCTCCATCTATAAAATTAAAAACACAACATAGTGTTCCAGTGCAGCCTTTAACCCCCCATGGACTATAGATATTTCTCACCTGTTTGATTTTTGTCTTCTCTTTTAAATCCAGTATTCAAGTGACTCGCCGTAAGCGGTCTCATCCTGACGAGGGATGGGAGGAGTGGACTGCACTTGGAGAGGGCTGGAAACGCAAGGAAGTTGTTCGGCGATCAGGGAGCAGCATTGGTCAGAAGGATGTCTATTACATGAGGTAAATACTGACTAGTAGTAAAAAGAATAAATAAAACTCTATGTATGGCTGTTTCAATCCAGAGAGCAGAAAATGAACACAAAATCATGTCCATCTGATCAGCTACATTATAAATCTATAGCAATTCAATGCATCCTTTTTCAGCTATAGTCTTATTTTTAATGATACTACTATGTTTCAGTAGTGAGTTCATAGTGTGTACTTCATTATATTTCATCATTATTGTTGATGCGATGATTATGTCTTGTATGTTGATAGGGAAGACAAAAAAAGAAACATCCCTCAATATATTGTATCCAAGGGTGCAACATTAACACAGGAATGAACATTTAATTGAATGTACATCTTTCATATAAATGTTGTAAGTACATTTTATGGCAACGCTAGTTATTGGATTCCAATACGTTTGACCAAATATTGTGGCCACTTATTGTATTTCAATATGGTGCTCAATTGCGTATGTTTTAGTGTTAAGATTTAACTAAAATTTCTGACTCTTCTTTTACTCTTTGCTTTTTAAGTAAGCTTGTAGCAGTCATGCAACTGTGTGTGCTAGGACCAGGTAATACGTCATTCATAATATACTAACTTCTCATATTTATCTAATATTAGAGGTGTTGGAGTTTTTTTATCGTTAATCCATGTTCACTGTTTTAACCGACGTCCCTCCGCTACTTCAGGATTAGACAGATGCTCATTAAAGGTCCGGTCCATGTCAGAGTCTCTGTCGGATGCTCCTCGTCACTCCCCCTCGGACCTGGGCTCACTTTACAATTTAACAATAAACACCAGCACTGATCACAAGTTATTGGGACATGTACATTGTACGATGATTCGGTTTATGAGACATGTTTAAACACATGGTGCACGCATTCCCCTGCTTTACACAGGAGACGTAACGTGACGCGCACAGTCAGGACATCAGGGTCGAAGTGAACGAAACGATTCAGAGACATTATCCAACATCATTGATTAATAACTACATACATGTGGTTATCAGTTCATGTGTAAGGAGGGACAGAAACAATCCGACTCTCTCTCACACACATACATACACACACACACATACACACACTCGCACACTCCTGCTGACAGAAGTTCTCCCCTGCAGATTATGACACAGCGCAGTGTTTTAATTTGTATTGTTGCAGAAGAAGCGACTTGCCGTTTATCCAGGAACACAAATATGAATTCATCAGTTATTTATAAAGATCAGTTCTAAGTGTGATGATTAGAAGACATCAGAGGAGCAGAGTCACTTGTTGACCAGCGGAGTAATGTGGCTCAGTGCAGTTGTGCTGCTAAGGGGGGGCCAGGCGGGGCCACGTTGATTCAGTAAAGGCTGTAATCACAGTCGGTCCTTTTAAGCGTTAGGTGCAGCACAAACATCTAAACTGAATGAATGGAGAGCACTGACCACTGTCATTCACTTACAGTTGTAGTCTGATTATTGAATTCAAAACCTTATTTTTTTAATGATGGCAAACTTGTAATAACAGTAACAGTCTATAATACTTTCTAAATAAAAACAGAGTTCATATTTGTCTGACTGACTGTATTGATTGATGAAAAAACAATCACGTGGAGTAATATAGAAAATTGTTGATATCACACATTGAAATGCTTCGAGATACATCGTTGTGAATCGAATCATTGATGGCTGAATTGTAATCGAGTTGTGAGGCTAGTGAAGATGCACACCTCTAATAATAGAAGACACACTTTAAAATATTTACTCTTTAGAGCGTCTTAAATGAAATCCTTTACAGCTTATTTTCTCCTATGTATGATGAATTGATGTGGGAACCTGTTTTGGGTATTTTTGGTACTTAGCTGGTGTTTTAGGGCATGTGAATCAATTGGTTCACAGATGATCCATAATATCAGTGATTGTTATCTGCTGCCTCAATAAATAAAAAAATGGATGAATAAATTGTTATTTTGTATGTATCATTAGGCCTTTCAGAAAGAGAAGCATGTGTGTGGTGGTCATCCAGCTCTTTGCAGTTGTACTTGCTTTTCTCCTTAACAGTCCAAAAGGTGATCGAGTGAGAAGCAGAGTAGAACTGGTGTCAGTGCTGGAGGGTGTTCTGGACCTGTCAACCTACGATTACAAGTCAGGAAAGTTCCAGGATGGCAAAGCACGACCTATACGAATTCGACAAAGAGTAAAGGTATCAGCCTCTATTACCAATTCAAACGTTTAAGGTGTTTAGGACTGTCCATGGATCACGGTTTTCTTTGTTGAATATGATACTTTCTCCAACTTTTTATACAGATTACTTTAACATATAGTTTCAAATGATGAGCAAAATGTATGTCCTCCAGAGTTTGTTTATCACCCTCCTATCCCCTGGAAATTATTTCCTGGCTGACATATGTTATTACTATCTATAACTTTATTGATCAGATGTCAGTGGCGGTCTGACTGACTTGACACTTCCTGTGGAGTTTAATTTATAAAATGTTTTTCTTGCGACAAAATAAGCAACCAAAATTTGTTGTTGACACTTTTCTCATCAACTACAGTTTGTTCAGCTGTGAGTGGCAGCTCTAAACATGTACATGTCTGACAGTTGGTTTCTCTCACTTTCTCATCCATTAGAAAAAGATAAGGGAGCGTTCTTCCTCGGAATCTAGCTTCATGGAGAGAGGAGAGGGGGCGGACACTCCTGACTCTTACCACAGGCTTACCCCCAACCTGGGACCCAAAAACGCTTTTTCCAACCAGACGGGCTTCTCCACGCAGAGCATAGCCAGCACTCCAAAGCTCTATCGCAATGAGGATCTACCATGGGAAGACAGAATTAAACTTCCCCTGCCCTCATCATCCAAACCTCTTCCTCTTCCCTCCATCAATGGAGAAATTGGGACAGAGGAGAGCACTTTGTGAGTCTATCACTTCGGCTGATATTATTTAACCTTTGTTTTAAAGGAGTGTTTTAATCTAATCAGAAGGGTCTGTATTATCGTGTTTCTCTGCAGGGTCTGTGCCAGATGTGGTATTTCGTTCACAGGCACATGGTATGACAAACAAAGAAAGAGGCCTTGCTGTCCATCCTGTTGGGGTATGTAATAATTCTAAAGTCGAACAATGTCAAATATAGAAATATAGGGACACAGAGTAAAAGATGCCACTTTCTTACGTTGTTCTCATTCTACACTGGTTATTTTCTTTTGATTTCAGCGGCCTCAAAGACAAAGGAGCATCCGATGATCCGTTTCAGAAAGGTAAAGAATTGTGTGTGTGAATGAGAAATGTGCATCAGCAGCTACATTTGCAACTTGGCGTACACTGTGTGACTTTAGAAATGTTAAATTCCCCCGCACACAGGAAATTCTATGAGATGTGAGGCCAAAGTTCCTGATGTATGTGCTCACACTGTACGATCTGATTTTAAAGAAGAAAAAATGTCGAAACCCGCCTCCCAAAAAGCAGAACTGGCATATGGACACGTTGGCTAAGAGAATGTGGACATTTTGGTTTGGCTATTTTGCAGAAAGAAATCAAACTATGTTTAAGGCTGCTGGGTTTCAAATTGATCACTATCTACACTCTCAATACTGGATTTTTAGAATCCCATCTCCTTTTTCTTTGTTGTTGTGCAATCGCGTCCAGCCATAAACTACAGATCCTACTAATATAGTTAACTATACTTCAACTTTGCAAGAGCCCTAGAGCGGCCGATCAAAACTACCAATATCTAAAATCGCACAGTGTGTGCCCGGCTTCAATCACCTTCATTTGCTTGAATGTCAGACAGACTATGGTCCAAGGGAAACTAATATTCAACTAAGAAAACAACCATAATTCTGCCAGTTTGTGAGAAGGACAATGACAGAACATATGATCATTTTTTAAATTAATGAATGTTAATTTTATTTGGCATGAAGAAAAGGTCCATAACAAAGAGATAAGTCATATACTTCAGCACTAAGAAGACAAGTATGTTCTTCCATAATAAGGCTAGTGATTGATGAGTCATAAAATATAAACAAAATCTGCCTTTCTGTAGTGGATTCCTTGTGGCCAGTGCGTGGGATGTCACAACACCGTGAATTGTGGGCAATGTGCCAATTGCAAACATGGCCTGCAGAGCCCTGAGTCCCGGAAACGCATATGCCGAAAACGCAAATGTATTTGTCCTATTCGCAAGGTAGGCTGCAAGGCACACAATAGTTACTGTTCATGTTGCTACAAGATGTGTATTTCACCTTCGCATTCATGTGTGTTTTTTTTTTTTGTTAAATCAGGGACCTGGAAGTGGAGGCCTCCTGCAGCAGAGGTCGTACAATGACGTTACTGAAGGCTTGGATGACACATGTATGAGTTTTAAGGTGGGACAAATTGTATGATCCATGTGTTTACTGTTCCCGCTGGAGGGTCAAAGGGTTCATGTGCTGCTTTCACAACATGAAGACTGTACCGGTTTACATCCACCACCTTTTTTCTCTTTAATGTTTAAAGCAAATTCTCCAATGCTAATTTGCTTAAGTAAGTATCATTATTGTACATTAATAAAATATAATTATATTTATAGAAGCACAACTCTTACAAATGCAATTTCCACGTCCACATTTGTATAGAGAGTGTGCACACGTAGGTTTGTAAATACTGTACAGTAGTATTAATTAGATTCCGCTGAGCTCTAACATCAACTTTTTTTATTTTACAGAGTGAATTTGCAGACTCACAGGTAACTTTTTATAATCAATGTAGATCAAATTATATCTGTATTCACAGTTTTTAGTATTTTAGCTTTTCTTCCTCAATCTCACTGATCATGTTTTGTTGCTACAGCACCAGAGTCTCAAAAGCAGCGACACAGAGAACTTCTCGGTCAATGTTGACGTTGAAGATGATGACGATATGTCAACTGACGACGATGATGATGTGAGTGTTTTCTATTTTAAACGGATATGACAACACGATTATGTAAAGCAATACAGAATAAACCTCATCTCTTTTGTGAAAGTGACCCTCTCAACCTCAGGCTAATGAAAGTTGACAGTTCCAATCACAACTAAGTTTTCCTCTTGCAATAATAAACAAGGTTCTGAGACAAGTTGTCTTTGTAGGTCTATTTTCAAAGGTTTTTCTGCAGAAAGGATCACAAAGGCAAAGTGGTTGTTGTGAGTGGGATAACATTTATGTTGTTCTGTGTCTGGAACATAGTCTTTATAGGCGTTACTTATAGGCTGCATCCTTTCTGTGTTGGAGAGGAAATAGTGTTACTTGTGGTAAGGTTGCTTACCAGTCAGCTGAGTTCTTTGAACAAAGGACAAACACAGTTCAACCAGAGTGCAGTAAAGGTCACAATAGAATTCAAGTGACCTCATGATCAACTCCTACAACACATGTTTAGACAATGGGTTCACATGCTATATGCATCAAGTTTATGTTGTACCCTGGATTGAAATGTTTGCTATTAGCATAAACTAAGTTGTTATTAAGGAAAGTAAGTAGTTATTAAGGAAAGTAAGTAGTTATTTAGTACATTTCCATTACACTTGGTTTGCCTTGGTGGGGGGGGGGTTACAACTGTAAACTAGCCACAGTTTTGAGTCATGTTTGGTTTGGTTTGTGACATCTGTAACTATTTTCAAATGTTTCTACAAACCAATCAATCAAAGAAATTACTGGAGAAAGTAATCTGCAGATTAATCCATGCTTAAAATACTCGTTATTTGAAGTTGGGGAAGAGTTCCAAATACCACTGCAACTCTTGCAACTTTGCTGAGGTGTTAAATACTTATTTTAAGTTAAATTAGTAATTGGTAACAACAATGCTCCCTTCTCTTACAAGTTAGGTGACAAAATAATGAAATTATCTCTCCATTGATAATGAAATAGTTTTGTGCTAAGTTGTCTTTTTCTTGTCAACAGTGGCATAGGAAGCGAAAGCGACGCTCGTGTGGAGAATGCAATGCCTGTCTCTGCAGGAAAGACTGCGGCACGTGTGATTTCTGTGTAGACAAACCCAAGTTCGGAGGCAGCAACAAAAAGAGACAGAAGTGTCGTCTACGGCAGTGTCAGAGGCAGGCGATGGTAAGACCATAACATTACATTTTTGTTTCTTGAAGTAATGATTTACAAGGGTTTAATCTTTAGGGTTACATTCGTAACCTTGGTTCTCTGAGTAGCATGAGTGAGATGTTTAACTATAGGATACACCCCCTTGCATATTTAAAGAAGCATTTGTACCAATACACCAGCCCTGAGTGGCTGGCAGTCGTGATGCCTGCGTCAGGGTCCTGTACCTTAAATACTCCTGACACAGCATCACTCAACATTCTAAACATGAACCCCTCTTCTCGCCTTACCCCAGTAGCAAAAAGGGGAGTCTGGTCAGTCATCTCACTCAGGCTACTCGGATAACCGGGTTACGAAAGAAACTTAAAGTTCTCTTCTTAGCATTCGTTTCGATGTCTTACTATGGGAGAGATTCCCGTATTGCCAGCGGGCTGACTTGTGTCAGCTTGTCTCACGTATGTGCCAGCCCCCCAGATCCACCGAAAAGCCCACACTCCGGACAGTTTGGACCAGGCATTAAGATGTGACATTCAATCTATAGACCCCATGCAAAAATGAGGGGCAAAGACCAATTAGATGGTTGAATCTGTCCACAACCCCGCTGTAACCTGGAGGCCCAATCTAGAGTAGGCCAACGCAATGACGTCCACTATCCAGTGAGAAAGGCTTTGTTTGGTGTTAGGCTTGCAACATTGGGGCTTAGCCGAGGACACAAACAACTGATTACCTTTCTTAAAACTCCACATAAGTGTGCAAAGCACGGACCGATCACTTCATGTGTAGCCGCTGCTGTTCCGCAGAGCTATAAGGTGGTGGCTCAAAGGGATGACTAGTAAGGGCTCCAAGCACTACTACCAGATCCAAAGGGTTTGGCTGGAAGATTGGAAGCAATCTTTCATAGAGCGAAAAACGTTTGGGGGTGTTGGCCCGCTGGCAATCTTCATGGCAAGCACAAATAGCTGACAGTAGGAAATGAAGAAGATAGAAAAGGATTGCACCAGCTGAAAAATAACTCCATGTGCCACAGCAAACCATTCCTCAAAAACTTCTCACTTACAGTCTTAGAGGATGGGTGTAGGATGCTCTGGCATTCTGAATTAAGTTAATAATCCTCTGTGATAATCCAGTATAACTAAATCACTCACAGCGAGAGGGGCCATAGGTGACCGTGGAGGACCTGCTTCACTTCCGCCAGCCAATGCATGGATGGGCAGTGAGGAGTGATTAAAATCAGTGACAGACGGCTCTCCTGCAACCTGAACAATGTTGGGGGAATCAAAGCCAAAGGGGGAAATGCCTAAAGTTGAATGAGTGGCCACTCGTTCACGAAAGAGTTTTCTCCCGGTAGTGCGCTCTGGTAGTGAAGGGAAAGAACACTGGGCACTGCGTTCTCCCTCAGTGAGAACAAGTCCACTCTGTGTAACTGACTGGAACGTAGAACCCTCTTGGCAATGTATACATCCTCACTAACTAGAAAATGTTTTAGCTTTAGAAGCACTGCTAACGGCTCCAAATTCCTTATATGGGTACGTTGGAGATTCATGCTCGACATCTCATTTTGGGTTCTGCAGCTACGGTTCACTACTTTCCTGGCTGATATTGTGCCCATACGCACACTAACTGTCAGGAAAGACATATGTCCTGTCTCTGTGTAAACACACTGTTTTCCCTGTTCACCACAACACCCAGATCGGCCCGGTGTGTCAACACAATGTCTGTCTGCCTTTTGCTGTGAGCGTGCCAACAGTGGCCAGTCATCCAGATAAGTGGGGCGTTATTGCGACGTCAACACATTTCACAAAAACCACAATGACCATTTGGCTCAGTGACGGGCCAAATGGGAGTACAAGTCGTCCTGAAATATGCCGTGGGAAGTGTCTTCTGCGAGAGACAGAGCTGCAAAACCTTGTCCTCCTCTATTTCGTATTGCATTTGTATTGAAGCGAGAGTGGAGCCGGATACGCCCTCTGGGACAATCGGCATGTCCAGGATGTTTCCTTTTCCTTATCTGACAGATAGGTCAGATTCAGCCATCTCATCCACTCATGTAGCACCAATACCAACATGCATCTCCCCACTGCCTCTCCAGCGCAGAGCTGGACACGTAGGTAGATGTCCGCAATTGTGGTGATCTCGTCCCACGCAGAACTTTCATGCACATCGGCTATGTCGTCATAAAGCTCTTCTTGGTATGCTGACAACATGGAGGTGACATTGAGCGTCCTCACCGTCAAGGCTGACGCTTCAAAAGCTGTTTTGGTCCTGGTGGATTGGAAGCGGTCAGCTTTCGTGGTGCGGTGGGAGCTCTGGATGAGGCAGCCGGCAACCGTGGGGGAAGGTGGGCTGCCACCAGCGCACATGCAGGCCCTTGAATCGTTATCCATCCCTTCTCAATCCAGGGAAGACGCACCCTGAATGGCGGGGTTGCTTGTATAAGAGTTTTTTTTTCAGGAGTCTTTGACTTCATCCAGAAGCTCCAGGAGCAACGAGAGAAGCTGTCTTGCAGCCTCTCAAGCTTGAGTTAATTTCTTCCCCTCTTAGCGGCACCTTTGGGCTTCCACTGCAACCACCTGCCATTAAATCATCTCCATGGGGTGGAACTGCCTCACCAGGACCCTATGCAGTGGTCAGGCTTAGAGAGCCTGTGCAGGTGGTACAAAAGAAGAATCCTAATTCTCGTTGTCACCATCCAACTCCAGGCAATCCTCGCTGTCGGAATCCTCCTCCTCGTAATCCAACAAGATGGATTGGTTATCTAGCTCCAAGCCGAAGTGCAGAAACTCCAGTTTTGGGGTGTCCTCCTTGTCCACGCTGTGTTGGTGTTCGTCAGGAGTGGCACAGGAAATGATCGGGTCCCTCTTAGAGAGGCTGGCTTGGCGGGCTAGTCTTTGGGGGGGATTCTTCTCTCTGAAGCAATGAGTCAAGGTTGCTGATAATGTGTGTCCCTGCTTGAAATTTTATTTCCACAGGTGCACAGGCGGGGGCATTACCTTGTTTAAAGGTGGAAGGGAGCTTGGTTGCTGGATCCATTTAGCTGAATGTGCGATTTATCTGGAATGATATCTGATATCAAGTTTCGGTTGGCAGGCAGTGTGTTAACCGCAGGCTCCCAGTGCAGTTAGCTTGCTTGAAGTGCAGAGTTAACATGCTAGCTAGTTTAGAATAAAACTGTAGCTATGTTGACTTGCAACTAGCGTCTGGCGATGGAAGTGTCCACTCCGGTCTAGGGACAGCCGCTAGGTAGCATTAACCCATGTCAGAGTAGCTTGCTTCTGAAGCGAGAAAAGGTGTTTGAATGATGGGTGACGTTGTGTCATGGGTTACTAATGTGCAGGACGCAGAAGTCATAACTCATGGCTGGCGTATTGGTACGAGTGCTTCTGTGAAGACGCGAGGTGCTTTATCCCATAGTCAGACATTGAAACGAATGTTAAGAAAGAGAACTGAATATTTCTGTGCTTCTGTTGGACAGAGGCACCTACTGCCCTTCCAGATGGGACAAGGAGACTTTGGGCCAGATGGTCCGATGACTCCGGGTAGGCCTCGACCTCACTACACGTACAGTCGTAAGTCGAATTTAAAGCAAGACAAAGGGCAAAATTTCGGCTTGGACTTCACTGACAATGAAGACGATGACTTCCAACCAGTGAGTGCACAGTGATTTTGCTGTTATCTTTTAATTGTTCAGTAAGAGAGTTTCAGTCTCCTGAAGATAAAAGGTTAATTTACTTTTTGTTGTTTTAGATAAGTTGGAGCACTGAGCCTGCCAGGGGTAGCAAACACAGTGAACTGAATGTGAGAAACTAAACTTCTATGCAGGTTTGAAAATAGATTATATCTGTCCAAATAAAACCTCCAAAACAAACAGCCTGTCACTTAATTTTGTCTTTCAGCCACTGAATTACTCAAATCCGGAGCAGCACAATGGACTGTCTGACAGAGTGCCTCGCGTCAGCCACCATAACTACAGTCAGCTAGTAAGTTTACATTCATCATTCTCTGTAGCCATTTTCAGACATGGCCTGTGGGAAGCCATTGGCTACAGATTTAACCCAAATCCTTTCACACATGCACAACCCAGTGGGAGGTTCTCTGCACAAGCGTGTTAATATCAGCATAAAATCCCCTTCATTACTCAGGTGAGAGGTGGGGCAGCCTGATGCAGCAGGCAGAGACAGGAACTGACATATTAATACCGTGTAGATCACGTGATTTTTCTTGACAACACACAGACCCCATCGTCAGCTCTTATCACCCCATCTCTCTTGACATCTTCATCTGTTTCTTCAATGCGTGACCCACTGCTTTTTCACCCGGAGATATTCATTTTATTTTTTGGTCTTTTAATTATTTCATCTGTATCGCATTCGATATGTCAGAGTGCAAAACATTTTATTTAGTGGCACCAGTGCCCCTCACATTTAGCTGGTGTGGTTACATATATATTATTATATATATCCTGTGCCAAATGTTTATTTATTTTTTCATAAGCAATTTAACAGTGCCAGAGAATCAATTTTTATAGTTATTGTTTAGGTTGTGTGTGGTACATTTTTTATTTATTTATGGTATTTTAAAGGGATAGTTCACCAAAAAATACAATTTCAATCACTATCTGTGTTGCAGCCGAATCCAATACGATTGAATTCCAAGTGTCCGTAACCTCCGACATTCATATTCAACTCGAAACAGCGTCATTTGAGCCGCGTTCACGTACGCAATGGAACACCGCACACACTCTCGCCCAAGGAAACATGCAACTACATCAGCTAGCATCGCCACTTCCAGCAGTGGACATTTAGGTTTTAAAAAACTGACCTTGTTTCAAGGCCAATTTGAAGGTCGGGGCTAACAGACATTTGGATGACACCAAATGAGTAGTATAGATGTTTTTTTTTCTCTGTTTTATTACGTCTGAAGAAATGGTTCCCACTTACTTCAATTGTATTGGATTCGGATGCAACGCTGTTTAGTCCTGACAGTCCAAAAGTGTTTTTCTGTTCAGTGATTCCAGTCCTGGATCCAAACTTGGTGCGTTTGTGTTTTTTTAACCAGGGTATTGTGACGCCATCTGCATCTTACCACTGTTCTATTTGGGGTCTGGGAATATTTTTGCATCAGTTGTGCTTGTTCAGTTGGAGATGCCTGCAACATTTTGTATATTAATCTGACAATTTGACAGCGCTGATACAAACATGAAACATGTGGAGAGAAAAGAGAGGAGTGGGTTGTGCACCAACGGCCCTTTCCTTATTTTTGAGGCTGTTGAGCCGGAGACGTTGCAGTTGTATGGCGTTCCTCTTGTACACTTGGCTACAGGTCTTCCACAAAAGTTAATTGGATCTCCTTGTAAAAGATGCATATCGCTGCCAAGCTGTTTGCTCTCTCCACTTGTCACTCTCTTCTTGGCTGTCCTTCAGTTTCTTCTTGTGGTAACTCTAAGCTTAAAATCATCTTATACCACACTGTCTAACAGTATAATATTTATTTTTTTACATATTTTCATTTCATTTCATTTTATCTAAAGCAAGAAGAGGCAAACAAGCAATAAAACTAACATTGCCAGCTGTGGGCCTGACTAAGCACAAAATTGTTTTGCAGCAGATTTCCTGCTGTGCCCCAGTGGGGACAAGAGTGATAAAAACTTATGCAGTTAAACATTTCAACAGCAGTAAATATATACGTTACATCCCATTATAATTAGAGTAAAAAAAGAAGAAGAGAATACAACAAAAATACCCTGAGAGAAGTAGAGGCTAAAAGAGCAACTTGCTACAACAAATTAGTGACTGCAGGTTTGCTCTAATGTATATGGGGATTTCCTTCCAGATTATTGTTAGTGTGAGAAAATTATGTCTGATCATATTTGTTTTTTATATTTATTATTGTTCTGTATTTGTTTTATGATTGTTTATATTTTTGTAAAATGGGACTGGAATATGTGCACGTGCGGTTGATCTAGTGATGCATTCTTATGGGAAATCTTTGATGCAGCAACAAAAGAAAATCTTTTATTTTATAAAAAGTTTATTTCTTTTAAAAAAATCTCAAGACAATTTCAGTGCCAATAAACTACACTTTGCTTATTGGTCCTGCATGTCAGCTGATGAGCCAAGGTATCGTTCTTAACCGATTAGATGATAATGAGCTGATGAGCAAGACAGTTCAAATTTAATGAAAAAAAAATCAAGGAAAAGAATGTAAACTCATCCCATCTTTATTTTTGGTGAGCATAAATTAAAGGAATGTTGGGTTAGCCTCCCTAGGGAACATTCCATCTGGGCTTTACATCATTCTTAATTATCCCTTCCTCTGACTGGACAAACACTACATAGCTGCTTAGACATGCACTGAACTGAAGGTGCATGTGTGAACACAAATGTCGGAGTGAGAGGCTCAGCAGGGAATCCCCCACTGGGGGAGCGTGTGAGTGGGGGGGTTGATAGAGCTTCCAATGCGCGTCAAACGCAAAGAAAACAAAGGTCTCCCTGTGTACAAAGTGGTGTTACACTGAGAAGACAGAGACGAAGCTGTCAAGAGAGTTCGTGGTGATAAGAGCCGACACCGGTGTCTGTGTGCTGTAAAGAAAATCACATGATCTCCGCAGCTGAGTTAATACGAGGATTTGCTCCTGCTGTGTTGTGCATGTGTGAAAAGGAATTGGCTGAAGAGAAAACTCCTGATATCACCAGCAGGTCATGTTTACAACGTGCTTATGAATTAGTAAATTTGATTTGGTTATCAGAAATAAGTTTCTTTACTTTAAAACAGCCTTATTTTAATGAGGTTAATTAAATGTAGTATTTGACTATCTAACTTTAGCCTTATTTCAAAGTAAAAAATCTAGACATGCTATCGCTATTTATTTTTTGTTATCCATTTATGCAATCCCAATGTTATCTGTCACTACCAAACCCTGATCACAAACAGAGTCCGACAGACAGAGGTCCTATATGGACACATATTTCTGTGATTTTAAATTAAGCAAAACATTTTTCAATAATCTAATCATATCCTAGATCCTAAGAAATCCAACGCCAAACCAGCTTCAGGCTGATGAGACACCAACTTTCTTACTGCACAGCAGCGAGCAATTCTCTGTAAATCTGCTTGTTCTTCTTGGCTCTTCATTTTCACGTCCTGTCCACATTGACAACAACAGTCCTCACCTTCATCTTCACAGTTCATGAATGAGGCTTTGCAAGTGTCTGGTCGATGTCAGTTACTCTTGTTTTACGTCAGTGGTTGCTTGGTTTTTTACATTGGCCAGGCTAGCAGGCTGTAATGTCATTATTTATATTTCCAGGACTAGTAGTGAGCCAGCGCTACACCAACGTTAGTCTCTACTTAGTATATGTGTTTGCATCCCAGTGTTAAATGCTGAGCTGGTATCAGAGGTTTTTATTCATGCCGTAATTTGATACATGGTTCGTTATCAAATATATGTTCCATCTCATACTTTGTTCAAAGCTGATTTCATTTACTTTGATGTAGCTTTGATAACATTTTACTTCATCTTAGCTTCAATTATGACTTGATTCTTTTAATAATGCATGAATTATACATTGAGTTTTTACCGGCAGTAGATTTATTTAAAGTTTTAGCTCATGATTTTACCCTCACCCTTCCAGGACCAGCAAAGTAGATGTGATGCAGAGAGATCACACTCAGGCAGATATGGTCAAAAGCCCATCGAGGATGATGATCATGATGATGATGATGATGATGATGAAGACGATGAAGAAGAGGAAGAGGACTTGCCCATGGTAAGTGTCCCGCTGAGACTGTTTATGTTGGTTCTTTGGAGAACCGAGAACACAAACTTTTTTCTATGTTTGTTTGCTGCAGATCACACAGATCTTCAGTTTGGCGGGTAATGCAGCAGGAAGTGGTACTGACATTGAAAACCAGCTGATGAAATTGCTACACTCTTTGCGAATCTCGGTGCTACCGATCCTATGGTATGCCATCATGGTGGAGGGCCCACAGCTGCAGCTCATTCAGTGCTCCAAACTGTCCAACATGGCCGACACTATGGTGCTTATCGACCCAGGCTTCTTCTATCAGGTCACTGTCCAGAAGCAACCGCTGCTCCCCACCCACCCGCTGTACGACAACTACCCCGCATGCCTCACCTCTGTGACTGATGTGGTCAATCTGCTTCTGGGCCTGGAGAAATATGCCGTGTGCCAGGGTCTGTCCCCAAAAGAGTCATCACCTAAAAAGGACCCCATCGTATTGGAACGTGCATCAACATGTGATTTCTTGGTGAAAAGGAATGTGAGCATCTGTAATCACTGCAGAGCGCTACAGGAACTTTAACTTCCACACAGACAGCAGAAACTCTCTGACCACGGTGGAAACCACCTATTCTCTGGTGCCACTATGTACCATTTATTTGTCTTTGTTCAGTTTTATATATTTTTATAGCCGTGGGTAGTAATATTTATATATATATGACATACTGGAGATTTACGTCGGGACTGTTATACTATGATATTATTATTTGAAAAAAATCCCTGCGTGTTGATGTTAAATCGTTCGTGTTTCTTCTCCGGCGGCCTGTGTTTGGCTTCTTATGTTGTCTGTTATGTCATTATGGGCAGTGTGATTGGAGGGGCTGAAATCAATGTGTGAGCCACACTTACACTAATATTAACTCCTTTCCCCCTCATTGTCAATAAAATAATAATAGGAAATTTAATGCCACATTTTTTTTGTGTTGTTTTTTGTGTCAACATCAGCCATCACAATGTTGTGGTGTCTCACACATTTGATACAATCAAAACGCAGCAGACTTAAGTATTTGGACAAAATAAATCCTCGCATTTTTCCCAGATTTCGATTTTATACAAAAAATTGTCTAAATAACAGTTGCTACCTTGATGTTTCTGTTTCTTCAGTAACCAAAGCTTTGATCATTTTCTTTTGCAATACTGACACTAACTTAAGGTTCAAACCCCTTAATTATTGTGTATACCAGTATATTCAGGTACAATAATTAAAAAAAAGGAAAGTGAATACACTGTATACTATACACTGATTTCATGGATATGACATAGCATTTAAACCCCCCTCACCACCCTGGCTCCTTGTTCTACTCATTGATTAAGAGAATTGTATCTAGATCGTTTCAGTTTTTGTTACAATATGTCAGACACTGAAATTACCAAATGCAGAAGGAAATAAAAGCATTTTATAAAAGCGATACATTCAATATCACATGGAGCATAAAGGACGTCACGATGACCCACATGGCTCCATTGCAGAGATAGGAGACGGTGTTCACGCAACAACAGATGCATCTTTATGTCATCGTCAAAGAAAAAGCTACTGATAAAAAACTTCATTGGCGGTAGTGATTGCCCAAAGACATGAGGGAGACTAAAGGCAAGCTAATGGAGGTGCTGTGGTCAGATGGGATCCTGGAGTCCAGACTTTAGGTCTCTTGGACATGTATGACTCTCAAATTGAACAGAATTATTTTTGGAAAGAATAACCACCCCTAACATTGTACTGACTCAACAGGAGTCTTTCTTAAGCAATAATTTTGTACTTTCTCAGATGATCCCTGCTAAAAGCCCAGTTATGGCCAGTCCTCACTGTATGTTTTAAATCTGTTACGACAAAGAATGCAATATAGGTTTTCTGTCACAGCAAAGAAACATGTTAAAAAGAATGCATCTGCCCTGATCATAAGACGAAAACCAGAGAAAGGCCACGGTCAACAAGAGTTTGTGATGCTTTTGGACTTAATATGACAATATGTTTTTTAGTGTTTTGTATAATTACATCTGGTTTAAAACTGCTGCTGTGAACATAAGGATTTGCATTTTCCTTCCATGTCTGGTCTTGAGTGGTCTGATGATTGATGGTTAATGTTTTTTTGTTTTTTTTATGACTTTTCTTTAAATTGATTTTTTGTTTTCACCCCTCCATTGAGTAAGCTGGTGATTTTATTTTGACAATGTGAGAGTTTATGCATTCTTAACATATCAGATTTATTTCGTGTTCCTGGTTTCCTCAAATAACTGAACATGTTGAAGCTACTGTATGTTTGAGGTCTGTCCATTATTATTTTTTGAACTATTATTTAGTGTTTGAATTCAAACATTAAAGATAAATGAAACAGATGGTTTACTGCCTGTTGTTGCCTTTTTGAAGGCAGTGTTAAATAAACATTTCATCCTGAGCCCATTTTGTTATATTTATGAAATATGTCCGATGGACTTGGTTTACCAGTAACACAATGGCCTGTGTGTTTGAGTGGAAGCAGCTCGGATGTCCTCAGAAACTAGTTAATTTTCAGACATTTTTTTATTAAAGATTTATGAAGCAGAAAAAATTGTAATGTATTGGTTTTAAACAACATTTTTACTTTTAAGTTAAAGAAACAGAAATACATTTTCTATTATATGTTATTCTTAATCTCTAATTAACTTAAAGGTCCAGTGTGTAATATTTAGCTGAAAGGGATCTATTAGCAGAAATTGAATATAAAATAATCCTAGCGATGTTTTCACAAGTGTCTTTCATCTAAATTGTACATAATGTTGTTTTCTTTACCCTAGAATAGGCCCTTTATATTTAATTCTATTTACGTCAGGAGTTGGTCCTCTCTACAGAGGTGGCAATGTTTTTTACAGTAGCCCAGACTGGACAATCTAAACACCTTTTGCACTTTTTTGACAACTGAAGGCTGCCACAGGTTCTGTTTTATGTTTGAAGAGGAGAGTGAGGGGTATTCAGATGCAACATGCAAACTTCATCATTAGATACCGCAAAATTCTACACACTGAACCTTTAACTAATTAGATTTAACAAACGTATACATTTCATTTTCTTGATGTAGAATGTCAATATACTTTAATATTGCTATTGCAAATTTGTATTTGTGGAAAACCTAGGACTTTTAGCTTTTTAGAATAGATAAACATTTCCTGCACATACATTGAATACTATTATTTGACTTGTGTAGAAGTCTTACGAGAATATATATCGGTAGCCATAAACCTCAGGGGAACCTTTTGAGTTTATAACTTAAATTTATACCAAAGTTTTTAACATCATTGAATATTGTCCCACATGCAACAAATCGTGAACAATATCTGTGCTGTGTTGATTAAGTGTTACAGGTTACACACATGGAGCATGCACCTTTATACCTTTTTCAATCCAGTTTATTGTGTATGCTAGCATGTGCAAATTACAGATATAGAAATCAATGTTTAATATAATTAAAACGATATGATAAATGATCATATAAATATATATATATTATTTAGAATAATCATTATTTGTAGTTACTCATTTATAAACTTCATTAAACTTTAGTATTTTTTTGTAATAAATATGTAGAATATAATACATTTTCGACAGGACTGTCTCATTAATTTAGATTTGTTAGCTCCTTTAAGAACTAATTTGACCAGTTTTGGTCTATCTTATACATTATTACGTTTAAACTTTTTAAAGTAGATAAATATCACCTTCACTTACAATACTACTATTTTACTTTTAAAGTTGGAAATGTTTTAATTTTCTTCAGAGGATATTGTATAAACCCCAGCGGAATCTCTTAAAGTATTCAGCCAAATGTTTCAATTGGGCCTTACTCTTAATATATACACTGGTATGTGTAAGTTTAAGAAACAGAAATACATTAGGATTAAGTATAATTGAAAATATGGGTATGTGTGTATATTAAGTGTAACCGTAATTTTAATTTGAGGGAAATCTCTTAACTTGAACACATATATTAATGCTGATGTATTCATTTACATTTTTCAATCAGGTTCATGAATGTGTATACTAGCATGTGTAAAAATTGTATAATAACAGTGTTTGAGCATATAGATAAATATATGTATGTTATTTGTACTACTGTTATTTGACTTGAGGGGAACCTCTGGAGTTAAACACACCGACTGGTGCCATGATTGATTGATTCCAGTGTTGGGCGACATTGAGCACATGCGTATATGCAACAACCAGGCAACAACTGGTGAACAGCACTGGTGTGAGTGGATGAACAGCCCGAGGGCACGTAACATCTGGGCGGGGCAGCTGGGCCAGCGGCTCTGTGTGTAACCCTATGGTGTAAACACCGGGTTTCATCCGGGGCAGGAGGGGACGAGCTCTCTGCCCGATCACAGCGGCTCAGCTCGGCTCAGATGCGCAGCGGCCCGACGCAACAGCAGCAGCAGCAGCAGCGGAGGAGAAGAAGAAGGAGGAGGAGGAGGTCTGGAGCCTGCTGGTGAATTACAATTGGGATACGGAGCTCATAGGAACCAGAGGGGTGTTTTACCACCGCGCGGTTCAGTCATTAATCGGCGTCTTCTCTGGGATGGTTTCCTCTGATGGTCCGACGCGGGGATGATTTTTCTCGGCTTGGTTTTGCCACAGAGGACCGCGGAGACCTCGGAAGGCATCGGTCATGCTCCCCGGTAAGAGAGAGAGGGGGGGGGGGGTTATTCTGCTCCAAGATGTCCTTCTGCTCCGGACTGGGTGTAGTGATGGACACAACCTGCTGTCTCTGTCTTTATAGCTCGGGCCCGTGTTTGACTCACCGACGCGCTATTTGCTTCTGTATTCATGATTTTATTTATAACGTTAAAAAAACCCGAGGTAGCACCGTGTCAGCGGGCGATGCACCTGCGACATGTTAGCTTAAATGCTCCGGTTAACGAGCCCGGTGAGGGTTCGATTCCCAGCCTGTGCTGCGGATGAGGATTGGCCGCGGTGGCAGTCTCGCGCGCCGGGGTTTAATGTGGGAACGTAAATACAGTCATCTCTCCATCTGGCTTCTATTGTTTCCCTGCGCCTGTAAACACGAGCGTGTTGTTTGTAGTGGCATGTTCATTTAGAGAGCAGCACATACCACAGGGCTGCCACCGCGTCTGGGTGCACCGGGCTGCAGCGGTACAACTACTGAATAACCGTGTCGTGCTTTTTCCTTTCCGGGAACACACAACTTCTTCTCCCTGTTGCTGCAATGTTATGGAGCAGATGAAGCAGGAGCATGTTGCTGCTGCTGCTGCCTGCTGCTGCGTGGCCCTATCGATTTCACTGCTCTCCTTTCTACAATCTGCTTGTTCTCATGCAGCTCTGCCAACCCCTCCTGTTATTAACAGATTCCTGAACTAGGATGTCTGTCTGTGGATGTGAGGGGAGAACCCCCCCCTCACATCCAAATGTGATGTTTGGGTCAGTCAGGCCCTTCAGGGTGATTCCTTGCTAATCCTCCTTTTGGCTGTGTCTGGGAAACACCTCTCTGTTTTTCAGGGGAGCACTTTCCTTTTTTTTTCCTGGCTCCCAAGCGTTTTGTGAAAGTGCTGATTGCTCCTATTTTAGAGTTCTTGTATTTACAGGGCGCTTTGAATTCATGGACCATTAGGCCATTTGCAAAGAGGCCCGTTTTAGCTGCTTTATTGCAGGGAGGGGAAGCCAAGAGACCATTCATGCTCTGTTTCATCTTGATCAGGGGGATTTTGACACATGTTGGTGTTTGTTTTCACTCCCCATGCTCTCTGTTTGCTGTGGTCTTTAAATTGGCAGCATGACACTACTCTCCTCTGTGAAGAGCTCCCTGTGGTTTTCATGCTGCTTTCGGTGTTGAGATTCAGTCAAACACTATAAAATTGGACCATGATCTAGATTGGTTCAAACACAAGGGTATTCCTTTTTTTCAACTTAGTTGCATCGAGGTGACACCGCTCTTTTTTTATGATGCCCTTAAGACATGGACTGACATGATTTGAGCATCTGCTTCAGTAGTAGCTGACTTAAATTAAAAAAAGTATGGTCAGGGTGTGTGCTACACACTCGCCTCTGGGTCCAGACCTCTTACCTGGACATTTGGACATGGATTTAAAACGAAAATGTGCTTTCGACTCAATCTAATGTGTCCTGGGGTTCGGTGTGGGAGCTCAGGGAATCAAGTGCCTGACTCTGTGATGAGTTAAAAATACACCATGAGAGCAGTAGTGACATGGATAAGGGAGAGAACTCACACACATTTCTCCCGCTAGAGAGAACTTGAAGGGCACGAAAGAATCAGATTAGGCTGTAACACATGTATAATAAT
Organism: Platichthys flesus; assembly: GCF_949316205.1. Taxonomy (NCBI): domain Eukaryota; kingdom Metazoa; phylum Chordata; class Actinopteri; order Pleuronectiformes; family Pleuronectidae; genus Platichthys; species Platichthys flesus. Next base: position 7,651,048 of record NC_084946.1, on the reverse strand, counting down.
AACTGTAACTGCCTGGCTGTGGCTGCACATCAGAAGCAGCTCTGAACTCCCCCCAAAACCAACAAAGCGGATTACAGCCACAGTGGAACATGAAAACGAATCTGGAATACATAGAGAAATCCCTCCAGGTGTTACAGAGCAAAGGGAAAATGTAAAGGAATAATCCCTTCAGACGTTAGAGCTGCATTCCTTTCTTTATTACTCCCCCCCACCTCAGCTTAGCCGAATCCAGGTGGATAGCAATCACCGGGATTGCTTTGTTTCACCCCTGATACTTGTGTCGAATGGGCAAAGGTGAGCGTCAAGGCCATGGAGGAGCAGCGGTGAGCCGCACGATTGGCCCGTCCGAGCTTAAGCTGACCTGCTGTGTGCCGATAAGCGTGTTATAAATCAGTATTTCGCGGATATAGAGGGTACATGAAGGGACCACATTAAAGTGGGGGTGGGGGGTGGGGTCACCTGACCTGCTATAAGCCCTCCTCAGTTATTTGGTCAGGGTTGGTCAGATGGAGGTATAGTTCATTGGAAAATCCTCTTCCTGGAATCATCTGTAACTGATGTGGACTGATCTCTTTTTCAGTTGGGACCTCCTCTTTCCCCTTTGGATTGAAAACATTTGGGTGTTGGCCTGTCTATTTCTGATCCTCACCACATCTTACAGAGTGTGTGTGTGTGTGTGTGTAACATCTTGAAGTTTGATGCTGAACGGCAATAAGAACCTGCAGATAAAGGTCACATCAATGTTCTCTTACAAAAGCACAAGGCAAGGGTCAGAGTTCAGATGCATCAGGAAAAACCAGAGGAAAGCGTCATCATGAAATGTTGGTGAAGGAGTTGTGACGGCCGAGGTTGCGACATGTGGTATGAAATATTAAAGAAGCCCGGTCTGTCTCACTATTGGCCTAGTTGTGGCTCGTTTCAGGGCCTTTCACTCTCGTCCAACAGGAGCTTTGTCGTGTTCACCCTGCTCTGGTTACCATGTGTAAGTTTATAACAGCAGCTGTGTCAACGACAACAGTCAACACGAGGGCTGCCGGCCTCACCTGTCTGTGCTGAGTTGATATTTCAGCTGCTCTCTTACATCTCGGCTGCTCTGTTCCGCCTGTCGAAAGAGACTCAACAAATTGTGCGTCCATTGTCATTATCAGCGGAACTGAGGCTTGTGCCTCAGGCTTTACTGCAACATATTAAGGCGCACTCAGTTTAAAGTCCTGTATTTTATTTTATTGAATCAGTTATATAAACCCAGCAGACAACAGCAGCCTGTTCCTGCGACTCTTGGGCCAGATAAAAGCCGACAGCTCAAGAGAGTGAATCTCCTTTAAGAGCTACAAGCCAGCCTGTTTATCGCGGGGTGAGAAAACTGTTGCCTGTAGCGGTTTAGCTTCCCTATAAATGTTGTGATCTAATATGTATGACTTCGAAGCAGCAGAGGGAGAAGTGCGTTTCCTTGCGTGGACACGGTTTGGACCTATAGCTTACAGGCCTCAGTGTTTAGCCCCTGCCGGACTTGAATATCAAACCCCTCGCTGATTTGCATTCTGTGATGCATGCTGCACAGGGGCAGCTCACTTTCATCGCAAAGCTCATGTTTTAATCAGCACGCCTCCCTCAGTGGTATCTATACCCCCATCCAGAGCCTGTGCCTCATCCCCTCCACACATGCTATGTCAACATGTGTTTGATGATTGTGGTGCGGTCATATTTCTTATTCACATCTCCTCTGATCCTTCCTCTTATGCTCTTCTTTGTGACTGTTTATCTGGGTCTTCTTGGTCCTAGCCGTCTCTCCCGCAGCCTTCTCTCTGGAATGCAATGCGTTGTTATACCTGTACCTCGGCGCACATCTGCACACCAGATGTTAAAGAAGTTAGCGCTTGACTTCAATCAGCCAGACCACCGATCATATCAGGTGTGTTATTTGTTAGGCTCAGGGGTTGGAGGGCGACCTGTTGCAGCTGGTTGATTCTCATTCTTCCTCTAGCCCTTGTCATTCATGAAAGCCGTGCTTGAGGTTGTGGTAATGTGGGAGAGCTTCTTCTTTTTGTTGTTGATATATTTGGTGTGTTTCTCTTACCACTGCAATGTTTTTATTCTGCCCTTTACTGATATAAAAACATCTTGTTAGATTGTGGCTCACATGGAGATGTCTTTCTCGTTGTCTTTGTTTTTCTTCAGCTTTCTTTACAGTCGAATGAGTCTATACAACTCTTCACAAATCACAAATAGCAACACTTTTTTTAATGAATTTAAGGCCCAGATGGCATGTTGCAGATCAATTAAAGGGCGAATACACTTCAGTCAATGTATTCCACCTCTTAGACCCTTCACACTGACTGTTTACCTGCAGGCAACCAAAGTCTGGTCAAATGTGATTGCTCAATCTAGAAAAAGAAACCAGATGGCTTCTAGCCCCAAAATCTTATATATAATAAAGAATCAGTGTTAAGTGCAGCCCACACTGCCTGTGTGATCGAACCGCTAGTAAACCATTACACTTGTGCTGGCAGAAATAGAATCAAGGTTCAGGAAGTGTTAAATGTGATAATGCTGCTGCTCTTTGGAGAGCAGTGTGTCAACTCTGTGATACAAGAAATCTGACATGTTGCATTAAGACGCCACTGGTGTCTGTTGCTGCGTAAAAAAGTAACAAGAAAAGATTTCTTGATTAACACCTTCTAAAATTGGTTTCCATGCTATGTCTTCCTGTTAATGTTTGCTAATATGAGCACCATTTCTCTACAGAGTATATTGAAGTGGACAAAATTGACTGATTTCATTGTTCATTTAGAAGAGAAAGAATTTAATTACCTTTAAATTCTGTTGTATCAGTTATAGCAGCAAAAATGAAGCATTTTTCAGGACTGAAGGATAAGAGTTGTTTGATTTAAAGTGAAATAAAGGACACATGTCTTTCTAAGTGAAAAGGATCATACGAAGTTTCTATGCAAATGTTTTGGTAACTGGACAAAGCTGTTCTTAAGAGGCATGGCAGCCTTTTGGCTTCTGGATTGAGCTTTCTAGTGACGGTCCGGTAGAATACCAAATGTCTCTGTCTGTCTTCTTTACTGCTTCTCTCTGGGGGGGGGGAGTTTATCACCCCTCTGCTCAAGTGAGCACAGACATGACACTGCATGTTCACTCCCTGGAGAAAGTCCTTCTCAGTACATTAGATTAAGTTGAAATCAGAAAATCAAGGACTCAGTTTTGTATAACATGATTCATGTGATGAGCTTTTGTCTGAGGGCAGTCATAACTCCGCCATTAGTTTGTGTGAAAGGCTCTCACTTGTCGGTCAGTGGGAGGTCAAGCATGCTGGAGGTTTTCACACGTACAGGAGCAAACAGTAGCTTCTGGTTCAGTTCCAGGACAGGGGCCAACGCAAACTCCATGGAAGTATTTCAAGTATGTCCTCGAACAAAGTGAGCCCCATTCTTTATGATGTTTGACGGAGGAAAACAGAACACTATGTCTTACTCACCCGAAAAAGCAGAAAGCTGGTCAGTCGTGAGTGGAGCTTTGAGACAGCTGCTGAGACTAACGGGACAGATAAACGTTTTTAGGTCTTTGGATGGTAATTTTGATTCAGCCCCTGAGGCCTTCCGTCTAGATTAGTTGAACAGAGTCATTTTAGGATTTACTCGACTGGCAAAGAGACAGCAAGATGCTTGTTTATGGCAGCGATTTGTGAGCAGCGTTGAGTGAGAGGCTTTTGGCAGAAAAACGCTATCGCTATTTTTAGATGTCAATTCTCTATTGGGTATCATGGAAGAGGCTTTGTTTGTAATGACTCTCCATTATGTGGGTAAAAGTGCATATAAATCATTGCTTAAATTCAGTTCTCAGCTAAAGTTATTCTTTCTCCCTTCTCTTTTAGCTGACATGAACAGATATGTAGCTATAACATATAGAAATGTATGAACACTATATAAAATACCTTTCATGTAAACCTTGATGTTTACGACAACAACAAACCGGAAACTCCCTTGAAAGTTGCGTTTATATATTGCCCCTGTTATTTATTCCATCAATGTGTGTCTGGCTCTGCGCCCCTGGCTCCCTCTTTTTTTGGAGTTGTAACTGAGCTATTGAGACAGAAAGTGCCTTTCCGGATCTCTCCATATATTTTTAAAGTTACTTATCTTGTCTCATTGGACATTCTCCGTGCAAAATAATTGGTTTGCCAATTTCCTCTAAGAGGTCTTTTTAGATTACTGCTTTTTCTGTGTTTACAATTCTTTAAAGTTTTTGTTGGGTTTCTGCCTTGTTCTGTGCCGTATTACCGTGCTGCATGTCCTCCCTCCTGACTCCCCTGCTGATCTGCTATCACTTTACACGTTAACATTAAACACCGTCACTAATCAGAAGTTATTAGGACATGTACAGGACCTGATGTTTACTTTGTGTTTGTTTGATTTGAGTTCATGAGACACCTATTCAAACACATTGTAAACTAGTCCAACATCTTGCGCACACGCAGTTCACACACAACTCGAGACGTAAAGTGACGGCCAGGATATCAGGGCTAAAATGACCGGAACGATCCAGATTCATGTCACACTATTATTAAGCTAATCTCTTTTTTGTATCTGTTTGAAGGATCTGTCTCTAGATTCCTGAGCTGAGCTGCACTGGATCCCCCCGATGCTACCTGGCGTAATCCGATCTAGGGGACACCCATGTTTATCTACTATTGACTTCTCGGAAATGCTACTGACTCTCCACCTAAAGTCAACACATGGCTGAAACTGCAAGGTTAGAGAGTATACAGCACCTAACAATGGCTTTGTGTATATATTTATTTTGATGATGCGTCTCAGCTGCAGTTTAAACTTAATTTCCTTCTCATCAGGTGAGGGTGTGGTTGGGAGCGTGAGTTCTCAGAATTACATCACATGGAGGTCAAAGGACATCGGATCACATCGATGGGTTTAGGGGCTCCTGGTGAGTGTAAAGAAGCGCACCTTCGTGTCTGGACAAGCCTGAAGCGGTCTGGCCAACCTCTTAGATTGTGTTTTTTTCTGACAGTTCAACAGAAGGAACGTGTTTTCCTCAAGGGAACAGCCAGCTGAAAAAACAGCTGTTATGTGTGAAGGCCCTTTGTTCGCACACTGTCACCACAGCTGTCGGATAATCTTATCAGAGCACTGAATTACTGTGAACAGACACCGTACTGTTTGAAACAGGCACAAGAAGACTGTTTAAGTCATGAAAGTTTCTTAGTTTGATTCCTTGAAGTCTCAATTCCAGCCAATAGGACCAAATATTTAGTGTCTAGTTGTTAAAGGACATGCCTGGTATTTTTCTAAAAATTCCTCATGGTCAACAAATCCCATGAGAACACAAAAACAGTGTTGCTCCATCTCTCAAAATGCTCCCCACCCTGCCATTGGTTCTTAGTGAAGAAGTGAATCCCTGAAGATGGGTAAAATATAATTATACATTTTAACTTTGAAACAAAGTCTAAAAACATCTGTACAATGTGCTTCTAGTGGACTTTTCCAAAACAGAATTTGTGAAGTATTTGGGATACATAGAGCAGCAGGACTGTGTGTGTCAGATTAACTCAAAATAATCTACAGTTTATTGTTCAAGGTAAAGAAGTAACATGTCACTCACTGCAGTTGTCGGGCTCCTTGATATGTTTTTAGTATGTTTCCTGACAACAGACATGGGATGTGTTGACAATAAATAATAGAGAACATTTCCACCCACGTCCGGTGATACCTCTAATTCTTTCTGGTGCGTTCTGTGATGTGTAGATGTTCAAGGCAGCCAGGACAACAAGCTGCAGGCTGAGAGGATCTCAGCTCTGCAAGAGAGAAAACAGGCCCTGGAGGCTCTGCTCAACACCAGAGTGGGAGAGCTCAAACATGTCTGTCTGCAGGAAGCAGTAAGTAGCTTCATCTTCATGAACGAATCATACGTGGTTCGTGATACAATGTTCTTTCTCTGTAAAACTTTTTTTTGTGGTCATTTCTGTTTTAGTGAAGATTGATTGTATAAAAGTTGGTTATAGTGTATTTTATTTTACTCACAACTTGCTGAGAATCTGTGAGGTCTTGCTTCTCACCTAAAATGAAACACATATTTATAATTACTTGACAGCTCCAGAGAACTTGTCAGTGCATGTTAATGAGGCCACAGCAGCATCACAGCTTTTTAACACATCCCTGTGCTTTCAGATTGATGTATTGTACACCACTCTCTCTTTGTGTGTTTTATTCTTTTATTCACAATCTATTCTTATACTCAGATTTGCAATCACCATGCAGAATTATTCATTTATTAAGATGATAGAGAAATATAGCTTGTGTGCACAGGAACTTCTGTGGTATGAGTCTTTCACCAATTTTCCAGATCAACACCCTTGTAGATAAAAGAGGGTAAAGCTGTGCACACAATTATCATGTTGTCAGTGTATCTAATCTTGAAACTCTACTCATCTGCAGGTGTTAATCTGTTTTTACTTTTTATTATCATAGCAATAGTTATAATAAAGATTTCAATGCATTTGACTATTTAAAGGTCTTTAATGAACCTTCCAGTAATCTGTGAAGTTAGTTTTCATGTAAAACCTCTGAGCGCACACAGAGGGATAATGAATGTCCTCTATAGGAGCTGACTGGAAAGTTGCCACGTACTTTCCCCCTGGAGACTGGAGAGAAACCCCCGCTGGTGCAGCGCAGAGCTGGCCCGGGGCCCAACACCAAGGCAGAGGTAAGTCAACATCTTGAATATCAATTGTGTTTAGGCAGCAGCTGTACTGTTGTGTATACTTGTGGTCTAACACGGTTGGCTGTCCCTGGCTGCAGGATGAGGCGGCCCAAAGAAAGCAGATGAAAGCCATCTTCACTGGTGCTCTGTACAGACACTCGGAATCAGACAGAAATGTCCCGAATAGCAAGAGGACAGTTCATCGAGGTTGTCACACAGGTATAATTACACGGCAACACTTAGAATGAACATATCAGGGATAAGAGAATCCAAACCAATCCACATTGTTGTTTACACAATGACCTTTGCACTTAAGCTCTGCAAAGGTATCAAATATCCTGCGGCATTGTCTTTGACCTGAATGGTTATTGTCTTTCAGAGGACACAGTGATGTCAGAGAGCACAAGCTCCATGTCAGATTCAACCTCCCATGACAATGGTGAGTCATTTTACACCAAAATTAGTGGATATAAAGGGGATTGACTCCTTTCCCAATCCCAGTGGAGGAGTTTATCTTTCTGCTTTTTCCCCTTGTCATATTCAACGTCACAAACGCACCCAAAACCGAGAAGCTTTCTTACCATGCAGTTCACCTGGATGTCTCACTTTCATCTCTGCACATTGTACTTCTGTGTCTCTTGACCAGTTAGTGAAAGCTGATTGAATCCATTCCCATTGCGGACCAAAGCTTGATGTTAACAGTTGCTAGTGGGTCTTTTGACCAGTGGAAAAGGGACCCCTGGTGGATACTCTGTTGTATTTCCATATTCAGTAAAGTCAGTTTTATTCTTTTCACACTCTTAATACAAACATGCTTAGTAAGTGTGAAGCAAATTTTCACTTCTCTTGTTCAAACACCAAATAAGACTAAGAGGTCACACTTAAGTTTCAAACCCAAAATAGCACACATGGCTTCCTGTGCTTTTAATGAGGAAGATATGTTTTTTTACGCTTGCGGGTGGGCTTCATTACAATAATTATTTCTTCTCCCCAAAAGAGTCTTCTCCCAGCGTGGCCACTGACCAGCGCTCTCTGTCTCAGCCCCGGCTCACTGTGGGCAGCCCTGACCACCGCATCAGCAGGAAACTGTCTCCTGTCGAGATTTACTATGAGATGAGGACACGTCGCAACTCTGTCACAAGCTCTGTCAGGTACTGGAAGTGACCCTATGCTACAGGCTGTGCACTTTGATCTGTTTGTACATATTCTTGTGCACACATATATATATGTGTGATGAATCATGATCGCATCAATGTCCTCTTGTGTCGCTCCTCACAGCCCAACTCACTCTTTACCGAGAAGTGCATCTAACGTTGAAGGCAGAAGTGTTCCAGCGACTCCTCTTCTGGCGCGAACTGCTCCAATCAGTGTTCATGTCAGGTAACGTGTGACACAAGGCTGCTTTTGTCTGAGGCAGCACAACTACAGCTCTCTCCCACTGTGATAACTGTGCGTTGGAAAATGCTTAATGACTTTGTTTAAAGCTGACACATAGTCAGGGTTGTAACAATAATTAATGGCATATGTGACTTTACCATCAAGGGCTAGAGCTCATTAAATTGAGCCCCTTAAGTCCTGTGAATTGCAGTTGCATAGTTTTGTTTAACATTGCTTTCAATCTTTCTTTATCCATAGTCCTCAGAGTCTTCTACCAATATAAACTCTCGTTTGTACTCACATTTCCACCTTAGGTCGGATGTGTCAGGGGGTAATGGTTTGAAGCAGTGGTCTGGCAGCCTGGATGTGCCATACATGATTCCACTGGCACAGGAGGGCTCTTCTTCAGACCGCCGAAGCTGCCCGTACAGCTCCCGGGCCAGGCGCAGTAACAGCTCAGAGGCCCTGTTGGATAGGTCCAGCCTCCCTGATGACCCAGCACCCAGAAACGGGATGCCCCCCAGAGGAGGGCCTTACAAGAGCTCAGAGACACTGACTGATGGCAAGCTGCGACAGATTAACTTAGGCAGCCCTGAGAGACATGTGGACGGCTCTGTGGATCAGGCCAAACTGCGTCTCTCCATGGGCGGCAGAGGGGCAGGGGGAGGCTACAATGAGCTACTCATGGACTATATCTGGGGGAAACAGCAGCAATTGCAAGTGCAGCACCAGTTGTACCAGTCCACAGGCAGGATCTGGCAGGACATACCCTCTCCTCGTTCCTCCACAGCAGTGGTTCCTCCCCATGCCAATGGTTTTTCTCATTCCCAGGTGCATCTCCCCAGCGCTGCACCTCCTTACAGCCCCATGGTCCTCAGAGGGTCGCAAGCCGAGCTGCGCAGGGTCAAAGTCACCAGAACAAAATCCTGTGGACCTTTTATTCCTTTGCAGCAACATTCCCAGGATGGAATACTATTGTCAGCATATGAGTCTCCCCTTCCTGCCTCTGGCACCACCACATCCTCCATCCCCAACCTGCACCCTTACCAGACTGAAGTGTCTGGCCCCTCCTTCAGTCGCAGAGCCCCACAGTTCTCTCTCCCGACACCAGAAGACTCAACTAGAAGCCTGCATAAAGCCCTGGCTCTGGAAGGCCTGAGGGACTGGTACCTGAGGAACGCTCTTGGTTATCCCCCAGCTGCCTCAAAGGGCCACGAGACGGGTATCTCACGCCTCTCCCACCCCCACCCATTGGTGCACCAGGCTCAGTCTGTTCAAGGTGAAGCAGCCAACCTCAACAGGCCTCAGATTCCCCAGTCAGCCAGCTTCCACGGTATCCCAATGCATGGAAGGTCAGTACCTTTTCTTTCATCACTCTATGTGCTGTGTCTATAAAACATATATGTTTATTGATGGCAATAGTCTTGTGGTTTAGTAATGAGATGGAACTCATGTTTGCCATTTGGCAACTACATTACAAAGCAGAGAAATGTACTATCACTTAAAGAGATGAGCTTTTAGTTTTTTTCCAGCAGAGACGGAAGATATGGCCAAAAGTGTTATCAAGATAATCAGTTGATATCGATAATTATAACAATAAATGTCACATAAATTTGAAGAGTGATGTTTGCTTCTCAGTGAAGGTTGTGGTTCTAAACTTGTCTTTATGAGCTTGCATAGGCGTGTGTTGTATTGATTTGGCTTGCCTCCCCAACAGGTCGATGGAGTTTTCTCTCTATCAGGAGACTCCTCAACAACAGATGCAAGAGGCGAACCTAAAGGAACCCAGTGCAGACCCAGGCACCCTAGTCTGATGCAGCAGAACACACGCACACACACGCACACACACACACACACACACACACACACACACACACACACACACACACACACACACACACACACACACACACACACACACAAAGTACAGTATATCATGAGCAAAAACACTGTAGCCTCACACTCACTTACACAGACAAATTGATACAATGTGACCTCAATTGCAAAGCAAAACATGGCGACCTCAGCAGAAAGAGACTGTAGTAAATGACAAACTGTAGCTGCGCTGTGTGAAAAAGCCTTGGCAAGTTCCCCGTCTTACAACTGATTCCACCAGTATGAAATTACACCAAGTATTCTCATGCAGATGTACGCTGGTGTTACAGATTATCTACCAACACTATGGTTATGCTGTTCTACATATATCAACCTATCCGGTCCAAAACAAGCAGTGAATCCTTCCTTATAAACCCTGAAAAGTCTCCTGAGATATACTTTTTTACAGAATATATACAGTCTAAATCACTATTTTGTATCTTCTGAGATATAAAGAACAGTTATATTAAAGAGGTAATTTATTTCTCATTAATCTTGTGATGTATAAAGATGTTATATGAGCTCACATCATCTGCAAAACTCATGCCGGTGAATGTGTTTTTGTAAACCATACAAAACGCAAAAAACATATTTCAGTCCTCATCTGCTGTTACTTTCACAGCCATTTGTATTTTTTTCATGTTTGATAAATGAAACGGGCCATGAACTATAGCATAAGTGATGTAGCAGGACGGGAGTGCCTAAAAAGTTTTAATATCAAAACTAAACCGTGGTTAGAAAACTTTAAAGTGCTTTCTAATAATCTGAAATGCTAGCATTAAGCCTCTGTGATAAGCCTATCACAATGTGAGAGCACCTCACGATGCCAGAGTGGGGGTGTTTGGAATGATGTCATATATTGTGATTTTTCTGTTTTTGTTTTCTAGATTCAGCTCGATGCTGGCTGATAAATGTAGCTTTCTCTGTGCTAACCTTCCACCGAAAAGAAAAATCTGACCAATTTCAGGAAAAACCTGAGGGCTGTAATGAGACCTACTGTACGACAGTAGCACATGACTGTATGACAATAGTTTATTCATATCAAATTATATTTTTCTGCATTTACTTGTGGAGGATTTGAGCGTCATACAGAGCACTTTATGAACATCTTAAGCCTTAATTCCTTATGAAATTGTCCCCATGAGAGATGACTGGCAGTAGGAAGGTGAAGACAGGGTGAATAAAGTTTTGTCAGCATCTGCTGAAGGTCAATTGGATTGTTAGTCTGTATATAGCGTGGATTGTACTGATGAGTTTCAAGCTGATATTTTATTCCCAAACTAACATTGTAATTTTCAAACTAACCAACAAAATAAATATTTAATCACAATAAACTCCCCCTGTCCTTTCACCCCCAAGTGAGCACTATTTAATTGGTTGTAAAAATGTGAGGTTGATGGTGTGGAGAGAATACTACTACTGCAGTATTGAATGATGGTGTGAGCAGGTCTCATACCAGTACATTTGTTTATGAGAGTTCATGCTTGCTGACTTTTGTATTTATAATGATTTTGACTCATTTCATGTTTGTTTTTTGTGCTGTTTCAAAAAAAATATATTCACTATACCCAAAAAAAAAATCTGAGTAGTAGTTTTAAGGTCTTGGTATCCTCATTGTAAAATTGAGAGAAATTGGTTCAAGAAACAAAATCTTCAAGGAAATCTTGATGTTAACAGAACGTACACGTTAAGTTTGTTTTTTCATGTTTAATGTACTTGATCATTGGACATTTAGGGCCCATTTGAATGTAGTTCTTAATGTGTATCATGTGTGATATTTTCTAATGTTGCATTCACTGTAGCACAGCACAGAATGTGACCTGGTTTCTTCTGTTGCCCGATGTGTTCACGTCCTCTCATTATCCAGATTCATAGAGCTTCTTCCAGCTGGAAATCAAAGACCAAACTGCTGTGCACTGGGGGTCGTAGATGTATTTTTCATATAATGTACTCAGTAAGTTTAAAATAAATTATATAAATTTAGCTCTGAAGCAAATTTATTCAAACTATACTATATTTAATAACATATAACATTTTGTAGCTATCTACTGTAGCTCTTCCTCATCATTGCGGGAGTCGGTAATCTGTGTTTCAAACCATTTCATCAGCAGTGTGACGTGTCAATATTTGATTATTCCGATTTTTTTTAAAAGATACTTACGTGCAGCTGTTTACTTTTTCACTCCTCTTTATAACTAGGCCTATTGAATATGACTAAATGGGTCTATCCTATACTGTATGTATGAGATTGTGCATTCATTCTACTAAATAAAGTGTCATGTTGAAATCAACTCTTGTTTATCGTAAGTGAACGTGTGCTTTTTTCCACAGACCATTTTAAATGTGTAAAATAACATTTCTATTACATTTACTGTACTTTAGATACAGTAAGTATGAATACATACAATTTGAACATAATAAAATAAATAAAAGTAAACAATTATTCATATATAGGCTCTTACATAGGCTCATATATTTACACAATCCATCAATGTACGATAATAGATACATATGAAGTTGTTGGGATATGCGTGTGTGGAGGGGCTTAAGTTTTGTTAATTAAAGTAAAGTCCTTACAGCACTCCTTAAATTAAAACTGTTAACTTTATTTATAATTTAAAAGACACTTTAATAAATGTATAATGTAATGTATATACTACAATGCTGCGACAAAATAATTTAATATTAGCTAAGATAAGATAAAATCAGATGGAAATAAAAATAAAATATGGAATATGAAGTTGAAGAGATGATGAAACAAACTGTAACTACGCGCCCTTCTGTGTGTGGTATTTATAATATCACAGCCATAATCCTTTTTAATGTGACTAGTACTCTTACATTAAGGTAAGTGACCAGTAAAGTAGTTAAGTGCTCTTTAAAAAAAAATCTAGCGTATAATCAAACGTTTTCAGGTCGTAGCTTCCTGTTGAAGGGTTTTGCAGCATTTTCTATTAGAAAAGAAAAACACCTAATAAATAAAAATAATACTGCATAGTTTGGAGAATTACCTCCTCACAAGCTCCAGAAGTGAAACATGTTATCAGGAACACAGTTAACTACCAGCAGCAGCAGCCTGCTATTCCTGGAGATGACACACACACGCACGCTAACACACAAACACACACACACAGACACACATGCTTAGGGAGTAGCACGCGACGTGAGGGACTCTTCTCTCCTCGCGCCAGGCTGGTTTTATATTTATTGAGTTTTCATTGAAAGTGGACACATCACAGTGCGGGTGAGTAGCGGTTGCGTGTTTATTAATATGGTTCATAGTTATTTGTGTTACCGAGTTTTAGTTGGAGACTACAGCGACGCGTAGAGCAAAGTTTAACTCCTGAAACACTTCCTGTAGAAACCTTCAAAATAATACTGCTCAGTGTGGCTGAGGACGAATACAGACATTCTACGAAATATATGACATAAAGCAAGACATTTATAGATAAGAAGACTTAAGTTGGAAAGCATGTACAAAGTTTTGCTCACACAAAAGAGCTAAAAGTGTCAAAAACAGTGGACAAACGATGCTTAAACAACTGGAAGAATCAAAGCTAGCCATAATTAGCTTTATTCAGACTTTTCTTTGTCTATAAGGAGCTTATATTATTTGCTTTGTTGTTCCACAAATATTCCCCACGTTTCTGAATGTTATTTAACTAAAAATGTAATTAAAAAGTAGAAAATATATCAACAGGGACAAAACATTAAACAATCAATGCGACAGCTAAACTGCAGCTACAGTGTCAGCTACTCTATTCCCTTATCGAGCTCATCAAACTCATGGACCGTCAAGACTTTTATTTTGAAGTTCCTGCTAATACTTTCTATTTTTCCATGTCATATGACCTAATCACTCACAGACATCAGCTCCTCCTTCCAGTTCCAACCGAAGTGTACAACCAATCAACAGTAAGCCCACCTTAGTGACTGAGCTGGCTGAGAGACTTTAGTTTCCCTTGTCCCTTCACTTTCAAAATAATGTCCAGTCATGTAGACAAAAGGGATGTCTAGCCAGATGTCCTTTGAAATGATGAAACAAGTCATTTATCTGAAATCATGTTTACAACTCTGGTGACCACACTGCAGCAGTGCGGTATCATGAAGAGCTCGGTTGCAGCTGGGTCAGTGTCAGGAGCTATTTACGTTGACATGCCATTCATCCAGGCTAAAAATAAACGTACACATCCACTGGCCCTTTTGAAATGTCATTGCAAACAACCCAACGCATTCAGCACAAACTAGACAAACAGCAGCGGAGTTATTGTGCCAGACCTGACACCCTCTTCCATTTGTAAGTGTCGTAATTCATTTTCGTTGCAGCTTTCTCCCTGAGTCCTGCTGTCACCAGGGCTCAAAGTCATCAGGCTCCTGTTCAACATGTCCTCATCATATGCTGCTGCCATATCATCCCTCATCACAGCCAGCACTTCTAATCCACCCATCAAACCCAGCCCTCGTCCCACCCCACGCACAGCAGGGAGTCCTGAACCTTCCCCCCGGCCCTACAAATCCCTGCACCACCCTCCAGCTGTCCAGATACAGCCTCATTCACCGGAGCCTCTGGTGACGTACGAGGAGCAACAGGAGAATCCTGCAGATTATGGCATAGGTAGGCAGCGCCACAGTGTCCAACACCAACACCCTGCCTGAGGTCTCTCTCCTTTGATGCAGGTGGCACTTTGTGTTGCAGGTGGTTATTACCTGGTTGAGATCGAAGAGATCTTTGTTGACCGCTATCAAGTGGTCAGGAAGTTGGGATGGGGTCACTTCTCTACTGTGTGGCTCTGCTGGGATATGGAGTAAGTACAGATTTTAGCTTTCAATTTGCCCTAAATAATGTTATAACAAAAGGTTTGTTATCATGTTATATTACATAAACATAATAGCTAACTACCATCATTGTTTGCATCCAGGAGAAGGCATTTTGTGGCTCTGAAGGTGGTGAAGAGTGCTCAAATCTACACAGAGACGGCACTGGATGAGATCAAACTTCTGAAATGTGTCAGTGAGACCACATGGATCTTCTTTCTTTTTTTCTTTTGCAGCACACAATTAGTGGAGCTAACGAGAGTGTTATTAATGCAAGAGTGTCTGTAGAAAGAGAACCCTAATGATAGCATGTAGGTTTAGACTATTCATAGTGATTATATATTTATTATGCAAACACTAACACATCCAACATCTGTGTTTTATTATATCTGCCAGATTATGATGTAAAATGCTCACATTCTGATTGTCATATCATTGTTATACATTTTACTTTTCGTTGATATTGAGCCATTTTCAATATGTCATCATTAGGTGAGGGACAGTGACCCCAAAGATCCTAAACGAGAAAGAATCGTGCACCTCATCGATGACTTCAGGATCACTGGAGCCAATGGTGAGCGTATCCTTTACAAAGAAAAGGCTTAAGCCACATAATGTCCCTGTGTCACGATTTAAGAAGCTAGTGGTGCAGGTATGCTTTTCTATCAACTTATTTTTACCCTTTTGTTCACGTTCCTACTAAAACAGAAAATAGAACTTTGTACCAAAGCGATGGGACTGAAAATATGTGGATCAGTGTCAGCGTGTTTCGGTTTTCTCCCAAAACACAAAACTCTGAACCAAGTGTACAATATGAAATAAGGCCCTTAGCTGATCACCAGATGTGTGCATGGTTCTGGAGGTTCTGGGCCACCAGCTGCTGAGGTGGATCGTCAAATCCAACTACACTGGCCTCCCTCTGCCCTGCGTTAAGAGCATCCTCAGACAGGTGCTGTCCAAACCCTGATGCTATCTTAAAAGAGACACATTATGCTCATGTCATGTAATCAGAAAACATCACTCTTCTCATATTTTAAGGCTCCTCTCTGATAAAGTCTGCTCTAGCTGACCCACTCCACTGCTTCCGGTGAATGATGGAAATGACTCCACTCTTACTTTACCCGGCTTCGTTAGAGGCTTGTCTAGCAGCCAGACGTGCATTATGACAATATGAGCCTTCATGACATCATATGACTTCACGATACCCCAGAACTATTGACAGGACAACTGGCAAGGTGGTTCAGGATCTTCAGGAGCTGGGTTTTCTGTGGAGGAGAGGAGCTCCCTTTACCATGAGCTTTAGGCTTTTTAACTTTGCAGACATCTTACATGCAAAAGCCTATTTCACTCACTAGAGGAAAGGGAAAAGCAGGAAGAGCATAATCTGTCTCCTTTAAATCATTCTCCCTATCTTTCACCACTGATTGGAATATTTTATGAACAGACCAACTTCTATTTTTACTCCTCCTTCATATGACGTACGATGACAGTGACACCATTTCATCCTTTATCCCAGGTTCTGCAGGGTTTAGATTATTTGCACACTAAATGCAAGATTATCCACACAGACATCAAGCCAGAAAACATCCTCCTGAGGGTGGACGAGGTTTATATTCAGAAACTGGCTTCCAACACCAAGCTATGGCAGCTGCCAGTGTCCTCTGGTATCTCTAGCTCCCCAGGTTAGTGATACTGTGTTACGCTAAACAGGGCCCTTTTTTATTGGTTAAATAATATGTATGTTTAATCTGACACATATTCACATTCTTCATGTATTTTTATATTCTGTGCTTCTTTTCCTCTGTGGTGATTTTTATTTTCTGCCAGTTAACAGAGGCCTCAGGGAAAAGAAGGTGTGTAGCCTGAAAATATGATTTTTTCTCTATCATTTAATAATTTTTATGTATGATGTGGTATGTTTTTATTTTTTACAATCACTTTATAATTTGTGGCTTCCTGCTGTGACTTTTGAAGAGTTTGTCCAACTTTTTGGGGAAGCTGACGGGAGTTTTCCACACTCTTGGGGAGTGGGTAAGATAGATGTTGTGTTGGGTTTTGCACTTGAGCTTCTTAACTGCATCTCGCCAGCCACTACAGCCTGGAACACACAAGACGACATATCAGACTGTTAAAAAGGCAGGGAACCAGACATTTATCTGTACAATTACCTTTGGGGCACATAGTAGGAATCAAACACAGTCATTCAGCTGTTATGTTGTTTTCTACCAGAACACATTGACACTGAAGAGAGAGAGAACATCCCTGAGCAATAGTGCACACTTTGCCACAGCACGCTGGTACTGTGTTTACAGAAAAGCGGCTACTCTGGCTCCTTTCTGCATTGGAGTCAAAATAAATAAAGAGCAGAAACAAGCAATACTTCATATTCTTACTGTACAGCTAATGTATTCAGTATCAGTATCTATCAAAATTAGATACAGTCCAGAGAAAGAGGTACTGAAATAGTCTGATCATAAACGGTGCGTGTCTCCATGTTGTCTCATGCTTGTGTTGAATATGCATCTGAAAACTCATGCTTGCTCTTGTGACATTGTTGTGTCATCAACTGGCTCCTGTAAGAGGGGGGGGGGGGGGGGGTGGACAGGACAGACCCTCATATATACAACCTCCACTGCAGTTTCAATATAGCCACTTGTTTGCACTTGACTGCTGTGCAACGATTAGAAAAGTTTAAATTCCAGGTAAGGCTTTGTGGCTTATTGTAACTACAGAGTTAGAAAAATATGAAAAAGGAGAGAATTCATGGTACTAGCATACGATTTTAGGATTCATTCTGTAGCTCTATAGAAGATAGGTTGTATTCGTAAAAATTAAAGCACAAAGACAGAAGAATCAATGGAGGATAAACACCAATGCAGATAGTCCCGAGGGTTGTGTGTGTGTGTGTTTGTGTGTGTGTAATTATGAAAAAAAATGTTTAACTGTAGTGAGTGCATTGCTGTCTGCTAGAGTGTCTATTTTTCATACTACCACAGGGGGGTGCCAAACTCAGATTTTAGAGCAGCATGAACAGGCATGAAGTTGTTGGGAGGATTCATTCATTAGTTCATTGTTTTTTAATTCAATGCTTATTCATTATTGTACCTGCAGTCTAACAAGGTCTCCAGGAGCCCGATCAACCGGCTGACGAGGAAAGACAGGAGTCGACGAGGACAGGAGAACATATCTGACCTCAAACAGAAAGACAAACTTCATGTGACATTTACCGATATCACGCCTCCCTCCAGCACCTACAGCTCCACCTGTCAGTCTCAGCTGTCAGGTCCTAACCTCAGATTAAGGAGGCAGACCCTGCTGCTGGAGGAGGGACTGGACTTGGCTCCATTCAGCAACAGAGACTCCATCTGCTCGTGGTCAGACCTCAAAACAGATGCTCCTGTCTCTGGCTCCAGGTCAGCATTATTACATCAGACTGCTGACAAAGAGCCACCTCCACCTTCATCATCCTCCCCCTGTGGTTCGTCTCACAACATTTGTGTTGTTGGTTTGTCCCACTAAACTGAATTGCATGAATATGATGTAGGATGTTATCTACGGATCCGGTTAGGCAATCATTTCTTTAATGTGTTACAGGTTTCAGTGACTCTGATACTTTACCTTTGGATCTACTGAAGCCACAGAATGCTGATAAAATCCTCATTAAGATTGCTGACCTGGGCAATGCCTGCTGGGTGGTGAGTTATTCATTTGACAAGGATAATACAGTTGAAAAACTATTCAATTAGAATGGCACTCACTAGAGTGCATTCCTTTACCAAGGCCCAACAACTCCCTTTGAGACCCCATTTAAATTCAGTAGATATTGATTTTTATTTGGATTAGCTTTAAATTACCCACACACACTCATAGATATTAATTCCTCTTTGTTTTGGCAGCACAAACACTTCACTGAGGACATCCAGACGTGTCAGTACCGCTCTGTGGAGGTCTTGATCGGCGCTGACTACGACACACCAGCCGACATCTGGAGCACTGCCTGCATGGTGAGACAAGTACCTGCATAGATTTGTTAAACATTCTTCTATTATTTCTAAGGTTTTTATGTTTATCATTAAATTTAACTTTGCCATTTGTTGATTTGTCATGACCATCCTTTGTGTCTATTTTAGGCTTTTGAGCTGGTGACTGGGGACTATTTGTTTGACCCCCAATCAGGAGCAACATTCTCCCGAGAGGAAGGTTTGTTTGAGTCACTAAATCCCTTTTTTTCCTTGATAAACTAAATATATGTACAATTCAGAATGTGCAAGTGTCCCCTCAGATCACATTGCCCATATCATTGAGCTGCTGGGACCCCTGCCATCCAAGTTTGCCCTCTCAGGGAGAAATTCTAAACAATACTTCAATCGTAAAGGTAAAGTAAGTTAGTAACTATGTGTTAAAAACAACGTTACTTGTTATATACTGACAAATCACCCTAAATTAATATTTGAACTCTCCCTAAACTCATAATAAAGTTCTCATTCTTCATATTTTACAAGATTAAAATTATCACCTCATAGTTTTGTTATCATAGTGGATCCCTCACACTTGTACACATTGTAGAGAATGTTTGTGATAAATAACTTTCAAATTTATTTAAAAAAAACAACTTCTCTCTACCTTGTCCAGGACAACTTCGACACATCTCAAAGCTCAAGTCATGGAGCTTGTTTGAAATCCTACAAGATAAGTACGAGTGGCCTCAGGAGGAAGCCGTCAACTTCAGCTCTTTCCTCTTGACCATGTTAGAGATGCTGCCAGAGAAAAGAGCCACCGCTGCCCAGTGTCTGAAACACCCCTGGATCCTCTCCTAGACACAGCGGCCCTGTATTGCACAGAGCCCAGTGGACTAGCTCTCTGTTCAGCAGCAGACTCATATATTGGATGTGACAGCTGTGGGAATAGTCTGGTGCTGGCATCATGCACACAGCTTTCATAAATATTTAGGAAGCTTCACTAACAGCCAGTTTAGTTGCTTGGGCTTTTAAACCTTGTTCGTGCCTGGCATTAACATGCAACGTGGGTGATCCGAACATAATTGGACAATTCAAACGTTCAATTTTAATGTGTTTCCACTAAAGACTGCGTACAAAGATGGATTACACGTCTCCATATGAAGCCAAAATATCCCAGATACAAACAATGCCATCTTGGGCTGATGATGTCATTTGGAGCTAGAGTGTGTGCAGTAGCGATAGGGGAAGGGTCAACGCTTACTGTAGTGTAAACATTAACACTTAAATATATGTCCTCTTTGTGTTATTCAATAAACAATAAATATAATGTACTTTGAGCCGCTGACTTGTGATTTGATGTCCCAAGATACATGTTGAGTCCGGGTACAAACTGTGCCTTTGTATTTAAATGTCTTTCGAACATGATGACAAAGCGCTTGAGTTTCAATAAACTGACATTGGATTCCTTTTATCCTCTAGTTCAGTCAGACAATGCACGTTCAAACGTTTATTTGAGCATTAGAACAGATTTAGTGATTGGCTTCCAGGCTCCAAATTAATCACTCCCCCATATGATTACACAGGAATGATGGGAGTGATGAGCAAATACTTGTAACCCCCCGTCGGAGCCTGCAGGTGGATGCTGTGGTGGTGGAGGGGCCGAAGCAACTGGTAGCAATATTGCAGCAGCAGTGCGAGTAAAGGGGATGATGGGAAATTTCTCTCTGCTTAAATAGACCACATGATATGGTGGGTGTGTATTATAGATGGTAGTGGAGAGTGACGTATGTCACATGATGTACGTCACATGATTGGCGCAGAGCTATGCAGAGCAGCTCGAGTTGGCTGCCTGAACTAGCTCACTGGCGCCGCTCCATTCATTATAAACAGGTTGGGTGCTCACCTTTTTGCACACCTTACTGTTTTGTAGATTCAATTGTGAATTAACAAGAGGGACATATTGCCCATCAATCATTCTCAGTAACCTATAATGACAGTGAAACATGCTTATCATATTTTATTTAATCTATTAGAAATCAAGACCTCAAATCTCTCATTCATCACAGTATTCAGACCATTTATCAGAACATCATATAAGACACAGGTAACAGTTACAGCTTTGAGTCTTCCTGGTTTGGTTTGGTTTGCACGACTGGATTTGGGCACTGTATCTATTCTTTTATTCTAAAATATCACTTCCTAAGATCTTACATCTGTAAACTGCCATCACCAGGTGTCTTCAAATAGGATCTTGTTACGATGTACAATTAATGAGTCTAAATAAAGCCCCCCCCCCCCTGTGATATTTATGGCCTCTGAATATTCTGAAAGCTTGAAGTTCACTGACGATTTTAGATGGGTCTGGCCCTGGAAGTTCATTTATCATTGGATCAAAAGTTGATCTATTGTATTTATAGTTTTTTAATTTTTTATTTAGTCTAAGGAAAATGTTGATATCCGTAACAGCCACCTCTTTGCCCTCTGTCATTGTGCCATTTACTGTGCTGCATAACCCCACTGCCAGTGTGGTGGAAATTTCTGAAGAATAAAGACAGAATCACCTCTTGTCCTGAATTCAACATTTGCAGATGAACCCAAAACCCAATCTATTGTTTTATACCTGCAGGCTGATTCACATAACATCAATTAGTATGTTCCTGCAGCTTCCTTGATTTCAATTTACTCACACATATTCCAACATTGAAACCAAAAAACAACAACGTACACCAGGTGTAACTACAAACAGAGACTATGATAGCAAATGGAAAAACAGCCTAAACCGAGACCCATTCCGCCTTCATGGAATTGAGCAATAATTGGCTCCTCCACAGTGAGTAATACATGATCTTTTATTACAGCTCAAATACAGCATCTTCAATCATGAAACCCCTTTTTATATTATCAAATAACTAAGTTAAAGGACAAATCAGTAAAGTAAAAGGACAGCTATACATAATTTTAAGATCTACCTAAAATGACAGAAACCATCGCTGAGAAAAATGAATTAGTGTACTATGACCTTGTAGTTTGGCTCATGTCCCATCCACTAACATGGTGGACTTGAATGTATGACCTTCTCTGCAGCCTGCCACCAAAGGGCGAGTGAGATACTTTGGCTTCACTCATGGGGAGCCTTCATATCGTCCCTCTTTATTTACACACAGAACTCAAAAAACTTCAAGAGAGAATGAAAGAATCACAATAGAAATAAACTGTTTATTTGTTGTTTTATTAAACGAAAATGTAATCACGATGAAAACAAGATTAATAGGATCTGGAATTATTCACTAAAATAACCAGTTAAACATCTAAACATAACAAAAATGAATTGTTTATAATAAATGGCAAGAAAGAAACAAATCCTTGAGTGTGTGTGTGTGTGTGTGTGTGTGTGTTTGTACATCTATCTTTGTGAGGATCAGCTTGAGCATTAACCAATGGAGTGAGGACACTTTGGTCGGTCCTCACTTTGTGATCCCCCTTTAATGGGCTGATTGGGGGTTAAGACTTGGCTTTAGGGTTAGGGGTAGGGTCAGGGTTAGAATTTGATTTAGGTTAGGTTAAAGGTTTGGGTTAGGGTTAGGGTTAGAGTTAGGCATTTAATTTGGATGGTTGGGTTAGAGTAAGGGGCTAAGGAATGCATTATGTCAATGAATGTCCTCACTACGATAGCTGGACAAACCTATGCCTGCTTGTGTGTGTGTGTGTGTGTGTGTGTGTGTGTGTGTGTGTGTGTGTGTGTGTGTGTGTGTGTGTGTGTGGATGTGTGTGGGTGTCTGTGTGTGTTCGCGCCCTGACCATTGCGATCTGGTCTGTTGTGCATTCCTTGCATGCTCACATTCAGCAGAGAGCAGAGTCTGGGGGCTGAAAGGAAGAGGAGGGAGGAGTTAGTCTCTGTGAAGGCGAGCATATGTCCAGCAGTTGGTGAAACAGATTTTCTTCTCTCAGCTCGAGGGGGTGAGAAGAAAGGAGGGAGTGGCACCCGCTCTCACATGTAAGTCTTATTTTACTGTCAGATATTCATAAGAGACACTGCATGAATACAGGAGGCTTTGTTTTATACGTTCATTTTATGGCTAATAAGTGTTTGCATGTTTCTCAAGAGGGAGCAGGGCTCAGACTGGGTTTAATTCCTGCTTTGGTCTGAAGAAAAGCTTATAGGACAGTTTTATAATCAGCTTTTCTCCTCATATATGCCAGTTTCACAACAAATGATCCATTGTAGCTTCAATTATAAGCACCTCTTTAATATGCGAACCTTTTTATTCTTGTTCTCCATCCTGTTCCTTAATTTGAGAACTTTTTATGGTGTGATTTACATATGATTTGAATTCAGTCGGGTAGTATGCACAACATATGACTTGGTATTGTGCAATTGTGTGTCTGCACGATGATAACAAATATACATGTGTGTGTTTATCAAGCTGCATTTCAGTGTCTGAATCTTGTTGTTTATTAGGAGAAAGACAAATTAAAGGTTAAAGTCTGTGCGCTCGTTCTGCCTGTTGTGACACAGCTCTTAACCCGTGGCCAGTTGCCATGCAACTCAAACTCCAGATCAAAAGGAATTACCTCAACCACCAATGGCCTCTCACAGTTGTATTATTATTGCAAGGTAGAGCTGTTGCCAGCCTTGCTTTTCACTGCTTTCCCACACACACAGCCATATCTCTTCTCTCCTTCATTTGCTCTGTTCTTCCCATTTCATCTGACATTTCTAAACAGACCAAATGCTTCTGAGAGAAGGGAAATCCACACACAGATCACTGGGTTGTGATCGTGTGTGTTTACCAGCGCTTATTGCAGCTGATATGAAATGATATCCTACAGTGATATCATCTGACTGGGAAGTGTGTGTGTGTGAAGCTTGGAGCAGCAGCAGATAATGAAAACAGAAGCAGCGACAGTATTGCACACTGCACAGTAAACACCCATCTCATTAGGCTGACACAAAGGGAGCACGAGGGGAGATAAGAGGGAGCTTTCATTTATCTCATGCAGATGTCTTCCTATTGCACTTTGTCTGTGCTTCATTCATCAAGGCCTCTCATCACAATGAATGCAGCATCCTGTCACCAGCTTGAAATTATGTTTATGTACTCTGCAGGATGTGGCTGATTCTTATTTACAGTTGCACCGGCGGAGCAGCGCTTCTGTATGCTCTGTACAGATGGGTGATCCCTGCCGCTGTTCAGTATCATGGAGGGTTGGCGCTGCTTTGGCATGATGTCATCGTGGAGCGCATGCTGGACACACTGACCCAGTCCACTCGTCCTCAGGTGGGTCCTCACTACACTCAGCTCACCTAAGATGAGAGCAGACCGAGCACACTGCAGCATACTGACAGATTTACACCTGTTAGGAAAAGGGCGCCAGCTCCTACACTAGCAAATTTAATCAAATTGATCAGTCTCAGACAAGAAAGGCAAACATTCTGATTCAATTGAGCTCAGCTCTCTTGTTCAAAAGGAACACATGCACTAATCAGGTCCAAATAGATAAACATATCATTAATTTCCTACCAGGTGGATAATTGTAATGACTGATAAATAATCAGAGATGCAGAGTGGAATAAATGATTGAACTAATGTAGCAGTGATAAAATAAAAAAATACTGTAAGATGAGTAATTGTGGCAGATACAATACAATGGTGCGTTAATGTGATCATTTTGTATTTTATTTTAAGGTCTCATTATTCAACACACAAAAAAATGTATAGCAGACAACTTCCATCTGTTGCCCCTAAACTTCAATTTGTAAAAGGCATCCTGAAATAAAATAAAATGACCTATTGTTTATAATTACTAATATGTATGGGTATTTCATGTGCATTAAATTTACACCATCAAAACTAACCCTAACCCTAATCCAGATTAAAAACAACAGAAGTAAACACTACACCTGATAAAATCAAGCTATAATGCATGATTGAAAATCATTATATAAATCAAACAATACAGAACAACGCTCAGACACACAAAAAGTCACAAATACCCAAGTTAAGTAAATAACATAAGATAAAGTGGAATATTTATTCATAATCACAAGTTTGGTTTGAATTAGGCCTTGTCTTATTTGTATAGTATTTACAGGTTAGATAATTAATACTGTTTCAAAAGTTATCAGGCAAACTATTCCAATAGCTGGTGGTCAGACTGAGAAAAGCCTCTTGGCCCAAACTTGCTCCGTCTGTGCTGTACTAGACAGACCCTTGCATTATAGACTGACCAGTGAGGGAGATGCAAGGCCATGTAAAACCTTGAAGGTGAGGCAGCCAACAGCAAAATATACTAAACTAATGAAATTAAATATTAAAATATAAAGTTTTTTGTATTATTGGGATAACATATATTAACATAGGATTCTATAACAATCCCGTCATTTAGAGCAGAATTAGAGTAAATGGATGAAACCCACTTGAATCAGTGTCAGTGTGCTGTGGAGACATCCCTGACTGGAATGCAAAGCTGTAGTTGGTTGGTGACCTTTATGTCAACTACAAGTGGAATTTACCAGAAGCTTTGTCGGATGCCTGGCGACATGGGTTCTACAAGCTGTCACAGCTTTTTCAGGACATTAGTTTTACTAATTTCCCTATAAACAAAAGATTAAAATATTAAGATTTGTATGTTAATACATGTATATATTGGCTCCAGCCCACCTAGATCCATAACTGGAAAAGATAATGGATGGGTGCAGATAGATGTATATGATACTGTCGATCTTAAATATATATTTCATCTGTCATGATCCTACAATCAGTTATTAAACATCTGTAGGGTTGTTATCAATGTCACTTGGTTCACTTGTGTTTGTGACTCAGCAGCAGACAGAAGCAGTTGACCTACAGCTGCAAAGATAATGGACACTCCTTTTAGAACAACAGAAAGTGTATTTGTATGAGGGATTTACAGGGAGGACAGAAACCATCCGTCCTCAAAACTAGTTCAACAAAACTGCTCTTTAATCCCATTCCAGGAGAATTCACATCCACACTAAACCCTAAAGACAGTTGTTACAACAATCAGGAGCCTACAGTTGTTGGGGAGTTCCAACAAATGTTGGGTCATATCAATCTATTGGTTGGTTCTTTTATGCTTCTGACTCCCCAACAACCAGTGAGAACAAACCAAGTATGTTGTTGAATGAGTCCTTAAGTATCCGAGCCAAACTGCCCCCAATTCAACTAAATGCAAGTAGAGAGGTTACTGCACACCAGGTCAGAGCTCTCATATAAGATGGTATTCATTGGCGACATTTGGAAATGAACTAGTGTTCTTTAAACATTTTTCAATCTTTGCAAAAAGAAAAGTATTAGCCGGAAAAAGGCCAGTCTAGCTTTATTTGGTCAGCAGAGTTTGGATGAAAGAAGGGGAGGGAGCACCAGGCAGCGCACCAGGAGGTGGAGCACCAAACTGAAGCTCCTGGTTCAACACCAACCAGGTCACATTTCAAATCAAATTCCCCCCCACAGCGACAAACCCACTGAGAAACCAACTCTAATTATTGGTGACTCAATTCTGAGAAATGTGCGACCATAGTTAAATATATTCCTGGGGCCAGGAAGTCAATGCAATATAAAAAATAATAATATTTCAAACCATTAAGTAAGGATAAACATACATATGGTAAAATTGTTAGCAATAACAAGACTTGATGATGTCCGCCTGAGGTCACAAAACACACCCCAACCCCAAATTAACTTTTCTCTTTATTTCCGTCACCAAAGTGCTTCCTTGTTTTCAGAACTCTTTGTTTTTTTCTACAATAACTTCAAGTCTAAACTAATTAGTGCCTTGAGATGATTAATGTTTGATTTGGGGCTATACAAATTTAATTTGATTGAAAATTGTGTCTCATTTAATACTGTTTTAAAAATCTGTCTTGAAAATAGTTTAAAGAGCAAGAGCACAGGTACCAACTAATGGGACCTATCGCTTAAAAGTTGGGTCAAACATGGTAACCCAAAGCTTTTGAAGCATTAATGAATGAATTATTAACTATGAGGGATCAGTGACTGTTTTTCCATCTCGTCAGCGGCTCCTGGGCGCAGTTCAGAAGAACGCCACTAGAGGGGACCCTCGCAGCGTGGTCAGAGCCATAGATCACTTCTGCAGGCACAAGGAGTGGGCCATGAATGTGGGGGATGAGAAAGGTGCTGTTTTTTTCTGTTTGCTCTCATGAGTGAAGTCAGAACCTCACATGACCGAGCCGTATGTTCCTGTTTTGGTGCCGCAGGCTGCATTCTCGACTCGGTGGTGACTGAGGTGAACCCACACACTGTGTTGGAGCTGGGAACCTACTGTGGCTACTCCACGGTGCGGATTGCCAGCCTGCTGCCCCCTCACGCCAAGCTCATCACTCTCGAGTTTAACCCAGACTATGCTGCAGTTGCTCGTCAAGTCATTGCCTGGGCAGGACTAGAGGAGAAGGTTGAGTCTGATGTTTCTATGTAAACAGAAATATGAATGATTTACTGTGTGCGCAGGTCAGAATAAGAAGATGGTGCATTTCTATCTTCCAGGTGCAGTTAGTCGAAGGCGCCTCTAGCGACTGGATCCCCAAGCTGAAGGAGCAGTTTGGGATTAAAACATTTGACCTGGTTTTCCTGGATCACTGGAAGGATCGCTACCTTCCTGACACAAAGCTGATCGAGGTGAGTTTCTTTGGGCTCATGTTGTCCTAATTGACCTCTGATTGTTCTGCCATGATGCTCACTTTGCTTCTGCTCTCAGGAGTGCGGCCTCCTCCGGAAAGGCAGCGTCCTGCTGGCGGACAACGTCATCTGTCCCGGAACGCCTGACTACCTGGAGTACGTCCGGAGCAGCCCGCAATACAAAAGCCAATACTTCAAATCTCACCTGGAGTACACCAAAGTGGAGGACGGCTTGGAGAAGTCTGTTTTCTTAGGGTAGTTCTTGAAAACCAGACTCACATTTAACACAGGCACCAGTAAATGTCAGACCCTCTGATGTCTGGCGTTCACTGAGCAGACTCAAAACTCACAATGTGTAATTTTCTGCTGCTATTGCAGTCAAACAATAATATAAGGACATTTTGGAGTAGCGTGGGGTCATGTTAGTTGTTTTCTTCTCCACCACTGCAGACAGGGACTCCCTGAGTGTTAATCTTTCAGTAGGATTTTAGGAGGAGCTAGATTGTCTGCAGAGATCTACTCTCCAAAACAGGAAGGGTATGAGGCCATTTACAGGTGTCCACACTGGACTGTTACTGGGATTACAATGAAAGATTTCTCAAGATTTGAAAAGTGTTGGAGACATGTTGAGAAGAACACAACTGAGCACATATGTAGCATAGGTACAGTCGTTTTTACACGTTTACCTTTAAAACCAGAAATAACATCTTGTTTTACAATATGTGATGATGTTAACTTAAAATTAAAGGTAACTCAGAGGGAAATCAAAAATATTTGTGTTGTGTGCTTTATTTTTCATAATATAACCTAATAGAAGATGACACTCACTCTGAGATGTGTTTATGTGTTGGTCCTGTAGGTGGCACTAGCGATGCTGCTGTAGCTCCTAATTGACAGATAATGAGCCGCAAACTGTGTTTGTAGAGGGGGGGGGGGGGGGCATCAACAAAAATCAATAATAAATCTAATTCAGCTGCATTCTGTGGTGCACATACCTATTTTCGGCTACACCAGTGAGCCAGGTGTGTTGAAGAGAGATATTGTGTGTTTCATGTTTGTGTGTGTGTGATCGTGCTTGTGTGTGACATTTTAGTGTGTGTGTGTGTGTGTGTGTATGTGTGAGAGAGAGAGAGAGTATGAATCAAATCGCTGCTCATCTAATCTCTCAAAGTGACAGAGTTCCATCATATCAGAGGGGGAGGGAGGGGTTCTGCATTTGGTTCAGCCGTATGGAAAAAAAAATATATAATATGGGCCAGTCCACCTAGTGCTTTCTTCACAGACGCCTGCATGATAATCCCAATCTGTGGCCATTAGTGCACTGAGAGAGCAAGGGAGGAGAAGGTTCAACAGAGAGAGCGAGAGAGAGAGAGAGAGAGAGAGAGAGAGAGAGAGAGAGAGAGAGAAAGAGAGAGAGAAAGGGAGAGAGAGAAAGAGAGAGAGTGAGGGGGGGAGTGCCTAGACAGAGATGCACACAGAGAGAGAGGGAGAGAGAGGGAGAGAGAGGGAGAGGGAGAGAGCTTTTAAGGGATTTGGCTGTGATTTGTAGAATCTCACTGCTATAATGTTGCTCTTTTTCTGCACTTTCCCCCGACTCTATCACGATACTTTACCCTAAAGCCTCAAAAGTCAGTCATTCACAACTCCTTCTCCTGGGGTTTTTTCACTATTGTTTTGCTGTTGTGGTGCTTTTGGAGAGTGCACAGTGGCTGTCTGAGATGATAGAGGATTTACTTTTTGGTGAGGAGAGAGGAGCCTTGCCTCTACATATATAATCACATTTTTGGAACCATGAATAGAGGCCTGTGTGGAGGAGCTCGTGTGATGGATCAAATCCAGACTGGTCGATGAAGAATGGGCAGGTAAGAAGTCTCTTTATGTGAAGTAATTCCTCTACGTGCATAATGTCGGCAGTGTTTTTTCCAGAGGGAAGATTTTCCCTGCAACAGCTGTGGAATATGCAGCTTAGATTTTCTCATATTCAGATGATGCTCTTATGAATTTGGAGAATATTTTCTACTTATTATAATGAATTAAACTTCATGAGCCCAGTGTGAACATAGAAAGATGTAGCCTCGTATGAATGCACCTTAAATATGGATTGCCACTTAAACATATTACATATTTGGATGAATTTCTAAGATTTTAATAAAATTATCATTCAGATATTTCCGCATGTCTATATCCTGCCTGGAAACATTAGAAATATCCTCACCCTGTATATTCTGCTAAGCTCAGTTGATTACTGTGGATTTTGTCAGTGATCCTCATGCAGATATAATTAACCTGCTGCAGCTTTTGGAGCATGAAATGCTGTGAAGGTTCAGTTGATGTTTTCTCTTCTGCAACATTTATAGTGTTTTCCATCATTGGCTCTCAGCTCGCTGTGATAAAAGCCTCCATTATTAACTCTGTGGCATCCTTCACGCTGACCAAGATCACCTCCTCAGGCACACACACACATTTAGGTGTCTTATTTTTCATATTTTCTTATTTTTCCTAGCTCGGATTTAGTTCACTAATGTCAGATTACAGTTGCAACGTATAGAGATATGAGAGGTCCCACAGCATCTCTACACTCTTTTACCTTATAAAGGACCCCATTGGCGCCACAGAGCCATTGGCAGGTTTGCTCTTACAATATCATATTATGTATTTACGCATTGTGTAAACATGGGAGAATTGGGGAAAAAACATTCATGTGATGAAACTTTACAACTCGTCAGGGTAAACTTCAAGGAGATATTGATAAAAGTTGAAGTAGAATTCATTGCATGTTGTCAGTAAAACACAGACTAAGATATAGATTATGATGAAGATGAGTTGACCCTGAAGCCCCTCTGTGACTGTCCCCTGCAGGTGTCAAACGTAGAGGGAGTGGCCTGGTGCTGTCAGTACCTCTGCTGGTCATCATCATGACATCAGACGACCACTCTTCCCATCAGTGCTACTGGCTGGGTTCACTATGTGGACACAGGACGTGGAGTGGGCTGCTGTGGGTGCTGCTGCTGGGTACCATCCCCAGCTTGTGGGCTCAACAGGGCCCAACACCCCAGTCCATCAAAATCGAGGGCGACATCACCCTGGGCGGTCTGTTCCCGATTCATTCCCGAGGGCCTGCCGGGGTGCCCTGCGGGGAGGTTAAGAGAGAGAAGGGGATCCACCGACTGGAGGCCATGCTGTACGCCTTGGACCAGATCAACAGCGACCCAGACCTGCTGCCCAACATCACTCTGGGGGCCCGGATCCTGGACACCTGCTCAAGAGACACCTACGCCCTGGAGCAGTCTCTCACCTTTGTCCAGGCCCTCATCCAGAAAGACACCTCGGACGTTCGCTGCTCGAACGGAGAGCCCCCCATCATCCCCAAACCAGAGAGGGTGGTCGGGGTGATCGGGGCATCTGGCAGCGCGGTGTCCATCATGGTGGCCAATGTGCTCAGATTGTTCTCGGTGAGCCTTCTTTCAACATGTCTGATACACTTCCCCTTTTCATGAACCCAGTATTCCTCACTGAAGCCTTATTTTGAATCTAGTCACAGAGGAGGTGCACAAGTTCAGCTTTGGTTCACCTCATTTCAGGATCCCCCAGTGGCCTCAATATTTCTGAGTGATCTGATAATTAAAGGATTGTAAAAGAAAAAACATATTCATATTCTTATTTTTTCTTAAGCTCTGCTTGCTTTGCTTTTGAAGAATTTTAAAACCCTTCATATTGAATAATTTAGAAAAGTAAAAAGAAATATTGCATTTGGTGAAACTGCTAACAGCTCATATCCACACTAATGCCATTGGATCTGATTAGTGGCCGTAAAAGATTAAGAATCACTGAGTAGCAGCGGGGCATCAAGGGGAATTGTTTAAAAGTGGGTGCAACTATCAAAAATGTGTGTGTATAATATTGTGTATGATCAGTTCGAAACATGCTTTGGTGATTTCGGTGAACAGTTGAGCGCAGATAGATGACCGCAGCGGATTTATTGCTGCAGCAAGCAGAGTTTCACTTTTCTCTGAGTGAACTTATCTGTGATTGTTAAATTGGTTAAAAGGTAGAGGTGAACATGTACAAGGCTCTATTGATTTGACTGTACGTCCATTCTCAAACGATGAATGAGAACCTTGGCCGTCATTATTTTATTATTAATTAAGTGTTTCTGCAGCATGAACATGGTTAGGTTTCATTGCCGTGCAGCTACGAATGATACAAACCTAATTAGGAGAACTCCTCAAATTGAATAACATCATCTCATTCTGGTTGGACTGATAACACTGCACATCCCATCATGCTGCCGCTGCACAGACACGAGCGTCATTTAAAAAGATTGATTAATTTGGATGAGTTTCTGCACCGATGCCAGCTACATTTCATGGGCTTGTGAGTCCATTGTCGTGAGTGCGTGGCCTCTGCAGGCTGATCCATGTTCTGTGTTCGGTACACAGATCTTTCTTTAATAGATGATTGACCTCTGATAATTGATTACACTGCTCACAGCGATCACAGGACAATGAGTCTGCGTAAATCCCATATTATGTCATGTCCCTCGTCTCGCTGAAATAGTCGGACAGAAATCTGCCTGAAAACACACAATCAAATTGTCCAAACTTGTTTGAGATAAAAACGTATATCGACTTGCCAGGATGAGACTTGTTGCAGCGTTCTTCATATAAGGATGCTGCGTTGGGATTCAAGGAGGAGATACTTGCATACAGGGCAGATGTTAACTACAGAATTATAGATCCCAACCTCCGCTAAGCCCCTCTCAGCAGCTCAGGACCCTGGGCTGAAAATAGAGCATCAGGGAAGCGGGATGACATTGGTTCTAGGATAAAAGCAACTTGTGGCCGGTGTGGAGTAGATTTAGCTAAATGGTGTGTTTCCTCCTACTGTCCATATGTGCTTCTCTCCGGACTGCGGATGCCTCTTCACTGACGGTCGCTGAACGTTGAGCAGCTGCTCTGAAGCAGAGCGGGAGAAGCTTCAGCATCCATCACTGACACTGTTATTACTCTGGCTTCGCAATAAGTGAGCAGAACCTCTGCGCTAGTATTATTCAATATGTACCCTTAAATGTATCTTAATTAATCAATTTTGTGTCTTTATTTTTACATATGTTAACTTATTCAATATGAGGACTAAACTTCCTTTTAAAAAGATTTTTTTTAATTAAAAATCACTGTTGAAATTATTAAATAGCAATAAGTCTATTGAAAAATTATAAATCAATTAAAATGTGAAGATTTTAGAATTTTGTCTGTTTTACATCAAATTGAATATGCACTTTTTATTTTATTTTCTTAATAGAGATTTTACAGCATTATTGATGCATGCATTTATTCAAAGAAGGCAAATAGATTTACTGAGAATAAAATATGTTTATTAGTTGCAATTTCTTATTTTCGCTTTAAATTTGAGTAATTCACTGTTTCAATGCATTGCAATATTTAACTTTCCAGTTATAATAACACAGATTTTACAGTTAAATCTAATTTTCTCAAACAGTTTGTTGTGAAATATTGACAATAAATTACTAAAAATAGCTGTTGATTCAGCTTTCCTGAACCTGAAATACGTAAAAGTACATGCATGTAAAATCCATGCTGGTCACAATCTCTTTATTTGCTCCCTTGCAGAAGATTGTTTTAGTGTTCAGTACATTATGTGCGTTATGTCAGTGTTGAACTCCGTTGTCATGTCCCTGGCTCGGCTCCACAAACACCCTGAACAGCTTCACTCACTTACTGAGTGTGAGTAGATATCAGCAGGACCGGACTGCAACGGGATACTTCCTGTGTTACTGATACGGCTCATTGATTTTAGTGAGTGAATCGGTGCAGATGCTTCTGAGGGATTAATTTGGAGAGGATTATGTGTCGTCTTGTTGAGAACAAATTTGTATGCAAATATTTGAGTCACTTCTCTGAGGCCGACTTTTACCAACGCTGTTGTCTTGTGTCTCTTGGTGCATGTGTCGGTCACTTATACAGCTGTGGTAGAGCTCTGAGTCGGAGAGAGTTCCCCTCTGGCTGAAGATGTGCTCTGCAACCTGGAGAAGGTCTAGTGAATTTGATCTTGATGGGGTTGAAACAGAGCATCAAATTTAAGCTGCACGTAGCAATCAGAATTAAATATATTGTATGGCTTACAGCTGAGAAATACTAACCTTTTTCTAGTCGCTTGATCTCTGTCTCTCCCTCTGTGCTTAACGTAATTTGGCTAAAACCCTTTTAATCCTTCCAGATAATCTGTGAAATGGTTCTCTCGCTCCTCTCTCCTTCTCCCTTCGCTACCCCTTGTGTCTACCTTTTTCTCCTCATCCCCTCCAGAGGGCCCAACGTTAAGCCATGCCTGTGGAACCGGCATTAACAGGGTCAGGGTTGAGACTGTCGACATAAACTGTGTCATTAAAGAAGTAGCACACCAGTAAATTAATCTTCTCATCCATTTTTTCCCTCCAAACAAATGCTTTTACAGCCGCGGCTCCTACCATCTGTATTTCACCGTGGCGCTGGTTATATTCTCAGCACAAACAAGCACTGTGAAGTTGACTCAGTTCTGAGAATTACTGAGAACGCAGGCTGTTCGAGAGATGATCTCTCTATGATAGTCCAATTTGGGGATTTTAATGCACTCTGACTTGTCGGCATTAATGGGGAAGATCTCCATTTAGACACTGCTGAGGTTTTGTCTGTGAATATGTGGTGCATCATCCTCTGACACGGTCCACTGCTTCCTCTTGTCATTCCTTTTACCTTTGAATTCACTATTGGCCTAATAATCAGCGCTGCTCATGTTTTCCACTTGACCCGACTCTTTCACCACCGATCACCACTGACCCATCTCTGTGTCTCAGATCCCCCAGATCAGCTACGCATCCACGGC
Organism: Platichthys flesus; assembly: GCF_949316205.1. Taxonomy (NCBI): domain Eukaryota; kingdom Metazoa; phylum Chordata; class Actinopteri; order Pleuronectiformes; family Pleuronectidae; genus Platichthys; species Platichthys flesus. The sequence continues at coordinate 7,616,769 of NC_084946.1, read as the reverse complement.
TCCGGAGCTGAGCGACAAAAGCCGATACGAGTTCTTCTCCCGCGTGGTGCCACCTGATTCCTACCAGGCCCAGGCCATGGTGGACATCGTCAAAGCCATGGGCTGGAACTACGTCTCCACGTTGGCCTCCGAGGGCAACTACGGAGAGAGTGGTGTAGATGCCTTCCTCCAGATATCCAGAGAAGCAGGTTGTGTATCTAGTTGCTCTGACAATGAGGGATTATGTGTACCATGTGTATCAATAACTATCAATGTAGAACAGTTCACTACTGTACCTGCATGTTGTCTTTAGTCGCTACATTAATACGGTAGAGCCGTATCATTGGGCCAGGCAGCAATATCTCAGAAACTACTGGTAGGATTGGTGTAGAGTTCTGTACAGACATTCATGGTCCCCAGAGGATAAATCTTGGTCATCTCCTTATCTTTGCTCTTTGATTTCAGTTATATGCTTTAATATGAATGAATTAAATGCAACTCAATTTGATGCAATTTCCCTCTTAGAATTAGTTATAGTAATTAAATTAACACTTTAATTTAGGTTCATCTAACGCAATTATCTGAAATCATCCTCAAAAATCTCAATAAGAATATTAAAATAAACCTTTAGCTTCAAGCACCACTGTGCCATAGAGATCTCACAAAGCCACTTGACTGGCATTAGACACAATAAGATTATCAATAATGAATCCATAACTTATTTTCCTGGTATAGATAAATGACAATTGCATGCTGTCTATTCTGTAAGGCTGTAGTTGAGCAGGCTAACATTTCCGGACATAATAATGTTGCTGACGCTCAGTAGGTATAATGTTGGACCATGTGTTCAGCATCTTAGATCAGCATGTTAATGTACTAAGATTGACTATCAGACTTCATCTGCATCTCCCTCTTTCATTAAAACCTAAAATATGTTTATTCAATATCACCATAGCACTTATCATTCTTTTGGTAATCAGTAGCTTTTGTGAACATAATTGTTTTGTTGGGCGGTGAGAAAACAGGAATGTGCAGAAAAACCCATATATTTCTGATGTGTCTGTTACAGGTGGGGTGTGCATTGCACAGTCCATAAAGATTCCCAGAGAACCCAGATTTGGGGAGTTCGACAAAATCATCAAGAGACTGATGGAAACCTCTAACGCTCGTGGGGTGATAATCTTTGCCAACGAGGATGACATCAAGTGAGTCAAGCTCTGTCGCACACTGTCTTAGACAAAGGAAATCAGACAGACAGATCAAATGTGCACAAGAGGACTTTGATATGTGGCTGCCAGGTCTACTTTTTTGATAATGAGTACACTTGGATCTTAGCAGAGGAGTAAAATGGAAAATGTGTGTAAAGAAGTGTTTTCTGTCTTCCTCCAGGCGGGTATTGCAGGCTGCCAAAATAGCCAACCTGACAGGACACTTTCTGTTCGTCGGCTCTGACAGTTGGGGGGCCAAAAGCTCCCCGATCCAAGAACTGGAGGAGGTGGCAGAGGGCGCTGTCACCATCCTTCCAAAAAGAGCCTCTATCGATGGTAAGGCAACTTGATAAAATAATAATAATAAAACCAAATTTTTTAATCTAACTCAAACCAGCGAGATGCAATTGGAATATCTGTGACAGATGACGTTGATGGATCAGTCTAATACCAGTGCAACAAATAAAGGAAATGACTGATAGATATGATATGTGAAGGATAGTGCCACTTTCACTCTTGCTCTAAAGATTGATCTGTCACCATATTTCATTTAGCAAAATTTTGATTTTTTTTCTCTCATTTAAGCACAGTACGATTATTGATACGCTACCATATCAGTCAGTGAGCTGTTATTTCGAAGGATGTGCAGCATTATCAGTGAAACACAAACAGACTCTGGTTTGTGAAACACTTCAGGCTTTGACCAGTACTTCAGTACGAGATCCCTGGAAAACAACAGGAGAAACATCTGGTTTGCAGAATTCTGGGAGGATGACTTCAAGTGCAAACTAACTCGGCCCGGTATAAAATATGAACCTGGTAGAAGAAAATGTACAGGTATGATACAAACACACATGGAAGACTTTGAATATTTCAATAGTTTAAGTGTGAACAAGTTTTCCTTGTGTGACACTTTGACCGTCTGCCAGGGGAGGAAAGAATCAGTGAAGACTCTCAGTACGAACAGGAGGGCAAGGTGCAGTTTGTGATTGATGCTGTGTACGCCATGGCCCACGCTTTACACAGCATGCACCTAGACCTCTGCCCTGGCTACATGGGTGTCTGCGAGAAGATGGACCCTGTGGAAGGACAAATGCTCCTTCAATACATTCACGCTGTCAGCTTCAACGGTGAGCTTTCTGCATTCATTTTGTGATTTTTCTCCATTCCCGACAAACATGATGATCTGTGTTGGCCAAACCTTTGCTTTTCCACTGCTGCTCTTTCGCTCGCTGCAGACAGTTTCAAAAGCGACACATTTTAAAAAGAAAACAGTGGAACAGAGGTCAGCTCAAAGACGGGGGCTTTGAGATGTTTCTACTAATGTACCTTGCTACAGAACACAGCGCATTTCTTCAAAGCACATCCCCTCCCTAGGGCTGCCTCCTCGCTCTTTGCTTTACACAAGGCTCCTGCTTTTCATCCTCCTCTTTCATAAAAAAAAAAGAAAAAGTCACAGTTAGGCAAAGAAAAAAAGTGTTCTATTAGAGCATCCTATTTACTGCTCTCCTCTTGCTGAATGACCTTGGCTTGTATGGAAGATTTTCTGATTGAGCGCCTGCAGGGACCTGAGAGGAACATTCAATCACGTTAGGGCAACAGAGCAGAGTGCACTGAAAGACTCTATGCATGGAGGAGAGTCTTCACTAAAGAGCATCCTGCACTCAGTTTTCACATGATTGCACCGGTTTGAGGAGAGCAAACCCAAGAAGTGTTCAGCGCTGTGTTGAGTGGGTCCTGCTGTTTATCCAGCTTAGAGAACTTGGATCTCTTCTGACTCCGTGTATTGCTGTATTGGTTGGGCAAAGGTCATTAAAACTGTCTTTATCAAACAGGCAGCGCAGGAACTGGAGTCATGTTCAATGAGAATGGAGACGCTCCCGGTCGGTACGACATCTTCCAGTACCAACTGTCTAATGTCAGCAACCCCGGCTACAAGGATATTGGTCAATGGACAAACCACCTCCGACTCAATGTAATCATTTTCTTTAGTCCATTTGAGTTCAACTTGAACTTATTGTTGAAGAGACTTTTCTATTTTTTTATTTTATTTGGTATGTATGTATTTACTTTCTTGAGACAGTAGAATGAGATTTATGCCATGCTAAATGTCTTCAGGCTAACTATGTAGCTAGAGCTAGCAGTCGGTTAGTTTAGCTTGCCATAAATACTTAAAACAGGTCTGTCCAGAAGTAACGAAATCTTCCTACCAACACTTCTAACGCTCTTGAAATAACATGGTGTGAGTTAGTGTATAATGCGAACAAAATAATGATTGTGTTGAGGATAATGTACCAGACTTTATCTTGGCTGGACAATGGACCTTCCTGAAATTAAGAGTCTGGGTAGCCTTTTTCCATCCAGTGTTTATGCAAAGCAAAGATGGCTCTAGCTACATAGTTTGCATATGTACACATTTGGAGTACTGATCCTCTCAGATCTTAGTAAGAAGGCAAAGAAGTGCATTTCCCAAAATCTAAAAGACATAGTATGGCACATAATCACCTGGAATACTACAGAATTTGGTTTTTATAACATCATTAGAAGTTTACAGGTTCTAATTGACAGATTTAATTTGAATTGTTTCCCAAATGTCAAACTGTTCCTGTAAAGTCACTGATTTAGCAGAAGTTTTTAGCCTTTTTGTTCACTTCAAACAAATGAATGCATGTTTGCATCCACTCCAGGCTGAGGAGATGCAGTGGTCAGGTGGTGACCGCAAGATCCCAGAGTCAGTGTGCAGTTTCCCCTGCGAGTCTGGTGAGAGGAAGAAAATGGTGAAGGGCGTTCCCTGCTGCTGGCACTGCGAGTTCTGCGATGGCTATCAGTACCTTCTGGATGAGTTCTCCTGTGACATGTGCCCGTTTGACATGAGGCCCTTCAAGAACCGCACTGGGTGCCGGGACACACCCATTATCAAGCTGGAGTGGAGCTCTCCCTGGGCCATCATCCCAGTCTTCCTGGCCATCATGGGCATCCTGGCCACCACCGGATGCATTGTGACCTTCATACGCTTTAACGACACGCCTATTGTGCGGGCCTCGGGCAGAGAGCTCAGCTACGTGTTGCTGACAGGCATCTTCCTCATCTACCTCATCACCTTCCTCATGATAGCTGAGCCCAGTACGGCGGTGTGCGCTTTCCGCAGGCTGCTGTTGGGGCTTGGCATGTGCATCAGCTATTCTGCCATGCTCACCAAGACCAACCGGATTTACCGCATCTTCGAACAGGGCAAGAAGTCGGTCACTCCTCCGAAATTCATCAGCCCCGGCTCTCAGCTAATTATCACCTTTATACTCATCTCAGTACAAGTAAGTGGGCTTATCTCACGGTACAGAGAGAACCAACATCTTTTGTAGCTATCTAACACTCCTTTCTCTGCAGTTACTTGGCGTGTTCATCTGGTTCGGTGTGATGCCCCCCCACACCATCATCGACTACGAGGAGCAGAAGCCTCCAAACCCAGAGTTCGCCCGAGGAGTCCTGAAGTGTGACATGTCCGACCTGTCCCTCATCCTATGTCTGAGCTACAGTATCGTACTGATGATCACCTGCACGGTGTATGCCATTAAGAGCAGAGGAGTTCCTGAGACATTCAATGAGGCTAAGCCCATTGGCTTCACCATGTACACGACCTGCATCGTCTGGCTGGCTTTCGTTCCCATCTTCTTTGGGACAGCACAGTCGACTGAGAAGGTGGGAAATTCAACATTTTCACAGGCATCACTGGTTCTGTTGCTGTAATTTACCCAGATTATAAAGTATAATCTCAGCTGTACTGGCTTGTTCTTCAGTTTCAAACTTAGGCCTAGCTCTTTGCCTTGACCTGAAAGTGTTTGTGATTATGGGAAGTTTGAACATCTACGCTTGAAAGGAAGCATCTGCTGATGAATAAGACAAACTGAAAGTAAAGCTCAAGCAAATGAATCCCTCTGAAATTGGAGATTGTTGGCCGTCGTATCATATTTGGCTCCTGCTGTACTCACAGGACATCCCGCTTCCACTTTACTTAAGAATTTAAAGTAGCTATTGGGCTATTTTCTGCCATCACTAAGTATGAGTCTGTTGGGGGAATATTAGAAAAATAGAGTTACGCTTTGACTAATAGAGAACTGTATTATGAATCAGTCAGGCAGAAACAATTAAGGCCTGAGGTGCTTTCAAAGTCTTTTCACCGCCTCAAAATGGATGTGAAGTGAATTAAGAAAAAGAAGGAGAGGAGAAGAAAGGAGGTCAGAAGAGCTCAGGGACAAAAGGGACCCTTCGTAGACCAATTCAGCCATCCCATTCAATTAATCATTACATAGAAAAAGAGCTAAATATAAACTCTAACTTTTGTCTGGCTCGTGAAAACAGCAGCTCTTTTGCTCCCATCATGTGTGGGCCCACGTAGAGGAGAAGGTGATTTACCTGCTCCGTGTCTGCATTTTCATATTGAGGAACCATTCACTGATTCTGAGCAGGTCTCTTGTGTTGCCTCGGGCAAAGCTCATAAATTCAGTCCATCTACCCCATTAATCACCAGGGCGCCTTTTAAAAACCGAGAGGTCAATGAGAATGAGCGACAGAAAGCAAGGCGATTAAAGAAATTTTAATGTGCGGACATCAGCCAGAGAGATACCAGGATGTGCTGCTTCGGCTGAGGATACTGAACAATTTATGACTTATTTATGGCACAAATATATCTTATTTATGGCATGTATGGCTTGATTTATTTATGACCTGTACAGTTTGCTTGAATAATGAGTTCATAATTTATGGGAGGCAGATCTCAGGAGAACTCACTTCTCATTATTACAGTTGGATTTTCTCGCAATAGGAGGAAGAGCAGTGAGGAGAAGACGTGGTCAAAGCCCATAAATAGAGCCTCCTTTCCTCACTACATATACCAGGTCATAAATCATTCATCAGTGGAAAAACACTGCCTCCTGTGCTTTGAGATAAAAAATCATGAAGACAGCTTCACGACAAGCTATGAGACAACCATAAAGTGTGTTTTATTCAAGCTGCATAATGACGAGAATCAATTATTAACTGCACACCAATGAATGGTTGAAGTCATTGGCCGGAAATGATTGATAGTATGTCCGGTTGTAATAACCAAGGGTGGGTGCTCGGAACGTTCCTCTGACCTGCCGTGTTTCTGCCGCAGATGTTCATCCAGACCACCACACTGACGGTGTCCATGAGCCTGAGCGCCACCGTGTCCCTGGGCATGCTCTACATCCCCAAGGTGTACGTCATCATCTTCCACCCGGAGCAGAACGTCCAGAAGAGAAAGCGCAGCTTCAAAGCCGTGGTGCAAGCGGCCACCGTGTCCACGCACCTGTCCCAGAAGTCCAACGACAAACCGAACGGAGAGTCCAAGATCGTGCCGGACAGGTCCCAGTGAGACAAAGACAACACGGGTCCGTGTTTCGTCATCTCCCGCAACAGGCCTACAATGTACTGGTTGATGAAAAAATCTGCGTCTACTCCTGTTGGCTCGATTCATCCGTTCTTCTCCCCGCAGCTATGGCTAGAAACACCATCAAAATAAGTTCTTGTTGTCTTTTCACACTTAGATTCCTCAGAACTACTGAAACTGGAATGAAGCATAAAAGGAAACAGAAACACTCACTCTGAGAATTGACCACTTTTTAGTCAACATTACACGAGCGCTTAATTGTAACTCTACTTGGAAAATGCTGTCTCGGATAAAAGAAGTTGAGCTTAAACAGCGACCTCTGACCTACAGGAAGATGTACGTGTGTGGAGAAGTGTTGTTTGTCCTCTCTAAAAGCACTGCATGGATTGTGTGTTTTATGTTAATGTTTTTGAAAGATTTTTTTTTGGGGGGGGGGGGGGGAGGGGGTTCTTCTGATAGCACTGGAAGTGAGTAGCTTCTAAAATGCACCATCACATCCTTTAACTATTTCTGATTAGCTGCTGTCAGAGGTTAGAATTCATCACTGGATTCAAACCTGTGGCGGATCTATTCAATATCCAATCTCCAGCACAACAGTGTACGTTTACGATCATTAAGGCACAAGTTGTTAACAGGATATTTATCTTCAGGTACTAATACTTTTCCACAGAGGAAAACAATGATTGGCATTTCCCCATATTCTCAAGCAAAGCTGATCAGGCAGTTTGTGTGGCAGGATGCCACTCACAGACAAGCTGCTGTTGTGTTCATGCATGGGAACCTTGTCAGAAAGCTTCACTGCATCGGTTGTATTTGATTTTGTACCATGAAAGCTTTTCTAAATTCTCACTTCTGCAAACATTTTAATACATTTAGCATGAGGTAATTCCTAAAATCGACCAGTCCTTTTATCTACCCATTTATATTTTGCGGTGTTCCTTCTGTTACTTGATTACAATGTACAACTCAGGTTTTTACTGAAGGTGTTTTGACAAACATTTGTCTCGAGGAATACCCTCTGTTCTGGTGCAGCCGTTTCAACTACAGCCAGCACCATGCGCAGGTCATTTCCCCTCATGGTGCAGGACTGGGATTTATGTCCTCATGTGAGAAAACACTGTTTGTACTGCCCTCTGCAGGAGCGCACACCTCAGTGAACTGTTTGTGAATAAAAGCACAGCCAAGAGAGAATTGTTTGTAGACCCCACACAAACCTTAATTAAAAAAATATTGTTTATTATTTTTGTTTTCATCCGGCACTACCTTTAACAACAAAAAAAAAAACTACATTATATGTTGGAGTTCATGGAGACAGTTTAAATAAGTCTGAAAAAGTAATAAATCATTTTTCAGACGTCAGTATAGAGATGTGTGATGATCGGGGACAAGTACTGTTCTACTGACTTTTGAATGGTCCAAAAATAAGTTAGTCTCTGAGGCACAGACATACAACTACAAAAACAGGCTCAAAGAAGCCTCAAGTCTTGACATAGAAAATTCAGACTAACACACAATACATCTGTGCCAGAGCAGGACCAGGAAGTTGTCCGGGAGGGAAGGAGAAGCTTGCGCTCACTGCAGGAAGCTGTCCAGGGTCAGGCACGTTTCAATCCTGGGCAGAGGCCTGGTCACCTTTTTCCTTTTACCTTTCATCAGAGGGCGGATCTCTGATAGAGGAGACTGGAGTGGAGTGGATGGTTAAGGAACGATGCGGACATGTTAAAAGCAGTTATTTTTTTCTGATCTGCCTTTCACTTTATCTGTTACTGTTCTCTGGCAACCTTAAATCTCCTCAGCTAGAATAACACAAATTAATTTATATTAAAATGGAGCAACATTATAATTTATGTGTTATTTGCCAGCTGACACATCAGATATAAACCTCAATTACAATCTTCGACATCTCCAAAGGGAAATATCTGACTCTTGAGCTGCTAAATCTACAATCAGGTTTAAGCAGCTAGTTGCAACATCATCAGTTTGCTGCTTGATAGATAGATAAAGACTTTATTGAACCTGAGGGAAATTTAAGTGAGATTTCATTCGCTGCTGAGCAGCTTAAGTAGTTAACCTAAAAGTAAACCTAAAACAACACGGTATAAAAGATACCTAGAGCGGCTTTTAATTTGTGTTGAATGATAGATTAACTGCACTTCATAAACACCGTTTAAAAAGCTATACTCTCTAATCAGGGGTTATTTCAAATAGAGGAACAGCCATTAAAACACAAATAATTTACAAGACAGAAAGCAGGATACAGCTTGGATGAATTTAGTACGTCCTCCTAATCCATCATAACCAGTTTTCACCTGAAATGAGAAATGGTGTCTTTAGTCAAACCACTAAAAGAACATATTTCATATTAGAACATTTTCAGCAGAGGGCTGTGTTGTACATACAACTCCAGGCTTCCTCTGAGGGTCCAACATGCTGCCAAAGGTTTTCTTTCTAAACAGGAGGGAGTTCCTCATAAAGAGATCCATGGATGCATCCTCATGTTGAGCCTGAGTTACAGAAAAGTATATATTAATGTCACAAAAATATATACTAGATTTTAAAATGGACCTTGTTAAGACACTTTCAAAAAAGTACCTTTGTTGAAGTTAAACTTTTCTCCTTGTGTCTGGACATCCTGAAAAAAAAAAAAAAAAAAAAAAGGTTTTACAGACAGTTTTAGTTTAGAAAACACACAACTCACTCACTTCAGCTTCCACAACCTCCTCAGAACAGAGAAACACACATGAGTCACAAAAGACTTACACTGGAGGGTCAAGACGCATCTTCTTAGACGGGACCTGCGACGGCCTCTTGGCAACATCATCTGGTGTAGACACGTCATAGGTCATATTGAGGTCAATGTCATCGCAATCTGCAGGCTGGTGAAGGCGGGGCTGCCTCAGCTCCATAGGGGCCGGGCTGAAAGGTAAAGTCATCAACACAATCACACATGGCTTTGCTTTCATGAAAACTCATGACAACTGTTAGGGGATGTCAGTCCAGTGTGTGCGCGACACGCACCTTTCGAAGACGAGCCGACTCAGGGTTTCGTTTGTCCGGGTCGGCGTGCTCAGAGTCTTCTGAAGAAACTCCACCTTCTTCCTCAGACTCTAGAGAGAGACACATGTCGATTTATTAACAAAGATTTTATTTTTTATTAACAAAAAAACTGAAGAATGGGCATGTTTGCTTACAGAGATCTCTTTGTCTGCATTTGACAGTTCATTCTGCAGAGACTCCATGTCCTTCTTGGACTGATTCATCCCCACTGAGGCTTTTTGTAACTGAAATCATACAGAAGAAAAAACATTAGAAATGTAAGGTTTAATGTCGCTTCCTCTGGATGCTGATTGGTCACTCACTCAAATCAATTTACCTTGCAGTTGGAGGAGAGCACTTCTCTCTTTAGCTTCTCGCACATGTCATTTGAAGACTTCAGGCTTCCTTTTAGATTATCATACTCTCTGAAAAGGAACGGGAGCAGATTAATGTACAGAGAATGATGACAGGGGAAAGTGCATTAATTAAGACTAAAGTGATGAATTGTAAACGACAAGCTGTAACTTCGGCCCGACCCAGTACTGGCATCAACATCGATCCTGAGAGAAGCGATCACAAGTGGTAAGAAAGTATCACACTTGGTATTTAAATGTGGCCTGAATGCGTCTCCTGTGGTCACTTGTGATCGATCTCACTTCACCGCTCTATAGGCACATACAAATATACGTCATGTGCTCACGTAGAACGAATGTTTTTATCCAGTCAGGATTTACAGATGTGTTCAATGTCACTGTGTGTCTTGTATGTGTCAGTGCAAGCGAGAGACAGGAGTCAGGAGGGACTGAATATTGTGCAGTTGCTGTCAAGAAATATTCTTTAATAATTTTAGAAAAGTATCAGTCATTATGTGTTTGTCAGTGTTTATATTGTGTCTGTGGCCACAGATAAATCACACAAGCTCAAAAATGCGTTAGATTCCTTGTAAAAGTGTAGTAGGTCAGAGGACGTCAGGTGTGTAGTCGGTCCTTCATAAGTGGTCCAGGATGGATTCGTGTTCACAGCAAGAAGAATGTAGCCCTGTGTGTCCCAATGTGGTCTGAGTGATGTGACCTCAGAACAGGTGCATTCAGACCTGAACTTAGCGCTGACCACTTGTGATCGGATCACTCAGGCAGATGTTGATAAAAGGTTTGAAATGGGTTTTAGTGACTTCATAGACACAATTGGACTATTTACTTCTTGAGTGAGATGCAGTAGATTGAGAGCTGCTCCATTGCTGCATGGCTGACACCCATATCCGTGATCATGGACTCCACCTCTGTTCTCTGACCCTGTAACAACACATCAAGGCTGAGGGACAAAATGGCAGTGTTAGTTTCCAGTATTCAGGGACTTTCTTATAGAATGAAAGAAGAGACAGTTCTTTGCAAAGGATGCTCACTGAAATCTTTTCTTGCTTATATATATATATATATATATATATATATATATTCAATTGAATAATATATATATATATACATATATATATATGTATCTGTATATTCAATTGAATAATAATAATGATTTTACAATATTGAATGTTCAAGACAATTAAAACATTTTCACACAGGTCAATGATTATTAAAATATGGCCCTAGACGATGTGACTGCAGACACCTTTCAAAAGTTTTCATCTTGGTTCTGAGTCTGCGGATCTCGTCCTTGGCAGCCTGAATATCATTCTGCTGTGTCTCCAGGTAAGTCATCTGCTTCTGTAAGAGACCAAAACATAATACAGATTAAATAATCAGATCATGAGACAGCATCAGTCAGTATAGAGAATGAATTTGAACTAGGAAGAACAGACGGCGTACTCTCAGTGCAGAGCAGAGCATGTCCTTCTCCATTATCTCTTTCTTCGTGCTGTCCAGGTCTCTCCTGTGCTTGTCAACGGTGTCCTTCAAGCTGTCCATCACCTTCTGTTTGTCCCGCCAGTCTCGCTCTACAAATTGAGCAGACAGATTAACTACTACCTTACACTCAAAATGATCAGGTGCCATCATGGTATAGCTTAGTTTCTTACCTTTAGAGCTTAAAAGCACCTTAACTCGATCCAGCTCATTCTAAGGACGGGAGAGAGACAATGAGATGACATCCAGATGATGTGACGGCAAAATCTGAAAATCTATGGCCTCGGTCTGTATATCTATGTGTCTCTGCAAACTTTCTCTCACATTATTTGTTGGTAAATAGCATTGATTCCACTGGTATAGTGTTTGGTTGTTGTGAATTGGGTACCTGCAAGCTTTCTGGGTCTGCGCCCGGGGCCCCCTCCTCTCCACCAACATCAAAGAACAGCTTGCTGATAATGTGTCTGGTGCTGACCTGCACACACACACACACACAGAACAACAGCACAGAGATGTAAGCATTTCTTTTTTCCGGCAAATAGGAGGAGTGTGGGTTAGTGGTAGCTCACCGATTTCTAGAAGATGATGTCACATTAACGATATTACTTTTCTCCCTTATAGTATGTTGTTATTAGGGATGTTTTGTATACATAAATGTAGATACTTCAAAAACAAACCTAGTTTTAACGTCTGGAAAAAAGTGTTAGATAACCCAAATGTGTCAGACACAAAAACGCTCTTAAGATGCTTTCATTACTACATACGTTTTATTTGTATTTGTTGTTCTTTTAAGTGCGTTGTTGTTATTTATTTGTGCTTTCCTTTTTTGGCTTAACCTGAGAAATAATTATTTGATGAAGAAAACATAAACGTGGCTCATTTGTTAGTACTTGTAATTTACTTTAAGTTACTGTACCTGTTTCCTGCATTGTGGACATGTTTTGGTCGGGGCTATCTGAAACCACTGGAGGAGACTGAGGAAACACAGGACAGGTAAAAGTGAGCCGCGGTTGAAATGTGTCAGAGAAGCTGATGTGCTGTTGAACATTTGACTGTTTGTACCATTCATAGTGGAAAGTGTGTCCGCAGTGGATGGCAGCTACATCTCTGGAGTGATCGAAGAAATCGGAGCAGATAGTACACAGTGCTCGGATAGGCATCTTAAAGTAGCAAGGGTCGGTATCTGTATTGACTCTACAGAAAGAAAGTTAAATAAACAATAGAGTAGACAAGCAAAACAAATCCACGTATCCTTTCCACACATGTGTTCGTAATATGAAATAAACTCACTGGGCTACACATGCAACGATATCGTTACACAACACGCGAATGTCCCGTTAGCTTAGAGTAATGGCCACTTTAACCCTATCAGTCGTCACCATACTCACCAAACGAAGATGTTAATATGCTGCACGGTCCTTCGTTGTGGAGAGAAACATCCTACACGTATCTGTCGAATGCCATTCCAATGTTTAACCCAGTTCAAGTTGTGCTATGAGGCCGAAGCTAACCAGCTAGCTTGAACAAACACAATACGATCTTCCGTATCCGCGCCGTACGTTTAAACACAAGCCCCGCCCCTGACTTCTTCGTCTGTGTTTTTTTTTTGTGGCTCTGCAAGAAGCTGCGTTCAGGCGCAGCCACAAATCCTCCGACATATCAGCTTCTACATACCCAGTTGTTTTTCAAATGACACTGCGAGGACAGTAAAGTGAAAGCAAAACTTGTATTTCTAATCATTACAGTTTCATTGGGGACATTTATGAACAAAATGATATCCACTTTTTTAAGATACATTTTCCATCTCAAACATTTACATTAAGTGTGAGGAAGTATACGGCAAAGAAAAATCCCTTTAAGCAAGCTTTCAGGTAATGAACAAGCTTAGTGGATTGATGAAGACTAACGCACCACCAGCATCAAATAAGGAACTTAGTTTAATCTAACAGCACATGAAAGATGAAAATACCTTTAGAATGTTTTTTTTATTTAATTCCAACCAAATGAGCTCGTTTATTCCTCGCTCGAAAGGCATCTTCTGGAAGAGAACTTCATATCCCACAATTCCTCCTTCCGACCTAATGTTGACTAGCTAGTGTAGTGCTTCAGTCTTGTGTATGTGCTAGTTAGCTAGCTGCGCTAACGTGGAGCTCCCCAACCTCATGTAGACAGAACCGGAAATGAAAGGTAAACACTTTACAATAATTTTATCAGGAGTTCCGTGTGAAGACGAGGATGACAGCTAGCTTCACAGCTTTAGATACTGTTGATTATGTGCTACAGTTGGCATTTATAGTGGCTGTTTCTAAAGTTCTGTATCTGCATGGCCGACGTGTCTGAGACTGAAGGGAGTGAAACAAGGATCGTTATATGATTTATAAAAAGACAGAGGGTGTAAACATGAAATCAAAAAGCGTGAAGTACAAAAGATGTCGATGTGAAGGAGAAACAGTTTCACTCTCACAGGAAGCTCTTACCTTTACTGGTTTAGTTTCTAAGCGGACACTAGTAAAGAGACTCATCAGCTTCAGTTCTGCAACTTGTCTGAAAATACAGTGTATTAGTGCTGTGGACCATCAAACTTTGAATTATTCACGCCTCTTAACAGCACCATACAACCAGTTTGACCTTGAATCCCAGTCTCAGTCGTGAAGTTGTTGACCTTTGATCCCACAGCTCTCGATCTGTCTGTCCTGCCAGGTGTGTGTCTCTGCCGTAAGCAGCAGCAGTGATGGATGGTGAAGCCCCGAGGGCGAGAGCATCCTGGGAGAATGGCTCCCTGGCTCCTGTGGACCGCCTCCGCACTGAGAGGGCGGACAGCCCCACTCCAGGTCTGGTGGAAGGAACTGAACCAGGTGAGGCGGCCCTGTTGTCTCCCACTTGCAGACACTTTCCACCTTCATTTGCAGCACCAAGCAAATCCCAGCAGATCCACTAGATTTTTAAGATCGAACAAATTAACACCAGATAAATAGCTAATTTTATATGGGGAAATACAGCTTGAAACAGCAGTTAAAAGAACATTGAATCAAAGAAAGAAACTTACCTATACATTCCACATTCTCCCATACATTACACAATCAAATACTTTTGTGTGTATATGCATGTGCAATATATATGTACATGTGTGTATAACACATGTATAATCTTACAAGTTCTTCTGTTCTGCTTTTAAAGCCCATCATGCACAGCAATTTATGATCTGAGTTGATGTGAGCTCATGTGATGCTCTGTACTGTGTCCAGCCTCTTGAGGTGCCTGCTTGTATATTAACATCCATATACTGTGGTGGTGACTGTGGTGGTGATAGTTAATTGTGTGGTTATGAATCTCAGCCAGTGGAGGCTGTAGGTTCTGGGTGCTGTGGTGTTTGTTCCCGAGTCTAATGGCGGATGGCAGAGAAGAGCCCTCCCAAGCACTTAATGGCTGGTTGAGTCTGTGGCTGAACGTGTACAGAGGAGTTCCCTCTCGTTCTCTTCTCTCCCGCTGCTTCCTCTTTGTGGTGGAGCTGGCCTTCCTCACCTGCTTGTTGGGCGCAGAGCGTTTCAACAATACTGACACCTCTTTAGGTGCCCTGTGAGAGGTGGACATGCAGTTTGCAAGTGACAAAACTAACATTTGACGAGTTCATAATAAAAGCTAATATGCGTAAATTGATTTATAGGAGATGACATCAGCGACTAGTGAACACACATTCTAGCTTTCCGAATTAATTTTTGGTCCGACTTGAGACGGCCTTCACGATAATTTCCCCAGTCAGTGTGAATGCATATTCTGTATTTTCCTGCAGAGGGCCTCAGTGGTGTCCAGTTTGTTGTTGAGTTGCAGCCGCCCTAGAAACTTGTCTCCACTCTCACGCCTAATGAAGCAGCACGGTGTCCTCTTGTTTTACTGAATGTCCACAACAAGCTTTTTGTCAGATTTTCCAATATTGAGATGAAAGTGGCTGCTTTTGCACTATCCTTCGGAGTTTTCCATTAACTTTCTGTAAACCAAGTCATCCGAGCACCTCTGTACGGCACACAGAGGCAGAATTCAGAGGAGTAGAGGGCGAAGAAAAACGTCCCTTGTCCCTTGATTTGAGGCTTGTTGTTGTGGAAACAGTGAACCTTCTCAACAACATTCTCCTCATCAGAGAACCGGAAACTCTCAGTGTCATCTCCCATGTCTTTCTGAAACAGCCCCTGGTAACTTGTCCTTAAACACTCCCATCAGGGCCTCCCCCCCCCACATCACTGCTGCAAAACTGCTGCAGGTGATAGACTCTCCTGCTAACGTTTTGAGGAAGTAGACCACCTTTATTGTTTCAGGTCTGTGTGGATGTCTTGACTTGGAAAAGCAAAGGAATGAAATAAATAGTTTCATGTCATTTCTTTTGAGGTTTCATGCCATTTTATGGCTCATCCCTCATGGGATTATATCACAAGACATCCAATATGTGTACAGTACACAAGTGTAACGTTTACACTATGCCAGTGTCCTTCTGAGGGAGCTGATCATGCATCAGTCCATGGATAAGATCCACCGTCATAAACCCTCAGTTATTACTCTTCTGCAAAGTGTCATTGATGCAAAACTAAAACTAAAGAATTGATGGCACTACACTCTAAAATGTAACATCTGTGATTGTTGCTTGAATCCACAATGATTTACAAAAAAAAAAGAAATGAACAGAAGATCTTTTCAGTGGTCGATGTCTGCAGTTATGTTTTTTTGTGTCATTACAAGAGCGTGCATGCTTACAGTATGAGAGTAATCAACTTCCCTCATGGTGGTGAATGGTATTCAACAAGTAGACATCCTGCTGACCAATAGTTGCTAGGCAACAAATGGGTGTATAAACCACAATGACTTGTTTTTAATCTCATGATAAAAAGAAGTGTCCAAAAAGCTGTCCATTTTGCTTTGTTACAACCAAGCAAAAGTAGGGTCAGTACTGGATGTGCGAGACAGAGAGAGAGACAGTATGATTATACACATTCTGTTTGTGTAAGGAATGTCACTCAAATGTCACTCAAACAGCCATATTGTCGTGAGTTTCAGGTCAGTGGTCTTGGATAAACTCTGGAATTTTTTACCTAGGTTGCTGATGACGGAAACGTTGTATCGATTCTTTGTATGTCTTGAACATGTTAAGAAATTGACCATTTTAAGAAATGGTCAATTTATTTATTGACCATTTTAAGAAATGGTCAATTTATTGTCAATTAAGAAATTGACAATAAAGCTACTTTATCTTTATCTGATGTTTTCTGCTGAAACAACCTAAAAATGTGTGTCGTGAAAAGCCAACATCGAAGGTTTTTTAAGAGTTGAATACCTTCCCTCACCATTCATCTGAACAAGAGATAAAAATGCAGGAAACATTAAAAAAAGTATACATTTTTGAACAGAGTTGAATATAAGCATAAAGGTCTTGAAGCAATTGAGCATTTTGATGGTTGAAATCTTCTTCTGAAATGCTCGATCAAAAGGAGAAACTACATCACAGTGAGAATATTGAGATAATGATGTGTATTTCAAATGAACATGTTTGGTTATTTTTCTCTTTCACTAGGTTTTAAGATCTTAAACAAGTCTGCCCAATTTCATATCATTCTTTTTTTGTTGCGGCAGAAATGTTCTTTCTTCCTATCAGATATTCAGATACTGAGCAAGTCTTTGAAAACCAAATAGTCACAAGTCAATGAGGAGACAAAATACTGATCAGATTCCCAGGGCTGTCGATTTTAAGAATCAGTTTTTTAAAGCTTCTTCATACCAACAATCAGCTCGTCTTCTCGCAATCTCTTGCAAGAGCTGTGATATTAGACGTCTACTGACTGACGTCTGAAGAGGGAGGTTGGTGTTCTTTGTAACAGCCTGTCGGCAGCAGCTCTCTTCTGTCTTATCCAGTGCCAACAAATCCAACTCTGACAGGAGAATGGTGTAACATTTTCTGTGTTTGCACTTTTCAATCTGGACATGAATAGGACATTTAAGGCCAAGTTATCTTACTTTCTATCACAGTGGTTATATTCTTCTCTTTTTCTAAATTAAATGAGTCATGACCAGGTGTCATTCATTTCTTCGGGCTATTGTGGCTGACTCTGGACGGGTGGTTACAGTTAGTGTAAAAAAAACAACTACCAAATGTACCTCTTAAACTCTACTGTTTTAGTTTCATAGTATACAATAGTATCTTTCAAAGCAAAACAAGGCACACATAAGATTTCACATGCTTTATCAGACAGGCCAACAGTTTCTCAGGTGTTTTGGTGTGGTGATCTCAGTTGAGGTGGGGCAATTATTTGCCAGTCCAACCAGTTATTGTTCTCTTCTTACTGCCGCCAAGGATGTTATGTTTGTAGTGTATTTGTTTGTTAGTCAGCAGTATTATGCAAGAACTACTGGACAGAAACCAAAACCTGATAGAAGGATGTGGTATGGGTCAGGGAAGTTTTTACGTTTAAGAGCTTTTCTCGGAAAAGGCCAAAAGATAAGAAGCACAAAAAACTTCCTCCAACAGACCTTTGGTTTTATATGCTTAATAGTTCATTCATTTTATATCCATGCATCATACTGACAGACACTTGACGGACTTTTATCACTACATCGATGCAGGTGCCGGTCAAAAGAGTGCAATGTTCGTCCACGCACAGTCGTTCGAGGACCTGAATGCAGAGGTTGAGAAGGAAGCTCGCAGGGATGATGAAGTTGACAGATCTGAAGGAGAGCATGCAGAGGAGGAGCTCAAGGTGCTGGTGCGGGAAGAAAACATAGAGGAGCCACCCAACTCTCCATTGGATAGCAGGTCTAAGGAGGAGGATGTTTCAAGTGAGGCGTGGAGGAGCCACAGAAAACACGTGTTTGTGCTGAGCGAGGCTGGAAAGCCGATCTACACCCGCTACGGCACAGAGGAGGCTCTGTCCAGCACCGTTGGGGTGATGATAGCCCTTGTGTCCTTCGTAGAAGCTGAGAAGAACATCATCCGCTCAATCCATGCAGGTCAGAATATAGGCTACATCCGTACTACTATGTTTTCATTTGAAAATCGATCTAAAACAAATCCCTGTCCACATGAGTGTTTTGGTTCCGGATCAGTTCTAGTCCTCGTTCATACTAAGACGTCTGAAAGCGCATATCCCGTACACTGAGCACGCCTCCTACACATGTAGGCATTTGTATTATTGTAAAATGCTGAATTTAACTTCACAACAGCTGTTAGCTGAGACAAACAGGTACGCAACGCTTGTTACTGATTATCTACGTTGCGTTCTACACTGGTAATACGGGATTGTTTTCTTCTCGAAGGGGTCAGATAGGAGCGTGGTGAAACAGCGAAGGCTACGTCTTGACCAAAACAACCCAATCAGCAAGCGGTTGTAAGTGTCTACGTCATTGTTTTCAAACATCTCTGTTTCTGCCCATCCAGACTAACTACTAATGTAGTTTTCAAACTAAAACGAGGCCAGCAGCATTTCTAAACATCTGCGGTTTAGCAGCTCTAACTCCGAAATAGTGTGGACGCCATCCGTAACCGTAGCCGAGTTGATGTGTTTTCAAAGGAAAGCGTAGTAGTGTGATTGTAGCCTTTGTCATATGGAAAGTTTCATATGTAAAATAAATAGGTCTGAAATGCATTTAATGAAATCTGTTTGTGTCAGATGGCTGTAAAGTGGTTTTCCTCAGCAAGAGTCCCCTGGTCCTGGTGGGCGTGTATCGGACATGCCAGTCAGACAAGGAGCTGCTGCGGGAGCTGCAGTACATCTATTACCAGATCGTCAGCCTGCTCACGCTCACTCAGCTCAACCACATCTTCCAGCACAAGCAGAACTACGACCTGCGCCGCCTGCTGGCTGGCTCCGAGTATCTCACTGACAACCTGCTGCTTCGGCTGGACAGGGACCCCGGCCTGCTGCTCAGCGCTGTGACCTGCCTGCCTCTGGCCACCTCCGCCAGGGATGTGGTGTCATCGAGCCTGCAGGCCGCCAAAGCCACCAACCTAGTTTTCTCCATCCTGCTGGCGGGCGACCAGCTGGTTACGCTGATAAGAAAAAAGGACCAGTTCCTGCACCACATAGACTTGCACCTGGTCTTCAACCTAGTCGGCTCCTCCTCCTCCTTCCGGGAGGGTGAAGGCTGGACGCCCATCTGTCTGCCAAAGTTTAACACTGCTGGATTTTTCCACGCTCACATTTCCTACCTGGAGCCTGCATCCCAGCTCTGCCTCATCTTGGTGTCAACAGAAAGAGAGGACTTTTTTAATATGTCTGACTGCAAGAAGCGGTTCCTGGAGAGGTTAAGTAAGCGCAGTGCCTACCAGGCTCTGAAGGAGGCGCTTAAATCTCCCAGTTATTCTGTGGCACAAGTTGGCATCCCAGAGCTCAGGCACTTCCTGTACAAATCAAAGAGTTCGGGGCTGTACACCAGGTGGGTAGAATGTCTGTGGAATTCATTTAATGGTGAAACTTCTGTTTGAGTTGAAATCTGTATGAGTGCAAATTTTCAGCTGTTGCCCTTAATGCTATACTCTTCCTCCTCTTCCTCTAGTCCAGAGTTTCCTGTGATGTACCAGTCTGATGAAGAACAGGAAAGGTTGATGGGTTTGTACCAGGACCTTCACAGCTGCTTGCATCATCCAACCAGACCACTCTCTTACTTCTACCGCTGTGGTGAAACTGAGAACCTGCTGGCATGGGTAAGACATTGTGACATGTGATGTTTTTTCTGTTTGTCAAAACTCTTTTCCAAGACACTGTGCACAGATTTTCTTCCAAATCTCACATTTCACATGATTTGACATTACGAAACCCACTGGCATTTATCAGAGAAATTCAACGTTGTGTATCCTCATCATATACTTATCATTAAATTAGGTAATTATCAAAGAGCAGCTTTCAGATATGCACAACCTCCGGAGTTTCCCCGTGTGAATGCAGTTCTCCGAGTGAGAGCATGCAAAGTTTCCGCCGTCTTTATCCGCCTGGCTGCCAAGTACAGAGTCCGCCCAAAGTCCACAGGAGCCGATGTGTGAACACAGCAGGATATGAAGAAAAAAATAAAACAAAGAGAAAGATATCTAAGGATGAAAAAGCGGTGCCACACCAACAGAAGACACCGCCAAAGATGTCAGGACAGTTTGCGATGATAAGAGGCGACGCCCGTCTCAAATCAACATCACGTGATCTCCACAGCATATTTAATATGTGACATCCTGCCTCTGCATGCTGCACCACCCGTCACCCCACCCTCCTCCAGAGACTTCTGTGTTCTAAAAAAATATGAGCATGAGAATTTCCCACTGCTTTGTTGTTGTGTGAGGCAAACTCAAGAAAAAGTCTGGACCAAATCATTGAAGATGATTCGAAAAGAAATCAAAGAAATTTAATTTTTCCCCCTTTTTACCACGTGATTTATACCTATTATTTTTGCAATATTACTGTTATAATGTTCAACTATACGCTGAATATGCTTGATCAGAACAGAACTTTGTATATGTAAAATAAAATGCAACAGGCTAGTTTTCCTTTTTGTGTTTTTTTACATGCTGAAACTGAGCCAAAGCAATCCTCAGTTCTGCATTTGAATGGCTTTATGAAGCCCTAAGTCTTTTCCTGTTGTCTTCTGTGCAGGTGACGAGCGGCTTCGAGCTCTACCTCTGCTTCAGTCCACTGGGGACCAAGGCCCTGGCGGTGTCTGCCGTCACCAAACTGCTGAAGTGGATCAGGAAGGAAGAGGATCGCCTCTTCATTCTTACTCCCCTCACTTACTGAGCCCCTTTGCTGCCGACTGACCTCCTGCACGGCAAAGCTCTGAACGCTGAACGGCCCGGTGCTAACAACAACTGTGGATGAAGCAGAAGTAGTCCAGTATCCACATACTGTGTGATTGTCAAAGTAATTCATCTCTGGTTACTGTGTTCCTCAGATGGAATTCACAGGCTATGTAGATTGTGTAATGGAGATAAATTAAAGCTGTATTTTAGCTAGCTAGATTTTTATACATTTTGATTTGGATCGTGACAACAGATGAAAGTAGCCTCAGCATCATCAAATAGTTTCATAAATTATTATTTTTCTGGAACAGACCTATTTTGCCACTCAGGTTTTTAAAGATATTAACTCTTAAAAATAAAAAAATTAAATTTGCATTACCAATAGGTGCAGTACAATGTATTATTACAGGACATTTTGTTCAAATATGGTCGATAACATTCCTGTTTTTTCTGTGTTTTCACTCTACATGATGATTAATCACTTTAAAGCCCATTGTCATTTTAACCTCTATGCACTTTCTTTATGCAAAAAGCACTCTTAGGAAATGTGTTCATGAGCCTGTAACTTGTTTTACTGCTGTCATTTTGTTTCAATTAATATGTCAGTGTAATTTGAATCTGTCCAGTGGCCATTTGCATTTTTCCGTAAGGTTTAAGAAATTTATCATAGACGTTTTGTGTGGTTTGTAATTTTATTCTGCTTATATGTTCAATCATGATGCGTCATATTTTATGGACTCTGCTTTAGAAATCTAGCATTGCCACATCTGCCTCCTTGAATCATGCCTTAACTAATGTTCATTGTCAATATAAGGTTGTAACAGATCAGGCTTATTGCTGCTGCACATCTCAGTGAGGATGATTATATTATTAAATTAATGATATGTAATAAAACAGACTCCTGATCAGACGGTTTGTTGGGCTTGATTCTAAACATAGACTACCTTACCTTAAGAGTACTTACTAGTCCTATAGCAGTTTGCACAATGGTTGTAAAGGTGCCTGTTTTTATAACCCTGTGGTCCCTCAGTGTAATAATACATGTATTATTTAGCCTATCTTTATTGTTCTACATTCTACATTTTGGTTGTAATTGTGTTTCTGGATTTTTTCCCCCATGTGTGATTAATGAGTGTCATGTTTGTGGAGACACAGGCCCTGACAAAAATGCTGGTCTGTTGGCTAAACACAAGTTCGCTGTACGCTTACATGATTCAAACAGTGCTAGTGAGTACAGGGAAGAAACAAATATATCATGCAGCTTATTAAAAAAGAATCATCATTACTATTATTAGGGCCCAAGCACTGACAGGCACTGAGAGACGTGAGGCCCTATTGAAATTGTAAGAATTATTATTATTATCATTATTATTATTCAGACAAATTAATTGGCTTTTTAAGGGCTTCAAAATGCTTCCATTTTAACCCAAATGTGCAAAAAGTTAGAAAGTGGTAAAAATGTATGTATTCTGGAGGAATTTTCAATGGACGTTGCAAAATTCTGCAAATGTTCAGCAGTTCAGTGTGGCACTCAAGATGATTCAACCAGTTTGTAAAAGTGACGCGCACCAGGACCGTGCAAATTTCCAGTTGGGAAATATGGAAGGATAAAGACTAATGAAAAAGAGGGAGTGGAAATATAAGAAGCGTTCACAAGTTGCTGTATCTGAAGCCAGAGGGATTAACAGAAGGGACCTTGTACATTACAGAGGGAGCAACGGAGGGATGGAAGAAAAGGGGGTTAAGGTAAATATGTGTCCACGAGATTCAACACAAGGTCCGGTTATCTCCTAAAACACCTGGTAAAGAGACATAAATAATATAAAGCTGGCGGCACAGAATTTATATTGAACTCTTCTATTTAGAGAGGAGGAGGAGGAATAAGAGAGAGTTTGTTTCGCCCAATATTTATTTTAAAAACTAAATGTTCCAAAGCCAAACATATGTTCACATTATATCAAACATGTTTTACTGTTTGTTAGAAAAAGATCGGTATAAAGGAGAAAGGCCTTTAGAGTCACTTGTTTGCTGTGTTGTTACAGAGTCATGCAAAAGCAGGGTCTTTGTATGACATTCAAATTGTACTAGTTGTCTGCTGCTGTGGAGACAGCACTTCACAATAAAACAGCTGGAAGGAAATTGAAATCGCAAACTTGTAATGATGCATTGCTCAAAGATGCAAAACAGGTCGGTTCCTGCCTCATATTTGGCATTTTAAGGATCATAAGGTTTCATTCTGTCAGGTCTGAGATCTGCACTAGACAGATGTGGACAGTCAACACTGGTCATTTGAGTTTTAGGGAGCTCTCTATCACACCTTGTTTGGTCCAGACCTTCAGATTTCTCAGTGTAGTCTGAAACAAAATAACCGATTTGGCTCTTTCCAATGATATAGTGAAGACATTTATTTGGCCCTGTCGTGACCTGTTATCAAACAGTTGTGTCCGTCTCCAACAATTCAACTGAAAACCCAGACGATATTATCTGGGTAAGTTTAGTCAGAGCTGTGAGCTCCTCCAGAGCCTTAGAGGACATTATACATCTGTTTCACAGGCTGCACTAATGCTCCCCATGATCAGTAAACTGACCTTTAAATTTAGAAGAGTTTCTCTTGCACTCCCTGCTTGTTTCTCGATCCCACTGGTCTCAACTCACACTCACAGTTACGCTGCTGTAGCCAAGAGGAGAGAGCTCTAATGTTGGACCACTATTTGTTGGCAAATCTTGTTTTATCACGCTGTGAACAAATGATTGGTCGCTTCCTTGAAAATGTGTGATGCATGAAAACGTGTCAGGGAAAGAGGCGGAGGCGGAGTAGAAAGTGTAAAATTCTGCTGCAGGGAAAGAGAAGGTTGAGTGAAGACGGGGGATTGGAGGCAGCTGGGAGACCAGAGGGGAATCAGGATAAAAGGATGGAGAGCTGGAAGAAGGAGGATTGAGGAGAGGAGAGGAAGGGATGGAGGTTAGAGAGCAGAGGGATTAGAGGTGAAGTGGATCGAGGGGGAACAGGATTACTTAATCCCTGCCTGCAATTTACAGGCACATGGTCCTAACAAGAAGAACATAAACACACTACATTTTAATACTTTTCATATTTCTAATGATTTTTGTGCCTTGAATAATTATTGTCTGTTACAGTGTGCAAATAAAATGTATCGATTGTATTTTCAGTCCAGTGTCTCATCATTATACAAACACAGAGTCAGATCTCAGGATGCGTTCAGACACATTCAGATCTGTGTCGCAGCATTGACCACTTGTGATTGGATAACTCAGGATGGATGTTGATCACCTGGTGTGAGCTGTGACTCACTCTTAGTCAACAACAACTTATTGATTCTCAGCAGGTCCTCACACTGCAGCCATGAGGCAGAAGCAGATCCAAATATTATAAATATTTAAAGAATTAAAATGTAGTAAAAATATTACACAGTATCAAAAAGTATTTAAAGAGTGCTAAAAATATTTGTACAATGTAAACAGAAAACCACCAATTAATAAATACATAAATATTTCAGTCCTCCACTTGCCGACAGCAGCAGCATATAAGAATTTTAGAATTCTTCCTGTCTGAGGCCTAGTCAGAACTCCAGGAGTCTTCCTCACTGGTGTCACTGAAAGGTGGCAAACAGGTGGTGTCGGTGGACACTATGGTCAGGTCAGAGGCTGTGGCTGCAGCGGTGATGTCTGAGGCCTCGTCAGAACTCCAGGAGACTTCCTCACTGGTGTCATCATCTCCAATAGACGACCAGGCCGAGGTATCTCTGGGGTTGATCTTCAGGTCAGACCCTTTGGAGAGCACCTCACTGGTTTCATTGAAAGTCGGCGAGCAGGTGGTGTCTTTGGACAATATCATCATGTTAGAAAACCAGGACAGTTCACTGGTGGAACTTGTGGAGTCTAGAGCCTTCATAGAATCCGAGGAGATGCTGTGCATCGTGAGGCAGTCCTGAGTGTCAGGTGCTGTCAGTGAAACTGTGGAGAGAGATGGTGTAGACAGAATATGTGACGTGGGTGTTTTCAGTGTGAGAGATTCATTCAGTCAAGACAATATGAACAAACGCACAACAGGAGTCACATGTCTTTGCATTTCTCTGGTTGTCATTTTAAGACAATGAGAAGACAAAAAATTAGATCGACATTGTATTGAAATCCTGATAACTAAAGTTATTTATGTTTACAGTAAACAGATTAGACAAGATAATGTTGATGCTGTAGATAAAACAGCTAAAACCTCATTGGCCTCAGGTCACAAACAATGAGTTCTTTCTTGGACAGGAAGTCAGTGCAGGAGGTGACATACAAGCTTCTGTTGTGTGTTGGTTCAGCCAAATGGAGAAGTTTGTGTGTGTGAGTCCACTAAACACTTTAGGAGTTTCAGGAGTATTGCAGCCAAATCTAAAACACTTGAACTAACTGGTGATCAATTTTTCAAATGTAAACAACAGAACAGCGTCACAGTGTCTGTGAGCCCCGACATTCAAAGTGCACCAGGAACTGCAGAAGTAGCCATGCTAGCAGAAATAGACATTACAATAGCTTCTTCTACTAGCATGGCGGCTCTGTTTTCAGAGTCTTACCTCAGTCAGCAGAAGAATCTTCAATAGTTTCTCAGGATGACATGATGTCCAGCATTTGCAGTTCAGAGTCTTCTTGCTTGTGTGTCTCTCTCCAACCACCGAAGGTCAACTGAGGCTCTGTCCATCAAAGCTCTGCCTATGTGAAGCTCACGACATGATGACCTTTGGTGTTTTTGTATTGTTTTGTTTTTAAATCAAATTCAAACAACCTTTCTTGTACCCCAGTGGACAAAACAAAATATGTATAATTTATTATTATTGTTTTTGCTAGTAGTAGTTTTAACGTTATTATTATAATTATATAATTATTATTATTATTAACTGGTGCTGATACTGCTCGAGGTTTCTTACAGGTAAAGAAAGTTTTTCTCTTTCTCCACAGTTGCCATGGTGTTTACTCGTGTCTCTTTTAAAGCCCATCTTCAGGTCTCAACTCTACTGTGAGAAGTGCCGTGAGATAATGTTCGGATTTGGCGCTATACAGATGAAACTGAATTGAATGTACGATCCTGTGGAAGGTGCCTAAAGCAACCCGATGCGGGTTAATTGGGTTTGTGGTTGGATGCAGCAGTGATCCGTCAGCGCGGAGCTGAGGGGAGGAGCTGAGGCGCAGGAGACCGAGTCGCACCGGCAGCTGAGGTCAAATCCTCCACCGGCACAGTGTTCCTGACAGGAGAGACAGGTCTTCCAATCTTTGATCACATTTAATCGTGTCACATCTGCTGTGATCAGTGATCGATCATCCCTGCGCTCTTCTACAGGCAGACAGGGCGCAGAGGAGTCAGGGGTTACTTCCCTGAAGCGCAGTCTCTAACCTGCACAGGTAAGATTTCACACAACACACACAGACACACACACACACACACCGGCATGATGAGCCACACACTCCTAACTGTGATGTCAGTCTGTGGGAGCTTCACACATAATCATACAGTGAGAGATTAAACTGTCCTCAAATGCACCCAGGTAAGTTGAATGTGTTACTGGGAATAAAGTTTTAAATATTATGTAAACTGAGATGTTTAGTTGATTGTAATTAAATATGTGTGGAATGTCAGTGAGAAAGCTATGATGACCACTGCTATAAGGAGGTCCTAGACAGTTTAATTGGCTTTTTCATTTATAATGTGAGCGAAAATATTCAATATTTCATTAAAAATGTATATTTCCAATTAGATTTTTATTGGATTCATTTGATAACATTTATGCCAGTAAGTGTAATAGACAGCCCTGCCTGGCTGTTATTATACCTGAAGCTCACTGAGCAAGAGTTTTCCAACCTTTCAGGTTTAGTGCAGCTGTTGGAGTCAAATAACATCTTATTATGTGGACTGGAGCCAGTGTGCGCTGGCACGATTCCACTGAACTGAGAGCAGACTGTACAGGAGCATGAATGTAGACTGAGGATTTAAAAAAAAGACTCAAAGCGATGTTGTTTCTGTGTTACATCAGTTGTTACAATTGATTTTGGTTTTGAACTGTGTTCAACCACTCGGATTCATCGCAGACTGTAGATATAAGGTCAATTTTTACAAAAATAAAACAAAGTAAATGCAGACCTACCATCTGGCCACACTGACGGGTTCTGCTGGTTCTGCACATTCATTACCTGCCACTGAATCAATACACGTGTCCCTCGGGTACAATATGTTTTTTTACTATTGACTGTTTGCACAGCAGCTTGCATCTTAAAATCCCAGTGGATCTCGGTGCATTGATCAATGAGAGAGGAATGTTCTTTCTTGGTCTCATTACCTGCTGCCAAAGTGCCAGTGAGCAAGGCATTGATCCATTTAAGTCAATGTTTGCATTCCTCTCACAGCAGTCCCACATGTCATTGTTGTGGGGTCACTTTGCATTGTCTATTTAAACAATAAAAACTGTTAATTCTTATTGACATAAGATAAATAAAATAAAATCACAAAAGAGAAGATACATTATGAAAATATGACACTGATTGTAACACTTGGTTTGATATTGCGTTTCCAGTGTAACTGCAACTTAAAATCACCTGAGAGAGAATTAACACTTGTCCTGAACCGGCGTGTAAATAGTGTGATAGCACAACGAATGGAAACTCAATACCAACCATTTGCTTTAACCATGAACGTGAACGAAGTCAATCAGTGCCATTACTATGTGTACACATGTCCTCTAACCTCAACCTCAGTTTCACATGGAGCGGCAAATGTTAAAATGTAACATCTATGAATAATTGATGCAACAACACCAGACACTTCAACCGTTTCCACATGCACATCATAAGTGCTGCTCTGTTGAGAGAATTTGTGTCAAAAATAACTTTTCTCTTCTGTTAAATCAAATAATCAGAGTTGATGAAATTCTCAGGCATGAGTCGATGACTACTTCCTCCGCTTCGTCCTAGGAAGGCACACGCCGCCTCATGACCATCAGTCCATACACAGCTTTCCCCCTGAACGGCACGTAGTGGTTGTGACAGGAATGCAAAGTAGAGAGGCCAACGGTACTTGAATGCAGCCTGACTGCGATGTCTCTGGTTAATCATCCACCAAACAAATGTCTGCTCTGGATGGAGAAAAAGCTCGGAGGTTGAAACATGGTTCCATTTGGTTGGTTATTGTTCAGAGTTGAAGGTACAGAAAACAAATCTTGTTTCTATTTAATAAATTAGTTGTTGAACCAGAGCCATGGAGTTGGTTTGTTCCTGCCTAAAAGAGAATGACTCATATTTTTGGAAAAGAACATGGGATGGCGGATTAAGCAGAACAAACATAAGCAGACAGATATTAATGTACGGGGCAGGAAGTTCTAATAAAAATAGTTTTATCCACAGTCTGCTACAAACTCTGACCCATCTTTGATTATGTAAACATTTTTCTCTCAGCGTCTGTTGTGAGTCAGAGGAAGCTTTTATCTTTATGACCACATGTTCTCTCATCCTCATCTGGCTCTACCACGATGAGGATGTTTGTCGCCTCAGATCCATCAGGATTGAACAGGAACAAAACTCATTTGGGTTTTTAATGTTTCTTCACTTTTAAATAATGCACACTATTAGTTAGCATATCTCCAATGAATAACATTTCTCTTTCTGGTCTCATACAATATTTTTATAGTGATGCATTGTTGTTTATTGTTGCATATCGTCTCTTTACTGATACATTTTTTACGTTTTTATTTCAAACATGTTTATAAAACCTCACCTAACATCAGACAGCAAGAAGTCAACCAGTACTTCGAGCAAAAATGTTTATTTGATTTATCATGAAATAGAAAAAAATCATTTATATAGAAAACTGTTGATTTATAACTGTTAATCATTGCCAAAAAAAATCTATCTAAAAATCAGATTGTTGGATGCAAAGTTTTTTCCCAGTCCCTAAAATAGTAAATTCAAAATCTTTGTGTTCATGACCGTTGGTATGGAAGTAAATCATTCTCATCATATTTTTGAAATTTTATAGTCTTTGAATTTCTAGCACTGAATTTTTTACATTAGAATTATGCATTTGTATTTTTTGCCCCTGAATTTCAGTCTTCAAATTTTCAAAGTATATTATTCAACTGCTAAATTTTCGTTCAATATCAGGTTACATTTTATGCTCTTTAGAGGGATAGAGTATCAAGTGTGTCAAGGTGTTCTTGTAACCTATAGTGAAAGCGTGATAAGCTTGTATCCTTTGCCCAGGCTTTGTGTTAGGATGTCTCCTGATTATAGGTTCATGTTAACCAAACACATACGAGAGTGATGTTGATGTTTCCATATAACTTTTAGCAAGAAAGCAAATGAGTATCTTGTCTAAAATAATGAACTTTTATTAAAGTGCTCTCATATTCCCAAATAAATTAGAATGCCGACTTTTCATACTTGTTATGAAATAATGAATTTCATTATGCCTGAATAACCAAAAGTTTTGTTTTTAATCTTCATTTACCCTCGTTCAGGCATTTTCTGCTGGTGTTAAAGATGGTTGGGTCTCGCCTTCAGACCTGGAGGTAACCCAACATCGTCTGTACTGTTGCTTCCTTGCACCCCTGAGTGGAGATGGTCCACTGGACCGCACAGTGGGGGGCCTGTGTCTGGCTCCAGACCCTGCTGGCCTTGGCCTTGGCCAACTGTCCCTCACTGGGCCAGAGTCCAGTCAACTACTCTGTGGTTTACACCATGCCCTTCTTCCAGGCCCAGGGCCCCATCCAGAACATTGTCAACAACTCCCTCTACCAGGAGGTGTATGTGGCCTCTAAGAATGTGATCGAAGCTGTGAACAGAAGCTTGGAGAAGGTGTGGGAGCTCCACACTGGGCCGGCGGGAAGCCCAGAGTGTCAAATATGTGATTTGTGCAAAGTTGAAAAAGATCCCAACTTCCCAGAGGACACAAACAATCAGATCTTGTTGTTGGATACGCTCTTTATGTATTTATATTCATGTGGAAGTTCTCAGTATGGTGTGTGCTATTTCCACCAACTGAACTCAAGTGGAGAGCCACCGGCTCTCTCTAAGTGTTTGTTCAGAGAGGATTCCAACTCTGCTGCCTACTGTCCAGACTGTGTGGCCAGTCCTCTGGGAACCAAAGTAACCATGGTTGAAGAGGGTCAAACCGTCTACTTCTTCGTTGCCACCACTGTAAATGACAGTGTGACCCAGCGTTATGGCAGGAAGTCTATATCAGTTCGTCGCCCCCTGGCTACAGAAGATGGTTTCTACAGTGACGTGCGTAGCCTGACTGTCCTTCCTGGTCTCCGGAGGACGTACCATATTGAATATGTTTACAGCTTTTTCACCCAGGAGTTTGTCTACTTCCTTTCTGTCCAGAGAGAGAGCCCTGATCAGGACTCATCCCCATTTCAGACTCGTCTGGGCCGCCTACCACGGAATGAATGGGAAATGAAGAGGTATCGTGAGGTGATCCTGGAGTGTCGCTTTGAGCCAAAACGCAGAAGAAGGAACTTAGTCAGTGAACCCTACAAGGATGTTGTTTACAATGTTGTGCAGGCGGCGCATTTTGGCAAAGCAGGCAGGGAGCTGGCAGAGGAGTTGGGCGCTGAGGAGGAGGATGACATCCTTTATGGGGTTTTTGCCGTTACTGATGACAATGGGGTCACGGAGCATGACTCGGCCCTGTGTGCCTTCCCAATGGACAACTTGAACAAAGCAATCGTGTATGGGGTGGATGACTGCTGTACGTCTGGACCAGAGCAGCTCTCCAGAGGACTCTGCCACTTCCAGCCCTGTGAGAGCTGTCCACATGAGGTGAGTGTATCAGTCCACCAACACTTACAGTTGCAATCAGAAATATTCAACCCCCTCACCTCAATAGACATTATAGTGATGTGGATGACAGATAATGACAATAAATGACAAAAAAACCTCATCAAACAACAAAAGATATTTATTGATGCGTATTTTAGTTATTTTGACAACAGAAGTTGACTTAACTTTGAAGTTCAAATGAAAAATGTAACTCTTTCAACACATGTGCATGTGCAGTATTATTCAACCCCCCAGCTTCAGTACTTTGTGGCGCATCCTCTAGCTTTTATAACTTCTAAAAAATGTTTTCGGTAAGTGCGGACAAGCTTCTTACACCTCTCGATTGGAATCTTTGCCCATTTTTCAAGTCCAAAAGCCTCTAGATCAGTGATGTGTGATGGCTTCCATGCTGCAACTGTCTTCTTTAAATCCAACCAAAGATTTTCACTCAAATTTGAATCTGGTGACTGTGAATGCAACTCCAGGACGTTCCAGGATCTTTTTCTGAACCAAGCTTTGGTGGACTTGGAGATTTTGCTTTGGATCATTGTCTTGCTGGAAAGTCCAATGATCACCAAGGTTCAATTTGTCAACAGAAGGAATCACATTCCTGGTATTTCTGTGAATCCATGATGCCATGTACACAATAAAGATTGCTAGTTCCTGCCGCAGAAAAACAGCCCAACATCATCTTTGACCAACCTCCATGCTGGACTATGGGGATGGTATTCTTCTGGTCATAAGCCTGTCCTTTCATACGCCAGACATACCGCTGGTCCATACGTCCAAAAAGTTCCAGTTTGGTTTCATCAGTCCATAGAACTGTCACCCAAAACTCTGTAGGCTTATCCAAATTCCTCCTGGCATATTCTAGTCGACTTTTGATGTTTCTTGTGGTCAAGAGCTGAGTGCGTCTTGGAGCCGGCCATTTAGTCCTTTATTATTCAGTGCACGTCTTATAGTTGCCACTGCAGCACTTGTACCAGCCGTCATCAGGTCATCCTGTAGGTGTCTTGCAGTCACACAGGGATTTATCTGAGTTGTTCTGACTAAGTTGCTGAGGGTCCTTGATGAAATGCTGGGCTTTCTTCCACGGCCAGGCATGTTTGAAGCTGCTCCATCAGTTGTAAACTTCCTTATAATGTTCCCAATTGTGTCTCTTGGAATATCATTTTTTGGGGAATTCTTCTTCTACCCAAGGCCTTTTAGGTGTGATGAAATAATCTCCTTTCTCAGCTTTTGTGTAAGCTCCTTTGTCTTTCCCATGATTGCAACTCACCTTGAATACCTTCATGGGTGGGGTTTATATATGCACCACAGCTGAAGCAAATGAAGGATCAGTATAGAGTTCCCAAAGGCTCAATAATGTTTCAACTCAACTTTAGGACAAAAAAAACTGTCTGACAGCTTTAAAAACAACAATATTATATAGGGGTTGAATAATTGCGACATGGCTATCTTAACAAAATATACTGCTACACACAAATACTACATCATGCATTTTCCGTGTTGATTTTCTTTATCACTCAACTCATAAAGAAGGCATCCGAAGCAGAATCTTGATCAAAGAACAAGATTCTGTCTACTTTAATTGATAAATCCTTAAAATCTTTGGGGGGTTGAATATTTCTGATTGCAACTGTACAAGAGATTGCAAGTGATTAATATGGTCTCAAGTTTGCCTTCACCGGAAGAGTAGTGAGTGAGATTTTTTTTTACACGTACAGTTTTAAAAGAGGCAGACAAAAGAGGAAATAGTGAATTCAGTGACTGACTTCATGGAGGGATCTTAAGAGTGGAAATAAGAGTAAGTGAATGTGTTCCCAATAACTATCACTGACTATCAAACTGACAGCTCAGCAATCATAAAAAACGTCAAAACATTTTTGCGCTCAATCATGAAACTATTTGCTGACTTATTTTGATCGGGCCCATAAAAAATCGTAACATGTGAAAGCGTGCCTTTTTCTTGATCACATGCACAAACATGGAGGAGATGATGAACAATCCAACACCACTGAGACCTTATGAAATCAGATCGTCTGAATGAACAGGGAAGGATTAAATGACAAATTATGTAATTACAGTTGTTTACTGGAAGGATGTTTTTAATCAACATGACACATAGTATGATTTAGTTCTGTGATTGTCATGGGGAAATATCTGGTTATGAAATCAGGTAAAACCCTTAAACAAAGCAACACTTCGGTCTAAGTGCCAGATTGATCTGCATCACTGCCGCAGTCAGAGTCAAACGTGAATATTCAAATTAGAAATGTAAAGAGATTTGTTACGTTGCACTCAGTCCCTCCAGCTTTATGTGTTTTATTGTGTGCCTCATTGTTCTCCAAGATATATCTGACTGTGGATTATTGTTTGATGTGAGAAGTGAAAGATTTTATTTGTAAGTAGCTTTTTTGTATTTTATTTAAGTCTTGGCTTTTGGGAATAACACTTCTTGCTTTCTTGGCTAGAGAAAGATGAGAAGATAGGCACACTGTCACGTCTGTCAAGGAAATATTAAACTGCAGCCATGAGGTAGCTAGCTTATCTTAGCTTAGCATAAAGACTGTTGACAAATACATCATTCAGACAGGCTCTGTTTAAATAAATAACACAAATTGCCCCTCAGCCCATCTAAAGCTCATAATGTGTTTTGGGGAGTTAAGTGTTACACTGTAGTTCTTTGGTCGTTATTGTAACATTGGTAACAACCAGGGAAGACAAAAACAATACTATGAGTTAAGTAATGTGCTTTACAGGTGCTGGTAAATGGATTTGTATTCTTAAACAGAGATATCTGTTTCCCCCTGTTTCCTAGCTTTATTTTAGTTTCGCTAAGCTAACTACCTACCGAATCTAGACTTACATTTCTCATACAGTCAAGTAAGTTATCAATCCTCGCATCAAACTCCAGAGCGTAAAGTGAGTCCTCTGAAGGTCAAACTATTGCTTAGAACAAGAGGTCATGTCCTCAAATCATGTGGAAAATATAGAAATTCCCAGAATTGAGAAGCTGATGATGAAGCTGCAGCCACGATTTCCCAGTTTGTGTTTTGAGTCTTTGTATTTATGACAAGGTTATGGAGTTTGTGGGTGAGACAGAATGCGTTGAGGTCACGTCAGGGAAAGAAACATTTACAGATGAACACCACTTTGGATTTCAGCCGATACATTTACAGCTGATGAAGGTTTGTAAAAGGCTGAAACTAGCAGTTTATTAAGTTTGGACTGGACACACCCAGTGTACCATTTTATTTTTTACTTGGACAAGTGAACTCTGTGCTTCCGCCTTTTTGTTGCTTTTGGCTGCAGGACTGGATGTTGAGTAACCTCTCAGTGTATCTGTCCAACCATCGCCAATCCTCCATTCTCAGAAAACAACACAAGACAACTGCACTGCCAACATCATCACTGGCTCACAGATACTTAAACATTTTAACGGGTAATCCAAATATTGAGACATGGATGTTCAGTGGATTGGATTTCCTTTTACCAACAAAACAAGCATAACGTGTTTATTCTTTGGCTTTATATTTTAGTCTTATGGATATAATAAACCAGTGTTTACACAAAGACTCCCTTAAATCAAACAACAGCAGGATCATCCATCACGGCCTTGAAATAATGAAATGATCGTATCATCATAACATATTCACTGTGTGCTTCTGGTGGGCCATAGACTGCCTTCCTCATGGTTCCCATGGTGACCAGGGCAGCTCACAACATGTGCTCAAAAGAAACTGGCAGCTGTGTCTCCCTACATCTGTAAATATTACCGTCTGATCCAGGAGCAGCTGAACAATAACTGAAGCTGCATTACTTAAATGATTGGATGATGGAGAACAAACCATGAACAAACATGGTTTATCAAATCAGTCGCACTCCACGTCCTTCCTCTGAGGCTTTCAACCATTTTATATATTTAAAATATATATCTATGTTAAATCATTTTTACTTAATATTTGACAAAATGTTATACACCCTGACATCATAGCAACACAGTAGCTCGTACAACTCAATCTTCTTTCTGCTTTGCTGTATTTGAAGCCATAACCTGTTCTTGAAGACCTATTTTTAATCTAGATAAACATGTCCTCTGCTGCCTGTGACCATGTTACTAGAGCATGGAGAACAACGCCACATGCAGAGACCATCCCACCATGGTGTCGAAGCCCTACTACAGAGTGGACCTCTTCAACAGGCAGATGACAAATGTCTTGCTCACCTCTCTGCTGGTCACTACCATAGAAAACAAGACTGTGGCCCATATTGGCACCTCAACTGGACGCCTGCTACAGGTTTACAGCAAGCATCAATACATTTGTGATTTTTTATCTGTTGTGTTTGAATATGACCTGCTGTTAATAATCTGTTGTGTCTGTGTCGGCAGCTCGTGCTGACGAGATCCAGTCCTATTATTTTTGCCAATTATTCGTTGGAGGAAAACCAGAGAGTCTCGTCCATTGCTGCTGTTTACTCATCAGATTATCTTCTATTCGTGGTTGGAGACAAGGTAAAGCAGCAATCCAATGCATTTAAATCAGGACAGGGCAGAACAGGTCACATTACAATGACAAATGAGTTGAGAGTGTGACGTTGTGAGTTGAGTCACGTCCTGACCCTATGATGCTCTGGAGACCTGTCCCGGTTGTTTTCCTGCTTGCATGCAGGCATCTGAGACCTCGGTCACCCTGAGGATCAATGATTGGCCAAAGAAGCTCGATAAACTTTATGCAGAGTGGATATTATGTGTAGAGACTGGATCACTAATCACTTTCTTAACACACTCCTGTGGGATTTTAGGAATATTACCTTGTGTGAGTGAGATTTAGACACTTAACCTCTATGCAGATTAACACTGGTAATACATTTATTAATACATTTATTACCAGTGGGGAGAGGCGGTGGTCTAGTGGCAGAAACTTGGACTATGGGTAGAGAAGGTCTCTGGTTCGTCTCTGGTTCGACTCCACGGAGAGAAAACAAAAGACGAACCTGGATTGTTCTGTCCAAAAATCCAAGAGTCTCCCTACCCTGTCTAATGCCCCTGAGCAAGGCACCTTACTCCCCCAACATCTGCTCCCAGAGTGCCGTACATGGTCGCTCACTGCTCTGTGTGTCCTGCACTAGATGGGTCAAAAGCAGAGATTACATTTCCCTACCTGCACGAGTGTGCCTTAGCATGCCTGTGCAAGTGTTTTGGACTAATAAATGCATCTTAATCTTAATCTTAATCTTTACAAGATGCCTGGTTGACGTGTCTTTTTTACATTGATGCTGTTGCTGTGTAGTTAGAAGATTCCACACAAATTTGTATTCAAATTGAATAGTTCAATTATTCTTTTATCAAAGAGTTTCTTCAGCACCAGGAACAGTTAATGTGACCTGTAAAACAGACGGATGCTGAAGGATCAGTTTCAGTTTCCATGTTTCCATTTACATGGAAGGAAATTAATTATTGAGTAGTTCAGTGAAACTTGATCAATTTGATTTGAATGAGCTTCATTTTTCTATTCTTGCACGTTAGAGGCTTTTGTGTAAATCTGATATTCAGGATGTTATCATCCTGAATATCAGAATTACAAATACATAATTCAAGAAAAGATATATAGCCACATTAATATGTGCTAGCACAGGGCAGCTGTTTTTTTTCTTTTTAGGTGTGGATATTTAACCTGAAAAATGCTTAACTCTGCTTCAGATGTTTCAGGTGCCCCAGAGAGGGCCAGGCTGCCAACACTTCCTGACTTGCGTCATGTGTCTGACGGCCCCTAAATTTATGGGCTGTGGCTGGTGCTCTGGCGTGTGTTCCTGGGAGAGCGAGTGCCAGAGCCGCTGGAGGAACGAGTCCTGTCCACCTGGAATCACTGGGGTGAGGTTTGTTCTGTAATCCAGGAGACGAGCATCCCCCAGCTCAAAGAAACATTTCATTTCAATATGGTACTGTACATTCTGCTTTATTGATGCAGTTCTTTCCACGGACTGCTCCTCCCGATGGTCAAACAGAGCTAACAGTGTGTGGATGGGAGTTCCAGTCGCCCTTAAGACCCGCCATCACCTCCAGAACACATCAGGTTCGACTGGGACAGGCCTCCTGCACTGTGCTTCCACTCAAAAGCAACAACACACAGTGAGTGACCAAGGACAGGATCTTGTTGGTCTGGTATAATCTGCTCATATTTTTTTGTCAAAATAAATCCTCCATTAAGATTATCTTGTGCCGTTAAAACAAAACTATGTGCTCTTCATTTCTTTCATAGAAGCCCTCTGAGAAATTGAAAAACCAACCATGTATTTTTTGCAATGTGATATGACATATTGAGGCTATTTAGCTATTTTATTTTTAAACCCTTTCACA
The DNA here is from genome assembly GCF_949316205.1 of Platichthys flesus. Taxonomy (NCBI): domain Eukaryota; kingdom Metazoa; phylum Chordata; class Actinopteri; order Pleuronectiformes; family Pleuronectidae; genus Platichthys; species Platichthys flesus. The sequence goes on along the minus strand of NC_084946.1, from coordinate 7,579,358 downwards.
ATATGCAACTGTTACATTGTTCAAAATAATGAAGACATTTTAATGTGTGTGCGTTATGATGCCCTCTTACAGGTGGTCAAATGTCCTACTCTTATGCCATATAATGCCTGGACAGATGTGGTTTATAGGAAATTCATATGTTGCCATAATAACCATGACAATGCTAAAGTGATCATCTCTAGCAGATTAATTTGAATTATTTCAGGGAGCTTGGCTCATAATTTCCTGAAAATCAACTGCAAGTTACTATTTACAAGAAACACCAGATAAGAGAAACTGAAGAAGTACTAATCATTAAAAGGAAATTAGCTGGAAAATACAGCAACCATAAGGATTCAAGATTATTTATTGCCGTATTACTGCTGCAGACACCGAAGCAATGAAATAACATGTTGCTGTTAATTTCTTAATTAAAAAAAAAATTCTAGGGCATCCTAGTTTAGCCTGTTAACCAAATTATTGCATTGACTGTAAATACAGCAGACATGCTGACACATTCTTTTCTGTGCTGTTCTTCAGTCTGGTTTGTAAGATTCGCTCTGGGGCCACTGAGCTGTCCAAACCAGTTAACATTACAGTGGAAGTGCACGAGGGCAAGGTGGAGGGACGCTACTCTATTGATGGGAAAGCAGGAATGCCAGGGTTCACATTTGTGGTAATCTTGGCATTTATCATATATATCATATACAATACAAATTGAAGATATAGGTTATTTTCATTTAATTTTCAACCACTTTGTCTTGAATCCTTTTGTTTTATGAAAATACTTTCATACTCTGATGTTACTCCAGATTCCTAACATCACAGAAATCCAGCCAAACTATGGGCCTCGTGTTGGGGGCACACTCATCACAGTGACTGGGCCTCACTTGGATGCTGGAAAGACCAGGAAAGTCACTCTCAATGACGTGGCCTGTCCCATAACAAGGTCTGCAAATACAATTTTATATTCATTCATCCATCTTACCTTATAAACACTGTTCTGATACTGCCTCATGTTGTTCCTTTGCTTTCTGGAGATCAGGAGTAGGTACGGCTCAGAATGTTGTCATGACTTATTAAGCAAGTTCCAACCTGTGTAGAATAATTATGGAAGCATGGTTTGCGAGGTGTCAGCATCCAGAGACTGACTCAGACGTGAACTATTTATTACTGTAATCTTATAAGTTTGCAGCTTTTTGATCTAAAGTTTTCCCTATCAAGGTGTCTAATCCTATACCTGTGTCTCTCTGCAGGGTCACTAAGCCAAAAGGCAATGTGTCGTCCATCATTTGTCTGTCCCAGCCCATCTCAGAGGTGAGGGATGTCCCCCTGAGTGTTTTCATCGACAAGTCTCCTGTCCTCACCACAAAGGTGTTTTACTACAAAGAAAACCCAAAGATTACAGCTGTCCTGCCCGACTGTAGCTTCGACAGGTACATCACTGACACATCCAGCACTTTTGTTCCTGTGACATTTTTGATAAATGTAGTTTGAGTTTTCTTTGTAATTCAACTGATTTTATCCAGACATAAGAGGACATACTCTCATTTTAATGTGGATCTTACTTAGTGGTAGGAGAGAATTCTTTCCTCTGCTCAGCCAGGATGAAAACCATCCTTTATCTCCACTGTAGGGGGTCAAAGATCGTCATTGAAGGGGAGAACCTGGATTCTGTTTATCGCACCATCATCCGCTTTAAACCCAATGAGAGCCACCTGAAACCCATGACAAGGGTAAATTGTTGATCCTAAAGTGCCGTAGGAACACTATTTTTAATCAGTGATAGTTTGAGTACTACCTGGCTGTTGTATTTCAGGAATGCATTGGCAAGTCCTTGCCCACACGGATGGAGTGCGTCACTCCCGTGTTCCCCAGGGATGAGACGGAGGAGGGAGAGCTTTCTTTTGACATGGACGGAGCGATGGGCCTGTGGAACAAAGAGTTCTCCTACCACCCCTATGGCGAGCCCATCCCGATTGAAACAGAAGGACACGTGCTCAGTTTGTACCCTGGGTTTGATGAAGTGTCACTACATGTAAGAGATAGCTGTGGGGGGCGGTTGCATTTTAATTAATGACAAAACAAGTGTGAATTTGTTATATTTACAGTGGTGGAGGAAGCACACAAACATTTTAGAGTAAATGATGTTACACTATAAATAAAAGTCCTTGCTTTAAAAAAGTTCTAGTGTAGCCTATTCCCTAATGTAACAGAATATTTATAATAGATATTTGTTATTAACAGATTGTATGTCTCACATCTTGATTCCCCCTCTCTGTCCAAAGCACCAAAAGCTGAACCTGGTGAGCTCCTGTATGACCATCATCATGACGGTGGCAGGCGTTGATTGTGACGCCAAAGTCCTGGACAATGAGATCACATGCAGGATCCCTAAAAACATCACCATCCCCAGTGAGGGACTGCCAGTGAAGGTGAGTCAGGCTGGAGGTGGACATGATGAATAACTGACTGGGTGCAACATCCAACATGTGGACGATGCGCAGTCCCCACGCTCGGCCAGTGATCACTCCCAGTACACCGTGCAACTAACCTGTTACGCAGCCATAGGAATACGTTTGGCGGCGGAGTCAACCTACATAAAGCACGTCTGATGATTGATGTGTGACACCAAAACACAGCCAGTCACAGCCAAGTTAGTGGGCCATTTGAAAAAATCCTGTGATCCTGTAATGTGTTGTCTGTTTTCTAGATCTCCATCAACGGGGAGGACCACAACGTCGGCACAGTGGTGCGAGTGAGTAACCACTACATGGTGGGGATTGTTCTGGGGATCCTGGCGGCTCTGGTGGCTGGAGCTGTCCTGGCCTTTGTTGTTATGAAACACTTGAGGAAGAAGAAGAAAGGTGGGCTCCTCTCTGGTTTGGTTATGTGGACATTGATCAAACCTGTTTTTACAACTGCTGCTGGTTGGAATTTAAGATAAATGACACAAATATTTCAACTAGAACATGTCTAGTGTTGCAGAGGATGTGGGTGTTCTTCCACCTGGGTTGATCATTAAAAAAAAGGTGTTGTGAAATGTGTTTCAGCCTCCCTGGTGGAGATGCGTTTGGCCCACAGTGCTAACCGCTCTGGAACAAATAATGGAGAGCTGTCACCAGCTGGGGATTACAGGAGAGGTGACTGTCCAGCTATGCCCTTTAATAATGCAGGACAAATTTGCTTCTGACACACATTCCTATGCAGTCATCAATTATAAACTCCATTCTCTGGACTTTTGCCAGCAGTGTCCCAGAGTTCTCCCTCCAGCCTGGTGGGTCCGGTGGTGTTCCCCAGGCTGGGCTACGCTGCAAGCAGCATCGATCCCGCTCTCACTCCCCTCATGCCCTCAGAGAAAATCTCCATCACCAGTTTCAGGCCAGAGCTACTGGAGGAGGTGAAGGATGTTCTCATTCCTGCCGACATGCTGGTTGTGCAGAACCATAGGATCATAGGGAAGGGTAAGATACCCCTCTGTCATTTTCTGAAATGTAAACCTGAATTCTGGAGTCATTGTGAAAGCTGTATCATCGAAAGAGCAGCCGTAGTCCTCTTGTCATTCATTCTTGGTTGTTTTTCCTACAGGTCATTTTGGCACTGTCTATCATGGCTACTTCACAGACCTCAACAACAGAGAAATCCACTGTGCAGTCAAGTCCTTGAATAGTGAGTCATAACCCAGTTGATTTATGGGCATTAGGAATGCGCAATAAATTCTCTTCAGTTCCTCTGCTGCCGAATAAATGGCCTCAAGATCTCTGATACTCTCTGAGAACCTTTAAAATCAGCTTCCACAATTGTGACTTCAGTGTCCCTGTTCCTTCGGATGTGTGTCCAGAATGTTCAAGTGTGTATGTCTCAGTGTGTGTGTGTGTGTGTGTGTGTGTCTTCAGGAATAACAGATGTGGAGGAAGTGGAGCAGTTTCTGAAGGAAGGCATCATAATGAAGGGTTTCCACCACAGCAATGTGCTGTCTCTGCTGGGCATCCTCCTGCCACAGGAAGGGCTCCCTCTGGTGGTGCTGCCGTACATGAAGCACGGGGACCTGCGACACTTCATACGCTGCGAGAAGAGGGTACAACAGCGGTGTTAAAACAGTGGAAATTAATTATATAGTTTATGTACAGTACATTTGCCACTGTTTTAATCCAGTGTCCTTGTTGTGTGTTTGTGTGATTTGTTCAGAACCCTACTGTGAAGGACCTGATTGGCTTCGGGCTGCAGGTTACAAAGGGGATGGAGTACTTGGCTCAGAAGAAATTTGTACATAGGGATCTCGCCGCACGCAACTGCATGTGAGTCACTGACATATGAATTCCTTCACTGGCATTAGGCCTAATTAACTCTTTGATATTTGTGTGGAGAGATGCTCCATTGTACAAAATGTCATCACATCCACTTACTTTTTTCTGTCCTCAGGCTGGACGAGTCGTACACAGTGAAGGTGGCAGACTTTGGTATGGCCAGAGATGTTTTTGACAAGGAGTATTACAGTGTTCAGGACCACAGGAAGGCCAAGCTGCCTGTCAAGTGGATGGCCACCGAGAGTTTGCAGACGCAGAAATTCACCTCCAAGTCAGATGTGGTGAGCGAGTGAGGATCAAAACATGGTTATCGGTTGTATTTATTTATTTTATTACTATGAAAGTGAAAAGTGAAAAACAGACAACAGCTTCTAGTTTCCGTTCTTTCTCGCCTTTATCCCACAACCTCACCTCTCCCACGTTTCTCTCCTCTCACCCCAACCAGTCCAGGCAGATCGCCTAACAAGCTGAGTCTGGTTTTGTTGGAGGCTTCTTCCGGTTTTTCCTCCCCACTGTCACAAAGTGTATTCTGGAAATAATTTGCTTGCTTCCTAGAATATTGTGAGGTCTCAAACTAAATAAAATTTGATAGAATTGTGAAAAATAGCCCGATCTGGAAAGGGGAGTAACGTGTGTCAGTTCAATGGTCGAGGAGTCAAAATACATGTTGCTTTTCTTAGCGGTATTGGAGATGTGGCTTTGTTTTGAGGGGTCAGAGGCTAAATGTGTGTGGTGTATGGGTAACTTGTGTGCCACTTGCCTTTATATTTCACACCAAATCTTCGGTTTTGCTTTAGACCACCAAATGGGAAACTGTATACAGATTTGTTGCAGTTCCACCATTCTAAACTTAGCCAGTCTCATTACTATCCTTATTTTATTTCAGTCCAGGGCTGTAGTCTTTTCCTTGCTCGCGATATCTCCATTTAGCCATCATCCCAGATAAAGACATTTGCTCATAACCTCTCATTATAGTAATGTAATCATATCTGGGGATGTGATGAAGTTGGAGCAGAGACACTAAGCTCCAACTATGTTCTGTTGCTGTAATAAACATTTCAGAGTGACTGAAATAAGCATTTTAAGCTTTATCTTTAAATACGGGCCAAATTATGACCCAAAATCATGAACAGTCCACAGCTACTCGATGGTAATACCGGTCTGTGTGTTTTTTTCTTTCCACCTCTCTTGATGCAGTGGTCTTTTGGTGTGCTGATGTGGGAGATGCTGACCAGAGGAGCGAGTCCCTACCCAGAGGTGGACCCCTATGACATAACACATTACTTGCTCAAGGGCAGGAGGCTACCGCAGCCACAGTACTGCCCTGACCCTTTGTAAGTATAGCCTAAATATTGGTCAGCTTGTCGATGGACTCCAAAGAATAGCTGGGATTGTAATTTGATGATGATTTTAAGTTTGGATACAGCAACTCTATCACTTAAAGGGCTTACAAAAATACATAACCACAATACCAAGAACCTAGATTTACAAAGTAGAACGGAAAAGTTAACAGTACAAAGTCCAAGTAGTAATAACAAGATTTGAATGGTCACTCAGTAGTGTGAAAACCGAAAATTGTCCACTACTTGTTATCCCAACATGGTTAAGCAATGCTGTCTGGGAGTTAATGTGTATGTCTGCCTCTGAGGTGACTTATTTTACACACACACACGCACACACACACACACACACACACACACACACACACACACACACACACACACACACACACATACAGTGGAGTGACATTACAACAAAAAGCCACCATTTTTGCTTTTTTAATCATAAATCCCTTGCTCACCAACTTAGGAGAATAAATCAACCATTCATACACCTTGTTTACTGGGGTCTTGTCACACACATCCCATCCAATGCAGGTTAAGGGCTCATTGTGTCACACACAGACCCATGTAGAACACCAGGAATAGTCGCTGATAGTTAAGAGGAAGAAGCCACTTTAGCAGTTTTTCCAGTGCAGGAACTTTACCCCAACTGTAGGAACCTTTTCAGGTACTCATTTTGTTTCCAAAACAGGAACCAGGGTCAAAGTAAAGCATCTGGTTAATCGTTTGTTTGGAATGGCATAAAGACAGTTAATGGGGGGAAACGGCGTGCCGGACAAAGGTCACAACATCGGCCCACCAGCACCTCTGAAACTCTCTTATCAACAACCTATGTCTAGTTTGTTTAATCCATGCAAAGGGCAATGATAAAATAATTATTTATAATTTTTAGAAGCAGTAGCCTTCAGACAGATCAAAACACCTGAACTCGGCTCAAAGGGAACATGCCCTATTTTTTTTCATTTTCAACATGGTTACTAAGCATGAAAGTTATTTTAGATGATCATTTTGTCACCAAGGAAAGAGTTAAGAAAATCTGTAGTAGCCTAAAATTGAGAAGGTTGCTCATTTGTTCTTCACTCAGACTGCCCCGTGTATTCCAGGTATAGCATTATGCTCCAGTGCTGGGACCCCGACCCAGACCTGAGGCCCAGCTTCGCCACGTTAGTGACGGCCGTCTCCACCATCTTGACGGGCCTGGAGGGAGAACACTACATCAGTCTGAACGTCACCTACGTCAACCTGGACCAGCCGCGGCCCTACCCAGCCCTCACAGAGTCTGCTGACGATTGTGACTCCACAGACATGGATGACTCCGGCTCAGTCTCTTACTGATTGGCTTTGAGTTGGTATTGGTCCTAAAAGAAAGAGCAGAAAATAAACTCTGCAAGGTCTCGACAGTGTCTTATGTACATGCTGAACGTCGGGTAGAACGCTGCTCTCAGGTGACTTAGCACAAGCTATGGCAGCCATATTGGAGGACAAATGCTTTGTCAACAATTAATTTAAAACAGCATTTCACCATAAATGTTTTAAAATATATATATTTGGGGACTTTTTATTGTCTTTAATGGATAGGACAGTAATTAGCTTGTGAAAGGGGGGGAGAGAGACATTGGGGGAAGACGTGCATAAATGCCTCTGCTGGTTGAGGCCTTGCCTTGTTGGGGCGGCAGCTCTACCAGGTGAGCTACACCCAACCATATATGTTTTAAATAGACATTAAAATATAAAAAATATTCACGTTATATTTAACTTAAAAAAAAGATACCTCTTCCTAGCTATTCAAACAAAATACGTATTGTGGCTAGCACTTGTTACCCCTAATTACCTCATCAGCATTTCATATATCTGCCTGTAGGTTTGCTTGCTAACAGATTTTTTCAGATTAACTGTGTACGTGTTTTAAATTCTATTTTGCCTATAAAAACACAGACTAAATGGGGCTTAACAGGCAACTGCATCTTACTTAGTGCATATCTGACCTGTTCTTAGGGTTCCTGGTGTTTCTCACCCAGCTGGTATTAATGTAAACTTTATAAATGTACAGACAGTTCTTCCATGTGCGAGTCTAACAGTGTTAGTTACAGTGTTGACGAGAAGAGACACAAGAAGTAGAAATATGATGAAGTAAAATCCATTGGCACATTAGCTTTGTGTTGCCACCTACAACCTTGTGTACTGTTACTAAAGCATAGGCCTTGTGTTTATATGTTTAGGTACGACATCCTCACATTTGCTTAATTTCTGTGTAGTGATAGTTCTGTATATATGTATTGGAACTCATTTCTCATGGTTCTGGAGCCAATCTGACGTCACGCGATTGTATTTCTGACACAATGTCTTTGAGAGAGTGTGTTGAATTAAAATATTTATTTGTTTATAGATTGGTTTTCATGCTTTGGACTTAGACTAATACAACATTTTCAGTCTCACAGTCAAGCAGGTTTGTTGTAGCTGCTGTGTAAATGAAACTGGTGTCACTCGTCTGTGTTGCGGATCTCCACTAGAGGTCAGTGGTGGTTGAATGTTCCCAGCTGATCACTGATCTACTCCTGAAGATGGTCCCAACATCCCTCTTTTCCTCTTTCATCGGCCCTGCATTCAGACATCTGTGAGGAGCAAATAACTGCCTTTTCAATTAAATGACCTGAGAAACAGTCAACACAGACAAACAATCTGTCAAATAGACCAAACAAAATCTCACTAGCTGACAACGGCAACTCCCAGTGCTGCACACAGTCGCAGCCACGACAAACGCACTTCCATCTCAACAAAAAACAGAGTCAAATAAAATCAGAGGGAGGAATGCATCATAAAGTTTTCTCTTTTTTCTTGCTGCCAAGAACAAACGTCAGTCCCCGCGTGGTGGGGCCTTTGATATATATAGAGAGAGTGAGCCCAGCTTATCTTGTCAAAATGTGTGTGTTTGTGTGTGTGGCCAGGTTTTGCAGGATAGAGCCCACAGGATACACAGTAGAGTCATGACAGCGATAATCCCCTCTTCCTCTGCATCCCTTTCTCTCTGTGTCTCCTGGGCCCTGTTGTATTATGTGGGCTATAGAACAGGGTGCAGGCTGCTCCTGTCACTTGTGCGACCATCTCAAGGCTGGAGAGCTCAGGAGAGCTCAGGGGAGCCAGGCTCACACTTTTGAAGTGTAGCTTGCAGACATTAACATTCATCTTCTCCTTTCCGTCCTCTGTAGCGATTCTTTGTGTGGACTTCAAAACAAGCACAGAGCGATAAGGCAGTCGATGCGGGTTGATCATGATGCAGGGAGTGTGTGTGATTTATGTGTGCCGGTATGCTGTATGTGTTATGTGGCAGCCTCATCAGAACATGAATAACCAATGCTTGACTGCTGAAGTTTGGAGAGAGGAAAAAGCAATCTGCGAGATTGGCCGCCTAAACAACAGTTTTTGAAAGTGGAAGGCTAATTATTTCCATTGCTATGTGATGATGGCAGACCCTCAAATAAATATAAATAAGAGCTGGGGCTGAACTGGGAGCTCTTGGATTCTGTTCCAGTAGGATCTGGCATAAGAGGCCTCCTTTGAAAACCCTTATAGAAACACTGACGGTAGACTGTCATCATATATACAGCCGGAAACAGCCCAAATGACAAGAAATAGAGGTCTTTTTGAAAATACTGAGCATAATAAGCTCATCTTTTGATGCTGACATTACCCTCATGAACTCAACAAATCCACGCTGAATACTGTCTGACACTTATCATTATGATTTCATCTTCAGTCCATCCATCCTCTGCCGAAAAGTGTCACAGGGACATTACAGGAAAGTGTATCGAGAGTCTTTAGGACATATATTTTAAACAACATCTCAGTTGTAGACTTGCAGTGCAATCCTCAGGCTGTTCTGTAAACATACTAAAAATGGACACGAGGGACTGAGAATATGGTAAATGAATACAACCTTGCACTTTCAGCATCAAACTATTTATGTATGCTACAGAAAAGTCATGCAACATTATATAACTACACATTCTTTGGACCTTAATGTTTTGTAATGATGACATGGAGAGGAAAATATGTTTGCAGTGGTTTCAGCCCTAATTGGTGCATCCAGTCCTCCTTGCCCTGAGCGCCTCTTGCTAGATTTCATTTTATTTCCTCCTGTGTGCTGAGATGATTTCCTTTGACCATACAAAACACACTGCTACCCAATAATAATTAGGTTAAAGTAGGTCTCACTTAATGAGCATGGCAATGCTCCTCACAGTTTATAGTTGAGAGCACTATTTGCACATTTAATTGTTGTAACAGCTCAAAGCATTTTGCATGAAGTTCAATAAAAACCTTAACAATTGAAAGATGTCTTAAATATTATGCTACGTTAACTGCTGTTGTTTTCACAGCCCAGAGGGAATAGATGGGAGAACAAATGGTGGACTAAGTATCAAGGTATTAAACCATTTAAACCATTTGTGAACTAGCAATAAAATGTTTAATCAATTCCAGACAGAAAGCCAGAGTCAATACATTAAAACAGGTGTGATGTGCTTTATCTTATTTGTTTTTATGGAAATTGGACTTTGTCGAAGTTGTGTGGGGAAGAAAATCGTCATCCTTTCTTTTGCACCCGAATGCTTTTATTTATTATTTTAATCTATGATTTATACATTTTTTTTAATAATTGTCCATGATGACACTTGAGGTTATGCTCTAAGCTGAGACTATAACAACACTTTAATAATTTAACTATAATAACTATATTTTGGTATTGACTTATTATTTATAATATTTTCTATTAGATGTTATTCATCCAAACAATATTTCTTAATTCCTTAAGACAACTGAAAGTAGCCTATTGGTGCACAAAAATACACACTGTGTTGGCTGCATAGTGAAACGTATAATGAATCAGTAAGAGTGGACTGGGAATGGATCCCTGAGGAACACCATACTGAAAGCAGTATCTTGATTTGAATGTAGGTTTTTATCTGGATAGGATTAATCAAAACAAATGTCATCTCTTGCCTGCCCCTGAAATGTCTTCACCATTATAAACTCACCTTAACTACTGACCTGTTTGTTGACTGCACAAGAGACCAACCGTTGTGATCTTGCCAGTAACTTGTCAGCATAGATATGAGAATCCATTAGCAACCTCAGACTCAAAGAAGTCATGCCCGGCTCTGCTGAACGGAGCCCCAGCCAATGAGAATAATGCAAATTGCTGTTAGGCACATGTCAGCTCTGTGTCGGAAGGATAAACTTGACTCCCTTGAGAGTTCTGGCCTGCATCGTTAATTCAAGTCATTCATAATTTACACATCTGTTTTCCCCCCTCTTTTTGCAGTGAGAAGAAAATTCCAACTTTTTGACTCCCCAGCCCGTGTTGACAACAGAGAGGAGATGCGCTCTGTTGGCTGATGTCAGTCCAGTATGAGAGCTTGAAATATAGTGATGTTAAAAGCTATTGATTTCACAGCATCTTGCCTGGCTTGTTTTACCCAGGGGGTAGAGTATGAGGTCAAGGCACACTGTTAATGTGTTTTATCTGGGGGGACTTTGCATAGACTTTAAGAAGGTCTATGGTCACTCTTCTTCTCAACTCTGATGCACTTGGTGTGGGACTTACAGCTTGGTCATGATCTAAAATGGAGGACGGGATAATGATTTCCTGCCACCATTAATCTTTATCAAGCCATGGCATGCTTCTAGGTTGTCCCTCGATAGTATTATATTGTAAACAGGAGCGTGAAGAAGAGAGTCCTTTAGGGCCAATCACACCTCTGTGCCAGGGTGCAGAGTGTATTAATTCACTGAAGGGTGAACTGTGAGTTAAATTTGTCAGATGTCCTCACAGAATATAGATCTGACTGAGAGATGCACTCCTACAGGGGTTACTCTGACTATTTTGGTTGCACCAACATTAAATATACTTCTTTAATAGTTTCATACCACGTGTATTATCAGCCTGGATGCCAGACGAACTAAGCCCCGCCCTCAACATTTGAGGTCGGGAAGTTCGGTCTGGAGTCGCTCCGTTGGGGAGAAATTATGCTCGACCGGGCCAATCAGATTGTCAGGGCGGGCTTTATACGATGATGGACAGATGATCAACGGTAACGTAATCAACCACGTCATCAGAGAGCCCTTGGGTTGAATCCGTTTTCAACAAACATGCCTGCCGCTGGAGAGCTGAGATGTCTAGATGCTGCCATTGAGTCTGTTTTAGAAGACATCGACAGCGTATTCATTTTGAAAGAGGAACACAGAACGTGGAGGCGACGCCAAAGCACCGCGCTAATCCCTATCGTGCCGGCGCTTGGCTGTTCACACCGGACACTGAAGCGACGATGAACCGCCAGGCAGCGCTAATAATATCACCCGTTGATCCAGTAGATTAAAAGCATATACTTACTTGTTGCTCCAACATTAGGCAACAGCGTCCCAACATTTGTCTTTCTTGGTGTTGTCTTTAAACAACATGTTCCGAGTATCATACAACTCACTGTACTTCTCCACTTCAATTATTAATTTAATGTCATCCATGTTGAAGAACTTCGCTGTTTGCTCCGTTAAATGTGGAGAATACGTAGCCCCCTCTCTCTCTCTTTTTATCTGTATCACTGCTTGTGTGGCTGTAGTGGATGGGCAGAGGGGGACATTTAATAATGTCATTGGTCAAATTAAAACTCCAGGACAACAGAAGGGGACTTCAAAGTATGGGATGCATATTTGATCCTTATATCATATAAAATATGTCATCAATAGAGTTTAAAATAGTTTTTCTGTGTGTTTCCTGGTGTGATACACTCGTGTCAAGCGCAAAAAATAGACTCGAAGCCGAAACGATCGCTGCACGGCGCTAGGCAGCCTTGGCGCAGCGCGGTGCTTCAGCCTCCGGTGGGACCGGCACAAAGTTTTAACATGGGAGTGGATGGGGGCCAGCTGTTATTCAAGGCGTGGCGCTGCGCTGAGGTGTCGCTTCGGCATCGCTTCAGCGTCAGGTGTGAACCCAGCGTTAGTAAATAACTCACAATGCGTTGCTTAACATACGTCACATACTACGTTGCTCTGATTGGTTGTAGGTCTATCAAATTGAGCGAAGAGCAATTTTATTTCCTGGTTCGGTTGAAACACGCCCCATAATCACAGCCCAATGGAGCGGTCTCAGACTCACATTCTGACTAGAATTGTGAGTCTGACAACGTCAGGCTAAAAAAACACAGTATGCCTTGGGGTGTGGATACTATGTGATCAACAGCTACCATCCATTTTGCAGGTGTAGGTGGGAACCGCGTAGCCTCAAGTTCTCCAAATATAGTTAAAAGTTCATAAATCAAAGATGGCGCCAGTCAAAGGCCAAACTCACGGCTTCGCAGCACACTGGGTGGCAATGGGTGGTTGCCAGTCCTCTTAGCATAAGGTCGTTGGTTTGATTCCAGTCCTCCCCACTCTGCATGCTGAAGTGTCCTTGAGCAAGATACTGAACCATTGACCTTCCTTATAGAGAAAGTGCTGCACATATATGCACTGTATAAATGTGTGTGTGAATGGCTAAAAACTGTAGACTGTAAAGCTCTGAGAGTGGTCATCAAGACTAAAACGTGCTATATAACTACATACATACCATCAACCAAAAGGATGTTGTCGTCCACAATTACGGAAATTACAACTGATGCGCCACCGAACTTTGAATAAACAGGTGAACAGCTTTTTGTGCAGCAGTGGTGGTCCAGCTTCAGGGCTCTGTGGACCGAGTCCAGCAGCCGGTCTTTACTCACCACGGCTAAATTACAGGTCAATTTGATGGTTTCAGACATAAATCTGACATCAGCTCTAACGGAGAAAACAGGAAGGTTTAGTATGGGTACTACACTAATTGAAAGTAAATAATATTGTAAAAATGCAACTTTATGAGACCTAAAACAACATAATATAATAATAATATAATATATGATATTATCAAGTGCTTAACATGCAGGTAGAATAATAATAAAAAAATGTAGTCATGCACAATAGATAGACGGAAATATAAATATAAATATAAACACTACTTCTGCCGTGCAACACTCATAGAAGCTGTGTCTTGATTTATTAATGACAGTTCAGCCTGCATTGACAGGATTCTGGTATATGAGGGTTTTTATTAAGATATTGCTGTCTGTGGCATCCACAGGAAACAAGCCCTACAACAGTTGCTGGAAGGAAACCGCTGCAAAGCTATTTACCTAGAAGTCTTTCACTCAGCTAATATATTATTGATTGATTCAGAGAAGGCCGTTTTTTTTTATGAGCACAGCTACTCACATCTTGAGGAGGCATGTTTTCAAGAGACATTTTTCTGAGCCAGTCTGATCACCAACTGCACAAAAATAATACGAGTACAGTCTAAGAAAACCTGTGGAGCTGTCTGCACCGGTGGGGCTATAACATCTGGGATTGCAGTTCTATAAACTAGACTAAGCTAAGATAACATTGTTACTTTTAGGAGAGGTTAAGAAAATATAATCTGTACCCAATCATTGTTTCTCCCAGTCACATCTATCACATACCCAATGAAAATATAATGCAGGCATGACAAAGTAATGAATACTCCCAAACATTTATTTGATCTGATCTTGATTAGAGTTTCCTCCTCCTCTTCATTAGGCGCTTCATACAATATTCAAACAGGCATAACAGCTGTCCCTCGAAGAAGACATGGGAGGATTATTATTGAAAAGAAAACGTTGCTGTGATCTGTGATGTCTATAAAGAGAATCAGGAACTCGTCCTTAACGAATCCCACGCCAGAAGGGTCGTGGGGAAATGGAGCAGGATGTTTGCAGCAGTCAGTATGTCATAGAAAAAATCTAAAACCTAGGAGATCATCATGTCTTGATAGACTGTTAATCACGGTGGTAGGTTTCTACCGCCAAGTTAAATCTATATTTTTTTATATTTCAGGTTTGTCTGACAGTAAAGTAGCTTCTAATTATGAGTTGTACAGCCATGATGAAGGTATCAAAGAGGATTTCAGTGCAGTGAACCATGATCAGAGGTGAACATCCTGCTGGGCCAGATAAACTAAGTCAACAGTCTAAGTTGAACAGTGCTATTCTATCTATTTACTGCTTAAGGAGTGGAACATAAGGCACTGCTGAAAACAACATACAGAAAAATCTTCCCTAAGCAAATAAATGTGGGAAAGTTTGAGCATAATACATCACAGCCTTCGCAATATATTGAATTAATGATACCTCGCCCAAAGCAGAGGATGTTTCGAGAGTTCTATTTTCATCAATGTGGAAGCACCTCGACTTTGGTTTGGATGAGGCACGCTCAGCTTTTCACCTCATTTGGTTGGTTTATCCTTTAGGCACAGAAACAGATTCTGGTTATTTTAAAATGTATGTTATTATTATTATAATAATATTAAAAATAACAATAATAATAATAATAATATTTTTTTTATAATAATAAAAAAAACACATCCTCAAACGGTAACGAATTGATCAACTTGAAGGATATTTAATCCTTTGATTCTCCACAGTTTCTGCCTGCCAGTGTTTTACCTCATTACACCCATCACAGGTTCAGAAAGAGTTCAATCTTTCCCCTCATACTAAAATGTATTCTTTTCATTAGTGAGTCCATTGAATTGTTATGCCCCATGGATGCAGCTGCACATTTAATGTGATACAGTGCTGTATCCAGAATACATCAGTATTAATCCCTCCCTTAAACCTCGGAAGATGCCCCGTTAGTAGCATCTAAACCGAAGTATAAGACCTCAGTATGAAGATAAACTGCATCCAGAAATATTGCCTGTGTTAAACATTTAGCCATTCAATATTTCATCAATGTTTTTTTATTTTTTTTTTTTAAATAACCTCAATGGTCTTTGTTCGGGCATCAATAGGAATGAGGCACCAAGAATAGCCTCCGATGGGACAATAGTCTGGTGCGAGCAACCGGAGGCAGAGCTCAATTATAGCAGGCTTTGTGTAAGTTCTATTGCTTCAGACTTGTATTTCTTCCGTGCATAGCAAAATTAATGATAAACCCATCTTCTCTGGACATCTGTGTCACTAATTTGTGCCTCGGGGTGTCCAGGGTGATAACACCGCAACACAATGGCAGGCGAGAAGGAACACATTTTGCTCATCTGTATCATTGTCACACTTGGTAATGGAAGTTCTCAGCCATTGTGCCTCTTTACTTACTTTGATGGAATTTTTCTTTTCACTGCAGATCCTTTATCTTAAACTGATGATGTGATAGAGAGGCCAATTTCCTCAAGTAATCATATTATCACAGCAGTTTATCAGTGACAGTGGGGTGCATGTGTAAAGCTATTAGGCCGGTTTAGGATTATTGCACAGGATTCAGCCTCTCGGCGATGACTTATTTAAGCTGTTAGTGTGGATCAGGAATTGGGTTACGTTATTAGCTGCACATAGACGCACTGCACAATACACTGAGTGAAATGGTCTGAAAAGTAAATTGAATTGTAGCCTGTGGAAGGGTATGCATTTTGCATGTGGAGAAAAGAGTGATAAGTGTCTAAATACATGAAGATAACATTTATACTTAAGTACAAATTTGAGATACTGAGACTTAAAATTACTCTCATTTCCTATTTGACAGATACATTTACATTTTTCCAGTGTGTGATAGGGAAATGTTTTTTGGGGTGTCTGTGCCTTAGGAACATATGTTGTATATAAAGATGGATGACATGACTGCTACCCATAAGTGAAGTGTCTTTATCACCACCTAGTGACTGGCAGCAGGATAGGTTATAAATGTTGCTTCCTCCATGTTAGTGGATGTGAGATGGACCAAACCAAATGGTCAAAGCTCACGTTAAATTCATTTTTCTAAAAGTTGGTTTCTGACATTTTAGTTGGTGGTTCAATGCCCTGCTTGTCATGCTGGCATGTGGGTGAAATAGATACATGAATGGTGGAGATATAGAAGCAGTGTGTGAATTTGTGTGTGAATGTCATAAGAACTGTAAAGTACTGTGGTCATTGAGACTAGCAAAGTGGTATATAAATGCACTTTCACTTTTAAAATGTGTATATATATATATATATATATATATATATGTAAATTTTTGCTTTTGCTACATAGCCACCATTAGCTTCAACAGATGTTTAGTTACAATTCTGACAGAAACTTAATGAGTTTAGCATCACACTTCTTCTTTAGTCACTCAAGGGATCTCAATAAATGCTATTCTTAACTTTTCTTCAATTTCACTTCTCTGCTTTTACTCATGTTATCATGCAAACCAGCTAGTCTCGTCCATATAGCTTCCTTTTGCCCCAAAGAAGCAGTGCTGCTTAAAACCTCTTGTCTTGTTCACACAACGATGTCACTGTCAGCCACTCCCTGCAAGACACCACATTCAGTGGCAGAGGACACTTAGATATAACACCTTCAATACTTTAACCTGCAATAGCTGATTTTCAACACATCACTGACAAACAATATTATGCACCTTTGGGATAGAAAGCTGTCTTAGATGTCAAAGTTTGATCCCAGCTCGTTGGGAATCTAAAACCATCTGTGTTGAGTCAACAGGGATGACTGAAAAATGTGGCAACCAAAAGGCAAGTGAAACAATAAAGTGAAACAACCTTAAATACTGTCTGAGAGGAACTGTGGAGATGAGGGTTAATTCTTTTTGGGTTCTTTCCTAGCAGTCAATCCTCATACATTACACGTTGTAATTCACTGTAACTGTAAATACCTTTGCATGTGATTTTTACATTTCTTGTAAAGAGAAAATTATCGATGCATTTTCTAATGTATTGTTTTTACGTTGTTCTAATGCAACATTTACCAAAGCAAAGAGCTCAGTATCTTCTCCCTCCCTAGATGTGTATGTGTCTTTAAATCTGAGTCCGTCATCTGTTTCAGGCCAGTGGTGCGATTATTAAACATCTTTGGACGAGTGAATAATGCTCTTCTGAGTCAGCATTGCAGCACATTTCCACGTTTCTCTCTAATCAGAAGAACTTTCAGCCAGAACCAGCTGTATTCTCATGCATGGAAACCAAAGCTGTCCTCACTTCAAACCTAACACATGGGATCTTTTGACAATGAGGAACTATTCCCTATTTATGCTGCCATTTACTCTATGTAGGTCCACAGGTATTCATAATTTCAGAGGTCACGTCTCAACAAGTTCCCATTTATCATCAGGTACAGCATATGTCTTTTTTCCTGCTGAGCTGACTCGTTGAGAAGCAGCGGATACGAGCCTCTTAAAGAAAGCATCAATCATGCAAATCTTCCCCTGGGACTGACCTGTCTTTTAGCACACTCTGCTCACTCACCATAATCAATAACCTACCAATGAGTGCCACATCAAGAGACCGCAATCTCACTGCTTTTTTTTTTTCTTTTTACAAGAGTGTGTTATGGCAGCATCATGGTGACTTTCTCACTCGCTCCAGCATCCATTTTTAATCATGGTATCTGGCCTCGCTGCTGCTCGTCAAGCGCCTCAGCCTCCTGTCAGAGTGTGGGCTTGCAGAGAGGGATAAGAGCTCTTAATGCAGCTATGTGAAAATAGATGTGCTGGTACAACTGCCTACCTCTCCTGGACCATCTGTGGAGTGGCAGTGCTGGGTGACTCTTACATAAGGCCTTCACACAAGGCCCTCTTCTTTCCCACATTATGCTAACAAATCCTTCAAATAATCCGAATCGCTGTATCGAAATATCTTCAACTGCATTTTGTTATTCTGTGTTTCCCGCTTTGGACTCAACCTGTACAAAGTTTTTACTGGTCAAAAAAAGTTTTTCATCGAAATGTTTTCTCTGTCATACAACAGGCATTTTGTAAGTGGCCTTTTCCATTATTTTAGACTTCTCTGCAGTTGTCTTTAAGTAAATTAAAGTCTGCATTTTAAGTGCTGAAGTAGCTGACAAGTGTGGGAAAACAGTTCTCAATTGTGTAGGATGTGAAATAAATTTATATTGTGTCATTTTGGGAAAACTACAATAGCTGATTTTATTTTGCCACTTTGGGAATAGTGGTAACAAGCAATGAAAACAACATGACATAATATAAGTTTAATAGTAGTAAACAGTTCCCTAGCCTGGTGAATCCAAGCCCTATTCTCACGCTGAGTTTATTGCTATCACATACAAATATTTAGATGATTCATTGTCAATTATTGAAATATTGAGAATTACAGCTAAAATTGTCTGATTTCTCCAGTCTGCTAATCTAATCTCACAACATTGAACAGAGGATGATATTCTGTGTATCTCCCTAAAACAGTAAACAAAGTTGTTTCATAAAGAGTATTCATTTTGCTCTGTTATTAAAGGTATATGACATCAGTTTCCCACATTGAAGCTAACACAGTACCCTTGTACCCTGACTCCCATCATCTGCTATCACCGAGGCGCTCCCTAATTGTTTTCGATACTAAAACAAAGGGTGTCATTGTAGAATGTCATTTAGTTGCATGTGTGTGAGTGTGTGTCCCAACATCCATAAAGGTTTACACTCCAGCGTGATTTCTCTCCAGCCCGCAGTGTGTGTTGCCAGCTGTTAAACATGGTGGTGGATCTGTAATGTTATGGGAAGACATCTAGTGACTCATTACGCCTGATAATTACTGTGCATAGTTGTATATCAGCCAAAGAATATGAGGCCATTTCACACAGCCAATAACACCCTGGGGTCCAAACACTGTTCTCCCATGAAGGTCCCATCTTTCTGCTGATAATGCTTCCGTTCAAACTGTAAAAGTGTAATTTCCGGAGACACCGCAGTTAAAAAGGATTGAATACAAATTCAATATCCAGAGTAATTAGAAAAATACATGTTTTTACTCATGCTCATATATGAAGGACGGGACTGTGAGAAAATATTAGCAAAGCTAAGAAAGCATAATATGCGTTAAGACACAGACACGTTAAGCCTTGATTTAAATGCTGCAGCCTGACAATCCGCTGGGAGAGAAGATAGTCACAAAACAGAGAGTGTAATTAAGAAAATGTCTTTTAAACATAGGTTCCAGCCAATCCAGCAGAAACAAGAGAAGGTAGTGGGAGTCATGGAAACGGCTGATGGATACGGACAGTATTAATGGTATGTGATAAAAACAGTGACATGTCAAAAGCCCCTGGTCTGTTTAAATTGCTTTTACCTCCCCAGTGGCGTCACTTTACCATACACTATTTACTATTTACGTTTGACCATATAGTGTAGATGTGCTTTCTGATCCTTGGAAGCCACCATGCCTGCCTATACATGAGATTATTTATATGAGGCTTCCACCTCTTAAAGAATTATCACTTGTCTCCAAAACTAATGAAAACCCGAAACTCTTCAATTCCCACAAGGAAAATTTGCATAATAATTACAACATGGTGAAGACAGTGGAGGAGGACAGCAAAACAAACCCGTACCAACTGAATAATTATAATTCAACGTACAGTAAAAATAGCTCTGGCTTCTTCCCTAATAGAGACAAGCCTCCAGATTACTATAGCTTTCCACAAGTGTCTGTTGAGTTTACTCCAGTGATTTATTGTTGCACTTATGTTTAGGACTCAGGTGTCGGATTGAAATAGAATCGTCACATATCAGTGCAGCAGTTATCTAAATGCTGGATCCTGCACATCCCATAATACAAATTAATCATTTATATTTGTATGCATTGTCAGGGGCCCCCTCAAAGCTTGGGGCCTCAGGCCAGTGATTGCTTTGCCTAACCTGTTGCAACGGCCCCTGTTGCCTAGTCCCGGCAGAAAAAACGTGAATGAGATCAACACAGCTTTACGAGTTGTTAGTCGACTTGTTCTGGACATATATTAAAGGCTCTTAAAAATAGCCCTCTGAACAAAATATGAATCTGTCATGGGTTCAGAGATTTGAGAATTCAAAATGACAACCCACAACAAAGGTGCAGAAGAAATAATATGAACTTTTCAGGCTTGCCCAAAGTGGCAGGTAAAGAGACAGACTGGCAGGTGCAAGCTGAAAAAAACACCTCGACAGGCACACAAGGGAAAAGAAGAAGGTCCAAAAAGACAGAGAACAGCGCTCATGAGGTTCGTAGGACTGAGATTCAGACGAACTGAAAGAGGAGCACAAAGACAAAAACACAAGGGAGGCAGAAGTAGGGATGAACACAGGTGAAATCACATGAGAAAGCCAGTAGCTGTTCCTCAGTTCAGAGGCCATATCCTTCTGAGGCTGCGTTCTGAGGACCAATGTCATCGCAGCGGCACGACCATGTCAAAAGATTATTAAAATGCGGCTAACAAATGTGTCCTTTCATCCTCTAGAAATGAATGGTCCCAACAAGTGGATCCTTCCCGGCCCAACCTATCCCAGGGGTCATTGCAATTTAGTGACAAATTGTTAATGGTGCTTTCAAGCGAGAAGACATATAATGCTTGATCATCAGGCTTTAAGTTTACCGAACAGTTAACAGTCACCCTGTTAAAAAAACTACTTTCTTATCTTTTTCAACTGCAGCTCTGTTGCTACAGGGCAGGATGAGCTGGTGACGGCGATCATGGATATCCTCTGTACACCAGACCGTCTCATTGCAGTTCAGCCCTCGTGGTCTAGCTGGAAAATGACCCCACAACAGGGAGTAAAACTACCATTAGACACACAAGGTCATGATTTCAAAATAAAACAGGAAACCATAAAAGTTCCTTAAGAGAAATTGAAAATATCTGCTTCTGTAAGTGCTGCTGCAGCTTCCATATCAGCTGTATTTGGCAACACGATGAAGATTTCTACTATTACATTCAGTATCAACTAATTGAAACTTGTTAATATCTTAACAACACATCATCCCCTCAACAGAAATAGTCCAATCACATTGACTCTTCATCCTTTATAATTTTCTGTTGCAAGTAATATTTAGGAACCGGGTTGAGATGGCTGGTAGTCGAATGTGGATCATATGATGTCAGGTCCATATATTCAAGGTTAGGCTACAATACAACTTGACAACTGAAAAAAAGAGCTGCTGTAAACGTCAGATGTCATCAGTCCTAAAGAATCAGAGGGCGACGGCTTCTTTCTGGGACATCATCATTGTAGAAGCAGAGGTTATGGTTCACCCAGCAGAGACTCACATCAATATTATTCTTATTGAATGTGTCAGTCCCCACATCTGTTCTCTGGTGGTTTTTAAAGGTCAAACTGAGTAAAAAAAGAAAAGAAAGAAAGACGGGATGTAAATACTGTGTGTGTCCTTTGTGGGAACCGAACACTTCTAACAGTCAGGTCTAACTGTGAGCTCCAGATGACACCAGATGGTTTCACATTCTTTGCTCATGAACATCACCTACTCGACTGCACAGCAGGACAGACAGACACTCCAGCTGCACTTTCATTCGCACTGTGTTGGCAGCCTCTGGTGTCTCTGCTGGACTTAATGTTCCAGCTCCACTAACACCTTGATTCACACAGTCCCACCTCTTATCTCCCACTGAAAACCCTCCTGTCAGTCATCAAGACGATGAGTAGCTGGGGCACTCGGCGACAACAGCCATCTGAAAATCCCACCTCATTCCCTGTTATCTTGCTTTGGGATGATTTCTTTTTAGTATTCTATTTGGTCAGTGATGTGACCTTGGTATGGTTTGTCAGCAGGATTACCACTGAACAGATTTCCTCGAAACTTGGTGGAAGAAAGTGACATAAGCCAAAGAAAGATGTAGTTTGATTTTGGAGCAGATCCAAACTATGAGAAATATCCAGGAATGTTTTTAACACTTTCTTTAACATTGTTAGATTTTGCCTTTTTTTGTTACATTTTCACTTATGTCACAAGGAATTTTAATGGATCTGAATGAAAAAAAAACGGCAACAGGACTGATATGTTAATGTCTGCAACTGGGTGTAACTGGATTGTATTCATTTTTGGGCCAAGGTGGCAGCATTTGCTTCTTTTCTGCCTAGGAAGTTCTTTTTCCACTTTTTTTGTTGGTCTGACAGGAGGGGTATGAAAAAATGATTGGACAGATGGGTAGGAGAAGGGGTATGATCCTGATCAGGAGGCAGATCCAGGATTTTTCACCTCACTTTATTTAACATTGCAAGCAAAGGGACTGTTGGACATTGGTGCTTGTGTGCGCTCTTCTGAATTCTTCTCTTTCTAATTGACACATTTTTTCTATTACTAAATATTTCACTCATTTACCCATCCCCCTCCCATTCCCAGCTCTTTACCCCACCTCTCCTTACAGGTTTCATGGTTTTGGTCAGTTTTTACAGTGTTAGTGTTGCATTTTAGTTACTTCACTTGTTTTTGACTTCGAGCCAGCGCTTTGAAAGAGCACTACAAAAAATTAAGATGATCTGGCTCCAGTAATATCAACAGGTCATGTTTTCTGAATGAACACTATGTGAAAATGATGACATAGAAGGGTAATATATTCCCTCCTGTTAAATATTACTTTTTTTAATAGACTCCTTGCAGCACAAATATTATTAAAGAAGGAAAAATTGAGAGATGTAAATTTAGCTCAGGTATACTTAACTTAAACCGATGCAATCTTACATAGATAACATATCCTATGTAAGATTGCATCGGCCTTCTTGCAGATGTCACGGAAGAGCCTGAGTGTCGCCACAGTGCTTATAGAAAAGAAGAGGAATGTGCATTTCACAGACGCTTATCATCTGTGCAGCAGCAGAAGTGCTTTACAATTCAAGTAACACAAACCTACAGTATAATTAATGAGGTAACGCTTCCAAGAAAGAGATTTGAGTTTCTACAAAGGCTCCACAAGTTTCCTTTGAGTGTGTTTTAGCCACTGACTGGAGTCTTAAAATGTTGTGAATGGTTTTGTCTGTGTGTTATAACATGAGCTCCTATGAACATGAGTTGATCTTTAGTGCATTTCTCAATTTGACAAAACTGATCTAATCAACCTGTTCAGCATAAATTTGTCATATATGTCATTTTTGCTTCTTTGTAAGAAGGGTCTATGTTTGAAAACTGCATGTGGTGCATTATACCTGTTTAATAACATAGCATGAGAAAAGGTTTCATACTACACACGAGTACATTTATGCATTGAAGCTGATTTACATAGGAGGAATTAAACCTTTGATATATTCTGTGTGGATTTGGGGCTGACTCTGTATCACATTTGAGTTTTGCATAACAGCGAATGGTTACAGGTTCACCATTGTGCCATCGCATATTTTTGAAGTATTGCCCATATTCTGTAATGATTACTGTATAAGTTGATGCTGAGTGTAGACTAATGCAAACAAATCTGGTTCAATAACCAGAGGTGTGAGAAAATTAGACTTCCCTTCCTCATGCTGCTCTACAGACACAAAGCTAATCAGCTCCCCAATGAAAAGACATCAACTTTGAGGAAAACCGATGAATTTGATGAAAAGGTCTGAGCAGAGAACCCATGAGAATCAGTGCCAAGGTACGTCATCTAAAACATCAGATCAGATCAGATCATGGGAGGGGATGGGCTGCCTGTCTCCTGTCACCACAGGACAGATCAAAGGAACTGTGCTTCTGAATGACTTTGGACGTTTAGTCTGTACCCAGAGGACTTTGCTCCCTGGAAATGGCCTGCAAATGTAAAATGTCATCTCGACGTATTCTTTATGACCTCCTCATTGATTTCCAACATGATTATTTCCGGTCTGTCTTTTTTATTCTTTGATGATCTCTTGTCTGTTTCTGTGGACTCAGTGGGAATAATGATATTAGTTTATGCTCAGAACAGCGATCCAAAATCTTGACTGCCTTGTGAGTAGGTGACTTTGGTGAGTAGCTAGCCCCTGAGAGTGACGAAGAACGTGTCAGTGATGATGACATGAAGCAGCACTGCACAGAAGCACAACCACAAACGACCGAAGGCACCGAAGCTGATAACCCCACTACCTCACAAGAGCCACAAAGAGGCTAAAGAGTTTGTAAATTGACGGAGAAGGGCCAAGAACTGCACGATGCAGAAGAAGTGGAACCGCTGCTCCATCAACATGTCCCCTTGAAGGAGGAAAGGAAGGAGGTCAAACAGGAACGTAACCTGTCAAAGCATCACCCTCAACCACAAGCTATGCCACTTCTGAACAAAGAAGATACCACTGCAGCCCTCGTGAAAGTGTTTGCAGACTCCATCAGCGCGAGTCGTCTTCCCATACCTGAACCATCAATGTTCAACGGCGATCCACTCAGATTCAACGACTGGAAGGTTTCATTTAAGACACTTATTGACCGGAAAAATATACCAGGTGACAAGAAGATATATTACTTGTGAAGGTTTGTGGCTGGAGTTGCAAAAAGGGCCATAGAGAGTAATTTCCTTCTAGGCACAGAGTCCGCCTATTGCGCAGCGTGGACCATCTTAGAAGAGAGATATGGCAATCCATTCCTCATAGCCAAAGCCTTCAGAGACAAGCTTGATTCATGGCCCAAGATAAGCTCCAAAGGAAGCTCAGAACTCCGAGAACTTGCTGACTTCATCCGTGGCTGTGAAGCCGCCATGTCTCAGATTGAGGGTCTTGAGATACTCAATGACTGGAATAGGAAGGTTATGGAAGAGGAAGAACATAGTCGCAGGTACCCAAGCTTCAGTCAGTTTGTCATGTTCGTTACACGTGAAGCAAAAATCGCTTGCAACCCGATATCATCCCTCCACGCTCTAAAACCAGTTGAATGTGACAAGAGCAAGGATTCAAGGAACAGAGGTCCTGGAGCAAAGGTATTGGCGACAAATTCAGACGAAAAGGCTGCCGCCACAAGCTGTGTGTTCTGTGAAAGGACAGGGCACAGTCTTCACCAGTGTTATAAATTCAAAGATGAAACCGTCTCTGACCGGGTCAAGTTTGTGCAAGAAAAAAAGTTGTGCTGTGGCTGTCTGAAGTCTGGCCACCGCTCAAAGGACTGCGAAAACAGAATGATCTGCAAAACGTGTGAGAAAAAACACCCGACTTGCCTCCATGATAATCGCACCAAGGAAGGAAGGAGGTCAACAATGCCTGATGCAGCAAGAGACATGTCAAATGGACGCAAAATTGAAAGGTCACAGGACCGTCTCCTGATCATCTCCTGACAGGCCCAGAGTTGACAAACACCTTGATCGGAGTCCTCTGTCAGTTTCGTCGAGGTCCTGTGGCAATCATGTGCGATATTGAGCGCATGTTTCACCAGTTCCACGTAAATGCAGAAGATCAAGATTACCTACGTTTCCTATGGTGGGAGAATGGAAATCTCGAAGCAGAACCCTCCATCTACCGGATGAAAGTCCACCTGTTTGGTGCAGCCTCCTCACCTGGCTGCGCCAACTTTGGACTCAAACACCTCGCTGCTGAAGGACGTGGACGCTTCAGTGAAGACACCATCCGCTTCATCCAGAATAATTTCTATGTTGATGATGGGTTGGCAAGTGTAACATCTGAAAGGCAAGCGATCCAACTAGTGAAAGAGGCAAGAGAACTATGTAGGACAGGCAAACTCCGGCTCCATAAGTTCATCTCTACCAGCAAGGAAGTCATAGCCACAATCCCTAAAGAGGAATGTGCTAAAGTTGCCAAGGACTTGGAGATGGCACTCGGAGAGCAACACATGGATAGAGCACTCGGTGTTCAGTGGTGCGTGTCTTCTGACCAGTTCCAGTTCAGAGTGCTTGTCAAAGAAAATCCATTTACCCGAAGAGGAGTCTTGTCCACGGTTGCCTCAGTATATGACCCGCTTGGGTTCGTGGCACCCTTCATCCTGGTTGGAAAGCAGATACTGCAGCAGATGTGTCGTGACAAGCTCAGTTGGGATGACCCCTTGCCTGATGACCTTCGACCCTTGTGGGAATATTGGCTCAAAGACCTGAAAAACCTGGCTGGTGTGAAGATCCAGAGATGCTACCCTCCACCAAGCTTCAACGTCCAGCACTATGAGCTCCACCATTTTTCGGACGCCAGTGTGTCAGGCTACGGAGAGTGCTCATACCTCAGAGCAGTCAGTACATCAGGTGAAGTCCACTGTACCTTAGTCATGGGAAAGTCAAGAGTCACCCCTTCTAAGGTCACGACCATACCAAGACTAGAGCTGTCAGCAGCAGTGGTAGCTGTCCGCATCAGTGACCTGCTCAAGAAAGAGCTCGAAGTAGAATGCCTACAAGAAGTATTTTGGACTGATTCTATGGTTGTACTTGGATACATCAGTAATGAAGCCAGAAGATTTCATGTGTTCGTAGCAAACCGTGTAGAACGCATCAAGCGAAGCACAGAGTCAGTGCAGTGGAGGTATGTGACTACTGAGGAGAACCCAGCAGATCACGCCTCAAGAGGTCTCACGGCAGAACAGCTTGTAGCCTCCATCTGGTTCACAGGCCCAGCCTTTCTGTGGCAGAAAGAGCTACCAAGTGGAGATGTAAAGGTGGGAGATATCTCAATTAGTGACCCAGAGCTCAAGAAGGCCCAGGTTCATGATACTCAGGCAAAGGAGGTGAGGTCGCTTTTAGATCGCCTACACAAGTTCTCAGACTGGTTAAGAGTGGTAAAAGCTATTGCCAGGCTCCAGCGCCGTGCAAAGGAGGTCAAAGGTCTCAAGCCGAAGTCCTGTGAAGCCAGCAGTCTAGAGGAAAGAAGAGAAGCAGAGATGACCATAATCAAGATGGTTCAACATGCAACCCTATCTCAAGAAGTCCAGTGCTTCCAGCATCACAAGGAGATAGGTCGCAAGTCCAAGTTGAACAAGTTAAGTCCATTCCTGGATAACAAAGGAATCATCAGAGTGGGAGGCCGTTTAACTCATGCTGCCCTACATCCACATGTGAAGCATCCAGCAGTTCTTACAAAGGACAGTCATGTGTCAGCATTGTTGGTCAAGCACTATCACGAGAGAGTGCACCATCAGGGCCGAGGAATGACTATGAACGAGTTCCGCTCGAATGGCATATGGATCCTTGGATGCAGCAAGACAGTGTCATCCCATATTTACAAGTGCACTAAGTGCAGGAAGTTCAGAAGAGGCACTGAACAACAAAAGATGGCAGACCTCCCGGAAGATAGGATGGACACTACTCCTCCGTTCACTTACTGCGGGATGGACTGCTTTGGACCATTCCACATCAAAGAAGGAAGGAAAGAGCTAAAGCGTTACGGGCTATTACTTACCTGCATGTGTTCTAGAGCAGTACACATAGAGATGCTTGATAGCATGACCACCGATGCCTTCATTAACGCTCTGCGCTCCTTCATCGCTATTCGGGGAATGGTACGGCAGATAAGATGTGATAGAGGGACAAACTTCGCTGGTGCAAGGCGTGAGTTTGATGAGGCATTGAGAGAGATGGATCAAGAGGAGCTCAAGGAACTGGGATGTGAGTTCATAACATTCTTATACGAAGTCATGGCGATCGTGAATAGTCGACCTCTGACTACTGATAACCTGAATGATTCATCTAGTCAAGAGCCTTTGACACCGAACCACATACTGACCATGAAGTCTACGATTATATCCCCTCCTCCTGGAAAGTTTGTTAAGGAAGATATTTACATCCGCAAGAGATGGCGTCGGGTTCAACTCCTAGCCAACAACTTCTGGTCACGATGGAAGAAGGAGTACCTCTAAAATCTCCAGCACAGACAGAAGTGGGTCAAAGACTGCAGAAACGCGAAGGTGGATGACATCGTTCTACTAAAGGATGAGCTGACGCCGAGAAACCTGTGGAAGTTAGCTAAGATTATCGAAGTCTATCCCGGGAAGGATGAGAGCGTAAGGAAGCTCAAGCTGCTCATCGGCGACTCAACTCTGGATGTAATGGGAAGGCGCACCTCCAAGCTGGTTCACCTCGAGAGACCCATTCATAAAACAGTCACACTGTTGGAAGCAGACTGAAGACCACAGGGTTTTAAGCCTACTCTGTTTATTAGTGACCAAATTTACTTTATTTGATGATATGCAGTGTATGTCCTTAAGATGTTTAAGTAATCACAGGTGATTGGTGGGAGTGTAACTGCCGCACATTGGCAGTTTGTTTAGTTGGTTAACCTCCCGTTTTTGGTTCCTACTGGTTATAATGGCACTGGGGCGGAACTAATTGCCGCCGTCATATGTTTCCTACACCACACCTTTAAGCGACGTACCTAGCCAAACAGCGCGAAAGAAGCAGCACAATCAATAAGCTATAAATTAAAGTTAAAAGTAAAAGCACATAAGAAGAAGAAGAAAAAACTATAAAGGACAAGCAATAAGATAAGATTCCCTCAAGTAGTAAGCAGTGGACGAGGTATGTTTATCATTTATTTATATCTAAGAAGAATGTGAACGATTTTATTGTGTTGCTTTCAATTGCATGGTTGTGCGTGATAGTGATTTGCATACTATGTAAAGTTGTGAATATGTTTATGTAAGTTAAGTTTGTAAATGTGCAAGTTAATATTGAGCTGCGGGCTGTATGTGAGGTGTGTGTGAAGTGTTTTTCGGTGTAATGTAACACCTGTTGTGCTGCTGTAAAAACGGACATTTGCATATTGTGAATTTGTATTTATTTTCATTTATTTTTCTCTCTAAACCCAGTTCTCACGGGTTGGTTCGACCTGGAAATAAAAACCCGTTTTCTAACAAAGAACTCTGGCCTCGTGTGAACTACTTGGGAGCTACAACGCAGGTTTACAATGGTTTTGCAGTGGTTCCTGTATATTCCGGAATTATACTAAATCACAAGCTGTTGTACCAAAAAAGCTCTTTTACGAAAGGACGGCCAAAGGTTGTTCTTGTGTTTTATTTAAATCTTCCAACAGTGAAAGTTAATAATGTGATAAATTGGACATGCGAGCCAAGGCTAAAAACTCTTCTTCCAGACCCCATCTGTTACTTCCGGTGCAGTTAGCCATCTACCTGATGTTTGTCTGACTGTCGGAGTTACATTACATTACATTACATTTCATTTAGCTGACGCTTTTATCCAAAGCGACTTACAATAAGTGCATTCAAACCCGAGGGTAAATACCAAGGACGACAAGAATCAAGAAAGTACATTTTCTTCAAATAAAGCAAAACTACAAAGTGCTATAAGTAAGTGCCATTTAAGTGCTACTAAAGTGTTAGTTTCAAAAAGTTGTTAGTGTTTTTTTTTTTTTATATTCAAGGTAAAGTCGGAAGAGGTATGTTTTTAGTTTTCGGCGGAAGATGTGTAGACTTTCTGATGTCCGGATGTCAATGGGGAGCTCATTCCACCATTTAGGAGCCAGGACGGAAAACAGTCGTGTTTTTGATAAGTGTTTAGCTCGCAGTGAGGGAGCAAAGAGCCGATTGGCCGAAGCAGAGCGGAGTGAACGGGGTGGGGTGTAACGTTTGACCATGTCCTGGATGTAGACTGGACCGGATCCGTTCACAGCATGGTACGCAAGTACTAGTGTTTTGAACCGGATGCGAGCAGCCACTGGTAACCAGTGAAGGGAGCGGAGGAGAGGAGTAGTGTGAGTGAATTTAGGTTGGTTAAAAACCAGTCAAGCTGCTGCATTCTGGATGAGCTGCAAAGGTCGGATGGCAGTAGCAGGTAGACCTGCCAGGAGGGAGTTACAGTAATCTAGACGTGAGATGACCAGAGCCTGGACCAGAACCTGCACCGCCTTCTGAGTGAGAAGGGGGCGTATTCTCCTGATGTTGTACAGCATGAATCTACAGGACCGTGTTGTTGCAGTAATGTTGGCAGTAAGGGAGAGTTGGCTGTCGAGTGTTACGCCCAGGTTCCTAGCCGTCTGAGTGGGGGTTAACACAGAGTTTTCAAAGTTAATAGTCAGGTCGTGGATGGGAGAGTCTTTCCCTGGAAGGAAAAGAAGTTCAGTTTTGTCAAGGTTAATCTTCAGGTGGTGTTCAGACATCCACTGAGAGATGTCGGTCAGACAGGCAGTGATTCGTGCTGCTACCTGTGTTTCTGATCGGGGAAAAGACAGGATTAGTTGGGTGTGATCGGCATAGCTATGGTAGGAAAAGCCGTGTGAGTGAATGACAGAGCCGAGGGAGTTGGTGTACAAAGAGAAGAGGAGAGGACCTAGGACAGAACCTTGAGGGACCCCAGTAGTGAGGGGACAAGGTTCAGACACAGACCCTCTCCAAGTTACCCTATAAGTGCATTCATTGAGGTAGGAAGAGAGCAGGGAGAGAGCAGAGCCTGAGACACCTAGGTCCTGTAGGGAGGAAATAAGGATCTGGTGGTTCACTGTGTCGAATGCAGCAGAGAGGTCTAGAAGGATGAGGACAGAGGAGAGAGAGGCTGCTCTAGCAGTGTGAAGCTGCTGAGAGACAGCAAGGAGGGCAGTCTCAGTTGAGTGACCTGCCTTGAAACCAGACTGGTGAGGGTCAAGAAGATTATTGTGGTTAAGATAGGAGGAAAGTTGATTAAAGATAGCACGCTCAAGAATTTTGGAAACAAAGGGAAGGAGAGAGACAGGTCTGTAGTTATTTACTTCAGATGGGTCCAGGGTGGGTTTCTTCAGGAGAGGATTTACTCTTGCCTCCTTCAGAGAATTAGGGAAACAGCCAGTTGACAGGGAAGTGTTGATTAGATGGGTAAGAGAAGGAAGAAGGTCAGGAGCAATAGACTGGAGAATGTGAGAAGGGATGGGGTCAAGGGGGCAGGTGGTCGGGCGGGCGGAGGTTACCAAGGTCAGAACTTGATTGGGAGACAGGGGGGTGAAAGAGGAGAGCGAAGGGGATGAAGATGAAGTTGTTGGAAGTGTGGTTATAGAAGGAGGATCAGAAAATGAAGAGCGTATGTCATCTATCTTTTTGGTAAAGTAGTTGACAAAGTGGCTTGGTAGAAGAGAGGAAGGAGGAGGGGGACTGGGAGGGTTGAGGAGGTTGGAAAAGATGGGGTCTGGGTCTAGGTGTCTGGGTGAAGGAAAAGGCAGTGGAGAGGGCAGCTGGGGTGGATGTGTTGTCCGGTGTAATCCAGGTCTCAGTGAGAGCAAGGAAGTCAAGTGATTACTGTGTAGCAAAGCCAGAGATGAAGTCTGCCTTGCGGGTAGCTGACTGGCAGTTCCATAGGCCCCCTGTGACAAGGTGTTGGGTATGTGTGGAGCGGGTTGGATAGATAAGACAGGAAAGGTTACGGTGTTGGTGTGAGCGAGTACAAGGCCTATAGTACCTACGATGAGTAATGCGCACAGAAATTATACACATATTGAAAATAAAATCGAGCTTTATACTCAGCCTCCAACGAAAGACTCCTTTGTCTTTATCCTCCGAGTCTTCATACAATGAGTCTTCACAGACGCTGAAGCTGACGCTCCAAACAATTCCTGGTTTTAAACCAGAGTTGACGATGGCTGGCTTCAGCTGTGCTGACCACTCCCCCTGGTCATGAGCCAATCAGGCACCACGTGGTGTTAATGGCCCAGCAGCAGATAATCAACAGAGTTAAAATAACAAGAGAGACTTGTCAGTGACTTTAGCTTAGTGTCCTATTTGGCCAGAAACTATTTACCTCAGCAGGTAGAAAGGTAGAAAGTAAAATAGAATTATGCTTTTTAACAGAATTGGAATAAAAAGAAAGCAATTTTAACCTTTAGCTGGTTCCTATTTAACTCTCAGTCACCTGAGTGAAAGTACAAGCAGTAGACAGAACTAAAAAACAAAGAAGCACCCGTCTCATACAATTCAAGGTGAGACCAAACAGTTGAAACTATCAATCTAGTTAACCTAAGACAGCAGATACAATAGTAATTTAATAGAGAAGCTTAATAAAGAATATACTTAACTGAATCTAAGAAGTCCAGTAGTATGAAGGCCCCAGAAGTCAAAATGCACACTGAGTTTGGACTTGTTTCTAAATTGAATGTGAAAAGTAAACATTTTAGATTTACAGAGTTGTCTCCCAGTGCAGACACTGCAGTATAAACACTGTTATTGGTAGCAGCTCAGGTGATCATTTTGTCTGTTTAGAGACTCAGTGTTGATGCATGGCCTTCAGCAATGAGGAAAGTAAGCAGTCCACATAAACAGCCTGTGGTGGGACCAGTGAATGAATTACATAAAAATCCCACAATGAGCAGCTGGCATAATAGTGACAATGAAAAAAGTCTGAAATATCAAATCAAATCAACATTCATGAAATTCATGCTGTTTTCCAGTGATGCCTTTTTTTACATCACAGGAAAAACAATGTGTCCAACAAATATGTCATTTTCAGCAGGAGCAGCAGATAGCAGCAGCCGTTGATTCAGTACCACGGACAGCTCCACATGTCTTTTCTCCAACTCTGTATAAGAAGGTAATTACCAAAACACAATAAACACAGATCTGCTCTGCCTCATTTGTATATTGTATCTCAACTGGCCCACTGTGCCTAACTAAATGTTGTTGTTCTCCACATGAGCCAATTAAAAAAATACCTTTATGCCAGCCAGTAATCTCAACCCTCCACCAGTTGTCACGTCTACTCACATAGAAAACCGCCTAAAGACTCCCTATCACATTTGAGTTAATATGTTTTTTCTCTTTGTTTCTTATATATTCCAACTTACTTAATGGATGATGCTGTGTTGAGTTTGATTTACCAGGACACTCAGCTGGCTGAGGGAACTAGAGAATAATACAGAAACAGGATGTCTCTGACATGCAGAGAACATCATGCAGATTTGTTTTTTTAATGCACTCATCAGAGTTTATCCTCAAACTGTGACCTTTGATCTCAACATTTTTTGTTATATTATCTCTCTTTGCTCTTATGTTTTTCCGATAAAGCGGCCCTACTCGCTAGTTTTGAGTCTACTGCATATGACAAAGATCATATTTGTACAACCCAAGCGCTGGTTACAGTTCTTACAGTACTTCCTTCCAGATGATTTCAAACTAAACTGTGCAAATATGCCCTGAAAAAAACACTGTAAATGTTGTATATAGTGTCATGGTCAGGGCACAGTACTCCCTGTAAATTTCCCTGTACCATCATTACATTGGGAGACAGCTTCATGGCAATTTTACACGTTCACATTGTCATAAAGCTAAATGTCTTCAGGGATTTTACCTCCACAGCTCCAATGACTGAGATACTCAGGACTATGAATACATTCAAGTGTGAGAGACCATATATGAGAGAAACAGTTCCATAGTAATATAATATGTAGTATGTGCTATTCATTGCAATCTACTTTAACATATTGTTACCTTATTTCTTTGATTTATTGGATTTGACTGATAATGTTATAGAGACCAAACAGCTCGAAAGGTTACAGTTGTTCTGTAGTAGACATATTTAAAGTGTGTAAATTAACTATATTTATGTTGTGCTATTAATAAGGACTCAATGAGACTTACACTATGTGTCCACTTAACCCATTCACACACACAGTCATACAACACTAAGTGCAACACCCTGGGTTTCAGTGTCCCACCCAATTCATCGTAAGAAATTGAACCAAACAGTTAATAATCCATTCTACTCAATGAGCCAGAGCTGCCCGCCCACTACTGTGTAAATCGGTAGGAGACAATGTTCATTCGATTTTAGATGAACATGAAATAAACATTTGTATTGGAGAAAAATCGGAATCAGTCATAACGGAACTTAATAAAAAAACTGAAAAAAAAAGTAACATGCCTCCCTACTGCTCCTCTGGTGTCATCCATGTGCCCACAACCCCGAAACGGCATCATTTACATTGTGTGTTATGCCTAAAAGTCCCATAGCAGAAGTAGAGATGCTAGTGAACGTAGCGATGATAACGTGCACCCCACACAAACACAAGTTCTTTGGCGAGAGCTTGTGTGCAGTGTTTGCAGTTTTCCAGTGTGAACGTGAACATGGCTCTGAGGAGGATAGCAGTGGACATTTAGACTAAAAACATGGTGTAAAAGATACCATTTCATGTCAAACATGATCGTTCGGACACTTGGATGACACCACACAAGCAGTGTTGAGGCACGTTATGTTTTTTTTGTGTTGTTTTATTACACCTAAAGAAGAAACAATCCCTACTCTTAACCATCTCACCTAAATGCCTAACAATAACCCTAACCCTAGCCAAAATGTCTTCACAGTGATGGTATTGAAACTAAATTGTCTCATTACAGATAGACATGCCCCCCCCACCCCCCCCACACACAAACACACTCACACACCACACACAGAGATAGACAGTTTCTTTATTCTTCAAAACATATCAAAGAAAAGCCCAGACATTGAAATGTGTGAATCTGTATCATGTTTGTGTTGGATAAACAGCTTTGAAATCTCCTCTTACGTTACCAAATAAAGCAAACAGCTGGGACTGCAGAAAAACATCTGTTGGCTTGAACTAACAAACTCATCCAATTAGCTCCATAAAGATTGCCCCAAGCATGTGTATACTCATGTCCATTGTTGAGGAAACTTTGTCGCTACATGAGTTGTGAGTCAGTGCAGGGATGTGTCTGTATATCAGAACAGAATCCAAGAATGTTGCTCTGGAGATGTTCGAGATCAGGCTAAGAGGGGCTGTACAGTAAATGTCCTTGATTACGTAAATCCATCACAAGGCCCCTGCCTCCACGGCACAGCATGGTTTGTTTGTCTCCTAAGATGCCCTTATTGTGGTATGCTTGTTACCACGGCAACCGCTGTATTCACAATGAGAATGTGTAGGATGACAAGAGCACTGCCAGAATTTGGTTCAGCACAGATAACCCAGCCTTTACTTACAAATTTCGAGATTTAAATTTGAAAAAAATGGATATGTACTACATATGGCCCAGGTTATATTATAATGGTGCAGCCAAGTCTGTTGATTTCTGAAGAAAGTTCAACTCAAATCAAAAAGCTGCTCCGTGAGAGACAGAAATGTTGTGAATAGGGGAATTGGATCAGTGTGAGACACACTGCATATTGTTTGTGCTTGGACAATCGGATCTCCAGGCTGAATTATACCTCTTCTGAAATGCTACTGTTACATAAGCTCCATTGGCCATGACATTCATTTTTACTGACAAATGTAGAAGAGGATTTACTAAATGAAATAAATTGAAGAATGCCAAGAATTTGACTTGTGACTTTATTGTTGTTGCTGTGTTTATGAATTAATTATGAGCACTGATTATGCGGACAATTATATCAGTGACTAAGGTAATGGCCATAATCAATACAATTCAGTTTAAAGAGCGTTGTCCACTATCCAGAAAGATGGCGAGTTGATAACTCGCCGACTGGAGGATGGGGAGTTGATAACTCCCCATCCTCCAGTCTGGTCCTCCAGTCTGCTTTTCCAAGTGTCCTTGGGCAATATACCGAATGCCAAATTCACTGTGCTAACGATGTAGGAATGGAGTGATGTAAAGAAAAAAAGTGCTCTGGTGCATATAGAAGTGCTGCGTCAATGGGTGAACGATGAGACTGAAAAAGTGCTGTATAAATACAGACCATTTACCATTTGCAGTTAGAAAAGTATTCTTATTTACCGTTATACTTTGAACAATTCGCCTGTGTGTCTCATGGCCAAGAGGGACAGTCAACAATTCACAGTCACAGCCATAGTCTATTTATAATCTCAACTAACCTAACTCTAATCTGCATGTTTTAGGGCTGTGGGTCTGTGAACCTGGTCACTCGAACCACAAACCCATGCGGTGCAGTGTTAACCACCGCAGACCCGGGATCACTGCCAGGCTCAAATAATTGTTCAAAAATATATCGGACCTCTATGGATATTTGTCCACTGTCCTTTACTTTAACCCTTATCTAAACTTTTTATGTTTCAATGATTTCCCAGTTCTCAGTATCCATCTTCAGGTAAAGTCCCTCGGTGAACACATCAACCACACACTGCGTCTGCCCATACACTCAAACAGAGTATGGCCTGAGGATCGAATCATACAAGGAGGTACTTACCCACAGAGGACGAGTGATTCACTGAATAATTCAACTCAATCAGGCCAGTTTAAACATTAATGGGTGAGTGGGAGTTCCTCCTGGCACCTCCCTGGGGACTTACAGTACTTGAGGAGACATTCTAATTGCTAACTCTTGTCCAGTGGAAGTCTTTAATTAAAGGGAGTCAAGAGTGTTGGAGCTTCCTCTGCGCTCAGCGTATCCACCTTTTGAGAGTGGCAGACGGTGACAAGTAAAGTGGTCAACCTTATGGCCCCCTTCCTTACTGCCCTGTTAAAATTACATAAGGGGATACTGCCCATGGCTATATTAAGTCATATTACCAGAGTTTTTGAATCCACTCACTGCGATTATTCTTATGTCACATGCTGCAGTTATTAAAGTCAAATTCTAAGGTCCAATCAATCGCAGTCCTTGCCCTGCTTTATTCCCTTAATGAGAGTATATGTTTATAAAGCTTGTTATAAGATGGAAAATGCATGTAGATCTCCATTCTGTTATACAATTATATAAATGATGTAGCATATTTTCCTTTCTGTTTATAAAAACAATCACAACTGTGAAAAAAAGTTCAGTTAATCCTCATAAATATGACTAATTGAAAAAGACATTTAATTAATCAGACGTTGAAAAATATATATTATTACACGTACATCAGGCAGCAGCAAGAATCCCAGTTCGGCCAGGGTCTCTCTGTGTGGAGTTTGCATGTTCAATAAATTGGCTGTGTAGGTGCGAATGTGAGTTTAAATGGTGGAATAGATAATGGATGGATGGATTACATAGACATGATTAAAGCAAATTTTCATAGATGTGTATAGTTTGGTATACCTAATTGTATTATGAAGAACACCAGAAAGTTTGGTTCTAATGCTTACTTGGCAAGATAAACACAATCTACAAATGACCTAGATGTTCTAATACTGGAGTAACAAAATGTTCAGCTCTATCTGCAATGCATTTTTAAATTCATTTAAATGTACGGAGTTACACACAGGCCCATCAGCAGCTAAACCACTCAGTGTCTCTCCTCGGATTGAAAGGCAGAGTCATTAGTCAGTGAATACTCAGCTAAAGCAGGTTATAACTTTGAACACACACGTAAGAGTGGTAAAATTAATACAATTTATTTGCTGTAGAAAAAAGGCAAATATTTATAACAACCATATGTACACAGTGGAAATGAGGGGCTGGGGATAAACAAAACTACAGAGGGGCGAGAGCTGCTGATGTGGGCATTTATCAAACATTATTACTGTAACAACAAATTTCCTCATAACCGAAAGCTGTGTTGGAGGCACTGAGGTGAACATACACCGCCGGCAAGGACTGTCACAGTGGGTGAGACTTTTTGGAGGGGTGAATGGAGCATTCAACTCCCTGTTCAATCATACTGGTCCCGGTACTTTATGCAAAAATATTGCTAAATAAAATGAATGTTTCATATGGCTGTCGTATATCAAATTAGCATGGTGCTGTTAGTAAATCCCGTCCCCATATTGATTCCTGATAGTAAACAGTGGTTAATAGGCTCAAGATATTAAAGATTCATGTTTTGCCCCAAACATTTAAACGTGTGGGTTTTGAGATATTGAGAACTTGCCAACTTTAATTGTCTTCCTTTACCCCTAAGAAAAGTTATTGTTAGGTAAATGATTCATCCTATTCTTAAGTCATGTAGTCTGTAATAGTATCGTTACACCATTATTATCTACCCTACGTCCGTGGTTGGAGGTTGACGTTCACATTTTGCACAGAAACCTGAAGTGGTGCTTTACGTAACTGTGTGGACTAAACTGAGTAATCACGCCGCAGAGTCATTAAACCAACACAAGTGCAATGAAGGGCCCTCACATCAACCCTCCCCCTTCCTGAAAAACACAAGCACCACAATCTCCACCTCCGCTGCACAGGTCTGCCATTACCACCGCGTCAACCGGCCCACCCACTCACCCACTGCCCACCCACCCCACACCTCCCTGCACCTTCTGACCCCACTGGCATCAGCTGTTTCCATGGCAGCACACAGTAACCTTCACCCAACCTGGATTTTTTTATCGGGTAATCTTTCCATCCCCATCATCCTCATCTTCACCGTCGGCATCTCCATCCTCATCAATATTGTCCTCCTCTCATATTTTTACATGTGGGCTTAAGAAGATACTCATCTGTTGTTTTTGAGTGGCCACTCTATTATATGGGCTTATCTGAGAGCCTCTCTTGAACTGAGAAAATCATCACTGGAAATTGATGTTTGGGCTTTAGAGCCCTTGATAATGGATGCTTCTCTGGCTGTACAGCATGGGTCATGGAGAAGAGCTGTGATGTCCCAGGTTGGTCCAGTGTCTATAAACCTAGCTGGTGGAATCACCCAACAAGAAATTGTAAAATGACCATCGACGCATAAAAGTTGAGTGGTTGTTAATGAGATCACTAGCTGGTATATTAAGTTGTTGGTTAATAATACAAATATACAGCATCAACAAATCAACGATGAGTAATAATCTGTATTTTTTTCCCTTATGAATGTGTTTTACTCAGCTAAACCTGGAACAAGTTCTTCCCCTGAGTACAGCACATGGCTTTCTCATGGACCTCTCTCTGATCATAATCACTGGCATTTAAAATAGATTTTTACAGGCTGGGTCTATTTTCTGTGTCTCAAAGTAATCGTTCGACATTTTGGAAAAATAATTGCCCTGTATCCCAAAGATAAATCAAATTGCTTCATCTGTTGACAAGCAATAACAGAAAAGCAAAAAACTTTGTGGCTGCAGAGGGAGTTACAGGTAACGACAGCTGGGTGCAGGGACCTCTCGAGGACTTGACGTCACGGTGAGGTAGCCAGGCAACAGGCGAAGATGCTGCACTGAAGTGCTGGGCGGATTCGTGTTTGTCAAGTTCCTTGTAAACCTCAAAGTGCCATTTTTACGTTTTACAAGGTTATCCAAACAGAAAGAACAGCAAATAAGATAAAACTTGTTACTCAGATAAGATTGCAGAACCTGCAACTTAAAGGCCATTTTTCCACTTTAATGTGAAGACAACATTTAAGTGTAACTTAAAGGGGACATATTATGCCCATTTCACCACAGTTGATATGCTTCCTTGCGGTCTTAATGAAATGTCTGTAACATTTTTTGGTAAAAATACCTTCTCACCCCGCCCCCCTCTCATGGAGGTGTAGGACATAACGTTTTTACCTCCATTAATTAGCCTGTGTGTTTGAATGTGTTCTCACTACAGAATGCATTCAACATCTATAGGGCATTGAGACATCCCAATGGTTGACCCTACGTACGCATTGGCCCAGCAAGGTCGAATATGGTTGGTGCGTTGAGCCACATTTACAAAACTAATCAATTAAGGGATAAATGTGACACTAAAACAAATGCTGTATCGCTTGAAAGCTGTCTGTTTGCATGTTTCTAAAATTTTAGAGAAAGTCAGGCTAGTGTTTCCTTCTAGTGCAGAGAGTCATATTGATCAACACATCCAGCTTTGATTAAAAAAGCTTAAATGTTGAACTATTACTTCAAGAGGAAAAACATCTTTCTTTTGTACTCCCACATTAGTGATTATTGATGCCTCAAATGCATCAATAATCCCAGATTTTCTGCTAAAGCTAAAGCATTTGTATAGATTATCAATTTACCATAAATATAATAAAGGTGCATGTGCATTGACCACCCCCAAACCAGCACATCTTTGTTGCCTTATCAAACAATGTTGTATCTGTGTCAAGAGGATTGGGTTGCAGATTACTCCATTGTTGTTTCTGTTCACCCACAGAACAATGAGTTCCCAATGAGGCTTGGCTATAAGTGTTATAAATAAACCTAAAATAACAAGAGGCAATGGGCACTGTTTGGTGAATCATGCTATTGTGAGTGCTGGATTAAGGATAGTGGGAAGAGTTGCCAAAATATTTCAGGAGAAGGAGGGCATTCAGAGTTTCTCTTTTCAGCATCTATCTGGTCAAAGATACTCTAATCTATTATCACTAAGTGGACGGCATCCAAAGCAACGGCTCCAGTGACGTATTCAGGCAGCCGTGTAATTTTTGCGTCCACTGTCTATTGTCTTTTTATAGGCAGGATGTTATTACCATACTCTGCCGAGCATGTGCGCAGGCGAGCTCTACGCAGGAGGCTTGTTTTGTTCATTTATTAATAATTTCAGCATTCAGCTGTGTTTTTCCACTGCCTCCCATAACTATGGCAACCAGCCGCAAAGTCTATTGTAAGAGAAGGAAGGAGCGGTGGAGAAAAAAACTCCTCACAGCAGATGTTCTCTTGTGACTTTTGGCAGTATGAAGGCAGTCCATCTTCCCAGTCAATGGAGAGCCTCTCATCTCCTTGAAAAAAAAAAGAAGAAAAAACTTACAGTCTGCCCACCAGCAGACACAAACCACATCTCCCAACCTACCAGCTGCATGTAATGCAGACACTGTGTGGGGTGCAGCGAGCAGCAGGAACACTCTGGAGGCTTAATTCACATCTTAGCTCGGCTTCCACCCGCTCTTACAATGTATCTAATCTCCTCATGTCATATTTTCTGCCGCTCAGTTTCACGTGAGCATCCCACGTCACCCACTGTAGCAGGACTTCATCTGTTTATTCCAGTGGTTTAGTGAATGTGTTCTTCTGTGGAAATTCTGAGCCTGTGAACATTGCTTCTCTGCCAAGACCTGCACGTATAATTCTTCTACACCCTTTTCACTGAAATCAGTATGTATCCTCTATGAACACATCGATGTACGGATGGATGGATGCATGACTGAAGTGTGCTGGAAAGTCAATTAAAATGTCAATTGGTAAAAGAAGAAAGAAAAAACACTTAAGTTAGTTTTTAAACCACATTCCAGCATTACAAGGAGTCATTGGGCAAGATCCCAAACCCCAAACATAACCTCTGATGGCTCTGCCGACAGTGTGTGAATAGGTGAATGTGACTTATGCTGCAAAGCGCTTTGAGTTGTCAATAATACTGAAAAAGACCTATTCTTTTTTGGGTCCGTTACCAAACTCTGTACATTCAAGGGTACTGACTAATTACGTTGATACAACATAGCACCGATTCATCGAGAGCAAGTAGATTCGATGGAGTTCCTACGCAGGTGGCCTAAGCTTTTACTCTTGAGCAGTGCTGTATCTGCGTGGCAAGCAACGATACATTACTGGGAAAATTCAAGATTCAAGAATCAAGGTGTGCATCAGGCTCTGGCGTCAGTCATCGGAGGCAATGGCGAGCCCAAAAGCAGTCTCAGTTGTGGTTTCATAAACTGTTTGCAGTATTTATACTGCAAAGTAAAAAGGTGGCTTCACATCTAACCTGGTGAGACAGCTGGTTAAACACAACATATATATCACCATGTTTGATAGCCTGAAAGCCAAGTACCCTGCTGCAGCCGGAGCTAATATCAAGAGCA
This sequence comes from Platichthys flesus, assembly GCF_949316205.1. Lineage (NCBI taxonomy): Eukaryota > Metazoa > Chordata > Actinopteri > Pleuronectiformes > Pleuronectidae > Platichthys > Platichthys flesus. The sequence continues at coordinate 7,537,506 of NC_084946.1, read as the reverse complement.
TGGAAAATATTTACTTGTTCAGTGTTGGTTACCTTGTACTTTGTTAGCCGGGTCTTCTTATGTCTTTTTAAAGGGGCATTGCAAATAACTGTAACGTGCATAGTGCCATTCACTTTTTTAAATATGCATTGAAATAAAATCCTCAGGTATTACAGAGAGAGCAAAGCACAGATGCCAAATTCCAGGTACTAGAACTGGTAAACTTGATTCACATGTGAATGAAACCCTCAATTAACCATTAACATGCAATATGAAAAAATATCGGCAAGACGAAAATAATCTCAAAGATGCAGAATAAATCAGATACAAAACAGACACAGTAATATGCAAGAGGAAAATGGAAAATACATGTAACCAATTGGACTGGGTGTCTTGCTCCTGTCTGAGAGGGGAGGTGGGGGCCTTTTAAATGTCTGTGCCCAGGGGCCCGTTGTTTTATAAACCTTCCATGCTTAGAGGGGTCTGATAACATTTAGCCTCTGATGCACATCAGAGCTCTCACAGGTAGCAGGGGCTCCCCTGTCGAAAAAAGAGAATCTCCCAGTGGTGCCTGTTGGCGCTTGTGCCCTGAGGTCCCGCTACACAACAACCTCGGAGGACCAGCAGGGGGAGACTTGCTGTAGAATACCCACAGGGGGTGCTTGTCTTCGGGTACGAAGGCACCGTGTGACTGACATTTATGTGTTTGCTTTTCTTGGTATCGGTCGCTGGCATTTCACCTGCAGGGTTGAAAGTGACAGCACTGATGTCAGCGGATGTACGTGCCACAGAGTTGCATCCGTTCAAGTGACCATGAAGGAGACACAAAAGATATGCTGTACTGAAATTATACATTGCACTCAAAGGTCACAGCAGAGTGGGCGGCTTGTGCAGTGATGCAGGTTAGTGCGGTGCCGTGTGACTCAGATATAATCATTGTTGTTGTTTTGCTCTGGTTTAACTCAGCCATTGCAGCTTCCCTTGTTAATATTCATTTTATGTTAAATATTTGACTATTTCGTTGTCAACAAACATGTGTTTCTGAGCTGGAGTTTTGCTGAAACAAATGCTCAAATCCTTATCATCTGCCGACGAGTCTGGCACTGTCTCAGGACATAAAATTACACATTAGTGTTAGGTATTAAAAATGGCATGTTGCTTATTCTTTCTACTTCAGATCCGGAGCTCCTTGTGTTTACCTCATTATAAATGCCTGTGGTTTGTTGTTTAACAGCTTTACGGTTATTATTTCCGGGAGTTGGATGGGAAGATAAAGGAGTTAAGATGTTCCTTTTGGCTTTGTGGTATCTGCACAGCATGTCTCCAGCTCTAATGAATTGTGTTTATGCAGAAGTCAAACAAGCTTTGAAGAGGAGGTTGAATATTATTCCATTAACACATTTCAGAATGTGATGATTACAGAAACAACAACGTGCACAGTCCTGCATCGAGAGAAACCTTACTTTTTCTTCAGCTCTTCCATTCTTTGCTTTTGTGATAGTCCAAGCCTAAAAACAGAAATGAAATGAAAAGAAGGGAAATGCTCATATGCACTGGCATTAAAATTTCGTGGGGATCATCTGTGGTGGGTTTCATGTACTGGCTGTATACGGTCTTGAATTTCCAATGGTCTAAATGAAAAAAAAGCACTGGCAATGTTTGAGTTTATCTGTTACTAAATGTTCATGCCACCATGTTTCCAGTGTGCTGTCATAATCTGCATCTTTCAACAGTTGAGCAATGCTACACCAATGGTGATTCATCAGAGTAAACACACAAGACTTGAGCTGTAACAAAAACAAAATGTTTGCTGCTCCCCCCCAAAAAAAACAGCAGTCATTGGGCAGCTGGACCGCCTGAGGGATAAACAGTACACGTGGCCAGAGGGCGCCGAGGGAAAGGAAGAAACAAGAAGTCAACAGGGTCATAACATCAGCAGAAAATGCGGTGAATCTTTGAAAACTGTATTTGTTATATGGCTTAATATAGATTCTGCCGGGGAGTCAGAGAACCAAGTTAGGTGACGCTGTATGTAGCTGTTGCGTGTACGGCTCGAGGCGGAAGCAGATAAAGAGAAGCGCAGAACAATACCGAGATACACTGGATGGATGATGTTTCCCTGAGGTAAATGTGATAACAACCTGCATTATGATGGTTCTGTTCTTTCTAGCTTGCTCATGTTGACATCCTGAGGTTAATATCAGAGCTAAAAACAAGCAGATACAGTCTCTGTCTCTGGATGTGTGTTTCATCCTTTGATTAATAAGATCATGAATATACTATTTGATAGGGCTGGGCGATAGGACTGCAAATCAAAATCACCATTATTTCAAACTTTTACCTCGATTATGATTAATGAATGATGATGCCCTCATAGTTCTCTAACAATGAAGTTCATATATTTACACGTATATTTCTACTTTAATGATGCATTTTATAACATTATAATGTGAAGTTAACGTTGTAATATTAGGCACACTGCAGTGTTTGCTCCCGTCCCCGCCGAACAGATCATGATCTGACCCCCCCCAAAAGACTCTGCTCCTCTTCTCTTTTCTAATCGCTCACACATAAAAAAATTATCTTTTATAATCTGCTGAATTCATCATGAATCCAGATTGTTTTGTGTGCACAGTACCTGACCAAGTTCTTCTGATTAGTGTTTACTGTTCACATGTACCATGAGCGTGAGTCAGCAGGAGAGTGTGCAGGGAGGAAAGAATTAATTGACTTTAGCAAGATAAGTCGGTGATAGGTTATAAAATGTAGTTTCGATTCATATTTGTTTGAGTGTCCGAGGCTGTCATCAGCTGTTCCCACTAGGGAGCGTTCTGCTGTCCAGTGGGTCTCTGTGGGGAGTTAGTGACTGACACTGCTCACCTTGGGGCTTTTGCTAAACAAGCCACTAGGCTCTCCGCCGTCCCTGAGCAACAGTCTCGACTGTCAGTCATTTATCATTCTGAAAAGTGGAAATTCAGTCTAAGGCCGGCTGAAATGTCATTAAAAAAAGAATGCTTGAGATGCCAGGCTAAATGGGATAAAGACATCCATAATTGTATCCAGCATTAGAGCAGGAAATGTGATGACTTTATGACCAAACACTTAGTTAAAACTATTAGTACAGATGATGAAGGGCAATCAATTCACAGAGGGAGAAGACAATATGTAGTATGTTAGTCAGAAGAAAAATATTAACTTGAAGAAGAAGAAGACCCACCAGCAATAACAACAACCATTAGGTTGTGTATTTTCCTTGACCCACATTGATCTGACATTACAGTGGAGAGAGTTAGCTGAAAGTTACCATACTGCAGTTAGCCATAATAACCATTTCATGGGGCTCCATGCCATTTGACCTTTGGCTGAAACTCTGAGGCAAATGAAGTGATTCTTGGGAGACTCATGTTTGCGTGGACAGCTGCACGACGCTGGCCCACCTCCGAAAGGCTTTTTAGAGCGTTTTTCTTTGAATCTCAGCAGAGGTGATAAGTGCAAAAAGTGAGCACATGATGAAATAAAGCAGACTTTACCTTTAACAGATTTTTCAAAGTGATGTCCATTTGCACAGAGGCTGCAATAAACTCTAGGGCCAGGGTGGTCAAAGCAATTCTCTGGAGGTTATGTTCGGTCAGACATGCGACCATTGGAAATCAAAAGACCCGATCTGAAAAGTAACACTAGAAGGCAGAGAGAAATTCAAACAGTCATAGACAGGGGGGAGTTGCAATGTCATTAAAATGGAGGCTATAACTGTGGATATTTTTAAACAGGAGGTTATTCATCCAGAAAGATGGCAAAAAGGATTGAGCAACAAATTCTGTGCCCGGCTCATCGATACATGTGCTCTACAGTCAGTCAGACTGAGCTGTCAATCAGGATGTTTAAATTACAGCCCAACTCATTAAAACCAAACTTACAAGAAAACCATCAGTGTGATAAGAACTTCTTAAAATGAAAGAAACCTTATTTGTGAAAAAAATAGTTTGGCATGTTCTTTTTCACTTCTTAGTTTGGTCCATATCCCATTCACTAACAGGGAGGAGGTAGGATTTACGACCAATCCATCCGTCCACCGGGTGGCAATCAAGATGCTTTGACTTCCTATTCGGGAGC